>NC_135739.1:11685000-12885000 GCF_041903045.1 Epinephelus lanceolatus
GCGTCATGTATTGCCAAACTGGTCGGTCATCCAATCAAGGACTGGAGCTGGTCCTTATGAGGAGTTGGGCATGAGATAGTTGAGTCAGGAGCACAATGGCAGACGGACAAAGTTTGGAAACAAGTGAAAAACCGCCTCCCAAAAGAAAAGGAGCTCCTCTGAGGAGGCAAAGAAGAGCAAAAAGGAGAGTGATAGAAGAAGAGGAAAAACAAGAGTAAACCTCAGTCAGGCGTTCAAGAGATGGAGGAAGCTCTGTGACCAAAGAGGCTTCAAAACCGATATCCAGCTAGCTTTCTTTCTAATGGATCAGTAAGTAACACGGCTAAATGTTAGCTAGACGAGAGAGGACTGTACTCTACTGGCTGCTAGTTCATTCTTAGCTGGCCAGCATCGCAAATCACCGCAACCAGGGAGCGGGTAGCGAGTGTTGGTCGGCTGACATCCTCGTTGCCATTCCACGGCAGCCCTCGGACAGTGATACCCCCCTCCCTTCCTTCTGTTCTGTTCTGTTCTGTTCTGTTCTCTTCTCTTCTCTTCTCTTCTCTTCTCTTCTCTTCTCTTCTCACGGAGGCAGCTATCGACGGACATCGCCCAGCTAAGTTACGCCCAGCTAAGTGAACACTGAACTTTGTTTCCCACTCAATTTGAGCTCCAACCGGCCGCATCGTTTCCATACGGTACTGTTTATTCTAGAATCTGGACTGTTTACATGTGCATATTGGTATAATTCCACTGTGTCTACTGTTGTTGGTACTGATACTGTACATATTGGTATAATTTACTGTGAGTTGTTTGTACTGGTACTGTGCATTCTGGTATAACTATTTGTATTACTATTTGTTTTTTCTTCAGATAAATCTGATAATTGTTGCTCGGTCTCTTTACTCATTTATTTAGTAGAGTGTCTACACACTTTCTCATTCTACATATACATAGATGTATACTGGTGGCTTTACAGCCTACATTTTATTGATTATCTCTGATCCCCACGGTCAATTTGGTCGTTGTGACAGTGCGACGCAACACCACTGACGCTAGGTGGCGCCAAGCTAAAAAAAACCCCGAATCCTATCTGTTGCCTCTTTAATGTGAAATGTGAAATTTGAAATTTATTTATTCAGGATAGCCCTTTGAGATGGATCATCTCATTTTCAAGGGGGTCCTTTCACAAAATGATAAAACAATACAAAGTCAAAATAATAAAAGATACACTGTAACACATTACCGGACTTATACATACAGTACAGGCCAAAAGTTTGGACACACCTTCTCATTCAATGCGTTTTCTTTATTTTCATGACTATTTACATTGTAGATTCTCACTGAAGGCATCAAAACTATGAATGAACACATGTGGAGTTATGTACTTAACAAAAAAAGGTGAAATAACTGAAAACATGTTTTATATTCTAGTTTCTTCAAAATAGCCACCCTTTGCTCTGATTACTGCTTTGCACACTCTTGGCATTCTCTCCATGAGCTTCAAGAGGTAGTCACCTGAAATGGTTTCCACTTCACAGGTGTGCCTTATCAGGGTTAATTAGTGGAATTTCTTGCTTTATCAATGGGGTTGGGACCATCAATTGTGTTGTGCAGAAGTCAGATTAATACACAGCCGACAGCCCTATTGGACAACTGTTAAAATTCATATTATGGCAAGAACCAATCAGCTAACTAAAGAAAAACGAGTGGCCATCATTACTTTAAGAAATGAAGGTCAGTCAGTCCGGAAAATTGCAAAAACTTTAAATGTGTCCCCAAGTGGAGTCGCAAAAACCATCAAGCGCTACAACGAAACTGGCACACATGAGGACCGACCCAGGAAAGGAAGACCAAGAGTCACCTCTGCTTCTGAGGATAAGTTCATCCGAGTCACCAGCCTCAGAAATCGCAAGTTAACAGCAGCTCAGATCAGAGACCAGATGAATGCCACACAGAGTTCTAGCAGCAGACCCATCTCTAGAACAACTGTTAAGAGGAGACTGCGCGAATCAGGCCTTCATGGTCAAATAGCTGCTAGGAAACCACTGCTAAGGAGAGGCAACAAGCAGAAGAGATTTGTTTGGGCCAAGAAACACAAGGAATGGACATTAGACCAGTGGAAATCTGTGCTTTGGTCTGATGAGTCCAAATTTGAGATCTTTGGTTCCAACCGCCGTGTCTTTGTGAGACGCAGAAAAGGTGAACGGATGGATTCCACATGCCTGGTTCCCACTGTGAAGCATGGAGGAGGAGGTGTGATGGTGTGGGGGTGTTTTGCTGGTGACACTGTTGGGGATTTATTCAAAATTGAAGGCACACTGAACCAGCATGGCTACCACAGCATCCTGCAGCAACATGCCATCCCATCCGGTTTGCGTTAGTTGGACGATCATTTATTTTTCAACAGGACAGTGACCCCAAACACACCTCCAGGCTGTGTAAGGGCTATTTGACCAAGAAGGAGAGTGATGGAGTGCTGCGGCAGATGACCTGGCCTCCACAGTCACCGGACCTGAACCCACTCGAGATGGTTTGGGGTGAGCTGGACCGCAGAGTGAAGGCAAAGGGGCCAACAAGTGCTAAACACCTCTGGGAACTCCTTCAAGACTGTTGGAAAACCATTTCAGGTGACTACCTCTTGAAGCTCATGGAGAGAATGCCAAGAGTGTGCAAAGCAGTAATCAGAGCAAAGGGTGGCTATTTTGAAGAAACTGGAATATAAAACATGTTTTCAGTTATTTCACCTTTTTTTGTTAAGTACATAACTCCACATGTGTTCATTCATAGTTTTGATGCCTTCAGTGAGAATCTACAATGTAAATAGTCATGAAAATAAAGAAAACGCATTGAATGAGAAGGTGTGTCCAAACTTTTGGCCTGTACTGTACACACGCACACTTACACAGACACAAAAACAGACAAGGCTCCTAACTCTCTGCTCTTTGTGTCTCTGTCGCCCGCCATGTCTAGCTCTGCATCTAACTTTCTTTCTCTGTATATCTTCTGATTTGCATGGCTGATTATAAAGTTAAAGTTAAAGTCCCACTGATTGTCACACACCTGAGTGTGTGAAATTTGTTCTCCGCATTTGACCCATCCCCTGAGGGATGAGCAGCAGTGGTGCCGCGCTCTGTGCTTTCAGGTTTGTGGTTCTCTATAACATCTTGCCAAAGGACTGCAGTTGCGAATTAGCTGGCTGGCTAAAACTGGCACATTTACAGTAACACTGTTGATTCATGTGTACTGTCCTTTTGTAAACAAATAAACTGAAACTGAACTCCAGCTACTCCACAACCAGCCATATTACAACTTAGAAAAAAGAATAAAATGAATAAATAATTTAATTGCATTCATTAATTATACATGTACCTTCAAGTAATATCCATGCTTACAGTAGATCAATCTGTTGGATATACAAAAATTCACAGAAATATGGGATGATATAAGAATTATATAAAATAAAACAGTGATATAAAAGGGGAAAAAATCAGAAACAAGAACAGGATGTTTGTAAATGGATTAGTAATTATGCTTTAAAAATGTGAAAAGAAGTAATAGACCTAAGCTGGCATGGAAGATTGTTCCAATCAGACGGAGCTTTGAATTGAAATGCACGACGACTGGATTCTTTGTATATTCTGGGAGTTAGGAAAAAGAGGTGATCAGTGTGCCTTAGATTGTACTGTCTACTGTAAGGAATTAGAAATTGTTTCAAGTATGAGCGAAAATTAAAGTGAATGCATTTATAAATAAATAATTACCAATGAAAATATCTTAGGGCTTTTGGAGTTAGCCAATTCAGAGACTCGTAAAGAATACAGTGATGAGTTCTATAAGAACATCTCAGTAGTAGACCTGTAGTGTAAAACAATTAATGGAACGATACAATAATTTCAAACAACAGTAGATTTTCTTTGTAATTGAATCAATATGAGGTTTAAAAGATAATTGAGAGTCAAGCCAGAGGCCCAGATATTTAAATTCAACTTTTTCCAATGGTGCTAAATCAAGAAAATTTAAGGACCAATCTTTAGATAAGGGATCAGATCAAGTACTAAATATCATGCTGTAAGATTTTTTCTTATTCAGGAGACGCTTGTTTCATGAGAACCATTTTTGAACAAAATTAAAATTGGATTGTAAGGAGTGTTGAGTTTGTGAAATTTCAGGTTTGGAAGAGTAAATAACGGTGTCATCAGCATAAATATGAATTTGACAGTCGGAACAGATTTGTGGAAGATCGTTAATAAAAACGGAAAATAATGGAGGGCCCAAGGATGAGCCTTGAGGCACACCTTTAACTATGGACTTGAAGTCCGACTGAGTGCCCTGAAAAGAGACACACTGGCTTCTGTAATGAAGAAAAGAATTAAAAAATAAAATGGATTCAGTTGAGAGACCAATAGCATGCAGCTTGCCTAAGAGGAGATAGTGATCAGCCATATCGAAGGCTTTTGATAGATCATTGAATATGGCACCAGTGGGTATGTTATTGTCAAAAGAGGATAATATGTCATTAGTGAATTTTGTAAGAGCAGTGGTCGTCGAGAAATAGGGTCGAAAACCATATTGGTGTGGAGATAAAATATTGTAATCATTAAGATATTTGGATAATTGATTAAAAATAAGTTTTTCAAATATTTTTGCAATACTATTAATAATTGAGATGGGTCTATAGTTGTTAATATCTTGGGGATCACCACCTTTAGGTAGATGGGTTACTCTGGCGTATTTCCAAGATGAGGGAGTTTCACAGGTAATCAGAGATAAATTAAACACATCAGACAAAGGAAATGATAGGACATGGGAAACCAATTTAAAGAATTTAACCGACCACAACTGCTCCCAGAGGTTATACCTTCAATGACCTGTTGAACCTCAGTTGGGGTGATAGTTCTAAAGGAGAATGAACTGCTGCACCTATCATTAGTCGAGGTGAAATAAAAGTAATGATTAGGAGAAAGAGAATTGCCAATTGATGAGAAATGCTGACTAAAGGCCTCTGCAATTAATAATGATTCACTAACACTTTAATCGTTGATTCTAATATGAGTAGTGTTTTTTTTGTAGATTTATTAGTTACACTGTTAATTATCTTCCAGAATTGTTTTGGGTTATTAAAATTGGTAGTTAGACAGTCTTTATAGTAATTGGAGTTAGCATTTATTGTTTTAGTTGTACATTTATTCCTCAAATCTTTATAGGCATTCCAATCAGAGACATCCTTTGTTGCTCAATATTTTTTCCGAGCCTTGTCTCTTTGTTTGAATAAAGTAATAAGATCTGCTTTGATCCACAGTAAATGTCTACCCTTGACTCTAATTGTTGACCAAGGTGCATATTTATTTATAACCTCAACAAACTCAGTGTAAAAGAAATGCCACGCATCTTCAACATGTGGTATTAACTGAAACCTCTCCCAGTTTATGTTTAAAATGTCATGAATAAAGAGTTCAGAGTACTATTATTAGTGTTCCTTACTTTGATAAATTTAGGAGGAAGATGAGGCATTTTGATCCTCCAAACACAAAAAACAATGGAGTGGTCACTAAAAGAATCAGGTAATACACCAGATTGAATAATTGTATCAGGATGAGTGACTAGGATCAAATCAAGCAAGGAAGCAGAACTAGAACACACTCTGGTGGGTTCAGTTATGAGTTGTGTAAGGTTTATACTGTTGTAGAGATTGCGATCATTGCGAGAGGAGCGGTCTAGCCAGTTAGAATTAAAATCACCTAAGAGAATTTTCTCACTTGTGTGGTCTAAAGAGAGTCTAAAGAGGTAGACACGATACAATTGATGGATTCTGTAGGAGAATTAGGAGGTCTGTAAGAATTTCCAATAATTAATCTTTTGTCCTCATGAAAAATGATTTTAACAAAAAGACATTCAAAATACAAAGGATTCTCAGCAAGCTCCTTATATTCAAGTGAACAACTTGCAGACCTTTAACTGAATTCATTATTCAAATGAAACAGATGAATATCCAACCATTATGACAGCAGAGATGTACATAAGTATACCAACATTTGTAAGCAACATCACAGGTTGTACAATATGTGACAACAACAGGGGCCAGTGATGAGGGCCAGCAGCTGGAGAGCAACAAACTGTGTTAAAGGTAAATAACTGTGTGAAGGATATGTGTAAAACATCTATGATGCAGGGTTTATTATGGGGGGGAGTGTAGCAGTCCCTCATTCTTTGGTGCTTGCTGTCATTTCCCGTTTCCTAATTTGTTTCAACTGGATGTCACAATTCCCCTGAGCTGATTGAAGGGTTATTCAGATCACCTGTTGTGCAGGGTGTGGGGACTGACTCCTAAATAAGAAATGAGAGCAGCTTGGTGCATTTCTCCTCTGGGCCAATCAGGGTGTGACAACGCCCTTTCTTTAGGGTTTAAGAGAGGTGAGGAAATGCACACTCAGGACTTTATGATCCTTCCTCGGCCTAATGCAGACCTCATGGTAGCAGATATTGTCAGACAGAAACTCTCGTGTCTTGGCCCTTTTCAGACTTCTTTGCTGTCTTTTGATTTTCTGGTTGAGGGTGATTTTGAGTTTTCTGAAACCTCTGTGGAGGAAATATTAGAGACCACCTTTCCACTAGTCTGCCTGCATCAGGGCAGATCTTAGTGCTATTCATGCCAGAGTTTACTTGCTGAACATATTCCCAACAGTTTGTTCATTGGTTTATTTTATCATTAATGGGGCATTTTGTCACTGTGAAGGCATTTGTGAGATTTGTTTCTCCATCTAAATAGTTTTTGTATTATGTGGTAGGGAACTGGTTCTCAGGCTTCTTCTTGATCACCTGAAATCTGGGGAATCAGTCCTGCCACAAATATTCACTCCCAACCAAAACCAACTGAATGCAGGAGTGTAGCCAGGATTGATAAGAGTATCAAGTCCTAATCCCCCCTGGTGCAACCCCATCACCCTAAAGAAAGTTCTGACTTTGCCCATCACAAAGAGACAGGGCTTAGCTAAGGGTCAGTTATAAGTAAGTCCCCTCTAAGCTTACAATGGCTACGGTTACATGATAGCTTCTCATTCGGAATGAAATAAATCTGAATGAAATCATTCGGAATTAAAGTCTTTCCAGGTAGTTTACATGGGAAATATTCATACCGAATGAGGGTTTACATGGGAGATCAGTTCAATTGCCTTTATTCAGGTCTGCGCAAGGTTTGGGCCAGGGAAGGTTTCTGATTGGATAGGGGGCGGGCGAATGTTACATGTTTACGTTTACTGGAAGAAAACACTGTAGTCCTCGCTCCGGATAACAAGATGTTTGACGATGCCGTTCTTAGTGCCTTTTTCGGGCGTGTTTTGCTTATATTCTTGAAGCAGCAGTACGACAACAACCTTGTTCTGCTAATGCTTCGTCTGTTGAGGAGCAGAAGGGAGGTAGAAGACCGTGCTGTGGCGAATGGAAACCGGTGAGTGCAACAAGTCTGACTGCTCTATCTCAGCCTGTTGCTATGCAGCCCGTTGCTATGCGCGCTATATACGTCATCGCGCCAGAAGGGCAAGGAAACGAGCGTGCGCAGAAAGACCGGAATGAATTTAAAGAGGAATGAGTGTATACATGCACACAAAATTCTTTCATTCGGAATGACAAATGGAATAAACCACCCCCTTTAATCAGATTTAATTTTCAATTGGAATGGCCGTTTTTCAATCAGAATGACGGTTTACATGACCACTTTTAATCGGAATGGCCTTTCATTCCGATTAAAAGTGGAATTAAACTGTGCATGTAAACGTACTGACTGACATGGTTGAGGACCCTAGAAAATAACCACAGTATTTTAATCAATGTTGAGTTGGAAATCTGGAAATGATGATAGAAACACATGGTTTGAAAATGCATGCTCATAAAGATTTTTATTTCAAATTATACATGAAAAGGAGTTGCTGTAGACAGAGTCGCCTGAGCAATGGAGCAAGCTGAGCAGCTGCACCCCCACTATTACACTTGGGGGAGCAGAGGTGTGTTTTTGCATCCCTACTTTTTGATCAAGAATCTTTGCTTTCTTTAAACATTCAAGCTAGTTTGGATAAGTGGATGCAGTATGAATTAAAAACTACATTTCCCATCCTAACCAAAGCTGTTTTCTCATATGAACTCAGACTATGTTTAAAGATTCAGATCTGGATGTGACCCTTCACACATGTGACACATGACAGGAGATTTTCTGTGACAGACGCATTCTCACCATGGATGTATAGAGACCTGGATACAGTATTGGTGGTGGAGCCCCATTCATTCCTTTTAATGTTATAAATGAAGCCAAAGATGTTCGACTTCCATGCGTAAAATAACCTGGAGCTTCTGTATCACTGGGCCCACAGAGCAGGTGTGTTGTGCTAGGTACCCTCCTGCGTCTGTTTTAGATGTTCACGTACAGCATGTCGATTGTTTCTTTCACAAGATACACCTCTGTTTTTACAGGAAATGCAGTTTCTGCTCTCTAAATGCATACTTTGAAAAAAAAGTACTTACAACATAGGTAAAATACTTAGTCCTTAGTTTGATTTCCTTCGGCTTAGGCAACAAACACACATGGTTAGATTAAGAAAAAAACATGATGGGTTGTCTTAAAATTCACATGTGAAACAAACAGCGGCCTCTTTGGTGACAGTCTGCAGTTTGAAGTTAACATGAGCAGAAGTCTTGCTGAAACTCAGATGAGCTATTAAAATCCAGGTGTTTCTAATGAAATGCATCATTAATGTGAATAGGTGCCACATTCACATTTTAAGAGGATACTTCTACAAACAAAAGACACAAAGGAGGACTAAGTAAATCATGCCTACGTGTGTGACTCAGCAGAGATAACATTAAATGAGAAGCTAATCTGCAAGAGAGTAAATATTTGCAAGCAAATCAGAATGTGTGAGAGCCCCACTGCATTACACTACATGATGTTTTGAAATTTTGAATTGTCACCTCTCACCTGAATTTTGTGTTTTTCTTTAAGGAAATTACAACTCACTTTAAATGAAACTTCTGCATGACGAAAGCAGGCTGCCAGACGTCAAGGCCCGATTATTGGCTGCAAGTAACACTCACTGTGGCATGCTGGGGGTCATTTAAACAACAGCACAGCTTGAGTTCATCAGTGGCTTTGAACACCACCGTTGCCACAAAACACAAAGGAGCTCTACTCCTCTCATCCCTCTTCTTAGCGGCAGGATGTTAGCTTTCATTGTCCCTTTATTTCCTTTATGTATCCATGTGTCTGTTTTTACCATAGACTGTCTTAAAAGATGGACTATGTGTCTCCACTCCCTCCATACAAAAAAAGTCAAAATATCATGGATACGTCCATTGCCATTTCATGTTGGTGATATCAGATACCAGAGTCTGCGCAGTGGCACTCTCCACAGAGTTGTCAATCATGATGTCAAACCACTTTTGAGCACCACACTTGAACATTATAAGAGTTACCTAAAATAACAGATGGTTTTGGGTAAAAATTCATTTGGCATGCACTTTGATTTTTTTAGTTTGGCCCATGTCTCATCTGCTAAACATTGAGGCAGCGGGGTTTATAACCTATACTGCATCCAGCCACCAGGGGGTGATCACTTCTGGGGAGCTGTCATGTTCATCTTTATTGTACAGTGTTACATGTTTTTTACTGACAGTCGCTGACTGAATTTAAGGTGTTACATCTGTTAAAGGGAAAGTTTGCTGATTTCAAACCAGCTTGGTGATCACAGTGTAGGAAGTATGCGCAGCGGGGAACTCCAAGTGTTTGGCTCTCCATTGTGCTATAAGCGCTGGAAGGTTGTTTGCTGCCGGAGGTCCACCGAACTTTTGCTTGCACACACTGCGATGACACAGAGCTGGTTGAAAATCAGCAAAGCTTCTCTTTAACTACCCATGTTGCTATTTTCCAACCTACTGTATTTTCCACACTATGAATTTCATGGACCTTCAGTGACTGGACCGCCCCCCAACTCCCCGCTGGATCAACAAACATTCTGGGGGGAAATAATTCAGAGGGGCCGCAGGTATATCGCACAGAGGGCTGGCTAGCAGTAGGCTGGCAGCCAGTCATCAGGCCTTGATATCTAGGTCCTTACTTTCGTCATGCGGAAGTGGGCGTGGTTTCACCTCACTTTCGTCATGCGGAAGTAGGCGTGGTTTCATGCAAAGTGGCTTGGTAAAATAATAGATATAGAGAGGAGCCCCAGACCCTCCGCTCCTCCACTTTTAACTATAATTTGGTGCCCATGGTTGTAGAGATCATGTAGTAATGTGATCTCTTGCCTTGTTAGTGCTGATTGCTTTCTCTGATCGGGACATCATGGAGTGGTGAGAGGAGATGGTAAATCGTGGGACGTCTGCCACTGTAATGAAAGACACATTTGGGACAGAACACAAACAAAGAACATGACAGTTTATGAGAGGCCCTTTGAGACATAATTCATACTTGGTTTCACATGTAACATCATACTCTCATACATATACACCACTATACTCTCACACAAGCACAAGTATGATTGTGCATGTAAGAGGGAATAGTAGTGTTTGTGTAAGAGTATGGTGGTGTATGTATGAGAGTATGATGTTACATGTGAAACCAAGTATGAATTATGTCTCAAAGGGCCTCTCATAACAGTTTGCTTTAGATGCATTAACACGGTAAGTAATTGCTATGACGTGAACTAGTGCTGACCCTAATGTTTTACACTCACTTCTGTGAATCAGGACATGTCCTGTATGATCGGCAGCTTTTCGATCTCCTGCTGTCTCCTACTCCTGCTCATCCCTGCTCCCTGCGGAGCACCTTGGTCTGCAGCCAACATTAGATCGGCGTCAGCTTGGACTGCAGAGCGGGGAAGAGGCTGAGATACCAGGAGATGAGAGATATCTGAGGACAAGCAGACAACAACTGTGACATTTCAGAGACAGGATGATATACAGTATGGTTGTATGTGATGTCTTGGTCCTGTCTGACTCCACACCTTCCAGACTGAGGAGGAAGAAGGCATCGTCTCCTTTGATGAAGTTTCTGCTCTTTAGGCTGCTGTGGTCGATGAATTGTGACCACCCCCAGCCTGGGCCTCGATAGTAAAAGCTGCCATTAGACTCATTTACTCGAGACCCCACCTTCTTGGGATTATCCCAGAAGTACTCAGTGCCTGTGGAGAAAGAGGTGAGCTGTGATTCTCTTTTTGACCAACAAAGCAACAATAAGGGGCGAATCAGGCTTGTACTACAAGTTATCCCTCCTTCTCTTACCATTAGAGGACTTCATGTTGGGGTCAGTGGTGAACATGCGGTGCATGTTCATTTGCTGTCTGATGTCAGACTGCTGATCCATCAGGGTGATGGTTGCCTGTCGCCATGGACATGGCCACTTGAGTTTGTGATCATTAGGGCCTGAGGTCAGGCGGAAGAAGATGGCCAAGTACTCTGAACGGTTGCTTTTCCTGTTCATGTACACACTGACCTGTGGATCACAAAGCAGTATGAAGCAATCCCGTCAGCTATTGTTCTGATGACAAATTTAGCCTCTAGGGGCAAGCCAGTATTTCAGGGGATCTGTTTTAGCCCATGGATATCCACTTAAATGATATCCAGACCGGGACTTTCTCTTTTGTGCACTGGTTATTGCTTACAGTTCGATTAGTAACATGAGACTCAAGATTGGAGATGGATGGACATTTATACTAATTTGTAGAAATAGATACCTGCATACGAATGTGGATAAATAAAAGAAAAGATAACAAAGCTAAATTGTTGTGGGACAATAGCTGATGGATTCCAAGACTGCATACAACCGAACATGCACGGACTGGCTTTTGGGAGGTTCTAGAATTTTCCCAGTGGACCTGTCTAGTGAGGGCCAACCCTGGCATTATATACCCTGTGTTAACAACTTTTTTTTTTAAAAAAAACAGACATGGTCACACTTGTACCCAGCAAATACGGACGGACCTGGACGTGTCTGAGAGAGCACGATTGGGTTGTGATCACGTCAAATCACAACTAGTCCGATCAGGCACAGAATATGACCCTATCATAACCAATTACTTGCGCACAGACAGACCAGTACAAGTCCGAGAGAGCCCAGTGGGGTCGTGATCGAGTCATATCGTGACCGGTCACATCAGAGACTATCACCCTATCTCTATTATATATGTATTAATTAATGTATTTATTTATTCATGTGATTTAGTGAAGGGTACAAAAACTTTTTAGATTGCGACCGAGCTTTGAGTCTTCTTGCCGATTAGTGAAGAAAGTGGGCCAGACCACAGCTGAATAGAGGGAATCGCCATGTTGTTTACAAATACTTCCAGGTAGAAAACCAGCAGAGATTAGCTATATTAGGCTGACCAAACGTCCTCTTTTGCCCGGACATGTCCACTTTTCACATCCCGTCCAGGGTGTCCGGGGAGTTTTTATAAAAATGACGTCAACACGACGTTAACCGGACATCATTTGGCTTGCTTACGCAAACTTTGCCATGTCAAGCTCTCCCTGTCAGCTTGATCTGGGCTACTTGAGTGCATTTATCATGTGTGTCAGTATATTAAATTTTTCAATTCAATTTTATTTATAAAGCCCAACATCACAAATCACAATTTGCCCCAGAGGGCTTTACAGCATACGACATCCCTCTGTCCTTTGGACCCTCGCAGCAAATAAGGAAAAACTCCCCCCAAAAAAACGTTTCAACGGGGAGTGTATGGGTGAACCACAGTTGTAGCATTAACTGATTTGACCACGGAGATGCGAGCGATGGCTGGTTTGACTGCAGCTGTTTTTTTGAACATGCCCTGCAGGCGACTTAGTGGCAGATGACTGAATGAGCGTTCCTGCAACCAAAACCCCCTAAACATGGTCAATACTATTTGGACTACAAACAAGGACTACAAATACCAAATTTCTTCAGCATCGAGAGAATCGGATATGTAAAAGGCATTTACCTGAAAGGTGTAACCTTCTGGTGACAGAAAGCGAGGGCTGTACAGTGGTTTTTCTGCTGACGTGGTGGCAAGCAGGCAGCTGATGTTGCGGACGTGCCAGGTGTGTTGAGGACACTTTGTGGATGACAGGTTAATGTCATCCAGCGAGAAACCTCCATTTGAACTTTTCTTTCCCCTCACGCCCTCAAAAACCACACGGGACTTCTGTGTCATATCCAGATTGATGTTATGCAGTTCCCAGGAGCCCATAACACCTCCTGTAAGGAGAACTGATAGAACAGAGATGAATCACTATGTAAATACCATGGTTGAGGTTGTAGGTGAAATATCTGAGTTTTTGTTTTGATCTGAGCTGATCTATTTTTTATATATATATATATATATATATATATATATATATATATATATATATATATATATATATATATATATATATATATATATATATATATATTTGTTTTTTGATGTTGACCCTTGCTTTTAATGTTATCAGCCCATTTAATGTCCATTATCAGTTGTCAGGGGCACAGATTTGTGATAGTTTGGCCTGGCATCTTTCAACATGTTTACTGTTAAGCAGCAACCTCTAGTGGCCGGAGAATTATAAAATAAAACAGAAACAAAAAGTAATCCCTTCAAAAGACAATAGCTGTATTCAGAATGGCAGCTCTTTAAACTGTAACAAAATACAGTTACTTTGTATTTTAAGTACATAACACCGTTCTTGTGTTCTGTTTCACCCCAACTCCGGGTGTTTGTGTCCTGTGTGAAACCAACCCATTGTCATTACAATGTCGTCACGTCACGGCTTTGTCAGTCGCCTTTTATGTCTATATATTATTGGCTAGGCGTCCTTATGTGTCTGCTGTTGACATTGTGGGATGCCCAACCAACGCCAGGATGTTAACAAAAGCACACACAGTCAGATTTAGGAAAAACCTGATGGTTTGGCTCTACA
This sequence comes from Epinephelus lanceolatus, assembly GCF_041903045.1. Classification (NCBI taxonomy): domain Eukaryota; kingdom Metazoa; phylum Chordata; class Actinopteri; order Perciformes; family Serranidae; genus Epinephelus; species Epinephelus lanceolatus. The sequence goes on from NC_135739.1 coordinate 11,698,897, forward strand.
TTCATACGAGATGCACACACTGGCTTCCTGGGTGAAAGTCTGGGGTGTGTGGGACCCAATCCACCACACCTCCCACCCAACTATGTGGACTTTCCAGCTTCTTTTTGAACATCATTACTGGCAGTGTTTCTGCTATCCACCAGCATATCATATCACTGCGATGGGTATGGTCCTGCTGACCAGCAGTGTATTATAACACCACGAAAGGTTCTATCTGGCTGCATTACACACTGACGCTGCCCAGCGGTGTCTCATACCACCATAAAAGGTGGCTTTTGGCGTCAGGGCTCGTCAAGACTTTGGAATTAGAGCGGAACTGAATTGACATACCCAGTTGAATTCACGTTACATAACGGTCATAACAGTTGTACTTATTCTAACCCAAACCGTGATCTCTTCCTATCCCTGACCATGTAGTTTTAGTGCCTAAACCAAACGAAAGTGAAAGTAGAGAGTAGCTGAGTTCTCAACAGGCCGAAAAAAATTACAACCCAAACTGTACCAACCCATGTGAGCCGAAGCCCCAGCTCAGCCTGTCTGAGATTATCACATAAAATACTGAGCCCAGACTTGACTAAACTGGACCACTAAAAGTCATGCGTGTCTCCAATGGAAAATGGACCAGCTCAGTGGATCACCAACTCTCCACACTGTATTTCCACGCTAGAGAAGCTCCCTGCTCTAAATTAAATAAATAAATACATAAATAAATGTGTGTCTTTTCCACAGCCTGAGTCCTGCCCAACCTGGCCAATCAGCGCACATTTTTAGCCAACCCATTGGGCTCGGCTTGAGATTGAGAACTCCAGCTGTAACTTTTTCACAGCAGTGGATGTGCATGTTCTTACCTTCTGGTAGATGCACTTTACTCTGTCTGGAGCATTTTAATGGTAGTGACAACACCTGATAACGGCCATTTAATGGGCTGATAACATTCGTAAGGGATGTTGTTGAAAAATGAGAGATGGAGGCTTTAATTATAACAACACTGTATAAAACACACAACATGCAATATTTCATTTGTTACCTGAAATTCTCTTGAAGAGCCTCAGTTTACCGCTGGGGTTGGCCTTGTCATACTGTCGCACCTTGATATTGAGAACATCATCAGCTGCCCCGCTGTTATAGAGGAAGAACTGCAGACACTGGGCTCCAGGTTTGGGGTAAAACCAGCGACTCTCCAGTAGAGCACGGGCACCAGATTTAGCAGAGGCTGTGCTGAAGTGCATGAAGTAGCCTTTTCCTGAGGGCAGGAGGAGACAACAGTGAGTAATGTTGGGCCTCATATTACTTTTTATGGGACTAGTCCAACTTTATCATTGTCAGTTTATTTAAGTCTCCTTCAGGTCCCACTGCCTGCACTATGAGGGGCTCAAATTTTGTGGATAGCCTTTACTTGCCTAAACCTAACCTCCATGACTTTACATTAAGCATGTGACTGTATGTTTAGGACGTCGTAACGTCATTAATGGGGCGTTAATTAGTATGATATCATAGGAACCGTTCTATGAGAATGCTTTGTCAGAGTCTGCAGTAGATTGTAAAAGGAACATCCAGGACATTAAAAAAGGTTCAACTCTATAGCATGCATTTGTTATGATTGACTGTCACCTTTGCATTGTCCCATGTTGGAGAAGTCAGTCTGAGGCCCTCCACGAGCACAAGTGAGTCGTTCCCATTTTGCATTGCCGGGACCCTGAATCATCCCACAAATGTTGTCCTCCTCAAAGTCACAGCTGTCCACAAAGGTAGAAGACTTGGCTGTGGAGAGGAAACACTCAGAATTTCACCAAGATGCGTCAGTGCAGTGCTTCATAACTGATGGGGGGATTATGCAGGTACAGAACAAAAGTGCCATCACACAAATATGGTGACATCATCTCACAGCAGAAGTGCACCTGAACCCAAAAGAAAACATGGAACAGAAAAGAGCTGGCAACCCTCAGCAGAAAGACTGTGTGCTGATCTGAGACCTGAAAACATTCTGGATAATAAAGGCTATGGCCACATGATTATTAAATGAGCACTGAGGTCATCTGGTCTGAATTAGAGGTTATTGCCAAAGATTATCAATATATTTTTGCATCACCTCCTGCTAGATAAACTCTAACTCTTGTCTTGTACCTCAGTGGGATTAGAATATTAGAATATTTTATTTTATGAGGTGATTTAGTGTATTGATCGTTCCGACACTCAATGTGCAGGTGATTTTCTCATTAATTGTGTAATGGACACAATGACAGGTTGACATGACTTACTGCAGTTGTAGAGACGGTTGAGCTTGGTAAGGTCACTAGCGCTGAACCCTATCCTCTGACCGATCACATCCATGAACTGGGGGATCTTGGTGACGATGGTGGGCTCAGAGTTCTTGCTGAAGTCATCCTTGCTGTAGTGCATTACAGAGCCGTAGTCATAGGGAACACCAAGAGCACTGGACACTGTGTCATCGTATTTCTTGAAGTTGTGTGTATGATCTAGGGAATGCAGTTTTTGTTTTTAACAAGGACTGATGGAACAACAGTTTTGCAACTGCTCACTACTGTAAAAATGTTTTCAGATAGCAGGCATGCATTAGGAGAAAAACACAGGTGATAATAAACATTTTCATTTATTTTATGAAGTTACAACATAAGGTTTTACTGATCAGTGTTACTAGTTTCGATGTTTCCCCATATGATGTTGACGTAATCATCTCGGTCAGCTCTGGACTGCTCGTGCCAGAAGCCCAGAGCATGCAGAAACTCATGCTCAACGATTCCTAGTGTGTCACACCTTTCACCAATGGACAGCTGCTGCTTCCCCTTACGCTGGTTCCCCACGGAGGAGGAACATCTATACAGAGAGGGAAAGCGAGATGCACTTTATACTGAGTCGTCTTTTAAGGTCAACATTCAGAGGCCTCAATATCAGAGGATTGATATTTGTGCAGAAACCTAATCTAACGGTCCATTATACTGGAATTTAAAACTGCACTCCCATTAGGTTTTTGTTGAAATTTTTTGTTTTAGCCAAATGACCCTTTGCAAAGTCCTGCACCTTTGTGATGGACCGTCCAGCTGTCACAGAGCCCGCCTTTCACCAACTCCATGAAGGAATATTCTCTAATTTTTGGTCTGCATTTGAAGGCAGAGCAAAGGGTCAATTGGAGACAGTAGATCAAAGTGTTGAAACACTGACATGGGCTCTTATCACCCTATAAAGAGCTGTTAAAAGCAAACAGGGCCTGTTTTTATATGGCAGTCCTGAGGCCTGAACTACAATACAAGTTCAACTTTCTCAGGATATCTTTTGGTTATCTGGCTTAACATCATCATTTATTAGTTGTATTAGTTATATTTTGTATTAATAATCTGAGTCTTCAAAATAACCCAAACAGGCAATAAATGTAGTGCAGTAAAAAGTACAGTGTTTCCCTCTGAGATGTGGAGGAGTAGAATTATGAGGCTCCGATCACACAGACAGAGTTTAGCAGGTTGCAAAACGCAAGACGTACCGCACTGCCTTTTCTTTCAATAATTGAATGCCAATAGTAAAAAAAAAACATAAAAGAAAACACTTCGCAAACGCAGTTCCTCCTCCTCCATTGTTAACCAACTGTAAACTTGTCCTGACCACCACAGAAGGCCCGCCTCTCAAATCATCCAGCTGGACAATGGGAAAAAAGTGGAGATGACATGAGGCGCTTTTCTCTTCTGAGTTTAAGTTTTTTCAACAGGAGTTCAGAGTGTGCCAACAAAAATGCCAGGTGCCCAGAGCTCAGAAACACGAGGAGCGTAGCAACACAAATACAGCGAGCAAAGAGCTTCATTGTCATTAAAACAATTACAAAAAGCCGCCTCCAGCTGAGAAAACATGCTCTGTATGATCAGGGCCTGAAGTAGAATAAAATGTAAATACTGAAGTACATGTTCCTCAAAATGTTTTAATTTTAATGATAGTAGTTGCAAAGTATTCTGTTGCTACTCAGTATCATTCACTGTCAACTAATTCATAATTAATCTGGAAAATAAACTGGTTTAAGGATAAATAAGAGCTTGTTCATTAAGAAATATTCCCGAAGAAGGTTCTCCTCGGACCCCCCTACAGAGGTCCGGTGTGCTAAGCACCACATGTCCTCAAAGCCTACAAACGCCCCTGATCAGAATTCCTCCTATGAGTCTTACTAACAGTGAGCTCAATTCTACAGAGAATTAAATAATGAAAATAAACTACATCTTCATTTTTCTGGACACCCCCTGAAACTCCCTGAACAACCTCTGGTTGAGAACCACTGTTACAGGACATCTTTGACTGCGTCACCAGGGCCCAGTTGTTCAAAAGCAATCTGATCAGACTTCTGCTATCAGATTGGATCAAATCTTGAAACTGGGTTGTTCAAAAGGGAAAAAAAAGGTTACTGAAATCGGATTAGATCACGCAGTCCACTCTTGGTTTTGATATGGATCAAACCTTCATTCTTAATAGGACTGGGATACCTTTGATCCAAAAAAATAGGGATCATTCTGATCCCAGCAGAAAAGAACCACATTTATTCATATTTTGCACATGTTTTGTGATTTGTTGAACAGTTAGTGTGACGAATTTGGTAAGTTTGTATCTGGATCACGGCAATCCAATCACATGGATAGCAAAACATTGGATTTCCATATCTGGATCATTCTAATCCAAATGATATTTTCTTAACAACTGGGCCCTTTGCTTCTGTCATAATTACTTCAGCCACCAGAGGTCGCTACCTAACAGTAAACAGAGATGTGGTCTGCTTGCACAGACGACCTATTCGGCCTTTTTGTGGGGAGGACAGTTTGAATACGCACTAACACAGTTGTGTTCAATACCACAGATTATATGAACTGAACAGAGCAGCTCACCCGCCACCTTTGTACACAGAGATGTAGTTCTCCTCTTTTTTCCGTGGTGTGAAGTCAATGCAGGTCTTCAGTCTGTACTGGTCAAATGCCTTCAGGATCACTCCCTTTGCATTGATCTCTACATATTACAAAGTGTAACACAAAGAAACAAAAAGCTTCCTCATTTGGTGCATATCCATGATAACATGATGAGTACAGTGAATGCAAGTTTCCATTGTAATGCGGTGTCTTACCCAGACTGTCCTCTAGGTAGTAGGGAATGGTTGTTGGCCAGCGATACTCGTCACCTATTCTGGAGTTTCTGAATGCCTGATGGGAATGAAGAGAACAACACATATATAAATGGAGATGAATAAAAACAGGGCGAACTCACTTTAGTGATCGAACTGTAACCTGGTGTTTTGGAATTGTTTGCGTTCCTTGATTATTACTGTGTCTTTCCAAACAATCACTTAAAAATGAGACCTGAGACTGATAAAGTTGTGTTCTCTCTCTCTCTCTCATCTCTACACCAGCATCATTTTAATTATTCAATGATTTATCATCGCATTAATGCTGTTCAAATCACCCAGCTTTATTTCCTGCATATACTGCTCAAATATGGAAGTTAGTGTCTTAATTCCGAGTGCACAATGGGGCATTTTGAGGACAGAAAAACATATTTTTGTGGATAAATTATTATCCCAAGGGACGGGACGATATATGATTTTACTGTGGATCACAATACACGATTGTGGTGAATTTCCATTTTCAGGATAATTGCATCCAGCAGCACACAGTTTTTGTCAATGAAATTAATACTTTACAACATACTATAATATTAGAGAAACGTGCACTAAAAGTCTTCACTAAGCAGGCAACTGATTCCCTTATTTAGCAGCATTACCATAAAAACAGTTAGGCAAAAAGACGACAAACAAAATGGAACAATAAGACCAGACCAAGCTGTTACAATAAACTAGCAGATTACCTTGTAGTCCTGAGATATGTCTTGGATATAGCTGAGAGAATCTTCATGTCAGTGTTTGTTTGGGTAGAAGTCTGCTAAGCTTTTGCATAAGATCTGTAATTTATGTCTTGTACCATTAGCCATTCACTCTGCCTGTCTGCCAGCTGATCACAGTGAACCAACAGCACAGCAACACACAGTCTCTGCTTCTTGTTTTAAACATGCCTCTCTTCCTGCCTGCAGTTCTTTCTTACTACAGTGGTATGCAACCTCCACCTCTCCATCACAGCCTAGTGTTCTCAGATTCATCAGCATCTGGACTCCGTACTGGATAGTCTTCTGTCAAATCTTGAGCAGCACATAATCTGGTAATCTCTACACCTGTAATCTTATCACACAGTTATTATTACTTCATTCATCTGTCTCTCCTGATTAAATATAATGCCATACTCAAATAGGCCTGAATATGGAGATTACTGAAGAGTAGCAGGAGCCTTTGGAGTCTTTGGTGTCTGTGTAGACCAGCTTACATCGTCCTGTTCGATATCTCCCTCCAGCAGGTCCAGCCCCGCCGCTGCAACAGGAAAATTTCATCATTTGATGAAAATCCTCAGCAATATGCACAGATTATACAACAAAGCAAAAACCATAATGTGTCCACAAACCTTCATTGATGTCAAAGATGTCCCAGTCACGACCTTCATCAACATCCCTTTCTGTAGATGTGGAATCAATTAGATGCTGCTCAAAACAGGACTACAAAAGTACCTTATTTACATAATTACCAATGTATTGGAGCAGTTAGGGTTGCTTCCTGTCCCACAGACCTGAGACATGTTTACTTTAAAATGTCAATTCTTCAATTTAAAATTGTGCCTGACCTTAAGATTTGAAATTAATTTCTAAATCATTCTGAGTGAGAGCCTTCTCAGCAAAGATGCACAGAGTTTTTTTAGCCTGCCAAAAAATCACAAGTGTAAAGGGTACAGGGTATTTGAAATCTTCTCACTCTGAATCCAACCTCAGCCTGAGTCAAGTTTTTGTCCCCCTTTTGACAGTAATTAACATGAAAAACATTTAAAATATGTGACTTACCTGTATCACCCGTTAGCTTAGCTGCTGCCTGGTAAATACAAGAAAAATTACATCATCATCATCATCGTAATAATCAATGTCACTGTTTTTGCAGTGGACATATAATATGAATGTTATGTTGTATAAAGATACAAAGGTGTACTGGTACCAGTCCCAGGCCATAGAACAGAATGATCCAGCTGACTGCCATGGCTCCAGCTACATGATAAGGACGTTTACAGACAGTGTCACAAGTTGTACAGACAAGCACACATGTTCGCTCATAAACTGAATATGTGCTCAGTGTCTGTGAAGCTTTTTTGTACCCCACTATTTACTGTCCACCTGTGGCATCTCTGTAGAGTGCTGCAGGAATGAGTCTTAAATCCCAGAAATGAGTAGCATTTTAGCACTCCTGGTTCTCTCATCACAAAGTCAACGTTTTTTTCAGTCCACCTGCACATTTTCTTATGTTGTTATTTTTCTTTTTTTCTTTTTTTGTCTTTTATTATTCCATGCACAAATAAAGAATTAAAGTGAGACAGTATATTTCTCACCTACTGAAGTCCCTGAACGCCTCCTCAGACTGGATTTCAGCTGCTGGCTGCGTCTCCTGGAACAGCAGGTGATGATATTTTGAACAGGAATGTATCTGCTCTGTGCTGAGAGCAAAATTATGCCCTATATGATGTCTTCACCCAAACAATCGCCAGCTTTTATATGTGATGCTTCAGCCAAACCCTGCCACACCACTTCCTGTGACAGCAATTCGAACAGTGGAGTGAAATAGGCTTCTACCTGAAGAGGTCTTTATCAGCACGCAAAAAAGGTTCACATGCTGTAGCTCTCAACTGACATTTATCGGCACATCAACAAGTGACATTTTGATCTGAATGCTCTCCTTCAGACTGTTTATTGCCGTTTTGTTGTTGTCTAGCACCTGCCTTGAATAGTTTTAGGATGTGCATGACCGCTGTGTTTTTCATTTGCAGGTCTTTGGAATGTTTTTAAAAGCATTTATTTCATTTCCTTAAAATAAGGCTCTCAAAGTCTGAAATTTTATTTACAATCGTCTCTTGGCTGCTGTGGGTGGGTGTGTTAATTATAAAGTGTTTCTCTCTGTGATTGCAGACTGTCTGTAGACGTCCTACATCCCTAAACTAAAAATAGAATTGTTGCAAGAGTGGATTTTGCTACAGGGCCATCAGACCTGCTGTAAACACGACTATGTTTACATGCACAAAATATTCTGGGTTTTGCCCTTATTTCAAAAAAGACAATATTCTGATTAAGCTGAGCTAACAGGGCTGATGAAAATGAATATTCTACTGATGTTTGCAGCCATGTGTACTCTGATTAGGGTGACCTAACATGTCCTGTATCGTGTCAAAATAGATCTGCTTGTCATTTTGCATCTTCTTCATCAAAAAAGATTTTTTTGTCCACTGGTAGTGATCTGTTCGGACGTGTGAACACAGCCTCCCTCTTTCATTCCTTCAGCCACCCTCTTGAAAAGGTCCACATTGTGATATTTCCACATATCCAAAAACCTCTTGATATCAGCGTCTTTCATTATGTTGAAAGGAGCAAGATTTAGGGGGATTTAGTGGCAACTAGCGATGGCAGATTACAACCAGCTGAAACTTCTCCCAGTTAGAATTCCTTCAGTGTTCATTGCTCAGGAGGTTTTTACCAGGAGCTGAATTATCCTCAGAGGTCTCTTCATCTCCAAAACAAATGAACCAGGTGCTTTAAACCAGTAAAAATATTGGAAAAAAAAACAACCAGTTTTTAAAAAATGTTGTGTGTTTCCCATGCTCTCATCATGGAGGGGCTGCTAAGTATGGTGGCCCATGACAAAACACAAATGGCCCTGTCTAGAGCCAGTGTTTGGTTTGTCTGTTCTGGGCTACTGTGGAAACACGCTGGTGCAAAATGGTGATCTCCATACATTAGGACCGGCTGCCTATGCAGACATAAACAGCTCACTCTAACCCTGGGGGCCAATTGACCTACAGTACAGGCCAAAGGTTTGGACACACCTTCTCATTCAATGCGTTTTCTTTATTTTCATGACTATTTACATTGTAGATTCTCACTGAAGGCATCAAAACTATGAATGAACACATGTGGAGTTATGTACTTATGTACAAAAAAAGGTGAAATAACTGAAAACATGTTTTATATTCTAGTTTCTTCAAAATAGCCACCCTTTGCTCTGATTACTGTTTTGCACACTCTTGGCATTCTCTCCATGAGCTTCAAGAGGTAGTCACCTGAAATGGTTTCCACTTCACAGGTGTGCCTTATCAGGGTTAATTAGTGGAATTTCTTGCTTTATCAATGGGGTTGGGACCATCAGTTGTGTTGTGCAGAAGTCAGGTTAATACACAGCCGACAGCCCTATTGGACAACTGTTAAAATTCATATTATGGCAAGAACCAATCAGCTAACTAAAGAAAAACGAGTGGCCATCATTACTTTAAGAAATGAAGGTCAGTCAGTCCGGAAAATTGCAAAAACTTTAAATGTGTCCCCAAGTGGAGTCGCAAAAACCATCAAGCGCTACAATGAAACTGGCACACATGAGGAGCGACCCAGGAAAGGAAGACCAAGAGTCACCTCTGCTTCTGAGGATAAGTTCATCCGAGTCACCAGCCTCTGAAATGGCAAGTTAACAGCAGCTCAGATCAGAGACCAGATGAATGCCACACAGAGTTCTAGCAGCAGACCCATCTCTAGAACAACTGTTAAGAGGAGACTGCGCGAATCAGGCCTTCATGGTCAAATAGCTGCTAGGAAACCACTGCTAAGGAGAGGCAACAAGCAGAAGAGATTTGTTTGGGCCAAGAAACACAAGGAATGGACATTAGACCAGTGGAAATCTGTGCTTTGGTCTGATGAGTCCAAATTTGAGATCTTTGGTTCCAACCGCCGTGTCTTTGTGAGACGCAGAAAAGGTGAACGGATGGATTCCACATGCCTGGTTCCCACTGTGAAGCATGGAGGAGGAGGTGTGATGGTGTGGGGGTGTTTTGCTGGTGACACTGTTGGGGATTTATTCAAAATTGAAGGCACACTGAACCAGCATGGCTACCACAGCATCCTGCAGCGACATGCCATCCCATCCGGTTTGCGTTTAGTTGGACGATCATTTATTTTTCAACAGGACAATGACCCCAAACACACCTCCAGGCTGTGTAAGGGCTATTTGACCAAGAAGGAGAGTGATGGAGTGCTGCGGCAGATGACCTGGCCTCCACAGTCACCGGACCTGAACCCAATCCAGATGGTTTGGGGTGAGCTGGACCGCAGAGTGAAGGCAAAGGGGCCAACAAGTGCTAAACACCTCTGGGAACTCCTTCAAGACTGTTGGAAAACCATTTCAGGTGACTACCTCTTGAAGCTCATGGAGAGAATGCCAAGAGTGTGCAAAGCAGTAATCAGAGCAAAGGGTGGCTATTTTGAAGAAACTAGAATATAAAACATGTTTTCAGTTATTTCACCTTTTTTTGTTAAGTACATAACTCCACATGTGTTCATTCATAGTTTTGATGCCTTCAGTGAGAATCTACAATGTAAATAGTCATGAAAATAAAGAAAACGCATTGAATGAGAAGGTGTGTCCAAACTTTTGGCCTGTACTGTAAGTCCCGCCCTCAAACGCGATGAGCCAATCACAGTGCGTATAGCCATTCCCATACACTCGGACATTCTCTGCGTGGACGTCCATTGAAATGCATTACAGAAAGTCAGTTTTGTTCGGTTTTATGAGCTTTTTTGGAGATGTGAAGTTTAAAAATGGTCAAACGGTGTGCATGGGGTACATGCAACTCCAACACAAGGTATCCTGAGAGGCTGGGCGACGAGGTGTATCTCTTACACTTTAAACCACATCTCAACCAAGAAAAGTGTCTCCTTTGGATAAAGTTGTGTGGTGATGTTAGACCACAACATCATCTCAACATGAATAACATTAACAATGATGTCTACATCTGTTTTAAGGTAAGTCAACATCGTGTTTGAGGCAACATATTGTCACTTTGCTGGAAAGAAATATAAAGTTATATTTAAGATCTCTAGCTAACATTAGCTAAAGTTAGCCTAACGTTAGCTCCTAGCTGCATTGTTCATCATGTCACCTTGTTTGCTGGGAGTTCATTAGCCTATTTTGTTCTAGTTTTGTACTTTGGTGATCGTACATCATTGTTAGCTGTTGTCCAAAGGGCTCTAGTTAAGCTAACGTTAACTTCTGGAGCTTAGCTTCATTAACTTATCTGTAATGGCAGAGATAACAAAGGTTGGCAAATGTTATGCTGAATGATTCAGTGTAAATACTGTAGCACCAAACTAACAGAGAGACACTCTTGGTAAAGATGGTAAAAAGGCCGTTATCCTTTTCTCATGTTCTGAGCCAAAAACCTTAACTTCAGTGGCACTTTAACTTGTTGTCTTTGATGGTGACAGCATCGAGATGCGGTTCACAAGCGTACAATGTGACCTGTAAATTTTGGCTTGTAATTTAACCTTTTCATCGACCTTCTCAACAATAAAATGATGAATATATCCCTCCAATGCGTAGTTTAGGCCCTTTTGGTTTGGCAGTAAAACTGTTAATTACGCTGACCTTACTAATGTGAGCCATTAGAGTACACATCATCTTGATTTTGTGCTCTCCTCTTCCCACTAATCTTTATTGTATGCACTGTAAGACAGACCGGCCGTTCATAATTATCTATCTAATCTATCGCCATGCGACCGCCTCCACTCTTGTGCCTCTAAATACTGTCTACCATTCAGCCCTTAGATTTATAACCAGAGACAGTGATGGCGCTCATCATTGTTTTCTTTATCAAAAGGTGGGTGGGCCTTCTCTTTCTATTAGAAGAGACCAGCATTTATTTTTATTTATCTATTAAAAAAAAAATTGCCCTCAAAACCAACACTGATTGGGTAACAGTACTGTCACAACTTCATCTGTTCTCAAGAATATGGAAGTTCCATCAAAGAGAGAAGTAAAAAAAAAAAAAAAAGTAGTTTTCAACAAGCGCACAGATAACTACATTAATGACAAACTGTTATAATGCTAATAATTACTTTCTATCACCAGAAACAGCATATAACCATTAGATTACACTTTAAGATGACGAAATTGTTACTTGTTATTGCCGGAAATTTAAAGTTACTTTATGAAATTACGTTGTAATTTGTGCAGTGTAAAGTGCTACCCATTTAGGTTTTACTTCGATATCACACTTTACGTCACTCTGTTGTTTAAAACCATTTACATCAATTGGATTACTGAATATGGAATTTGTCAAGTAGTCAGGTATCATACATGATATCAAAGAAAATTGGCGGCGCAGTGGTGTATTGGTTAGCACTGTAGCCTCACAGCAAGAGGGTCACCCAGGGTGTGGGAGCCCTTCTGTGCAGAGTTTGCATGTTTTCCTCATGTCAGTGTGGGTTTCCTCCAGGTACTCCAGCTTCCTCCCACAGTCCAAAGACATGCAGGTTAATTGGTGACTCTAAATTGTCCGTAGGTGTGAATGTGAGTGTGAATGGTTGTCTGTCTCTATGTGTCAGCCCTGTGATAGTCTGGTGACCTGTCCAGGGTGTACCCTGCCTCTCACCCAGTGTCAGCTGGGATAGGCTCCAGCCCCCCCGTGACCCTCAAGAGGATAAGTGGTTACGGAAAATGAATGAATGATTTGATTTGTTCAATGTCACCCTTCCTTATGACCAATGGAAAAGCTTAGGATGCTTCGGAAAATCCTTCCTAAGGATTTTGTTCTGTGGCAAATCAGTAATATACTCAGCTATATCAGCTTCAGATTCCAGGGAATCCACATGTCAGACAATCTCTCCTGGTCCACCAACACCACTGCAAGAAGGCACAGCACAGCAGCATCTGCACCTCCTGGGAATCCTGAAGAAAAATAATCTGACCTACTGCTCCACAATAGAGCGTTTTAACATACTGCCTCACAGTTCGGTACGCTGGCTGCAGACAAAAAAGCTTTTCAGAGGGTCATAAACACAGCCCAAAAAATTATCGGCTGTCCTCTGAATTCAACCTATACAGCTGTGCGCGTCATCTTTTTTAAAAGCTCCAGTATGTAGGATTTAGAGGGATATATTATTGGCAGAAATGGAACAAAAGTATGTTTTCTTTAGTGTATCCACCTTATTTTTGACGGAAACACGGAGGCAAAACAGAACGCAGCCAGCTTCCATTTTTTTGTGCGACACTTCCGGTCCAGCACTCTTGACCACTGTGTAAATGGGAATCGCCTTGTTGTTTACCTTGTTGAGTTTAGCTATATATACTGTATATCACATTTCTCACGTCACTATATCACCGTTTAGACTAATCTGATGTTTGTAAAGTCTATAAACACAATGGTTATCGTAGATTAGCCAGACTAACCGTTAGCTGTTAATGGTTAGCGGTGTCTGTAATAACTCAATAACTCAATAAACAGTCCGTGAAAAAAATATTTTTTCCAGCGGATGTCTTAGTTACAACATGATTGAGCTAACTGGAGTAGTTTCATATCGTATCCGACAACGGGAGGCTTTGAACAGATGATGTCCTGATGTTAGCTTTGCTGCTAGTGTTAGCTGTCCCTGCCAGCTGCAGTCACTGATGCTTTCTAGACATCGTGATTTCCCAAAACTGAATAAATACCACACATAGCAACACAACGCTTTGCTAGCTCAATCATGTTGTAACGGCGGGATGGTTGATGCGTACATGCTGATTCGGGTGCTGTCAGAGCCTATCCGCGCATCACTATGGCTTAATAATCATCTCAGTCAATAAAAACAACCCGTCCTGTGTTATGAGTGTATGTCGCTGACAGAAAGAAAGAAAGAAAGAAAGAAGCAGCTTACACCTCACATATTTATTTCTCACAGTTGCGCACACGTTTGGCTGGCATGCAGACGCACCGTCTGTGTGTCAAGGGTGCAAGCCGCAGTTTCAGCTGCTCAGGCAGAGAGGCTGTGTGGCCCGGTGTGTTTTTTCGCTGATTCGGTTCTGCAGGTTCTCTGCTGGTACACTGGAGACAGGGATCAAGCAGTTTGTCTCACTCGGGATAGATTGTGCTTTTTTGGTTCATAGTTTTTGATTGACGTGCGATTTATTCGCGTTTAGAGGGAATTATTTTACTGGCAATTACCGGATAACGGAAACGTGGGCACAGCTATCTATATAAAATACACAGACTGACTAACTAACTAACTAACTGACTGACTGACTGACTGACTAACATAAACAATTGAAAATTGAAAAAAATTAGCTTGCACTGTTAGCTCCGGCAAGGGAAAGCATGAGGGAAAGCACCTGACCGGAAGTCACGCACAAAAACACGGAAGTTGATCACTATTTACTTCCGTGTTCGAAAATAAGTTGGATAATTAGCTGAAACAATAATTATTGTTTCTGTTTCTTTAGGATGAGCCGTTTATATCTATATCTGCCCTTCCTCCACTTTTTTTTTCTCACCTTTCTGCTCACAGCAGAAAAGACTCTTTGGTCACCATGTGGCCCGCTCGAAGCAAATACAGGACTCATCCAAATGGTTGACGAGATGAGACAAGTTAGCACCTGCAGCAGACACAAAGTATGCAAGCTAACTTCAAAAGCAACAAGGAGAAATAAAGCTGGTTTAGTGCCAAACTGCTAAGTCTGTAAGGACAAAGGGCAACCATTTTCTTCTTACCTGCATCATTGGAGTGCAGCACAGCAAAGACTGCACTGGAACCACAGTTCTTCTACACCAGAATCATCTGCAACAGATGACCACAGGTTGACAAAAGCAATGAGCCACAGCATCTTTTCCCCCTCCAATCATGGACTGGTAATGTAATAACTTAGCATAGCTAATGTTAGCACAGTAACAGTGCAGGCAAAGCAAAACAAACAAACAAAAAACAAAGTATAAACAAAACATATTCTATTGCAAAATTAATACTTGGGATGTGCTTGGTTCATTTTCACTGATTGTTGTTTGCCAGTAAGATACATAGACACAGCTGTAAAGATAGAAAAAAAAGTATGAAAATTCTGAAAATGATTGTATAAGTAGTGCTGTCAAGAGATTAAAAAAATGGAGAGATTAATTAATTATGATCTGTAATTATCATTATCATTTCATTTAAATTCATTACATTATTGTGGCAGATGATCAAAAGATTGATATACAGTACAGGCCAAAAGTTTGGACACACCTTCTCATTCAATGCATTTTCTTTATTTTCATGACTATTTACATTGTAGATTCTCACTGAAGGCATCAAAACTATGAATGAACACATGTGGAGTTATGTACTTAACAAAAAAAGGTGAAATAACTGAAAACATGTTTTATATTCTAGTTTCTTCAAAATAGCCACCCTTTGCTCTGATTACTGCTTTGCACACTCTTGGCATTCTCTCCATGAGCTTCAAGAGGTAGTCACCTGAAATGGTTTTCCAACAGTCTTGAAGGAGTTCCCAGAGGTGTTTAGCACTTGTTGGCCCCTTTGCCTTCACTCTGCGGTCCAGCTCACCCCAAACCATCTGGATTGGGTTCAGGTCCGGTGACTGTGGAGGCCAGGTCATCTGCCGCAGCACTCTATCACTCTCCTTCTTGGTCAAATAGCCCTTACACAGCCTGGAGGTGTGTTTGGGGTCATTGTCCTGTTGAAAAATAAATGATCGTCCAACTAAACGCAAACCGGATGGGATGGCATGTCGCTGCAGGATGCTGTGGTAGCCATGCTGGTTCAGTGTGCCTTCAATTTTGAATAAATCCCCAACAGTGTCACCAGCAAAACACCCCCACACCATCACACCTCCTCCTCCATGCTTCACAGTGGGAACCAGGCATGTGGAATCCATCCGTTCACCTTTTCTGCGTCTCACAAAGACACGGTGGTTGGAACCAAAGATCTCAAATTTGGACTTATCAGACCAAAGCACAGATTTCCACTGGTCTAATGTCCATTTCTTGTGTTTCTTGGCCCAAACAAATCTCTTCTGCTTGTTGCCTCTCCTTAGCAGTGGTTTCCTAGCAGCTATTTGACCATGAAGGCCTGATTGGCGCAGTCTCCTCTTAACAGTTGTTCTAGAGATGGGTCTGCTGCTAGAACTCTGTTTGGCATTCATCTGGTCTCTGATCTGAGCTGCTGTTAACTTGCCATTTCTGAGGCTGGTGACTCGGATGAACTTATCCTCAGAAGCAGAGGTGACTCTTGGTCTTCCTTTCCTGGGTCGCTCCTCATGTGTGCCAGTTTCGTTGTAGCGCTTGATGGTTTTTGCGACTCCACTTGGGGACACATTTAAAGTTTTTGCAATTTTCCGGACTGACTGACCTTCATTTCTTAAAGTAATGATGGCCACTTGTTTTTCTTTAGTTAGCTGATTGGTTCTTGCCATAATATGAATTTTAACAGTTGTCCAATAGGGCTGTCGGCTGTGTATTAACCTGACTTCTGCACAACACAACTGATGGTCCCAACCCCATTGATAAAGCAAGAAATTCCACTAATTAACCCTGATAAGGCACACCTGTGAAGTGGAAACCATTTCAGGTGACTACCTCTTGAAGCTCATGGAGAGAATGCCAAGAGTGTGCAAAGCAGTAATCAGAGCAAAGGGTGGCTATTTTGAAGAAACTAGAATATAAAACATGTTTTCAGTTATTTCACCTTTTTTTGTTAAGTACATAACTCCACATGTGTTCATTCATAGTTTTGATGCCTTCAGTGAGAATCTACAATGTAAATAGTCATGAAAATAAAGAAAACGCATTGAATGAGAAGGTGTGTCCAAACTTTTGGCCTGTACTGTAAGTCCCGCCCTCAAACGCGATGAGCCAATCACAGTGCGTATAGCCATTCCCATACACTCGGACATTCTCTACCTGGACGTTCATTGAAATGCATTACAGAAAGTCAGTTTTGTTTGGTTTTATGAGCTTTTTTGGAGATGTGAAGTTTAAAAATGGTCAAACGGTGTGCATGGGGTACATGCAACTCCGACACAAGGTATCCTGAGAGGCTGGGCGACGAGGTGTAACTCTTACACTTTAAACCACATCTCAACCAAGAAAAGTGTCTCCTTTGGATAAAGTTGTGTGGTGATGTTAGACCACAACATCATCTCAACGTGAATAACATTAACAATGATGTCTACATCTGTTTTAAGGTAAGTCAACATCGTGTTTGAGGCAACATATTGTCACTTTGCTGGAAAGAAATATAAAGTTATCTTTAAGATCTCTAGCTAACATTAGCTAAAGTTAGCCTAACGTTAGCTCCTAGCTGCATTGTTCATCATGTCACCTTGTTTGCTGGGAGTTCATTAGCCTATTTTGTTCTAGTTTTGTACTTTGGTGATCGTACATCATTGTTAGCTGTTGTCCAAAGGGCTCTAGTTAAGCTAACGTTAACTTCTGGAGCTTAGCTTCATTAACTTATCTGTAATGGCAGAGATAACAAAGGTTGGCAAATGTTATGCTGAATGATTCAGTGTAAATACTGTAGCACCAAACTAACAGAGAGACACTCTTGGTAAAGATGGTAAAAAGGCCGTTATCCTTTTCTCATGTTCTGAGCCAAAAACCTTAACTTCAGTGGCACTTTAACTTGTTGTCTTTGATGGTGACAGCATCGAGATGCGGTTCACAAGCGTACAATGTGACCTGTAAATTTTGGCTTGTAATTTAACCTTTTCATCGACCTTCTCAACAATAAAATGATGAATATATCCCTCCAATGCGTAGTTTAGGCCCTTTTGGTTTGGCAGTAAAACTGTTAATTACGCTGACCTTACTATGTGAGCCATTAGAGTACACATCATCTTGATTTTGTGCTCTCCTCTTCCCACTAATCTTTATTGTATGCACTGTAAGACAGACCGGCCGTTCATAATTATCTATCTAATCTATCGCCATGCGACCGCCTCCACTCTTGTGCCTCTAAATACTGTCTACCATTCAGCCCTTAGATTTATAACCAGAGACAGTGATGGCGCTCATCATTGTTTTCTTTATCAAAAGGTGGGTGGGCCTTCTCTTTCTATTAGAAGAGACCAGCATTTATTTTTATAAAAAAAATTGCCCTCAAAACCAACACTGATTGGGTAACAGTACTGTCACAACTTCATCTGTTCTCCAATCATGGACTGGTAATGTAATAACTTAGCATAGCTAATGTTAGTCTATTGCAAAATTAATACTTGGGATGTGCTTGGTTCATTTTCACTGATTGTTGTTTGCCAGTAAGATACATAGACACAGCTGTAAAGATAGAAAAAAAAGTATGAAAATTCTGAAAATGATTGTATAAGTAGTGTTGTCAAGAGATTAAAAAAATGGAGAGATTAATTAATTATGATCTGTAATTATCATTATCATTTCATTTAAATTCATTACATTATTGTGGCAGATGATCAAAAGATTGATATACAGTACAGGCCAAAAGTTTGGACACACCTTCTCATTCAATGCATTTTCTTTATTTTCATGACTATTTACATTGTAGATTCTCACTGAAGGCATCAAAACTATGAATGAACACATGTGGAGTTATGTACTTAACAAAAAAAGGTGAAATAACTGAAAACATGTTTTATATTCTAGTTTCTTCAAAATAGCCACCCTTTGCTCTGATTACTGCTTTGCACACTCTTGGCATTCTCTCCATGAGCTTCAAGAGGTAGTCACCTGAAATGGTTTTCCAACAGTCTTGAAGGAGTTCCCAGAGGTGTTTAGCACTTGTTGGCCCCTTTGCCTTCACTCTGCGGTCCAGCTCACCCCAAACCATCTGGATTGGGTTCAGGTCCGGTGACTGTGGAGGCCAGGTCATCTGCCGCAGCACTCCATCACTCTCCTTCTTGGTCAAATAGCCCTTACACAGCCTGGAGGTGTGTTTGGGGTCATTGTCCTGTTGAAAAATAAATGATCGTCCAACTAAACGCAAACCGGATGGGATGGCATGTCGCTGCAGGATGCTGTGGTAGCCATGCTGGTTCAGTGTGCCTTCAATTTTGAATAAATCCCCAACAGTGTCACCAGCAAAACACCCCCACACCATCACACCTCCTCCTCCATGCTTCACAGTGGGAACCAGGCATGTGGAATCCATCCGTTCACCTTTTCTGCGTCTCACAAAGACACGGCGGTTGGAACCAAAGATCTCAAATTTGGACTTATCAGACCAAAGCACAGATTTCCACTGGTCTAATGTCCATTCCTTGTGTTTCTTGGCCCAAACAAATCTCTTCTGCTTGTTGCCTCTCCTTAGCAGTGGTTTCCTAGCAGCTATTTGACCATGAAGGCCTGATTGGCGCAGTCTCCTCTTAACAGTTGTTCTAGAGATGGGTCTGCTGCTAGAACTCTGTTTGGCATTCATCTGGTCTCTGATCTGAGCTGCTGTTAACTTGCCATTTCTGAGGCTGGTGACTCGGATGAACTTATCCTCAGAAGCAGAGGTGACTCTTGGTCTTCCTTTCCTGGGTCGCTCCATATGTGTGCCAGTTTCGTTGTAGCGCTTGATGGTTTTTGCGACTCCACTTGGGGACACATTTAAAGTTTTTGCAATTTTCCGGACTGACTGACCTTCATTTCTTAAAGTAATGATGGCCACTTGTTTTTCTTTAGTTAGCTGATTGGTTCTTGCCATAATATGAATTTTAACAGTTGTCCAATAGGGCTGTCGGCTGTGTATTAACCTGACTTCTGCACAACACAACTGATGGTCCCAACCCCATTGATAAAGCAAGAAATTCCACTAATTAACCCTGATAAGGCACACCTGTGAAGTGGAAACCATTTCAGGTGACTACCTCTTGAAGCTCATGGAGAGAATGCCAAGAGTGTGCAAAGCAGTAATCAGAGCAAAGGGTGGCTATTTTGAAGAAACTAGAATATAAAACATGTTTTCAGTTATTTCACCTTTTTTTGTTAAGTACATAACTCCACATGTGTTCATTCATAGTTTTGATGCCTTCAGTGAGAATCTACAATGTAAATAGTCATGAAAATAAAGAAAACGCATTGAATGAGAAGGTGTGTCCAAACTTTTGGCCTGTACTGTATATTACAAAAAGTGGTTTTATAAAGTCATATTTGTTGTTTTCAACAATAACACTCTTGAACACAGATGCAGTACACCTAGCCATTACATTCTATTGTTTTTGGGATTCGTCCCAGGAAAGAGTGCTGCAACCTTCAGTCTCGACCTTCAGGGGGATGCTTGACTGTCATGACATGTCAGCTTCATTAATAGCATAGCTGCAGATTAACGCAGCGATAGATGTAAAAACACACAGAAACAATACATCTGTGATCAGTTCCCTAATTTTATTTTAACAATTTTCTAAATTATTTTCCTCTTTTCCAATTTCCCGTTTTATTTCATGGAAGTTATCAATGTAAGTGCACTTGTCCTTTAAACTTAATAAAAAATAAAAGCTAACAAAATAAAAGACACCTGGTACATTCGTTATAGCTAAATCAGTTTATAGAGCAGTTTTGAACAGTTAGAACAAGAGGCTGCACTGCAACGTGCAAATCACTCCTTCTCGTGGCTGCCTGCGCTTTCCCTGTCCTTGCGGCTGCAACTTGCGCTGTCTTCTCTTCTTCAAACTACAACACCCATAATTCATGTAGGAACTGCTGCAGCCAATGTGCAGCCGGTGGGAGCTGCATGACAACTCAACCACCATGATCAGTTTTTAATGTTTTATCGGGCATTAACTACTCCAGACTCTGCTCTAGTGTAATTTTCGGGACAATCAGGGCAGGATTCAGGATTCAGGACAACTGCTTGGATTTCGGGACTGTCCCGAATTTTTTGGCACAGTCACGAAATCCAAGCAGTTGTCTTGAATCCTGAATCCTGCCCTGATTGTCCCGAAAATTACACGGAGGTTGCCGAGAAGGTCAGATACTTGCGTGCTAGGGCAGACAGCTTTTCATAGGCTCCTGAGTGAGCAGACCACCACTGCAGGGGACAGTCATCATTGCTGGGCTCTGCTCTGTGGCGCTGCAGCTCTCCCACAACTCAAGCACAAAGAAGCCCAATCGTACGCCTACAGACGGATTTTATAAAAGGCAACTCTGTGGCATACAGAAACAGTAAAGTTAGAGATTAAAAATGAGATTAACGCGATCAAAAAACATAGCACGTTAAATATGGCTGTAATTAATTATTCGCAATTAACGTGATAATTTGACACCCCTATGTATAAGTTGCTGGATTCTAAATAAAAACTAAGTTAAAAAACAAAACATAATTGTTTGTTTGACATGCTAAACAACAATACTTGTTGTCATCATCACCACCATCACCTTTGCCACAGTCAGTATCACTAGAGTTCATGCAAGTAGATTAAATGCAATATTAAGGTACCAAGTCTGACTTTATTTTGCAACATCGTCCCTATGGTGTTATTTAGTACTTTCATAATAGATATTGTCTAACAGTACTGTCACAACTTCATCTGTTCTCAAGAATATGGAAGTTTCAATAAAGAGAGAAGTAATTATCTGTGGGGAAAAATGTCTTTTGGGCTGCAGGGGATGTTTTGTTGCAATACCTCAAGTGGCCGCATTCTTGGGGTCTTGAGGTGAGACATGTATAACTGCAGCCACATATCATTAGGAGCCTACATGACATTCCCCCTTCAGATAACACCCACCACCAGCAAAAGACAAATCCTCCGACACGACAGCTATCTGAACCCTGCTACCACATGACATTGTAGAGAATAAATATGAGGCCAAAAGCACCAATAATCCACTATAAGTAGCGAGGTGTACCCCTCACCATTACCATTATCCTAACCGCCTCTCTTTTAACCAAACTCTTCACAGCTAGCTAAATGCGAACTTAACATGTTCTTCAGGGCTTCACAAGCAACAAGAAAAACGAAGCTGGGTTAGTGCCAAACTTCTAACTCTGTAAGGACAAAGAGCAACCACTTTGTTCTTACCTGCTTCGTTGGAGTGTAGCACAACAAAGACTGCACTGGAACCACAGTTCTTCTACACCAGAATCATCCGCAACAGACGACCACAGGCTGATGAAAGCAATGAGCCACAGCATCTTTTTCCCCTCCAATCATGGACTGGTAACGTAATAACTTAGCATAGCTAATGTTAACACAGTAACAGTACAGGCAGAGCAAGACTGTTTAATTTATGGTGTGACCTCTATGTAGTAGGGTTATCAAGACCAAAGGTCCTGCATGCAATTAACCATCCTTTATACACACAGAGAGGGAACTCAAAGCTTCTGGTTTTTCCGATGGCTCTTCTTACTGACCACATGTTCAGGCATGTTGGCCCTTTTAGAATCAGTGTGCATATTACTAAGCTGTGAATGTGGATCCCAAGAGGTAACCTTAGCTAACGCCAGGTCAGTATTCAATAAAAAAGCCAATCTGAGCTCTGCTTACATGATTGCCATGTTGGTGTAATTTAGACAGACATTACTCGGTGTAGATGTGTGATACATTTAGCACGTTGGATCCAGGCTACATGCACAGTGAAAGGATAGGGAGAAGGGTTTGATTACTATTCTCAGGATATTTGACTTCTAATTTCATCATATACAGTGCATTTTACAGAAAGCAAAATGAAGCACAGCTTAGACTAGAGTCTTTGTCTCCAGAAAAAAAAAAAAAAAATATATATATATATATATATATATATATAAAACAAACATATTTGTTTGTTTGACATGCTAAACAACAATAATTTGACATTAATGATGACATCATCATAACCTTGGTAAAATAAAAAAATAAATACAGAAAAATCATCATCTTCATCATCGTCATCACCACCATCACCTTTGCCACAGTCAGTATCACTAGAGAGTCCATGCAAGTAGATTAAATGCAATATTAAGGTACCAAGTCTGACTTTATTTTGCAACATCGTCCCTATGGTGTTATTTAGTACTTTCATAATAGATATTGTCTAACAGTACTGTCACAACTTCATCTGTTCTCACGAATATGGAAGTTTCAATAAAGAGAGAAGTAATTATCTGTGGGGAAATATGTTTTTTGGGCTGCACGGGATGTTTTGTTGCAATACCTCAAGTGGCCACTGGAAAAAAAAATTGGCTGCAATGCTGGATGGCGTTCCTGGGGACTTGAGGTGAGACATGTATAACTGCAGCCACATATCATTAGGAGCCTACATGACATTCCTCCTTCAGATAACACCCACCACCAGCATAAGACAAATCCTCCGACATGACAGCTATCTGAACCCTGCTACAACATGACATTGTAGAGAATAAATATGAGGCCAAAAGCACTAATACTCCACTATAAGTACCGAGATGTACCCCTCACCATTACCATTATCCTAACCGCCTCTCTTTTAACCAAACTCTTCACAGCTAGCTAAATTCTAACTCAGCATTTTCTTTAGGGGTTCCACTTCCAACTCAGCTCAACTCAAACTTTATTTATAAAGCACATTTAAAACAACCAAGGTTGACCAAAGTGCTGAACAGGTCAATAGAAATAAACAAGCAAATACAATGAGGTACCTAGTACACCACAATAATAACCATAAGATACATAAACATACAATACAACAAAATAAAATAAAATACAAGAGTTATAAAATAAGATAAAAATAAGATAAAATGTTTGGGTGTCCAGCTCAACCTGAGTTAAAAGCCAGAGAGAAGAAGTGGGTTTTAAGAAAAGAGTTAAAAACCTCTAGGGTCTGGGCAGACCTAATGTGCAGGGGCAGGCTATTCCAGAGCCTAGGGGCAGCTGCCCCAAAGGCTCTGTCACTTCTGGTCTTCAGCCTAGTCCTAGGAGTAGCCAGTAATAGCTAACTGGCTGATCTCAAGGCTCTGGAGGGAGCATGAAAGTGCAGGAGTTCGGTTAAATAAGGGGGTGCCAGCCCATTTAGGGCTTTAAAAACAATCAATAAAATCTTAAAATCAATTCTAAAACGCACTGGAAGCCAGTGGAGTGAGGCCAAGAGTGGTGTAATGTGTTCGTGTTTACGCTTTCCAGTGAGGAGGCGGGCTGCTGCGTTCTGGACAAGCTGTAGACGGTGTAGCAGTGACTGGTCAATACCGACATAAAGCGAGTTACAGTAGTCCAGATGTGAGGTTATAAAAGCATGGATTACCCGCTCTAGATTTTGGGGGGAGAGATAGCCCTTTACTTTAGCTAAAAGCCTGAGCTGATAAAAGCTGGTTTGTATTATTATAACTTGTTTATCAAATTTGAAAGCACTGTCAAAGGTCACACCGAGATTTTTAACAGAGGAACGGATGTTCCCCTTTGCCCCTTCCAGACCAAGGGGCAAAGGGGACTGATTGTAGACTGATGGTGGGCAAGTTACTTAACTGCTCCCGCCCCAGCTATACTTACCATAGACTGTATAAAGATGGACAATGTGACAGCTCCCCAAAAGTGAAGCCAAAACATCTCGTCCCCAGTGGCTGGCTGCTGTATACGTAACCCTGCCCCCTCCATGTTCGTGGATAGGACATGGGCCAAAATAAACAGTCTGGTTCCTATTATTTTAGTTAGTTCTTATCATGCTGCTGTGTGTTCAGGTGTTTTTTCTAATAAGCTTGGTTATAACTAGTAACTTGATGTTAAATATACGTGGAATTGAGGACATGACTGACAGCTGTGTGTGCAAATCGGTGTGCTCGCTATCTATTGTGCTGCTCACTATCTGTCAGATGGGTGTGTGGATGGGAAGTCACCACTGGTGGAGATCACTACTGCTTGACTTTAGCTCTAAATGATGTCACCAGAGCAAAATGGCAGCAGTTATATCCAGGATATTTTGGCTTAATTTTTGTACAGTGGGGGAAAGTGGAGTCATGTCATCCATCTTTATATAGTTTATGATACTGACTCACTTGAGGTTGCTGCACAGATTTTAATAATAATTAGCAATCATATGCCAAGATGGTGCCTTTTAATTCCAATGGATCTGCTTGCCTGGCGCATACACCAAAAAAGGTCTTAACTTCCCACAGTATGTGGCCCACTGAATATGCATTGTAATGTTTCTCTTACTGGCCCCGCCCTCAAGTTCCTTCTTAGCTCATTGACTTTACATTGTGATGTCGTCACAGATTTTTAAAGAAAGTTTTACAAATATAAAACCACCATGGCTCAAAAATTGATGCACTCTGCTACAGAATATATTATTCAAATAAAATAGGAACATACATATGTAGAAGCAAAAAGATCATATATACAGAAATATAATCTCAGTGATCAGAATGATTAAATGTAGTTGCAGACTTCTGCATCCTGACATCAACCTCCAACATACAGGATCATGTGAACATGAACAGCAGTTCTCCATCATTCCACAGTGTGGAGGTGCAACACAAAACAATACAGAGACAATCACAGGTCTTACACTAGTTCACTGTAATCTGAGCAGCCTGAGTGCCGTTTAAATGACTGTAAATTTACTGTGATGTTGTTAAACAGTAGAAATCTACAGAGTCAGATTCAGCATATCTATCTACAAAATCCAGACTCACGTCCAGGTGGAGGGTGGAGGAGGTGGCTGAGTGTGGAGCAGAAGGAGTGGAGGAGAAGAACAGAGCAGTCAGTGATACACTGATGATGATACTCGGTCAGATCCAGAGGAACACAAAGGGATTATGATGAACTTGACAGTGGAGCTGATGATGAGAGTCATCTCCACCTCTTGTGATTCTTCTGTTAGTCACTGCTGGATGAAGCTCTGCTCTCCACTCCACCTCCCAGTAACATGGTCCAGTCAGTGTCTCTCCATTCACAAGCTGATGCTGCTGCTTCAACCTCTCTGGATCATCAGGACACAGCTGATCGTCTCAACACATCCACCTTGCTGATCACTCACTCTGACACTCTGAGATCACCACCTCCAGCTGATGAGAGAAGAAGACGACAGACAAAAGAAGTCATAAATCAGCTGAGCTTGAAGCTCACAGATCTGCAGAAACTTTGGGCATCAAGACTGTTTACTCTGCAGATTTCACTGAAGTGCACAGTGTAAATAAACTGAATAAACTGCAGAGTCCTGAAAGCATCATCAAACAGATATTCACTTTCTGTTGTAGAATTAATATAATTTCAATTTGTTGATACAGAGACTGAACAGCAACACATCAGCTGTGATTACTGGACTTCAGCAGAGGTTCTGCTCTGTTTAAAGACCACATGGTTACTAAATGTAATGATGGTTCTTCGAAATAAAAGCCACCACTTTGCAGGCTCTACACAGACTGATCTCAGAGCTGTGACAGAGATGACGAGAACAAACAAGAGGATCTGTTATGCTCATGTTCAGGTTCATACTTGTATTTAAGGTTTCTGCTAGAATATGTTTATTTTCCTAATGCTGTCTGTGCTGGAACACCTGTATTTACCCTCTGTATGAAACATTTTAGTGCCTGTCTTTTTAAGCCTCCTTCCTGAAAAGCCCTGTCTGCTCTGATTGGTCAGCTGGAAAATAACTGATAATAACGGAGAATAGCATCACTTTCTACAATGAAAAGTATAAAAGTATTCAGTCTTAGGTTTTTACTCACAGTAATTACTTCTACATAGTTTACCTCATCATTTAAAACTTTGGCCATGTTTGAACATCCAACATTGTAATATTATATATGACAGAATATAAGCGTCAAAGCATAATGGGTTTCCTTTGAGATCAGATTTGATGATGAGATAGTTTGATGAAGGAGGACAGCTGTCTCTATACATGTTGTGATGCTGTCAACTGTAATCCAGCTTCACTTTCTGTGGACATGAACACAACAGTCATCTTCACATCAACTTAAACACATGATCACAACAAGCCTCTGGCTGATCTGATTGGCTGACTGCTCTCTCTATCTTTCCTTCCTGTCTTCCCTGTGTTAAACCTTCGAAGGTTTACAGAAAATACTGGATTTTTACTTTGATACAAACTGAATTTAGCACAATACTACTGAATCCAGCCCTCTACTGACCTCAGAGTCTCCAGTTTACAGTGTGGACTCCTCTCAAGATCAGACAGCAGTATCACATCTGAATTGTGCAGGTCATTGTTGCTCAGCTCCAGCTCTCTCAGATGGGAGGGGTTGGACTTCAGAGCTGAGGCCAAAGAAACACAGCTGATCTCTGACAACCTGCAGGAACTCAATCTAAATAAAGAATAAATGATGTAGATAAAAGTCAGTAATAATCCAATAAGATGAGTGCAGGTTTTAAATGTGTAGCTCAACATTACTATGTCCTAATCAATGACCTTTTCCCTAGAACAAGTAGAGTGACTTATTCACTGTGTTACTGTGGGTCATCATAATGTCAGCCTACTACAGATATCCAAATGTCAATAGAACATTCGTACACCTATTCATGTCAACAAAGATTAATAATGAATCAATACTTTATAAACTCTGTGAATTAAAAACAAATATTAGTTCAGAGGATCTTCTGTGTATAGATGTGACCATTAACCAAACATATAAACAAACATTTACTGTCACAAAAAACTGTGGACATTTTCATGTTTTTGTGATTGCATTTTACTTTATACAAGAAAAAAGAAATTAACAGATGGAAATGTTATTTTTTTTGTGGATATAAGTTATCTATATGTAAATACATAAGGTCCCATTGTTACTCAAATATATAAGATCTATAACAGTTCAATATATACCAAAATAACTATGTAAACAATTGAACTGACCTCAGAGTCTCCAGTCTACAGTTTGGACTCTCCAGTCCAGCACTCAGCTGCTTCACTCCTGAGTCCTGCAGGTTGTTGTTACTCAGCTCCAGCTCTCTCAGATGGGAGGGGTTGGACTTCAGAGGTGAGGCCAGAGAAACACAGCTGATCTCTGACAACCTGCAGGAACTCAATCTGAATAAAGAATAAATGATGTCAGTTGAGAAGACAGTGTTATGCCTGAAATAATTCAGTGTTGAATAATGTGTTCAGAGCTAAAGAAGGTTTAGAATACAGAAGTTTGGAAAATGGAAACTTAAACACCTGAACCCAACAGGATGCAAGTCGAAAACTTTAACATACTAAAATGAAAAAGGAGCTCTTATTAATATTAATAACATGCTGCTACTTCGATAAAAACACCTCTTGAACTCTGCCAGCTCCACCAGTGGCTCCATCATCAGGAACTGATAATGTGCAGCCAAACACAAATAAAAACCCACAGAAATTGATTTAACCCTCCTACTGTGTTTGGGTCATATTTGACTTGCAAAGGCAAGAGAAAAAAGGGTCTCTAGCACAATATCAAGACTAATATTTGACTCAAGATCCCAAAGATGTCAAATACGTTTTTAATTTTGAAAAATGTGAACAAAAAGCATCAACAGTATTTCTTTTCTGAAATTGTGGAGTCATAATATCGAAGCCACCACAACTTTCATGTGTTTATCTCAGCAAAAGAGTAAAAAATTGTGTCTGACCTCAGAGTCTCCAGTCTACAGTGTGGGCTCTCCAGAAAATCGCACAGCAGCTTCACTCCTGAATCCTGCAGCTCATTGTGACTCAGCTCCAGCTCTCTTAGATGGGAGGGGTTGGACTTCAGAGCTGAGGCCAGAGAAACACAGCTGATCTCTGACAACCTGCAGTCCCTCAACCTGAATAAAGAATAACGTAGACTGAATAATTATGTAGATAACGGTTATAAAGAATCCAATCAGATGTGTTCAGCTTTTAAATGTGTAGCTCAATATTACTATGCCCTAATCAATGAGATTTTCCCAAATGAGTGGAGTGACTTTGTCATTGTGTTATTGTGGATCATCATAATGTCTGCCGTCTGCAGACATCATCCAGACACTAACAAACATATGGCTTGCAGTTGAGCTTCTTGAAGCTCTCAGCAGCAGCCTCATGCTGTCATTATAAGCCACTGTGAGTTTCCTAATGCTGCCTTGTTTATAACGACACCACAGGTAGGCAGTATACAAAGGTGTACAATACGCTCTAAAGAGTGAGATCTTCACAGATACAGAGCACATGCTGAACTTACAACACAGCATGTTTGCTTGGGCATACAGCTTCCGTCACTGCCTAAAGATATCCTTGTCATCAGACAGGTCATTTGCGATAATATGGCCCAAATATGTAATCTCACTGCACACACTGAGTGCAGTGCTAGACAGACAGAAGTCAGGGAAGGTTCAGGAAGGACTGTCTGTCTTCTCTACTTCTGACAATCATGATCTTACTCTTTTTAGCGTTGTATTTTATATCAAAATCAGCACCATACTGTGTGCATATTCTCAGAAGCTGTTGGAGACCAGCACTATATGGGCTAAAGATGATCAAATCATCTGCGTACATAAGGTGATTAATTAGTGAGTCACCAACCCTACAACCTGTACCACATGCATTTAAAATCAAAGACAAATCATTCACATACATATTAAAAAGAAAAGGAGACAAAATTCTGCCCTGGTGAACACCATTGGTCACATGGAAGGGAACAGATGTTACATTCCCCCATCGCACTCTCATTGTCTGATGCGAGTACCAATAAACCAAGATTCTAATTAAAAAACCAGGGACCCCACTTTTAGACAATTTTAGAAATAATTTCTCTTGATTTACACGATCAAATGCTTTAGAAGCATCAATGAAGCACATGAACATTGTATAATTTTGCCTATTATATTTATCTAAAATTTCCTTTAGTGCAAAAATACATAAATCAGTGCCATGGTTTCATTTAAAACCAAATTGGTTGTCAGTGGACAGGATGTACCTCTCAAGTCTACACAGTAGAACTGTCTCCAGCACTTTGGACATGACACTGGCCAGAGCTATTGGCCTGTAATTATCTGAGCTGTTCAGCTTCCCCACTTTATCTTTGATAACTGGTACTAGCACAACAAAAATCATAGAATCAGGTAACACTCCATGAACAAGAAAACCTGTGTAGCACATAGCCACCAGAGGGCACAGTTTCTTACTGGCAAGTTTAATATGTTCAGCTGTAATATTATCCAGACCACAGGCCTTATTATCTCTTAACTTCAGTACTGCTTCATGGACTTCAGCAGAAGTGACAATATCATCATCATTAAACTCTACAAACAGATTACTTTTTACACAGTTTAACAGTTCATAATACTGTGTCCACCATAACTGTGAAATTTCATCAGGACCACTCACACCATCTATATTAGATTGAAGAGATGTTTTGCAGTTATTAATAGTTTTTACTTCTTTCCAGAACTCATTAACATTATTTTTTGCAGCTTCCTTGCCAGTGAATCTCACCTGATAGTATTGTCATTTCTTTTAATATAGCGAAGTGCATATTTAAATCTAGCATTAGTGCATTTTTTATTTTCAAACAAAAGGCCAAGTCTGCTTTTGCCTGACTGAGACCATTTTTTAAAAGCATTTCGGGCCTCTGCATGGAGCTCTTTTACATGATCCTTCCAACCTGGCTTAGCATTGCACACTTTTGTCCTGTGTTTATATAGAGACCTGCTTGAGATACCGAGAGACTCCACAATAGCTTCATACAGGGAATATAATTCCTTACAGTGTTGTACATTCTTACAGTTCATATCCTGACACAATAACGCATCTTTTGGGACCTTAATATTACCCAGCAAAGCATCAGAATGATTGACATATTTATTAAGATCTTTCTTAGACTATTTTCCCTACACCAATGCCTTTATCCACAGGCAACAACACTGGTAAATTGCCTGTGTTCAACACCATGAGAAAGGGTATATGGTCCGTGGTATCCAAATCATAATCAATTTTCATCATAGCCCACCAGCCCCTTCACCCCCCTGCGTGAGGTGCCGGCGATCCCGGTGTCCAGTCCCAGGAGACAAGACTTCCCAGCGGGAGATGTTGTTGACTCCTCCTGACGAACAGGGCCTGTTAGCCCCCGCACCCCCTCTCATGCAGTACCGGTAGTCCCAGGGTCGTAGTCCGATGTGCGGTGCGTCTCCACTGCTGTCACTCGGCGATCCATGGCCACAATAATTGCCCCCAAGTTCTCACTCACTTCTGCCTGTGTTTCCAATGCCCTCCTCAGGCCAGAGACTTCTTGGTTCAGCTGCTCCACTCGGCTAAGCAGCGCCGAGGCATCCATATTACCATACCCAACAGGTGGCAGTTCATCCAAGTAATGTAAAACAAACCGTGGAATATTTTCACCGCACTCATTTAGGACCTTCAGACAGGCCTTGATATTATTTATGTCCTTCTGTAGGCCTTTGTGTGCGACACAGCGAAGCGTGGTATTCGGGCATACATCAAACAAAAGCCACTTGGACTCCTCAATCCACTCAGATGAAAAGTTGTTTGTTGTCAACAAAACAATTTCATCATGGCTTAGTGTCTTCATTTTAACCACGATAAAGTTTAACAGTTCATCTTCCACTATCACCTTTCCATTATCCGTTTTGTAGATTGCAGGTTTTGTGCGAGGGCAAGCAGAGCCTCCACCAGCAGCACCCACCGCTGCCGCCATCTTGTCCCAGTGACGTGGGAGGGAAGCCGCGGGCTGGTCAGTTACTTCCGACCAAGTAATTTGATTGGACAAGAGGTATTCCATGAGTGTTGATATAGAGTACAACAGTACTGGGACATGTAACAGTAAAATCACTCTGCTCACAGGTGTTATAAATATATACAAGCATTAATTAACCAACTGTCACACTCGCTACATTGATGCAAACTGACACTGTAGCGTTACACCAAGAAGATGGATATTTTCCCCAAAATTACTTTTGAAACTTATTAAATTATGATTGGTTGTCAGGAGAGGACGAGGAAAAGGAAAGCCAGGACTCTTCTGTGCAGACCTCCAGGTGTGTTTGAATTTGGTAGTGCCAACATCCAAGTTTGCCAAAGTTTCATCAGCCAAACTGGACGAAGTTACACAGTTGCTGATCAATGTAAATACAAAGTAGCTTGTGAGTTCCTGGCGTGTGTGTTGCGTTGCCTGGCAACAGACTGGGGGAACTGTTCTTTTTCGCAGAGCTACATAACATACTTAAATAATTTATTTCATCACCTTTTTGTTAACATTTCCTTACTCAGCATTGCTATTTAAGCTGTTGTTGAACTGTTGTATAAAAGCAATATCACACTCGAGGTCGTGATGTTGTACTGTATATCGTCACGGCTGTAATTGTCTTCGGCACTCGGCCTGTGGCCTCGTGCCTATGACCGAATAGCAGTCATGACGACATACAGTAAAACATCACTCCCTTTTGTGTGATATTGCTTAAACATACTAGAGTAACAAGCACTAGACAATGTCCAGTGGGTCAAAGGCCAATTTGAAAAGATGGGTCTTCAGTTGTATTTTAAAAGATGAAACAGCTAGATCTAGTCAGTGGATTTGGATTAGGAGGAAAATGTCAGTTGGGGGCCAGCAGGGGACCTACTAAGCAATGTACATAACTCCTTGAGATCAGGTGGAGAGATCCACCAATCAGACCTCTCAGAAGAAAATCCAGGAAGAGGAACGTTATTTAAGTGTGGGAGTGGCCTATTTGAGTCCCTTTTGTTTGAGACCATGCTGCAAGGTGAGTGTGTTTGCTGATTCTGTGAGTTAATCTTCTCTGTCTTCTTTAACTTTAGCTTATATTGGAGTTATGATACGTAGCATGTGAAATAGGATATGGTGATTGTGCTAAGAAAGTTAGTATCACTACCTGGAGCTCGCATAAACGGAGCCTGGGTTTGTTGAAGGTGGCAGTGCTGTTTGGGCTGAGAAAGCCATGTGTAAGTAAGGTAAAAGAAGTTGTTGGGTCGGTGCGGGGAGCAGTGAGAGCTGGCATTAAGGGAGTATCTCTAGGACGGCAGAGATCACTGTCTAGCCTCCTGGAGGTGTCATGGTACCAACTAGATGAAACACTGGTGAAAGGAGGTTCCTACCTGATGACCCCAAAGATGTGTTAGTTATCACTGCTCACTGGTCTGTATAGTTAAGCCTTGCGACAATAGCTTATCATAGGGCTTAGGAGGTTATTCACTGAGTGCTGATCCTTTCTCTAGAGCACAAATTTCTTGTGTTTATTTAAACTTAAAAGTTGAGACTGCCGACCATAAATCCAATGGAAGGGAGTTCCATAGTGTCAAAGCCACGACTTCAAAGGCACAGTCACCTTTTGTTTTCAGTCTGGAGCAGGGGACTGCCAATAGGTCCTGTTCCGAAGACCTAAGGGACCTGCTGACAATATATGAATGAAGGAGATCACTTATGTACTCAGGTGCCTGACTGTGGAGGGCTTTATACGTGAGAACAAGTAACTTAAAGTGGATCCTGAACCTGATGGGAAGCCACTGTAAAGAAACTAAAAAAGGAGTGATATGGGTTGACCTGTTGGACCTGGTTAACAGCCTAGCAGCAGCATTCTGGATTATTTGAAGACTGTTTAGAGATGATTTCTTTAGACAAGTAAAAAGTGAATTACAATAGTCCAGTCCGGAGGACACAAAAGCATGGATAATCATCTCTAGCTAAGGTCGAGACACCACAGACCTGAGCTTTGCAAAATTTCTGAGGTAAATAAAACAAGTACGGGCCAATAATTTAATATGATGATCAAAATGCATTGCCTGGTCGAAGATAACACCAAGATTCCTAAAATTTAACTGTATAACTGGCAAAAGGGACCCAATACTCTGGGCAACCTTTGAAACTATACTTTCTGAAGCAATTATCAGAACCTCTGTCTTATCTGTGTTTAATTGTTAGTAGTTGTTTGACATCCAGTCCTTGATTGCAGTCTAACAGTTGTGAAGAACAGCAAGTTTGTCTGTGTTATCAGGCTTAAACGAGACATAGAGTTGAATGTCGTCAGCATAACAGTGATATGATATGCCTGAGAACTGGCTAATAATATGTCCAAGTGAAGGCATATACTGATTAAATAATAAAGGACCTAATACAGAGCCCTGAGGTACACCACAGGAAAGAGCAGCAGTATCAAAGCTGAAAGGACCAAGAGACACGGAGAAACTCCTATTTGAAAGGTAGGGGCAAAACGAGTCAAGGGCATTCCCAAAGAGATACTGTGATTCGCACTATCAAAAGCTGCTCTGAGATCCAACAGTACCAAAACAGAACATTCACCGATATCAGAGGACATTATTAGGTCATTTGAGACTCTAAGAAGGGCTGTTTCGGTGGAGTGCCCCTGACGGAACCCTGACTGGAATGTATCGAGAATTTTGTGTTCGGTCAGCACAGCAATGACCTGTTTAAAAACAACTTTTTCTAAAAGTTTGTAAATAAAGGACAGCTTTGAAATGGGTTTATAGTTATTTGGCACAGATGGACCAAGGTTTGTTTGTTTTTAAAAGAGGCTGAACAATTGTATTTTTTAAAATATGCCAGGACACAAATAATTAGTCAGTGTTGACATGAAAACAAGAATAACTCAGAACCTCAGGAATCTTAAATTTTGTTGCAATGAATCTCAAACTTGATGATGTGCTTTTTACATCATCACTTCTCTACTATTGTTACCAATTGTTCAGCCATTTGGAAAGACAGAAAATTTATGAAAAAGTGAAATCCTGTGACCTCAATCAAGGATCTGAATTTAATATATAAAAGAAAACTGCATAAACAAGTGAACTGACCTCAGAGTCTCCAGTCTACAGTTTGGACTCTCCAGTCCAGCACACAGCTGCTTCACTCCTGAATCCTGCAGATAGTAGTTAAAACTCAGGTGCAGCTCTCTCAGATGGGAGGGGTTGGACTTAAGAGCTGAGGCCATGACTCCACAGTGAGTCTCTGGGATTCCACAGCCAGAAAGTCTGTCATGACACATATTCAAAGATTTGTTATTATGGAAGAAACACTTAATATTTAATACTTAATATTCAAATTATGAAACATGGAACAGTTTGACATATCCCGTTTAGATCGACTGAAAGTATTTAAATGTAAAAAAAAAGGACATGAAGAATTAAAAGTAATTAAAAGGCAACTCATAAAAATAGTATTGTGCTATTTAAACAGTGTGAGTAGAACCCTTAATTTGTTTTTTGGTCCATTTTCTTTGAGAAGGAGGTGTGGCATCCCCTTACATCCTCTGTGCCCCCTATAAAGTGGCTCCAAAACCATTACATTAAAAGACAAACAAACAAACAAACAAACAAAAAACAATAGCAATAACTGCATGACAGTCGTTCTTTAGGACTTCGGAAATCTGCTTTGAAAAATGATACAGATCTTATTTTTAATTCTTAAGTTTAGGAGAAAAGAAACTCAGGTATTATCTGCATATCTGATTATATAAATCACCTTCAGAACCTACTTATGTAATAACAACTTTACTGCATTCACTGATAACCATAACATACTGCTACATGTTGGGCTGAAATGCTGCTGTGATAAATTCTCAACCACAACCTTTAAATTTCTTCATTTGTTTTACCAGGTTAATAAGGAATATAAGAATTGTATAGTGTATATATTTGAAGAACTAATTTACAGTGATTTATGATCACATAATCACATCTGGACTTACACAGCCTTTCTGCAGTTCCTCACAGCTGGAATCAGTCTCAGTCGTCCCTCCTCTGTTGTGTTGTATTTCCTCAGGTTCAACTCATCCAGAACCTCCTCTGACATCTGCAGCATGTAGGCCAGAGCTGAGCAGTGGATCTCAGAGAGTTTCTTCTCTGGTCTGTTCTCTGACTTCAGGAACTCTTGGATCTCCTGATGTACTGAGTGGTCGTTCATCTCCAGCAGACAGTGGAAGATGTTGATGCTTCTGTCAGGAGAGATCTCATCACTGCTCATCTTCTTCAGGTTTTTGATGGCTCTCTGGATGATTTCTGGACTGTTGTCTGTACGACCCAGCAGGCCTCCCAATAGTCTCTGGTTGGACTCCAGAGACAGGCCATGAAGGAAACGGACAAACAGGTCTAGGTGACCATTTTCACTTTGGAGGGATTTCTCCATGGCTTTCTTCAGAAACACATCCAGGGATCTGTTTTTATCCCGGTCTTTCCCCAGGAAGTCCTTCAGGGGTCTGTATTTATTCCCATATTTCTCCAGGACGACATCCAGGAATCTGTAATTATCCCAGTCTTTCCCCAGGAAGTTCTCCAATACCTCTGTCTTCCTGTTGGTGAAACAGTGGAACATGTAGACTGCAGCCAGAAACTCCTGAATGCTCAGATGAACGAAGCAGTAGACTGTTTGCTGGAAGATCACACTCTCTCTTTTGAAGATCTCTGTACAAACTCCTGAGAACACTGAGGCCTCTGTGACATCAAGACCACAGCGCTCCAGGTCTTCTTGGTAAAACATGTTTCCTTTCTCCAGATGATCAAACGCCAGCCTCCCCAGCTTCAGAAGAACGTCCCTGTCAGCCTCCGTCAGCTCCTGTGGACTCGTCTCATGCTCCTCATCATACTTCTGCTTCTTCCTCTTTGTCTGAACCAGCAGGAAGTGTGAGTACAGGTCAGTCAGGGTCTTGGGCAGCTCTCCTCTCTGCTCTGTAGTCAACATGTGATCCAGAACTGTAGCAGTGATCCAGCAGAAGACTGGGATTAGACACATGATGTGGAGGCTCCTGGATGTCTTGATGTGTGAAATCATTCTGCTGGACAGCTCTTCATCACTGACTCTCCTCCTGAAGTACTCCTCCTTGTGGGCATCAGTGAAGCCTCGTACTTCTGTTACCCTGTCAACACATGCAGGAGGGATCTGATTGGCTGCTGCAGGTCGGGAAGTTATCCAGACGAGAGCTGAGGGAAGCACATTCCCCTTGATGAGGTTTGTCAGCAGCATGTTGACTGATGACTTCTGTGTGACATCAGTCACAACCTCATTGTTGTGGAAATCCAGAGCCAGTCTGCTTTCATCCAGGCCGTCAAAGATGAACAGAACTTTACAGACAGCAAGCTCCTCTGCTGTGACCTTCTGTAATGTTGGATGGAAAACATGGAGCAGAGTGAGAAGACTGTACTGCTCATACTTGATCAAGTTCAGCCCCCTGAACGAAAGCAGAATCACCAGACTGATATCTTGGTTTTCCAAACCCTCGGCCCAGTCCAGAGTGAACTTCTGCACTGAGAAGGTTTTTCCAATGCCAGCGACGCCATTCGTCAGAACGACTCTGATGTGTTTCTGTTGGTCAGGTAAAGCTTTAAAGATTTTGTGACACTTGATTGGAGTGTCATGGAGGATCTTCTTCTTGGAAGCTGTCTCAAGCTGTGTCACCTCATGTTGGGTATTAACCTCTTCACTCTGTCTCTCTGTGATGTAGAGCTCAGTGTAGATCCTGTTGAGGAGGGTTTCACTTCCTGTTTCATCACTTCCTTCAGTCACATGTTCACATCTCCTCCTCAGACTGATCTTATGTTCATCTAAAACCTCCTGCAGACCACTACCTGCTGAAAGAGAAGGAAACATGTGAGACTAAAGGAAAAGAGAAGCTGATGATTATTTTCATGACCAACATTAAATTAAAGCGTTTAAAATTTTATGACTTTAATAACAATCTTTAAGTTCGATGCTGTACAACACAAGAAATAAATCAAGAAGAATCCTGTGTTTAGACATGATCACATCAGAGGACAGATGTACAGTCGTACTTTGTACAGTGATGGTCTGACTGGCTGTCTGCAGTCCAGCTCTTGTTCTGGATCTTTTCCCACACTGAGGACAGGAGGAGTCTCCTGATGAATCAGACTGGTCCCAATGTGAGGTGATGCACTGTCTGCAGAACCAGTGTCCACAGCTGGTAGAGACTGGATCCTTCAGGACGTCCTGACACAAAACACAGCAGGACGGCTGCTCCTCCCCAGAAACACGACTCCTCTTCTTCTTCTCTCTGTAGAGATGAACACATTCTTTAGACCTCGTCCTGCCACCTCTTGTGGAAATAGTTTGTTTTATTCACACACTTAATCCCTGGCAGTTCAAATATCTCATGGTGGAGCTTCATGAAAACCTCCTGAGTAATGTTCTGCTCCACTGTGAGACGACTTTCAAAAGGCTCAAACTTTCCTCATGTCTTTCAACATTTCCTTGCAGTTAAACTATTCTTGATGAGAGGCAGTCGATCCTCAGGTGGTTTTAGTTTTGGTGTTTTTGCTGGACATGCTGTGCAATTCAAACAAACTTTGGAACAATGATTAATCACATGTCTCAAGTAATTCATCCTCTCATCATTCATTCTTTAACTGGTGAACTGCTTTGAAATCCACATGAGCGTCAGATGATGGGACACCTTAAAGTAGATTCAACTGTCTGAGGCTGACAGACTGAAACATGGAGATTCTACTGAACATTACTTTCAGTTTCTTCATCTGAAGCCACCAGAGGAGATATTTACTAAAACTGTCACTTATCACCTTCAGTGGTGCAAAATTTGTGTCTCCACTTTTTTAGTTTAGCAGAATATTCCCTCAAACTTCAGATGTTAATGAGCCGCAGTGCATGTGATTTTCACAGAGTTTTCTACTGCTGAACTTTGTGGAAGATTTCTGGAGCAACTTCGAAACCTCTTTGACAAAATGATTTCTATTAACACATAACAAAGTAATATCACAGGCTCAGTTAATAAGTCTGACAAATTTAAAACCCTACTGTGTTTCTAAAGATCATCAGTGTGAGAAGAAGCTCCACTCCGTAACATCACTGAACAATCACAGTGTTTCTGTCGCTCCAACAACTCCAACAGAGTGAGACCTCTTTTCTTTAGCTGACTGCAGCATGTCAGTTTCAGGAGTCACAGTCTTCCAGCTGAACTTTGATTCATATCAGATCAACAATTGAAGCTTATCAATGTAATAGTTTGGAGCCAGGATCTTCAGATTATGTATACATACAGTACAGGCCAAAAGTTTGGACACACCTTCTCATTCAATGCGTTTTCTTTATTTTCATGACTATTTACATTGTAGATTCTCACTGAAGGCATCAAAACTATGAATGAACACATGTGGAGTTATGTACTTAACAAAAAAAGGTGAAATAACTGAAAACATGTTTTATATTCTAGTTTCTTCAAAATAGCCACCCTTTGCTCTGATTACTGCTTTGCACACTCTTGGCATTCTCTCCATGAGCTTCAAGAGGTAGTCACCTGAAATGGTTTTCCAACAGTCTTGAAGGAGTTCCCAGAGGTGTTTAACACTTGTTGGCCCCTTTGCCTTCACTCTGTGGTCCAGCTCACCCCAAACCATCTGGATTGGGTTCAGGTCCGGTGACTGTGGAGGCCAGGTCATCTGCCGCAGCACTCCATCACTCTCCTTCTTGGTCAAATAGCCCTTACACAGCCTGGAGGTGTGTTTGGGGTCATTGTCCTGTTGAAAAATAAATGATCGTCCAACTAAACGCAAACCGGATGGGATGGCATGTTGCTGCAGGATGCTGTGGTAGCCATGCTGGTTCAGTGTGCCTTCAATTTTGAATAAATCCCCAACAGTGTCACCAGCAAAACACCCCCACACCATCACACCTCCTCCTCCATGCTTCACAGTGGGAACCAGGCATGTGGAATCCATCCGTTCACCTTTTCTGCGTCTCACAAAGACACGGCGGTTGGAACCAAAGATCTCAAATTTGGACTCATCAGACCAAAGCACAGATTTCCACTGGTCTAATGTCCATTCCTTGTGTTTCTTGGCCCAAACAAATCTTTTCTGCTTGTTGCCTCTCCTTAGCAGTGGTTTCCTAGCAGCTATTTGACCATGAAGGCCTGATTCGCGCAGTCTCCTCTTAACAGTTGTTCTAGAGATGGGTCTGCTGCTAGAACTCTGTGTGGCATTCATCTGGTCTCTGATCTGAGCTGCTGTTAACTTGCCATTTCTGAGGCTGGTGACTCGGATGAACTTATCCTCAGAAGCAGAGGTGACTCTTGGTCTTCCTTTCCTGGGTCGCTCCTCATGTGTGCCAGTTTCGTTGTAGCGCTTGATGGTTTTTGCGACTCCACTTGGGGACACATTTAAAGTTTTTGCAATTTTCCGGACTGACTGACCTTCATTTCTTAAAGTAATGATGGCCACTTGTTTTTCTTTAGTTAGCTGATTGGTTCTTGCCATAATATGAATTTTAACAGTTGTCCAATAGGGCTGTCGGCTGTGTATTAACCTGACTTCTGCACAACACAACTGATGGTCCCAACCCCATTGATAAAGCAAGAAATTCCACTAATTAACCCTGATAAGGCACACCTGTGAAGTGGAAACCATTTCAGGTGACTACCTCTTGAAGCTCATGGAGAGAATGCCAAGAGTGTGCAAAGCAGTAATCAGAGCAAAGGGTGGCTATTTTGAAGAAACTAGAATATAAAACATGTTTTCAGTTATTTCACCTTTTTTTGTTAAGTACATAACTCCACATGTGTTCATTCATAGTTTTGATGCCTTCAGTGAGAATCTACAATATAAATAGTCATGAAAATAAAGAAAACGCATTGAATGAGAAGGTGTGTCCAAACTTTTGGCCTGTACTGTATATATTTGTGTCAACATATATACATAACCATAATAACTATATTTGTATACCCATGTAAATATAATTACATTTTCCTTCTGATATCTTCTTTTACTGATATGTTGATATTTCATTACCTGTTTTATTGTTGTATTTTAAGTTAGATATTTCGATATCTGTTTATTTTTCTATTTATAACCTTTATTCAAACTGGGAAGGCCATTAAGCAAGAGCAAGCTTTCTTTTACAAGGAGGCCCTGAGTACAGGACATAGAAAACATTGGAAGCACACAAAAGTTACAATATACATCATCAATTTAGTCAAGAAGCAGGACATCAGCATAAGAGACGACACCAGTTCACAGAAAACACGTGCATTCACAATGTTCTGTCTAATTTACAAGCCTCTGCAGAATGTTGCCTGGAGGAGGATACAAATGCATTTTATTGTGCAGTCCTGTATTGTATAATGGCAGTAAAGCCGAACTTTGTACCTTGAACCAGTGTTTGGATCAAGTTGCATTAAGGTGTGTCAGATTCAGCAGCTACAGCTGTTATTACAATGTAGATACACATTTAATCCATGCTTAGATAAATATAAGTATCAGGTCAGACTCTGTATCAGTAGATACACAAATTTAAAGGACTCTGATCCCCAGTGAGTGACTACAACAATACTTCATGTCATTATAAAAACACAGTGTTGTAGTGTAGATTATCAGATAATATAAAAACTGAATCATCTTCAGGTCAGTTTACAGTAGAAACAGTCTCTTACTTTGTGTCTGAGGGTCCAGGCTCATTACTGAAGAATGGAGGGAAATCTCTGGATTGGTCACTCTTCAAAGACAGACAGCTGGACACTGGAGCCTCTGATCTGTCCTCCTTTTTCTCCAAATCACTCATCTTCTCAAATCTGAGACGACTGGACACACACACACACACACACAGCATAATGAAGTCAGTACATTACCCATACAGTCAGTAACTTGTTATTGACAGGACACTGATTACATACTGGGTGGGTATTTTCCTGACACTGTAACAGACTAAACAATTAATCAGAATAAAAATCAGCAGATGAATCAATAATGACAGTAATCATTATTTGCAGGTCTAGTATTAACACTCACCCTGACTCAGACGACCTGTATTCCTCTGACTGCTCCGTCGAGTTTATGGAGTCTGGGACAATATGACTTCATAGTTTGACCGTCAGTCTTTGCTGTGTGTGTGTGTGCGTGTGTGTGTGTGTGTGTGCAATCTGTAATAAAGATATGATGTTAAGATTACCACATGCAATTATTTTAGCTACCTAATAGCTCACTGACACTCTATATTAAGGAGCTCAAGGTACGTTAAGCCTTGAGACACAATCTCTCTGTAAATCTAGAGGAGAAGCTGTGGAAGAAATGGTCAACTTCAGAAACAGAAATAGCTTATTGCCAAATTCTTTTGACAACAAATTTGACTCCCTGATTTGGTGAAAAACAATGAACACAGTGTAAAAGTGTAAAGGCGAAATAAAAAAAACAGGCTCAACCGATTAGACTTTTGTGGTCAAAGGTCAGAGTGACCTCACAAAACATGTTTTTGGCCGTAACTCAAGAATTCATACACTAATTATGACAAAACTTAATACAAATGTCAAACAGGATAAAATAATGACATTTCATATCCAAAAAGTCAAAGGTCAACTTCACTGTGACATCATAATGTTCTGCATTAAACACTTTTCTGTCCATTATGAAAGGTCATACCTCAGGAGCAGAAGACGAGACATTTGGTCAGATACTAAATTGTGACATTAATCTTGAAACTGTGCTGTTTGTATAGTTCCTCTGTGCTGTCGAGGGGACGACGGAGGCATACAACCACGAGACACTAATTCCAGTTTCAGAAATTGTGCTGTATGTTCCTGTTACTGGGAAATGAAAGTAAAGGGGCATTACAGACACTGCAGTCAGGCTACCCAAGTACGCAAAGTAAGTATGCAAATGCCCTGACAACAAAGCAGAGGTTGGACATCACTGACTTCAGACCAGAGAACCCAAAGCACCATTGAGAGCAACTGCTGAAATACGGAGTTGAGAAAAACAGTTGAATGATGAGGTGAGGAGCTGCTTCTGTGTTTTATGTAACTGTATGAGTAAATGGGTGTCATTATGATATATTCAATATCTCATCAGTGTCCCAGAGCCCAATATATATATATATATATATATATATATATATATATATATATATATAT
Source organism: Epinephelus lanceolatus (assembly GCF_041903045.1). NCBI lineage: Eukaryota > Metazoa > Chordata > Actinopteri > Perciformes > Serranidae > Epinephelus > Epinephelus lanceolatus. The sequence continues at coordinate 11,741,498 of NC_135739.1, forward strand.
GTATTTAAATTATTTTTCTCTCTCTTGGTTCCTTTCAGTCAGATATGCAGGGAGATATTTTTTTCAATCTTTTATTTATTTCATTTTATTAAATATTTATTACTGATGAGCTGTTTTCTTAAAGTTTTATCCTACAATGCCAGGAATAAAATTATGATGGAGAAACTGGAGAATTTCTAAATATGTGTATTTCATTTGAATTGAATTAATTAATTATTTTATTGTTATTATTATTTTTGCTGTAATGTGCTTCCTCAGACACTCTGCTCTCAGTCATCTTTCCTCACTTCCTCATTTCTTAGTTCCTGTCTGTCTTCTTAACCTCATGAGCAGATGATGGCCTCTTCGTTTGCGAGGGCAAGGGGGGCGTGCAATTCCTTGTCTCCCCAGTTGCTCATTTTTACAGCTAATTCCTGCTATCAGCTGTTTCCTGTTAGTCCACTGCCAGTGGGTCGCACGTGCGGCGTCATCAAAAAGCTCCTCCCACAAGTCGTCAACTTTAATGGACGCCTCATTCTTTTTAAACCAAATAGGTTCTGCCAATATGTCTAGCCTACAAGGCGGGAAATTGGGCACCTCAGGTCAACTTGCCAATCCGGCTCTGTGTGTCTAAACGCTCACAGCTTGCCGGTAAAACGGCCCAACATTCGCCGAAAATCTAGCACTGTAAAAGGGGCTACAGACTTCATAGTTGTTTCGCATCTTTCTGTTGTTTTGCTTTGGAGTCGCCACACGTCTCTCTGTGATCATGTTGAGTCTCTTTGTGGTCATTTTGCACCTCTTTTTAGTCATTTTGTTTCTTTGTGGTAAAATTCAGTCTCTTTCTGGTCTGTGTGTCTATCTCTGGGTGACATTTTGCAGGGGGGTCCTGATACTTTGGGCCCCTGAGCCTGTGCCCAGTAGGCCAGTTCAGTAACATATCCATGCTTTCTTTTCTAATTTCTCCCATTATTCTCTCCTCATTTCCTCCCTTCTTTCCTTTTCCTTTCTTCCTTGCTTCTATCCGTCTGTTTTGACTCCCCAAAGGAGTCCTGTAGGGTGCAGGGAGGAATCACTCGGTGAACGACGTAACCCCGATCCCTGAGTGATTCAAATCATTTCTTCTCAGTGATACACTTTAATTATCGTTCAGCCGTGTATCAGTTCAGTGACTCAGACTATACAGTACACAGTCAGGGCTCCTCCCACCAAGCACTGAACGATTCGGTGAACTAATCTTTTGAACAAATCTTTTTAATGAACTGATTCTAGTGATTCAGTAACATCTAAAGAAGTGCTTTGCCCATCACTAAGACATGGATGGAACTGGCAGAGAAACTTGACTGGTGCGCTGTGGGGCTGTAATTCTAGTTTGTTGGGTTTTTTTTTTTTGCTTCTCTGCTCTTTGGTTTGGTTGGCTTGATCGGACCATGCCCATGCATTGGTTGGTTTGCAGATGAGTATGAAACAGTCTGGATGAGAGTCAGTACCTCCAAGTCTGAGGCTCCTGGAGGGAGCTCAGAGTAGAGCTGCTCCTCCTTCACGTCGAAAGGAGGCAGTTGAGGTGTTTCGGGCTCCTGATTAGGGTCCTCCTGGATGCCTTCATTTGGAAGTTTTCCTTTCAACAGGTAGGGGGCCCTGGGGTAGACTCAGATTATGCTGGATTTTATATGTCATCTGGCCTGGGAGCTCCTCAGGATCCCCCGGGAGGAGCTGGAAAACGTTGCTAAGAAAGAAATTGGAAAATGGATAGATGGCTGTTTTATGTCCTTTTTCACTGGCCCATTCCTTTCCCCCCGACTTGTTTACTTGTTGCCAATTTGATGGCTCTTACTCCACTCCATTCCTTTCTTCCTTCCTTTTTTTCTGACTGTCCATCCAATGCTCCTTACTCCATTTCTATCTTCCTTTTCCCCCCCTCCTTCCTTCCTTTCTCCAGATGAGTTGAACAGTAGTTGTCTAAACTTCAGAGTACATATTGTGAACCTGCTGATGATGTGTTTACTATTTTTTGTTTGTATTCTCCATCAGTGCTGCTCAAAGTCAAACAACATTGGAGTCCAAACTCGAGGCCCTGCAGTGCCACTTCACCTGGGATCTGGACCCCAGCAGATCTGAGCTTTTACGCCGCAGTGAAAGCCTGGAGGACATCGGCACAGAGGAGGGAAACAGCTGGCTAGGTCACATTTACAACCTGCGGGGGTTAATTCAGTACAAGCTGGGGTTCACCGAAGATGCCCAGAGTTTCTTCAGCAGGGCTGCAGAGGCCTTCCGCCAGATAAGACACAGAAATGAAGGTCCCTGGTTAATGGTGAACTACGGTAACCTGGCTTGGCTGCACCACCACCTGGGAAACCAAGCAGAGAGTCAGTTTTACCTGTCAAAGGTCGACTCCCTGATTAATCAGTACCCATCTCCATCCCCGGACGAACTTCATCCAGAGATCTATGCTGAAAAAGCCTGGACCCTGATGAAGTTCAGCGGAGAGAAAAAGCTTATCGTAGATTATTTCCAGAGAGCCATCAAGATGCAGCCGGACATGGTGGAGTGGAACACCAGCCACACCTTAGAGTTAGTGCATGCTTTTAAGCACATCGATGAAAAGGTGGAGGCTGAAATCTTCGAAAAATTAAGAATCGCCAGGGAACAAGATCCAGAGAACTTGTACCTCGCTGCTTACTACCTTGAGCAATGTGCTAAATTAGGAGAAAGAATTGAAGATGAAGCACGTGAGTTAGCCAGAAAGGTTTTGAGAAATCCTGTCGGCAGCTACGGTGGTATTAAACCGTTATTATGGATTTACAGAAACTACATTTCTGTAGATGAGGCCATTGCATTGGCAGAGGAGGCTCTGAAAAAACACCCAGATGAGCGTTACCTGAAGAGATGTGCTTCACTCTGCTACAAATGGATCATTTACTTTAGTGACAGACTCCCAGAGCGAAGCAAGATAGACAGAGCAATCCGCCTCCACGAGGAGGTGATTTCTCTTTACCCTCATTCTTCACTTATGAAGAAAGTGGACCTCGCTAATATATACGCAAAGTCAAATTACAGCCAGGCAAAAGCTGAGCAGATATTTCAGGAACTGCTAGAAAGGGATCGGATAGAAAATGATCTGGAACCTACAGACAAACAGATGCTTTACAACAACTACGCAAAACGTTTGTTTTTCGATCATCAGGAGGACCAAAAGGCAGTACAGTATCACATGAAGGCGGCAGCCATACAGAATCAGTCCTCCTTTCGTGCGAACAGCATCAGATTTCTGGAGAGGATTAAAGACAAAGACAGGAGCCCAATGTGTAGAGAAATAGCAGAGTTTCTGGAAAACTTAAAAGAGCTGTAGTTATTTTAAAGGTTTGAGTGTGTAAGATTTAGGGGGATATATTGGCAGAAATTGTGTATAATATAATAAGTATGTTTTCTTTAGTGTATGATCACCTGAAAATAAGAATCATTTTGTTTTTGTTGCCTCAAAATTAGCCTTAGAAAATGTTTTCACCGGTTAAAATCAGCGATCCTTACGTTTTTGAGAGGAAGAGACCTGGGTAAAAACCACCTGAACATATGGCTCAGAAATAAATTGAGCACAAATGAAGGTATCAGAGAAAAAAGGTGAGCACAGATAAGCAGGTACTGGGCAAGCAGGCCATCAGCAACGTACAGAACAGGATAGGGGAAACAATGATTTGTGATGTAAAACTGCTGTGTTCAGTGTTTTTACTGGTTTAAATCAGCTGGTCTGTTTGTTTTGGAGAGGAAGAGACCTCTGTGGATAAATTAGCTCCTGGTAAAAACCTCCTGAACAATGAACACTGAAGGAATTCTGACCAGGAGAAGTTTCAGCTGGTTGCAATCTGCGATCGTCACCACTAGATGCCACTAAATCCTCCTAAATCTTACACACTGGACCTTTAACAGCACTGGTTCTAAACCCAGAAAAAATATAGATATTCAGCTGGGAGAAAAATACTGCACACACTCATTAATTTCATAAAAAGCACATTTGGTAAACCTTTTTTTCCTTTGGCCAGGTGGTGCGGAAGGAAGCACCAAGCAGGGGTGTCAAATATATGGCACACAGGCCAGAGCCGGCACACCAAAGGGTCCAGTTCAGGTCACTGACACAGCTCATATCGCTGTTGTTTGACGGCTACGAGGTGCCTGCAAGTTTCAGGAGCAAGTGAAACAGTTAGTGGCCGGCTTCCGGGTTGGACACAGACAAGATGGCAGCTTAGTTTAGGAGCTCCCGACTGCACCCTCTAGAAAGTCATTGAACTACCCCCAAGAAAACGAAATTTCAACTTTATAGACTTTGTTAAAACGGGGGTAACGATGGATACCAGGCAGAAGGGCAAGAAGGGGACTCAGCAGCCAGAAATAAATGACGATGAAAGACCACGAGGTGACACGCAGACCACCGCTAGCAAACAAGCTAATGTAATGCCAGGTGAAGAGAAGGCTGATCTGGACTTGATCCTTCAGGAACTGAGGGGTTTTCGCCAGGACAACAAGCAACAGTTGGAGGACATTAAGGGGGAAATTTTAAAGACTAACGTAAGACTAGACGAGGCAGAAGAGCGAATAATGAAAGTCGAGGAACGAGTCCAAAACACTGAGGATATTTTAGCAGAAATGCTAAAGCTACACAACTCGCTAGATGCTAAAATAACCGACCAGGAGAGCCGTTCTAGACGTGAAAACATACGGATCTACGGGGTCGCCGAGGGAGCCGAAAAGCAGTCTCAATCCATGACTTCATTTGTGGAAAAGTTACTCCGCGAAAATCTCGACATACCCAACGAGACGCCTTTGCAGCTGGAGAGAGCGCACCGCGCTCTCGGTCCACAGCCACCTGAGGACGCAGCACCAAGATCCATCCTGGTGAGATTCCTCAGCTTCAAAACAAAGGAAAATGTTCTCCGCGCAGCTTGACAGAAAAGGGGCTTTACCTGGCAAGGGAGGCGAATAAACCTGGATAACGACTACGCACCGCGTATTCTTCAGAAAAGAAGGGCATATACAGAAATACGCAAGATCCTGAAGGATCGCCAGATCCCTTTCCAAACCCTGTACCCAGCGCGGCTTAAAGTTAAATATAACGATGAAACCCGGATCTACGAGAGCGCCGAGGAAGCGGCAATTGACATGTCAAACAGAGGATACCCGGTGGAGATCATCAAACCTCCAGAGACTCTGATGGACAAGTTGCAGCAGCTGACGTGGGAGAGGAGCAGCCAGCGAAGGGGGAGACGCGCATCCCACCCCAGACGAGAGTCTAACTTCAAGGAGAGACTGCAGTCTTTCAGGCGGACCTCACCTCCAACAACTTAAGCTAAGATTGGTCATTTTTGTCTGGTAGATGAGCCCCCCTTTTTGATGTTTTTCCCCCCAATGTCTGATGGATCGGGTAGGTGCATTTACAAATATAAAAACCTAAATTTAAATGGGGAAAAGGCTATATTACCTGGTTATTCTGGTTAATAATGTTATTTACAAAATGTAAGAATCACAGGGGGCAATAAGGGACTCTGATGCAGCTAACCTGAGTAAGGGCCCCCTCTTCTGGACACGGGGAGGGGCTTTCCCTAGAGACTTGAACAGGGTCACAACAAAGACCTCTGAAGTGGAAGCCATACACAGCTTTGTTATATTACATGTTTATCTGTTTTACATTTTTGGTTCAATGTTGTTTTTCTATGTTCACTCCCTGTCAGTTCCTTCAGGGAAGGGGGGCTTTCCTAGGAAGTATATGGAGGCTGATTTTTGTTCACATACATGCAAGGTAAAACTTTAAAAGTAGCTTCTTTTAATGTTAATGGTTTACACAGTCCAATCAAAAGAGGGAAAATTTTATCCAAATTAAAAAAAGAAAAAATTCAAATCGCTTTCCTACAGGAAACGCATTTAAGTGATTTAGAGCATAATAAGCTAAACAGAATGGGTTTCAAATACATATACTCATCTTCTCACAAATCAGGACGGCACAGAGGAGTGGCTGTATTGATATCTGGTCAAGTTAAATATGAACACGTGTCAGAAATTAGGGACAAAGAAGGAAGATTTGTTTTGGTTACTGGGAGAATCAACGGAGCCCTAATGAGCCTCCTAAATGTCTATGTCCCTCCCGGAAGTGATTGGCTATTTTACAAGAAAATATTTGAAATAATCACTACAAAAAGCCAGGGCATCTTAATCAGTGGAGGAGACTTTAATATTCGTTTGAATTCTCGATTAGACTCCTCCAATAGAAAGTCAGACTCAAATGCAATCAGCAAGAAAGTGAATGCTTTGATGAAAGAAGTGGGAATTATCGATGTTTGGAGAGAATTGTACCCGTCTGGCCGAGATTTTACCCACTTCTCCTCACCCCACGCAGTCTACTCCAGAATAGATTATTTTTTCACCTTTAGTAAGGACTTTCACAGAATAAAGCAATGTGATATTGGTCCGATTGCCTTATCTGACCATAGCCCTATATACATGTCAATAAATTTAGACAATAAACCAAGATCTTTACCTTGGCGCCTGAATTCAAACCTTCTAAACAACCCACAGATTAAAGAAAAAATTAGGAAAGAAATTAAAACATATCTGGAGCTAAATGATAATGGGGAGGTGACGCCATCTGTGCTCTGGGATGCACTGAAAGCAGTACTCCGAGGGAAAATAATAGCTATCTCGTCGTATGAAAAGAAACTCAGAAAAGAAAGGCTCATTAATTTGGAAGAGAAATTAAAAGAATTACAAAGAGACCATGTAGAGACTCTAAATAAGGAAACCAGATTAAAAATGAACAAAATAAAAAAGGAAATAGATGAAATCAATACTTCAGAAATACAGAAAATGCTGTTATTTACAAAACAACGTTACTATGAAGCTGGTGGAAAATCTCTCAAACTCCTATTTTACAGATTACACAAACAACAAGCAGACAATTCAATACATAAAATAAGAAATCCTTACTCTGGGAACATTGAGACACATACAGAGAGAATTCAGCAAAGTTTTGAAATGTTCTATAAATCGTTGTACTCCCAACCAAAAATGAATAATGACCTTCAGATTGAATCATTTTTAGCCACTCTTAACTTACCTACCGTTACCAACGAACAAAATGACAAACTATTGTCTGAAATAGGAATAGGAGAATTAAATGCAGCAATAAGTAAATTGAAAACAGGGAAGTCGCCGGGCGCAGATGGCTTCACCTCTGAATGGTACAGGACTATGAAAGAATCACTGGCTCCAGTACTATTGAGAACTTTTAATTGGGTGTTGAAGAAGAAAGAAATTCCGGCCTCCTGGAGATATGCCATTATTTCTGTGTTACCAAAAGATGGAAAAGACAAGTTGGAGTGCAGCAATTACCGGACAATTAGTGTATTGAATATTGACTATAAATTATTTACAACTATACTGTCCAAGAGAATTGATAATATATTACCAGATCTGATCTACTTCGACCAAACTGGTTTTGTGAGACAAAGACAAACACAGGATAATACTAGGAGAACTTTGCATATTATAGATCAGATTATTGAACAAGGAATAGAATCAGCCATTATTAGCCTAGATGCCGAAAAGGCTTTTGATTCGGTCAGGTGGTCTTTTTTGTATAAAGTTTTAGAAAGATTCGGCTTTCATAAATCTATTATTGAAGTATTTGAAGCCTTATATGACAAACCGTCTGCAAAAATAAAAATTAATGGTGACTTATCTAATCCATTCATCCTTGAAAGAGGAACCAGACAAGGCTGCTGTGCCTCACCTCTCCTCTTCTCTCTATTTATTGAGCCCTTGGCTCAATGGATCAGACAAAATACAGACATTAAAGGAATAAATATGCCATCAGGAGAAAATAAATTGGCCTTATTTGCGGATGATGTATTGATATATTTATCACAACCCATTCAGTCACTTCCAAAGCTTATGAACCTGCTAGAACAGTATGGGATGTACTCAGGATATAAACTTAATATACAAAAAACACAGGTAATCACCTTTAATTATTACCCACCTAATCACATCAGAAGCAAATACAAAATGAAATGGGATGCAGAATCAATCAGATACTTAGGGGTAAACTTAACAAAGGATATTACAAAATTATTTGATTTGAATTATAACCCCTTAAATTCCCAGTTGAAATACGATATTTCACGTTGGAAGGTTATCCCTTTTTTGAGCTTAAGCTCCAGGGTGGAGTCCATTAAAATGAACATTCTGCCAAGATTGCTCTATCTTTTCCAAAATCTTCCAGTGCCAATACCAACCAAACAATTCATAGAATGGGATATGATGATATCCAGGTATTTATGGCAGGGGAAAAAACCCAGGATCAGGTTTGAGACCTTACAACTGAGTAAAGAGAGGGGGGGTATGGGTCTCCCCTCCTTAAGAGAATATTACTTGGCAGCACAGCTGAGGCCATTGATCTGCTTATGTACCCCAGATTATTCTGCACGTTGGAAAGAAGTTGAAAATGCCTTACTAGAAGGGATACCTATTGAAGCTACTATTGCAGATAATGAACTTTTAAATAAACAATTGAACATAAGCAACCCTTGGTTTAATATATTATTGAAAACCTGGCAGGAAATTGTAAAAACTTGTAATTTAAATGACTCAATTAAACTACTGCGATGGTGTGCTTATGACACTGACTTTATTCCAAACAGATCTGATGGCAGATTTAAAAAATGGGCTGCTAAAGGCCTAACAAACTATTACTCATTTACTAAGGAGGGGACATTCCATAGTTTTGAATTCTTAAAGAAGAGATACAATCTTGAGCAAAAGGATTTCTATAGATATCTCCAAGTTAGAAACTATTTCAACCAGAATCTGAGACCAAATGTAGGTAAAGTAGAAACAGGAATTCTGAAAATTCTTTTGTCAGTATCAGAATCTCCGTGTACTAAGATTATCTCTAAACTATATAAAGATGTACTCCATCCCAAATCAGGAAATACGTGGTATAAAAAAGAAAAGTGGGAAAAAGAAGGCAATTTGATTATAACAGAGGATGCTTGGAAAAGAATATGTCTCATACAATGGACTTCAACTTGCTCCACTAATTGGCGTGAATTCTGTTGGAAAAACGTTGCTAGGTTTTTTATTACACCTTTACAAAAGAGATATGGGGGAGGGGGTTCCAGCTGCTGGAGACAATGTGGGATGGACGACGCCAATCATTATCATGTTTTCTGGAACTGCCCAGTCATTGTTCCTTATTGGCAGGAAATCCACAAACACATTAACAATATATTTGGAGTCAATATTCCTTTTATTATGGATACAGTTTATATGGGAGATATTCAATTTGACGGATGGAGAAATAACGATAAAAAGTTGGTTCTAATTCTCCTGGCTGGAAGCAAAAAAGTTATTACGAGAAATTGGCTCAAACCCCACTTACCCACTATAGATGAATGGATAGACATTATTTATGAAATTTACATAATGGAGCGGCTGTCATATTCCCTTCAAGTCCAGAAAGATAGATTTTACAAAATTTGGAGCAAATGGACTGAGTACGTTAAACCTATAAGACCAGACTTTTCTTAAATTATTGGAAAAGGTCAGGCAAACAGTGTTGTATTGACCCAGGTAATTTTTTGTGACCTTTAACCTGAACTTTTTATTTTGTTATATGGATGTACTGATATTCTGTTTCTATACCTCTCCAATGTGAAGGCCTCCCGTGTTCTTGTAAATAATTCACACTTAATGTTTACATAAAGGCTCAAAAACATCTGAAAGAGCTATATGGAGATATACTCAGATGATCTGTGACTACTTATTTGATAATGTCATTGTATACATATGTTTTATGCTGATTATTTTACCTGATTATGACATTGCCACTTGTAAGTGCTCTTTCTAAATAAAAAATTAAAAAAAAAAAAAAAAAGAAACAGTTAGTGGCCTACTTCATGTAAAATATTGCTTCAGAATCTTTTCATCCTGACCACAATACAGTTCTCTGAACACTTACTGTTTGAAGTATGACTTATATTTTTCTCTCTCAGAGGATTTGAACCATACAATGAGGCTGAACAGCTGCAGATGAAGTAAGTGATTAGATACTGCACATACAAACTGCTGAAACCTGAGCGCTTTACATTGTAATATCTTACAGATAACTCAGAGGTCCAAAATCTAAATTAAAATTACCTGCAAAAAAATAATGAAATAAAAATAAAATGAAATAAAATAAAATAAAACTAATATGGGTTTACAGGCAGGATCTCTGACAGGACAGGTCTGACAATCAAGGTACAGTTTTGTGCTTCCAGGACATTAAAGACAACTTAATCTGCAGAATCAGGATCACTTCAGGTATCTAAAGAAATTTTGGAAAGATGACACATTAGGAGAAGAAATCCTTAACTTCTTTCCAAATGCCTAAAAACTTGCTACTTACCAAAAAATAATATCTAAAATACACTTTGCTCTCCAAAGTTTTAAAAATTATGATACTCTGAATATTAATGAAAGATTGGAAGCACAGAACCTATTCTATAACATCAGTAGAAGAATGGGACAGCATCTGCACAATGGTTGATGACGAGCTCCCCCTCTTGGAGAGAATTCAGCTTGGAAAATGTGACTGGTTTCTTCTGTAGTCTAGCACAAAAGACTAACTCTCTAACCGGACTGCCTGCTGGAGGTCCTGTGGAAGCGCTGAGGAAAACCATCTCCACATTTTCTGGAACTGTCCCTATGTGGCTCCATTTTGGAGAGGTGTCCACAGTGTCCTGAAGAAGCTTTTTGAGTTGAAAATCTGTTTTAATTTTGGCTATCTAGAAGAGCTTCACTGTGCAAAGTGAGATGCATATTTGTTGAGGGTGTTGTTCGGGGCTTGTAAAAACGCTTTGACGAGAAAATGGGTTAAGATGTACCAAACAGAAATGAGTGAGAGAATTACATTTAAACTAAAAACCCAAATACTTACTAGAATGTGTGTATATATAGCCTAAACGAGCATGTGTATATGTATGTTTATATATGTATGTGTGTATGTGTACACACGTGCGTGCATTTGTGTGTGTACATGTATATATGCAGATTTTGTTTTTTACTCAAGAATGATCCTCCCCTGATTTTGGTTTCGTTTTTAGTTCACTTCAAGTGTGTTTTTGTGTCCTGTCGACACTTATGTCTGTTCTTTAAAGGAAAACCAAATAAAAAAATTAAATAAACGAAAGATCTAAAAGGTGAGGGGGGATCAGCTGTTTCTCTTTTTGTGATGTAAGAGAAACAAATTGTTGTATGAAATGATGTTGAATGGAAATAAATGATGGAGCTACAGAAAACTACTGTACCGACTTTGTGCTGACATCATTTTAATACAGACTAAAATGAGTGAATCCAGCTTTAACTTTAAATTTTGCTCGCAAGCATGCTCACAAAGAGGATGAACGCCTCGGCCAGGATGCCCGGCATCCACAAGGAACTGAAACTTAGCACAGCAGTACATTACTTACCTTCAGTGGCGCTACTCCTGCCTGCTTCTCCAAACTGATCACATGTCGACTGACAGCTCCTGTAGGTAAAACGCAACCCCACTTCACAAAATCCAAACTGCCCCTTTGAATGTGTCCAAGACTGTATTTTTCTCAATCAGAGAAGTCAACACTACTAATCCTGACATCCTCATGAGAGTAGAAATGGTGTCGAAAAGAAAGTGTTGACCATTCTTTAGACAGATTATGGAATCTATCTTTAAAACAAACATCAAGCATATCTCAGGAAGAATAAAACATGGTTAAATACATTTTAAATTTGTTCATAATGACTTAGATACAGGTGCAGCCATGATCTACTATGGTATCATCACATGTCTTATTGTGTCCCCTCCTGGTCACAGGCCTGCACAACAACAATATAAACTGTTTAAATGAGCTCTTACAGTTTTTCTCAATTGTTTACACACAAATACTGGTACTTGAGACACAATGACCACAACATGTAACTCATGCACCAACCCCCTGAACCAATTCTGCTAAACTACAAGCACAATTCCTGCTTTACACTCAAATTGCAGTTCTAAAACACACTTTTTTCAAAACACTACACACAATTCTCTGCATTGGCACAATTTTCATGAAGAAAATCAGAGTGTTGGCTGGCTGTTTGTTCAGGAAGCTTGATTTGATAAGCAGCAGAGTTTTTTTTGTATGTGAAGCACACTTTTTAAGCATCAGTATCGCAGTTGATTATGTTCACTCAATTGTGGTAAGCCAAAATTGTGAATGAGAATAAAATATCTAGGGGAGAGTGGGGCACAACCTAACGTGGGGTAAACTGTGACAGAGACTTTTTAAGTGGTTACACAGGGTTTAGCCTTTTGTGCTTGCAGCCAGTTGCAACCACAATACCGCCAAACAGTGACCCATGAAATTCCACAGAGATGAATTTGTCAGGTATCTTACTGACACACAGTTTCACAGTCTTTTCAATATTAATACATTCAATACTCATATTCTGACATGTGGATCTAGGTAAGCCAATTTGTACACATCTATCTGTCCAACCACTGAATACATATGATAGACTAACAAATGGATGGACACCTGTATAGATACCTGTCCTTCCCCGGATGTAGATGGAGAGACAGGTGTCTGCATCTATCCATCAATCTATCACAGACGAAAAGAAAAATATATAATATCCACACTGTGTATCCATCTATGTGTTCATGAAGCCTTCGTGGTAAGATGAGGCATAACAGGATCAACATATATCCTCCTGAGACCCTGTGCCCTCATATGAGGACATCACATTTTGGGCTTACTTGACCTTATACTTCATTCTACTTAACTTAGACGCATTGTCGTCCTACATGGATACTTTTTGTGCCATCTAGTGGTTGTAAGAGCACAACACACTACTCCATGTAAAAACAAGATGGCAGCCATCTCTGCCAAGTCAGTCTGCAGCCGATCCTGGCACAAAAGTGGACAAGGTCCAAAATCTGATCACATTTTATGGTTTAAACTTGTTTATTTCTGATTAATAATGTTTGTAGTTTGATATGAAACACAAATTTGACCAATTTTAGCAATTCAGTTCTTTGTACAGGTGAGGTGTTTCTTGCTTCGGCATTTGCCCTGTCACACCTCCACCGGTGCCATAAGGTCAGCTGCAGGGTCATCAGCTGGAGGCCGTCGTTCACTGATGTTTCACCCCCTATTCCAGTACATCTCCTGGCGGGGGGGCAGTGGCAGATAGGGGATGTCTCCCCGCCACCCCCTGCAGCTGCCTCTATTGGGGTGTTGTCCCCCAACCATTGTCCTTCCTCCGGAGCCACAGGGAGTAGCTCGCTTTCTCTGCCTCCTCTCCTGGCTCCTTCACGGCCTTCCGCAGACTTTACCCCGCCATTCCAGCACCGTGAAGTAGTTGGATGGTTTTTTTTTCCCAACAAAGCCCCAGCATCCGACCTCCACAGGGTAAACCCTGCCTTCCCAGCCAGCCTCTTAGCACTCCGCTGCCAGCTTGGAGTACTTGTCACCAGATATAGAGGCCTTTGACAGTTTTAAACCACCCAATTTCCCTGGAAAGCTTTTGTAGCAGTTTTGATGATAGCCAGTTTCATCCAAAGGCAAGCCCTCTAATGTCAATGGTATCTGGTCACAAATATCCTTCATACTGTGGTAGATGCGATAGCCTCTCGCTGTGCCCTCCCTTGCATGCGCTAGGTATGGTAAAATGACCATACTCAGAAAGAATTGGGACATGGAAAATACATTATAGGGATCAAATCTTCTCTTGAGGCACTTCAGCTGTGTTACAGTTTGTCCTTTTTCCCATGGTTAGTAAGTATAGGCCTATTCAATCAGCCCAACTGTCCCAACCGACACAAAAGTTGGCAGTTGATGTTCCGTCACCTACAGAATTTGGCCCTTCTCTGTATTTTTCTTTTTGTTTGTCCCCGTCCCTCCCAGAAATAGTCAGTGTGGTTTGACATGTTATTAGTAGGCTAGGCCTACCCATTTTATTTAATTCCTTGAGTCTGAATTGTATAGAAACATGTTTACTTCAAAAGCAAAGCTATTTTCAATTTCTTCAGGTTCAGAATAGTATAAACTGTTAAAAGTAATCCCCAGGGGACATAGCTTATATTTTAGTCTGCTATGTATAATTTTAAAATAGCCACTTAATTAGTTAAGGAGAAACATATAGTGAAAAAAAATCACTCTATGCGCATGAAAACAGGAAAATATAGCTGTCAAATGTAAAAAAAAAAAAAAAAAAACCATTCCATTGAATTCCTTGTGTCAGAATGGTATGGAAAAATGTGTTCATTTGTCTCTCTGTGTTGTTTACTTCAAAATCTAAGCTATTTTCAATTTCTTTGGATTCGGTATAGGTGTAATAAACTGTTAAAAATAAACCCCATGGGACATTATTTCAGTCTGCTAGCTAGTATAATCCTAAAACAGACACTTAAATGATTAAAAAAAAACAGGTGGTGAATTTTTTTTCACCCTGGGTGCATGGAAAAAAGGAAAATATAGTTGTGAAATTAACATGTTTTTGCTGTTTTTGTCCAAAATAATCATTCCATTGAATTCCTTGGGTCAGAGTTGTATGGAAAAGAGTGTTTATTTGTCTCTGTATGTTGTTTATTTCCAAAGTTACACCACTTTCTGTATCTTGTTTTTCTTTTTCCGGTTGGAGATAGGTACAATAAAGGGTTAAAAATGAAGCCTTTGGGACATTATTTCAGCTTGGTACCTGGCATAATCTGAAAATAGACACTTTAAGGATTAAGAAAAATCAGGTGCCACAAAAAAATCCGGGGGGTGCGCGTGCACCGCAACGCACAAGACTGTGCGCGCCTTGTTCACAGAGCTGTGGAACTACATCAGCAAGTGTGTGCGCTGTGGGGTGTGCGGCAAGTACCAGGTGGTGCACAGCACAAAGTGACTGCCAGTGTGAATGTAAACTGGGATACTACTACAAGAGGAAGTACGACACGCGCCTCCGGACAGGTGCTGCTGCTAAAGGTACACCTGATGACGACACGGTGTGCCACAGCTGTCCCAACAGGCACCATCTCCAACACTGAGTGCATGTTTCCACTATAGTCAGCAGGGGGCACTGCACACACACACACACACACACACACACACACACACACACACACACACATACGCTGTAACAGGTCCAGTGTGTGTTGGTATCTACAGCCTGATATATCTTCATTCTGTTATTTTGTTTGATTAAAAACTACAGTGAGCAGGTGTTTGTGAAAAATTACTGATGAAACTTTATATTTGTGTCGTAAAGACTGACCTCTTTAGTAGGAACTAAAAGGTTTGGATCTAAAAGTCACCAACAGGAAGTCAGAGAGTAGTTGGGGAAAAGTAGCAAGTAGAGCAGTGAGGAAATTCAAGTGGGCAAGAGACACTTTGTGGGAAATCGTCTTGCTGCAACGCCTCATAAAGGTCCCACAGTTCTTTCACCACACCTGACATATACTGCTACCAGCTACACATACACAGTACTGGTGGGGGGGGGGGGGGGGGGGGGGGGGGGGGGGGGGGGGGGGGGCAGAGAGAGGGAGAGGGAGAGAGGCATCATTTCATTTAAGGACTACTGTTAATCAACAATGTGAGTAGCCAAATAGCACCACGGCATCCTCAGTGTATTGGGCCTGTGTGTGTGTGTGTGTGTGTCACAATTAATTCTTCTTATAGAGCATCATTCTTCATCTTTGAAGAATGTGTTTAAAGTATCAAAGTAAAAGTGCTCTTTATGCAAAATGGCTCCCTTTGAAAGTGTTAGAAAGTTTAGCCTATTTATGACAACAACTCAATTTAGGGTCATTTGGGGATGTTGTGCATATTTTAATCGTAGAGGGAATGTGTCTCCCCCTCTAATATGTATTGTAATTGATGGCCTGGTAACAATATAACAACAATATGACACATTAGAAACATATAAATTCATGGTGCACTTAAACGTGCGCACCCTGTATGCAGCTTGACTTCCCCTCAACTCGTCTTGCTCCCTCCTTGAGTCACACGCTCTGACTCACCAGTTTGACATTAGACTACTACTGCCTCCCGAGAGAGAGAGAGAGAGAGAGAGGGAGAGGGGGAGGGATTTGCACCAGACTTCCCGTAAACGCCCCGCAAAGTGCGCAGAGTCTGCATGTTGCTTCCGAAGTTCCGCCTACCGACCGACCGACCTCACTCTCCGTGCCCTGCGAGGAGGCCTCAGCTATTTGATTGTTTTAGAAGTGAACGTTATATCTACGGAGGAAAAGATTTCACTCGTTGCCAAACACAGAATGGATTTTTCCTCGAAGATGTGGACCGGCAAATCTCACCGTCGCAGCGGGTTTAAGACGTTTCTGGGCGGATCAGTAACACCAAACGTCGTTTGGACATTAGAGAAAGAGAAACAGTCTTTCTCCTCGTCGCCCTCGCGACAACTCAGACATTTTCTATGTTTGTGTGAAAGCTGATGCTTTTTTTAACATCGACTTTTGGAAGCTGCTCGGTGTTTTCTGTCTGAAACACGTCAATTTTAATGGATTTGACTAGTTTGAGCTGCTCTAATATGGCGGCACATGGGGATTCCATAAATTACTACCATTTGCTCCTCCTCCTGGTTCCTCCTCTACTCCTCAGACAGGCGTAACGTTACTCCAAATGCAGTCTCTACCCCTGGACGTGTATTGCCAGCGTTTTTCCTCCATTCTGCCCAAGGAAGCTGAACTACAAGGTGAGTGCAGTGTCCTCATTTTATGATGAAAGCTCCAGTTAGGAAAAATAAAAAGTGATGCAAACTGTCCAAGATAAAAGTTTTTATTCTGGTCAGGTGGGACAGATAGCAGGAGAGGCATGTGAGGAATGTGTATATCACTTAATGCACTTTTTCTCTCAAAGATAAGTAACAGTCGATGTTTTTATTTATTAATTTATTATTATAATTTACATGCCTGTTCTAGGGTATGTGCAAACCTGGAACATAACCAGGCTACTGGCTCAGCTGGCCACTAACAAACACAAACAAATGTTCCCAAAGTGCTAATATTGCTCTATGACAGTGTGATCCTCAGAGTGTAACAAGCAAGAACTATGTAGGCCTACCAATTAGTCGGGTTACATTAATTTATATTTTTGCTGTGCGTATATTGTCATCTGGTGACAACGCCTGCAACGAGAGGGAGAGGGGCAGAGGATCGGTAGGAGCTAGGCGTGGAGGAAGAGGAGGAAGAGGAGGAGGAGAGCTACTTCAGGCTGTAAAGTTTTTTTTACCTGTTGAGAAGAAAGCAGGCAACATCAGCGTCCCTTTTAAACCCTTTCTCCTTCCGCAGCTCTTTCCACCTGGGAAAGGCTACCTCGGTGTTGACCCTCGTTTTTTAATTCGCCGTTCACGTTGCATTTTGGTTCCCTTTTGCGCTTTCATTTATTTATTTTTACAAAACATCCATGTTAAGGACATGTATAACACGTAGGCTACAAGAACAAGGTACAAAAACATTTAACAGAATGACAAGAGGTTACACACATGAGATCAAATTAAAAGTAGCACATTGTAGAAGTGTGTTAATAGCGAAAGAGTTGGATGAGTGTTCTCTTGCACGTCCAGCCCTCTCTGTGCAGCCAGGTTAACAGGGTGCGCAAAGCATCTCACATGCGGCGAAAACCCGGTCAGTTCCACAGCTTTAGCAATGTTTTTAGCATTATCTGTGGCCACAGGAACGGGGGCGTTTGACTTGCTGATTTTCCACTCTGCCACAGCCGCTTCCAGTATTTCTGCCAAATGCTCGGCTGTGTGGCTCTCGTACACAGCGCGTGTTTGGAGGACGGGGTTCGCAATTTGCCAATTCTCCGTGATAAAGTGTGCGGTTACGGTCATGTAGCTTTGTGTGGCACGGGACGTCCATCCATCAGTGGTGATTGCGATGGATTCAGCAGCATTTAATTCTTCCTTTAATTTGCGCTTTGCTTCCTCGAAGAGTTTAGGTAGCACATTTTGGGAGAAATGTACCTGGCTTGGCAGTACGTAACGGGGCTCAAGCACACAAATCAAATGCTTAAACCCCTCATTTTCGACCACTGAAAATGGGCTCATGCCGAGCGACATGAAAATCCCAATGCCCCTCGTAATTTTTTGAGCCCGGTCAGAATTGGCTGGCAACTTCATTTGAAATAAATTTGGCAGAGTAACTTTAGATTGTGCCTGTGTTTTCTTCCGTGCCCCACTTAAATTAATTTCAGAATGGCGTCTTTGAAGGTGCATTAACATGTTCAACTTGGGGATTTCCATCTCTGTTCTCAACGTCAAACCTATGCTGAACCTGAGGTTCTGCCATTTCAAAGGCGACACAGGTTTTTGTCTTAGAGTGTCGCGATTTCGGTTTCGATACGTGTATCGTTACAGGCTTACAAACCACAAATAATTAACATGCCTGCAGGACAACAAGAGTGGCAAACCATCAAAACCCTATGATCACTGTGGTGTTTCATTGGTCAAATAGCTGAGTATGTGCACTGTGTAGATGACAATCATTTTTAAGATGCAGAGTGTGTGTGTGCGCGCCATACTGTCAGCATCTGATTCAGACAGATGTGAAGAAATAAAGGGAAACTTCTGATGACTTTTCTCTTGTCCCCTCTTTTGTTCCCTCCCTCCCTCTCTCAAGATGACCTGCTTCAGTTCATCTGATCCAGCTGCAATGAACGCCACCTTGCTGTTTGACCTTGACAATGACGATGAAAATCTCTGGACTAGAAGCAGCCATGGGGGCCCACTCCCTCTCTGTTCTTCCCCCTCCAGCCCTCCTGACTCCCTCTGTTGGGTCTGTCTTGAGCAGAAGGTCTACGCTGTTTGCCATAACCTGACAGACGGTGTGAAAATAATGATGGAGGCAGGAGGAGTCTCGGTAGACCTCTTGAAGAGCGGTAAGGAACTCCAGATTTGTTTTGATCCTACTGAGAAAAGCTTTACAGAGTCTTCAACGTTAACATGACAAGAATAGTAGCAATAGCAATAGTATTTGTTGCAGTACTAATAATACAAATGATGATTTTTACTATTAGAAGCAGAAATGGTAACAGTAGCCTCACTCCCTGCCACTAGGAGACTATTTGCCAGCAGGACAGGGGGGTGGAAGCTCCAGAGACAGATTCAGCAGCGGCTGTAGCAACTTGAATTCAGCTGGCACAAACCCCCTGCACAGAGGTCACAGTGTGCTGAGTCTAATCAGTGTAATGGTAGTAATAGAAAGTTTGCTGTTAGTGTGGTGAGTTAACGCTGGCCAGACTGAATTTGAGCTGCTACAGACTGACTCTGCCAGCAAAACCAGAAATTGACCCAGCTAGACTACTCACCCATCTTTTAAATGGTTATGTCTCCAGTCTGATCTTGAGTGCACATCTGACAGCTATGTGGTTTGTTTACATGATGGAACAAAAGTGCATATTTTATAGGGATGCACGATATTGGATTTTTTTGCAGATATCCGTTATATGCGAATATGTAACAACTAATTTGGCCGATAAAGATATTGATTCGATGTATCCACTTTTTTCCCCACCTGATTTTAGTGATCACCAAGTGTCTTCTGTAGTTAAATAAACATCATATTTTGCATGCGTACTCTAATCATGATGGCCCACCTGCAGGTGGAGACATAAAATACAATACTTTTCAATGTGTGCAAAATAAGAAACAGCATGTTGGCTGATCTCATTTTAAAACTGATGATGTGCCAATATTATCATGCATCCCTAATATTTAAAGATGGAGTCTATGATTCCAATCCAATACACTTTTGGTGAAATTCAGTAGCTGTATTCTCCTCTCAGTCTACTAGCTGTCTCTTCTGTGTGCACAGAAAAAATCTGGTGTTCAGGCACAAACCTGACTCTGTAAATGGGAAACCAACAAAGTGGCTCGGACCAACCTTCAAAACACTGTTCTAGCCGTAGCGACAGGGAGCACTCAGGGGTGCACTGGGAAGAGGAAAGTCCATTGTGAGGCAGCTGGAGTATAGGGCGTTGGAGCAGTAACAAATCTGTCAGCACTGGCTGAGATCCTGAAATCCACAGTGTATTATCAAGAAGAAGAGATGACTAAGATACAGCCACAGAGGAGAAGGTCAGACAGACCAAAAATGAAATGGAAGGGATATGAACAGGCTAGGGCAAACAGCCGCTTTAATGTCAGTGAGGCTTTTCAACAGAGACAGAGGAGAGACCTCTGAGAGTTAAAAGGCATGAAGATGGAGGTTGCTCTGTTTTTGGTGGTAACCATGCTTTTGCTGTTTCACAGAACTAATACCTGTAGGTCAGCTTTCAGTATCACTGTCTGGAGCTGGTAAGCTGGCTCTGGGAAACCATCTCGTCCTCTTTGCATATTAGCTTTGCAGCAGCAACTAAAGTGACACATGCCACAGCTAACCCTAACTGATGTTAGGTAACTTTATATTGCTTCCTGTGCTATTCGCTCTGTACACCATACAACGTTTGCAAAAGATTTTATTGCCACGAAGACCTAAAAACACAACCGCCAACAGAAAGTTGGTGATCAGACTGCTGGATAGCAGTTAGAGTCACTCACTACAGCAGCTAAGTGAAAGTCCGCGTCCCCCCTGTGGATTACGCCATTCTCGGTCAGCTGGCTCACCAGTTGTAACTGTTGTTGCCTTGGCAATGCGCGTCCCAAAAGTTTGGGAGGACAGGCTTAAGAAGGAGCATGTGTGTTTGTTTGGGTTTTAAATTAACAGTAGAAACAGTGAAACTTTTATCACTTTTCTTGGTCAAAACAGTTGAACACTGACTCACTGTGTTTTTTACAGACTGCCCCAAACCTCCCTCTGATGGTGATGATGGTAAGTGTCACATACATTCATTATTTACACACTTTTATTATTATTTATTATTACACACTTTTACTGTCAGATAGTCTGAACCTCCCCCCCCCTGACAGGTTAAGAAAAGTGTCACAGACAATGGTGGAAGATGTTACATTTTACTTAAATACAAGTAGAAATGCATCAATGTGGAAACGCTCTTCGCCCTTTGTTTAAAGTAAGTGCCATCTGAATAGTCAGTAGGGTTTAAATGAGCTGTATTTTAGGACCATCTGGTGGTCGACTGTAAGCTACACTGTAATCAAACTGTCCACAATTTATATTATAAAGGAATAATGTCACAAGTTAAAACAAAAAACCTGAAATTGGACAAACTGCTTTTTTTATCTGCATCAAATAAAACTATCAGTTCAGTCAAATATTAATCTGCAGTTGTTGCATATTTTTTGTCTTTTGATCCCAAATCATTTGTGTAGTTATTTTCAAACCTTAAGTTTCAAGCTGTTTCAATGATTCAAGTTGAATATCAGTCAAAATGTAAAGATATTGCTCTTTTGGATTTAAAGCTAAGCTGATGATGTGAGATCATCTGGGTGTGAAAAGTTTATTTAATCAAGTGGAAAGAGGAAATGGGGGACACAATGGTATTTTAGTTAGTTTTTATCCTCACCATGCTTCATTTCATAAACAGCTTATAGTTTGTTTAATTTCTTTTTCTATATCGTGGTTCTGTACATCCATGTTTCATGTACAAGTTTGTTGTTTATCAGTTATTAAAAGACAGAGTCCAAACTGAACCATTCCCATCTTAAATACCTCACACCTTCAGCATTTGATCCATGCATGTCCATCCAAACACCGTCTGAGCTCATTGGAGTCTGAGCTCTGACTTCATGTCTCACTGCTGCTGTGTATGTTGTTCCCTCTGTGTTCGATAGGGGCTTCAAAATCATGGCTTCTTGCCATCATCATCCCCATCCTCCTCCTCCTCCTCCTCCTCCTCCTCATCGGGGTGCTTCTCTACATATTTCGGAAAAAGCTGCTGAAATCCCTCAGAGCCAAACAGGGTAGTTGTAGTCAGAGGTAAGTAAAAACCATTGACTCCACGCATGTAATGTGAGCCATCAGTGTTATGACCAGACTGAGGCTGAACGTGCTCTCCTCTCTGAGTCATCAGGTCAGATTTGGAGGGAAATCTGCAGAGCACGATATTTGATAGTGCTGGAAGTTAATTAGGATTTTCAACCATAATATGTTCAGCAGAAAAAAAGGACGAGGGGTTAAAAATAAAACAAAACACCAGGTAAAAAGCTGCAGCACCACATTTTATAGCACAGCATTTTATACCCAGGACAACCCCAAGTTCAAAAAAGAAAAAAAAAAAAAAGAAGTTTTGCTGACCTTTAATGTTCAAACTGATCAATGTTTTTGGTAAATATATTTATTCTCAGTTTGATGTCTGCAACATGTTATGATAAAGTTGTGACAGGAGCATGTTTACCACCGTGTGACATCACCTTTTCTTTTAACAGCACTCAGTAAGTGTTTGAGAACTGTATTTTGTGCTTCATAATGTTCTACACATGTTCAGGGGGAGACAGGTGTGGACTGCAGGCAGGTCATGGTCATGGCTTCTCATTCAGAATGAAATAAATCTGAATGAAATCATTCGGAATTAAAGTTTTTCCAGGTAGTTTACATAAGAAATATTCATTCCGAATGAGGGTTTACATGGGAGATCAGTTTAATCGCCTTTATTCAAGTCTGCGCAAGGTTTGGGCCAGGGAAGGTTTCTGATTGGATAGGGGGCAGGGCGGATGTTACGTGTTTACGTTTACTGGAAGAAAACACTGTAGTCCTCACTCTGGGTAACAAGATGCTTGACGCCGCCGTTCTTAGTGCCTTTTTCGGGCGTGTTTTGCTTATATTCTTGAAGCAGCAGTACGACAGCAACCTTGTTCTGCTAATGCTTCATCTGTTGAGGAGGAGAAGGGAGGTAGAAGACCGTGCTGTGGCGAATGGAAACTGGTGAGTGCAACAAGTCCGACTTCTCTATCTCAGCCCGTTGCTATGCGGCCCATTGCTATGCACGCTATATATGTCATCGCGCCAGAAGGGCAAGGAAACGAGCATGCGCAGAAAGACCGGAATGAACTTAAAGAGGAATGAGTGTATACATGCACACAAAATTCTTTCATCCGAAATGACAAACAGAATAAACCACCCCCTTTAATCGGATTTAATTTTCAATCGGAATGACCACTTTTAATCGGAATGGCCTTTCATTCAGATTAAAAGTGGACTTAAACTGTCCGTGTAAACGTACTGAATGTGTCTCATTGTCTCGCTGGAATAAGCAGGGTCACCCCTGAAAAAGACTCCGTCTGGATAGCAGCACATGTTGCTCCAGAACCTGTCTGTACCTTTCAACATTCATGGAGCCTTCACAGATGTGAAGTTACCCATGATGCCATGGGCACTAACACACCTCCATACCATCACAGATGCTGGCTTTGAGCTTTGAGCTGGTAACAATCTGGATGGTCCCAGAGGACAGGACGTCTATGATGGACTGGTCAGACCACTTTGTGTCAGTCTGTCTCAGATGAGCTCAGAGAAGTGGGCGGAGCTGTTTCTGGATGTTGTTGATATCTGGCTTTTATTTTGCATGGTAGAGTCTGAGGTGTCATCTGTAGATGCAGCGATGTGTTTACTGACAGTGGTTTTCCAAAGTGTTTCTGAGCCCATGAAATAATATCCTTCATACAGTCATGTTGGTCAAAGGTCATGGACATTCAGTGGTTTTCAGCCCTGTCCCTTACATGCAGAGATTTCTCCAGACTCTCTGAATCTTTTGATGATATTATAGATTGTAGATGTGAAATCCTAAAATCTGAGAAATTTGGTTGTGAAACTGTTTGACTGTCTTTCGCAAAGTGACCGTCCTTGCTTGTGAACAGCTGAGCTTTTTGAGGATGCCCCTGTATACCAGTGGCTGCTGCTGCTCTTTCAAACAGGGGAAGCTCACTTAAAATTTACATCATAAAATTTGTCATTATTGTAGCGAGGTAGTAACTCATGAAAGGGTCATTTAAATGAAGCTGTTTTTCAACCACACTCATGCCATAGAACCACAGCAAAACACACCTCAGAGATTTGAGATGGGTTTACAAATGGTGAAAATGAGCTATATGGTTTATGGAAATAAGGAGCTCCGGACGGCACTCTGTCAGAAGACTCCACTCACCGATGCCGCTGTGTATTTCCAAAGCGCTGTCAGTCACAAAGGGGTTCAGCCTTTTAGACAGTTCCTCCAATCATCATGCATACACCAAGCGTCCTCTCCCGCCTACCGCTCCATTAGGTCCCAGGAAAGCTGAGCCTCCCTGGAAGTGATGATTTTGTCGCATTTATCCAATGACTGTCTCGCTTTGCTGCATGAAAAAAACCTGCTCAGCGCTGTCTCATAGGAATGCTTGGAGGCTCCGCGTCCACCGTGCTCACACGAGAATGTATGACAGGGAGGTCGCGTTTGAAAACTGGTGATAAACAGCTGACGTTTGACCGTCATAGTCATGATGTTAAACGCATCCTAGCACACGTTTAATGCAATGTAAATTCTTATTTTAATGTAAATTCAATAGTACATATTTGATCATTTCTTCTATGAAATTTTAGGGGAAGTTCAGCTTCCCTTGTTGTCTCAGAGCAATCGCCCCTGCTGTATACCCAGTCTTGATGCTGTCACCAGTTTACCTGCGGAACATTCCTAACTGGTGTTTTGTAGCATTCAGCCACCTTCCCAGTCTTTTATTGCTCCTGTGCCAACTTTATTATAACATTTTGCAGACATCAAATTTAGACTGAGTGCGTATTTTACAAAAAGCAAACTATCAGTTTGAACATCGAACACGTCTTTGTACTGTGTTCAGTTGAATAAAGGTAAAAAATGAGCCATCTTCTTCTTTCCATTATCTTTTCATGCAGTCACACTGCTTCTAAAAAGCTTTGTGTTCTGTTACATGGGTAAAATAATGTGTCTTTATGTCTGTAAAAACCTGAAGTGGTTTCCTGTGTTTAGCTTTTGAACAGAATGAGACAAAGTGCGAATAACAGTGTGAACATGGACTGAAATATTTGTTTGAATCAAGTCTCATCTTAAGAAAACATTTAGCTTTCTGATGATTAACATGCATGTCTCAACTCAATCTCAGCATTACTGTTATGTGTTTGTGAAGCACAAATGAACTCACAGTGAAACTCTTGTGTTTACAGACCAGAAACTGAGGAGAGCGAACAATCAGTCGCCCTCACCAACAGGACACCCTCAAGGGGATCTGCTGACGTCATGTTTTCGACTTGAAACATGAATTTTTTAACTAATTTTTTTTATAAACGTTTATTCAATTTTCCAGAAGCATTCAAAAAATCAAATTACAAAATTACAATTTTCACAGGTTTACAAGACTGGTCAAAAAGTGAAAAGAGAGAAGCACAGCACTTAAACAATATGAAAGTCAAACTAGTGAAACACATACATGGGTCAGATTCCTGTAATGTCCCATTTCAAGCATATGTCCAGTTAGTTCAGTTCCAAATTGTATTTAACTCCAAGATGTTCCAATGGTCTCTTCCATTTCTGCTGAAAAGTATGAATCCTCCCATTGATAATGTCCCAATTTTTCAAGAGCCATGACCTCAGATATCAGAGATTTCCACATAAGAACAGAGGGAGGATCATCTCCTACCCACTTCACCATGATTGCTTTTCTTGCCAGCATTAAGAGTGATTGAATCACTTCCTCATGTTGTTTAAGAAAATTGGGGACATTTCCAAGCAAACATAAAAGTGGATTTGGTGACACCTGTTGTCCTATTGCAATACTAATGTTTGCACATATTGCCCTCCAGAATACCTGAATTGTATTGTATTCCCACAGGCAATGCAACCTAGTGCCTGCATGACTTTTACATTTGGGACAATTTGGTGAAACTCCTGCTGTATATTTACTATAAATGTATGGCGATATATAAATATTATGTAGGACATTATATTGTAATTCTTTATCTGTTGCAAATTGAAATTCTGGAGGGTAATCGCAAGATGTCATTCCACATATCGTCACTTATCACACATTTCAGTGAAGTACACCATGATGTTTTAAGCCATGCCAGTTTATCCGCATATAAAATTCAACATTTCTGAATAAAATTTCGACACAAAATGTTTTTGCTCTTTGTGGTTCAGAAAAAACATCTCTAATGGACAAGAATCGTTAGAGTATTCCAGTGAGTTGGTTTTCTCATACACATAATGTCTGACCTGTAAATATTTATAATGATCATTCTTGTATATGTGGTACTGAGTTTTCAGTGATTCAAACGTTCTAAATCTCCCTTTCTCAAAGAGATCATGAATTCTAGTAATGCCTACTCTTTGCCAAGATGTAAGATTTGGACCTAGCCCCTGTGATGATAGCTCTGGGTTTCCTTCCAGTGTTTTTAAAATATTGAGTGGATGAGTCTCCTTGAATATTTTCCTCAATTTCCTCCATGTCCACAGTACGTTGGGTGAAACATGAATTTTTAAATTGAAGAAATTGAGTCATGACTGGATTAACACTAGCACCCACTCCATCCACGGTCAGTAAAACTAATAAAAACAGCAGTGAAGTGTAAGGCCCAATTCCAATCCAATCCCTTACAGACTCACTGACTTAGAGGCGCATTCATGTGAAGTGCGTGAGTGTGTGAGGGCTGTCCCATTGTCAAATCGTCAAGTCAGTGAGTCAGTGAGTGAGCCCTTTATGCCCCCTTACCGTAGGTCAGCATCGATGCGGACTTACGGTAAGGAAATTACCCACAGTTCATAGCGTTGTGACGTCAAATACAGGGGTTGCCCTCAGAACACCGGAAGTAACACGGTCGGCAGATATGCAAACATTAACGTTATGGAAGGAGAGCGAAAAAACAGATAGATAAACAATGAAACATTACATTAACAAGGATTTAAGATGGTACATAAACACACATGAAGTCAGAGGAATACCAGTGGTTATATTCCACACACAAAGAATATATATCTATATTAGGGTTAGGTACCGAAACTCTGTACTTTTTGTACTTGGTACCGATTCAAGTCGATACTACCGAGTACCGATTCACTTAAAATGAAACGGTGCCAAATTTCGGTACCTGAGGTGGAGGCGGAGCGAGAGCGCATGACTCACACCTCAGACTCAGCAACAATGGCGACAAAAACAATGTGCAGACAAAAGTTAACGTGCAGCACTGTTCCTAAATGTTCTCAATAAAATGTTGATACTGAGAAGTTTAGACTATGGGCCCGAACGACATAGTGCGTCCAAATTCACACCCGTTCTTCTCTGTGGATTTTCTCCGCGACCGTGCGTCATAGCGAGAAGCCACGCATATCAGCGGAAACAGCAGAATTGTCCAATGTTTTGACAGCGAAAAATTACAATAAAATGATGTATAAGAGAGCTTTCATACAGCTTTGCACACACATTACTCTTGGATGGATTACTCGTGAACGCAGGCTCGCACAGAAATGCCACGCATATCACATGAAAGCGCAGGACCACACACATCATTGTGCTGTCATCCCATCACGCTATAAATCCAGATCAATTGTCTAAATAAAAACCTGACGAATTTCTTTACAATCCATTATACAGATCTTGTTATCAGTCACTTCATATAGTGAGGAATATCGTATCTTACCACGTCTTAGGCTTGTGTGTGTTTCTCCCTATCTATCCACATTTGTAGTCCGGCTTTCAAGATGCAAATATCTCCATATTGTCCAGTTGACACTCCATCAAACTTTGTATGTCAAAACCAGCCACTTCACCTTTGCGCACCCAGACAACTGTAGCCTGATTATGCATGCTGACAGGGCCGTAGTCACCATATACATTGAGGGGGACACGTGCCCCCCACCAATGCCCAAAATGTCTCCCCAATATATAACTGAAACTGAAAAACAAATATTATCTTGGAGGACATCATTGCACTTGGTTGACTATTTTTCTATTATCTTAGATGTAAATATTGCATGTTTCTTTCAGATAAAACACATTTTTGACTTGTGAATGAGTCAATGGAATTTCTTGCAATAATGAAAAAATACTGGCAATCATGTCCGCCTGGCACAAACCACATGTTTTGGACAGCTGTGAAGTGACAGAATGTCCCACCATCATGGTTCTTATATTGCCAGATTCCAGAGAGTCTCCCCTCTTCAGATATGGCAGAATTTCTTTTTCCAACTTGCTATGGTGAGATACATGTAAAAATGTAAGAATTTAGGCACACAGATTTGTTTTTTTCATTGATATAAAAATTAATATAAAATACAGGCACATAGAAGGACATGGAATGATGGCAAATCTGGTTAGCCCAGATTGTCCTGAAAAAAACAAGATATAGCATGTGTATGTAGCCTTTATAATGACTGTGATATGAGCTTAAAAGTAAAGGCAGTAAAAAATACCCCAAAAAGGCCTAGGGCCCATAGGGTTAAAAAGTACCGAAATAAGGTACCGTTTGGTACCGGTATCGAATTCCAGATACCGGTACCGGTACCGTATCGGTTCAATTATGAACGGTACCCAACCCTATCTATCTATCTATCTATCTATCTATCAATATATATAGATATATATTCTTTGTGTGTGGAATATATGATGACAATAACCGATAAATGATCACGCCCAGAGCCGCCAATGTTAACAACATTTTGTAGAGAGGGGGATAAGTGCTGTCCCATTCCTATTTGTAGCATCCAGAGCCCTTTCAGACTCTCACACTCAATCACTTACAGCTGACGTCAGTTAAGTTAGTGCTGGTTCGAGGCTTGAGTCTTTAGGGGCCGGGTTGGAATTGGGCCTAAGTGTGTGATATTTTACAGACCTACTGCAGGGCTTGAAGTTCTCCGGCATGGTGCCGGATTTCCGGCGCAGGGATATTCTGGTGCAGGAATATTTTTTTCTCGTGAATATTTTATCATCTTGCTGTAGCAACAGTGATTTAACCAGTCGTTTTAAAGCAAAGCAAAGTGATAGTTCCAACTACCAATGGTGTATCACATTACTCAAGGTAAACAAGGACTTCTAGCCAATCAGAGGCAGAGTAGGGCGGGCCTTAAGTTTTCACAGTCTCTCATTCAGTCACGCCACGGACACACCGGACGCAGAACCGAAGCACAGCGCCCAGCAGCGGAGGCAGTTTTCAGTCGGCGTCCATGTTAACCTATCTGACTGTCCACACAGGCCGGTGAGCAGAGCGGAGTGCCTGCGGAGGCTCGCGCACTGCAGCGCTTCAGTTCGGCATCTGGTCTATTTTTCACACGAGCCGTGAGCACCTCTGTCAAGCTGGATAGAGCGGATCATACCAAACAGGAAGTCGGACACAGAAAAGACGAGAGAATCCGGCCAATCTTAGCCTGTTAAATTATGATGTTGCTTGTCTGTCTATAAATATTTGTTCAGTTTGGTCTAGACATGAGAGAGATGAAAACACACACACACACACACAAAAAGAGAGAGAGAGAGAGAGAAATGGCTACAGGTTGGGGGTTGCAATTGACACATACAGAAAAAGAAAGGCGGTGTGGTAGAGATAAGTGAGATAATTTGTGAAGCCACCAATGAGTTGTCACTTGCGAATTAGCTCAGTCAGATAGAAGATGCTCCTTGGTGTCAGAGGTCGTGAGTTCAAGCTTCAACAGATGTAAAACGTACATTTTAATGCATTCTTGTTGTCTTCCTATTCTGCCACTTGTTGCTCAGAATTGCCTAAAATTGCCCGGCCCCAGCCATTTTGTAGTAGCTGATGACCAAATTTTCCTTTTTTGGTGAACTGTTCATATTTCATTATTAAAAACCTTGAAATTGTTATTCTAGCTCCTTGATGTGATACTTGATTGATACTCTCAAAGTGCACCAGATTAATTCATTTAGACGTCAAATGTTCAAAATTTTCTTCCGGGGGGGCATGCCCCCAGACCCCCCTAGCACAGAAGGCCCTCTAAAAACATTTCAGGCACAGGATTTTTTCTTGCTTCAAGCCTTGCTACTGTATCTGAGGATATCTTCATACCTTTATCTTTGATAAATGTCTGCAGCTTTTTTACTGATGGATGTCGCAAAAGTGTCATGGAAACACTTCTAGTGCATTAACACGTCAAGTGGCCCCATTACGTCACCGGACGGGTTCTTTTCCATCCGGATTTACAGGGGCTGCCCTATAATTAAAACAAAATGACACGGTACGTGTGGACAGAGGAAACCGCTATCATCCGCTGCCTTCGTGTTTTGTTAAAAAATGGGCACGGCAACAGCAGTAGATGCAACCAAAACCACATTGCCAACATCAATAAGTTGATGGAGTGGACTCTGGACATCCATTTTTTCTTATGAGAATTCCCGCAAGCTCCGCGAGACGGAACTTTACGAGAATTACGGCTTAGATGTAAAACACCTTTAAATGGAAACACCTGCAAGCCACAATTGTACTTTATCGAAATTGTCAAAATATTGCTTTAATTTTACGCAAAACTGTAATGGAAACCAAGTGTCACTCTGCAGTTACAACTCTAAAACACTAGTCGGTTGTGGGGTTTCTATGAACTGCTGAAGGTTTAGTTGATTCAAACACACATTAAACACACATTAAACATGGCTTAATAGAGACAATTTCAAACACAAGTACACAAATCAGCTTCACTATAACTCGCAGCATTCACAGACAAACACTTGTCTTGATCTGGACACATTTTCCCCACAAATACAACATGCTAATGTTATTAGCACAAGCCCATGGCATCTTGCATTGTATAAATTAGCCTAGCAGCTAGCAGACTTTTCCTCTTCTCATATAAAACCAGGGACAACAGCAACTTTTAACAAAGGTAACGTTACAAAATTCAGCTCCATTACAGCTCACAAACACAAAGGAAACACATTTTCCAAACATATATATCATACTAACGTTATTAGCACAAGCAAATGGCATTTTACATTTTCTAAATTATCCAAGTGACGAGCGGAGATTTCTTCTGCTCATATGAAGCCAGGATAAAATAGACACAAGACTCAAAATGCTATTTTTGTGGAGGCTTTATTAGGGTGTCCGGGCAGCTAAGCCGCCAGGACACTATTGTAATCCTAGGTATTCTTCTTCTTCTTCTTTCTTCTTCCGAGGAAATCATACTTACCATGGGTGAAAACTCACCAAACTTTGCACAAAAGTCCAGTCTCATGCCAGATATCCTCAGCTGTAAACTCAATAGTAGCCACAGCCAATAGTCCTGATGGTGGCGCTACAGCAAGTGTCTAAAGTTCAAAACTTTGAAAATTCATAACAAATCAACCATACGTGCTACAACTTCACAACTTTCATCAAACTCTAGCCCCAATACTGAAGAAACTTTTGTACACTTAAACCTATTAAAAATAACTGTAAAACTTCTTAAACCCTTCTCCTCCCACAATTTTTGCTCAGTTGACACCAAACTTGCTACAGAGCATCTTCAGACTGTCCTACAAAAACTACGTTTCTCAGATTTTTGATTTATCAAAAATTGAGCCTACAGTGCATCAAAATGTTTGACTGTAAACGGTACTATAAACATATACATGCAAATTCTTGCTAAATAAATCTTCAATGTTCATGAAAAAAATGACAAAATTCTAGAGTCATGGTAGATGATGTGTGGCAAATTTCAGAGTTTTATCTCAAAAACTGAATTTTTGACAGCATTTTGAATTTTGCTCTAATGTGAACAATTGGAGTCAATGTAAAAATGGCAATTTTAAACATCAGTTTTTTACTTATGGAGCAAATCAATCATTGTTACAAATAATACCAACATCTCCATGCTGTCTAGATGCAATATGTGTATTTTCAGATTTTTGTCTTAATAACTGAATTTTTTACAGTGGTTTCAAATCTGCCTTTCCATGCACGGATGGCTGCTTTCCTACACAACAGTGAA
The DNA here is from genome assembly GCF_041903045.1 of Epinephelus lanceolatus. Classification (NCBI taxonomy): domain Eukaryota; kingdom Metazoa; phylum Chordata; class Actinopteri; order Perciformes; family Serranidae; genus Epinephelus; species Epinephelus lanceolatus. Next base: position 11,773,342 of record NC_135739.1, read on the forward strand.
TGGCTTACTCAATTTGTGAAGCCACTGTTGAGTTGCTACTTGCCAAATAGCTCAGAGCGGTAGATGACTGTCTTAGGTTCCAGAGGTTGCGTGTTTGAGCCTCAACTGGTGCAGAATCCACATTGTAATGTAAACATCTTAATCATCTTCCTGTGCTCCAGTTTATTGCTTAGAATTGCCTGAGCCTGACTCATTGGTGTTCAGCATCTACAAGTCTTCTTCCTGCTAGAAAATCTGCCTTCTCATGCTTGAAAACCAAACTTTGCACAAAGATCCAGTGTCAATACTTAAGTGTGAAACCATCTGAGGCTTCTCACTTTGCACATAGCTCAACTAGTTAAACATCAGTTTTTCACTTATGAAGCAAATCAATCATTGTTAAAATGAATTACCAACATCTCCATGCTGTCTAGATGCAATATGTGTATTTTCAGATTTTTGTTTCGATAACTGAATTTTTTACAGTGGTTTGAAATATGCTTTTCCATGCATGGACAGCTGCTAAACCTGCACGTTTGGCTTAGTCAATTTGTGAAGCTACACATGAATTGTCACTGACTAATTAGCTCAGTAAGATAGAAATTGATTCTTAGTCTCAGAGGTTGTGAGTTCAAGCCTCAGCTGATGAAAAAGGCAGATTGTGTTGCTAAATTCCTAAATGTCTTCCAATTCTTCTGCTTGTTGTTCAGAATTGCCTAAAAATGCCCAGACCCGACCCATCGCTGCGCAGCAGCTATAATTGTCTTCATAATTTATTGTTTCTTATCTGTGAAATTAAAGTAAATAAAAGCTTTGTTTCCACTGAGGGAAATGGTGTCAGCTTACAAAAACAGCGCAGTTAGTTACAGTGTTGGCACCATGCTTACAGCTTGTCGGGGCTTAGTGAAAGGTCAATTTCAGGAGCTGGGAAGTCCATATAAGGTAGGATGGAGGGGCGGATGGGTCCAACAAACCCCGGACTTTCACCTGGGAGGCCGGTTTTAGCTTCTGGTATGACTGTAGAGTCAAGCCATGATGGTTTTTTTTTTTTAAACTAAACACCAGCTTGTGATCCACAGCGTAAACTGACAGGCTGTCCTGGAATGTCAACAACAAACGCAGGAGGATATCTAGTGTATAATATGTAGATGTAAAAGGCAACTGACAAAGTGCCGATATGTGACAGCTTCTGGATAAGAACAGGATGAACTGGATGTAAAATTCAAGGTTATAATAATGAAAAGATAACGAAAAGGTTAAGAAGCATTTTAATTTGAATAAAAATCCAAAATATAAATTTAAGTGTACAAAAACAAAAAGGATAACATTCAGAGGACGACATGTTTCACCAACTAGTTTGTTTCAAGCCTACTTCTATCAGATCCAACATTATAGGAGAGAAATAGACAAGGAAGCCTGTGTTTTCACTGTGCGCCAAACAATATGGCACCCACTTACAGCTAAACATGGCATTAAAGTCCGCTTCTTATAATATTTGAGGCAAGAAATAGGCAATGCAGTAACATGATCTTGATTTATATTTGATCAGCACTGCCTAGTTTACTGTTTCTTTGGATTTCCGTTCTGAGTTTTGGGGGGGTTGAGCAACAGCCCAGGGGAGCCAAGGAAACTAATCCATTGTATCTTTGTCATTTCAGCTTTGATCACATTTCGTGACGCTTAGTGATGGTTTTCTAAATATGCACGTTCATTTTCCTACCGTGTTAGTTTGTGTATCAATTTTGCATTCCTGCTCTGATCAAATATGCAATATTTGTTTTTATCGTTTACTGTAAAACTTCAATTAGTAGCCCGGGCTGCACAAAATTGTTTATTATCCAGGGAGGAGACAATGTTATCGATAACTGAAGCTGGAGCTGTTATGTCATATAACAGCTGAGTGCTGCTGTTGGCGTTTCCACGTTATGTTGTAACTGACTATATTGTTAGAAACCTTTTGTACCCTGCAGCAGACCTTTTTAACTTCATTCAATCAGAGGACAGACATACAGTTGTTCCCAGTAGCGTTAGATAAGTCACAGTTATCATGTTACAGCTGAAATACAAGACGGCTGCAAAACAAAAACTTACCACTGAGGAGAAACGTCCTGCTCCAGTGTTTGTTTCTAAGCTGTCCGTCGACTGGTGTTTTATGGAGATAGATTTGTTCCATAATTATGTGTGTGAACAGATCAACAATCTGTGTGTAAATGTGTAATCTGTAAATATGAAACACCTTCCACAAATACAAAGAAAAGGATTTGTAAACTCACAAAAATATTTTGCAAGTATAAAACGGATCTGCAAATACACACATTCCACAAATAAAAAGCATAGCCTATCTGTGAATACATTAAATTAATTTGCTAATAAATGAAAAGCATTTGTGAATATCTTCCTAACATTTACAACTTTCAAACAGGTATTTGTGAACTCAGTTTTTATTTGTGAATCGAAAAAACATTTGTGGATCTCAGTTCTACACGTGTGGATTTGCTTTTTACACATACGGAGTTTTGAAACAAACTTTCCGCCAGTCTGAACGACAATGCACTCGTATGACTCGGCCATTTTCGGATAGCACGTGATCACCGGCTGATGAGGGAGGTGAAGTCAGATAAGGTAAGGGGCGTGATGTTTCCAATTCACGCTCTAAGCGTTGCACCAATCACAACAAACTGAGTGAGCTGACCAATTAGAGCAGACAGGGCTGCTGGGGAGGCGAGACATGAGCCAAAACAGAGGCTGCGTCCCAAAGGCCAAGTAGTATGGATTGTAATAGATCAAATTAGTATGTAATATGTCCGAAACTGTAGTAGGGAGGAGCAGTATGCTACCACCCCTACTAAACACGCCTACATTGTAGTATGATGGCAGAGCATACTGCATATATAAATATATATATATATATATATATATAGATATATATAGATATATATATATATATATATATATAGATATAAATATAAATATGTGTGTGTGTGTGTGTGTGTGTGTGTGCAACAAGCTAAAGATTTAAGTTGCACAAATATGCAATTATCAACACACACACAGTTTTCATTGGTCAAAAATGTATTTCTGCTATTATGATTATGAACAAAGTGGTCTGTTTTATACTGGTATTAAGTTAGTTTGATATTGGACATTCACATTCATTTGACATTCAAAAGACAACAACAAACAACAACAATAAAATAAGTAATGATAATAATAAATACTAGTACTGTTAAAACAAATGATGATTAAGTTTGGCATAATGAAAGTACATCACGGCAGAGCAGTTTTATTGGATGTCACTGTACTGTGTGAGGTGACAGGTGTTCAAAGTGACTCAGCCTACACACATGACAGAATGTGCTGGTGGAAATGCTGTATCTAGATATTGATATTCAATGAACTAATCATTTGATTGACACATGATGTTAGCGTTGTGACACTTATGAGAAGTGATGATGGTTGTCATCACCATAACAGGTTGGATTATTTCAAAAACAATATAAAGGATCTTCAAAGTGCAAAGTTTAAGTTTTTGAGTGTGGCATGTCATGTCATTGCTTACCTGTGGCAGTGAATTAATTATGTGCAAAAGCTGGCAGACGCCTCGCATTTTGCATGTTGAAAAGCATGTGAGAGCTTGCAGACATGTTGCTGGTGGGTAAAGAGTGGCCAGCTTAATTTTTGGGCAATTTCAATAGTCACAGGTGCGTTCAGATTTTGGTGCAGTACCTAGCCAAGCCAGCAGATGGAGTGTTTTCCCACCAATCTTTTAGTATGTTCCAATGGACCCAACTTGTTTAGTAGGTAGGAGAAGTATCTAGTGGTAGTACGTAGTAGTAGTATGCAGTATGCCAGTGGGCCTTTCGGACGCAGCCACAACGTTTCAGACGGAGGTGCTGCAGCAACAGTGAAGCACATAAATCTATTACACTAGACCCTAATGTTTATATCACTATGACCCTGAAAATAAGCACAATAGGTCCACTTTAAAATGTTTGTAGTTTTACAATACATAACTTTAAAGGCCGTTTTTCTCAAAATGAGTTTCCTCAGACTCTGAGCTGCAAGCTGGAAGTTTTGCTCTCTCCTTCCCTCCCACTCACACGCGCAAGCACGTGCACGTGCAGACCTTCAAACTTCATTCGGGGCTCATATTTCTGTGTAGCGGAGCGTCGGAGGCGGTCCACGGTTCACAGACATCATCACAGAGGATTTGCCCTCCATCCCCAGGAACGCATCATTTCATTAAAGGACGACTGTTTAGCCTATTTATGACAACAACTCAATTTTGGGTCATTTGGGGATGTTGTGCATATTTTAATCGTAGAGGGAATGTGTCTCCCCCTTTAATATGTATTGTAGGCCTAATTATGGCCTGGCAACAATATAACAACAATATGACACAATATTAGAACCATATCAATTCATGGTGGGCTTCTGTTAAAACGTGCGCACCCTGTATGCAGCTTGACTTCCCCTCGACTCGTCTTGCTTCCTCCTTGAGTCACACGCTCTGACTCACCAGTTTGGCACTTGGACTACTTGTCGGAGACGGGGCTGCCCTCCCAAGAACTCGAAAGAGATTTCCTGCATCCTGGTGCATTCTAACGGGTCTTACATAGCTTTAGTTTTATTAAAGGATGGTAAAGTTTCATTAAAGGAAAGAGACTATGACGACAATTCCGTGACAAATTTGGAGGCAGCTGCAAAGCCAGGAATGACCAGTGCATGTAAATATTAGCAGTATATTTCTGATTCTGAATTATTTTTGATTTAAATTAACCTTGTGTATGGCAGAGGTGAGAAAGCATACAGTATTGCATAAATCTGTCAGTGGAGACAGAGAGAGAGCGAAAGAGAGAGAGAGAGAGAGGGAGAGGGGGAGGGATTTGCACCAGACTTCCCGTAAACGCCCCGCAAAGTGCGCAGAGTCTGCATGTTGCTTCCGAAGTTCCGCCTACCGACCGACCGACCTCACTCTCCGTGCCCTGCGAGGAGGCCTCAGCTATTTGATTGTTTTAGAAGTGAACGTTATATCTACGGAGGAAAAGATTTCACTCGTTGCCAAACACAGAATGGATTTTTCCTCGAAGATGTGGACCGGCAAATCTCACCGTCGCAGCGGGTTTAAGACGTTTCTGGGCGGATCAGTAACACCAAACGTCGTTTGGACATTAGAGAAAGAGAAACAGTCTTTCTCCTCGTCGCCCTCGCGACAACTCGGACATTTTCTATGTTTGTGTGAAAGCTGATGCTTTTTTTAACATCGACTTTTGGAAGCTGCTCGGTGTTTTCTGTCTGAAACACGTCAATTTTAATGGATTTGACTAGTTTGAGCTGCTCTAATATGGCGGCAGATGGGATTCTGTAAATTAGTCAGTTTCCACCATTGCTCCTCCTCCTGGTCCTGGTTCCTCCTCTACTCCTCGGACAAGCGTAACAAATGACTCCAAATGCAGCCCAGTCTCTACCCCCGGACGTGTAATGCCTGCATTTTTTCCTCCATTCTGCCCAAGGAAGCTGAACTACAAGGTGAGTGCAGTGTCCTCATTTTATGATGAAAGCTCCAGTTAGGAAAAATAAAAAGTGATGCAAACTGTCCAAGATAAAAGTTTTATTCTGGTCAGGTGGGACAGATAGCAGGAGAGGCATGTGAGGAATGTGTATATCACTTTTTATTTATTTATTTTTTATAATTTACATGCCTCCACATTAATAACCCATTCAGGAGACTGTACAGAGCTGTCGGGTATAATCGGGTACAATGTTCTGATCGATAGTTATTTGGCTTTTCAAGATTCAGGAAGTTAATGTCATGCAGGGCAAAACAGTGGTTTACTCTAGTGCTTTTTTTTTTTTTTTCCTACCTGTCTGCAGTGGTCTTCGTAGCTTAGCGCCACGAAAGGGTGTAAGCTTCTTATGAAGATTGATGCACTGTTAATCTTGCAGTCAAGTATTTTATACCTATACTGTGCGTGGTTGTGACCGTCATCCACCCTCCCTGGAGACTAGCCAAACTTTTTTGAATGGGGGCCAGATAAAACAAGGTGAAAATACTTGATGCCTGCCTACAAACTGTATGATAGTCCTGTCATTGTGTGGTGAAGGGTAAAAATGCAAAGTGATCTTGCTCGATTAACCATTATTGTGTAAAGGGCCACATATGGTATATTTTGAAAGTCAAGCTGACCAATCTATATCAACATTTGAGCCAGCATTACTTACTTTAGAAGACCTTCTTTTGGGGTTTTTTTTTTTTTTTTGGACACTTTTTTTTTTTAAGCCTTTTTACACTTTTTCTCTAAATGGGCAACGTTTGGGGGGAAAAAACCCAGAAAATTATTTTTTATTTTTGTTTTTTTAAATAAAGTGTCTCAACATTAATAACCCATTCAGGAGACTGTTGAGGGCTGTCAGGTGTTATCGGGTATAATGTTTTTGTCCATATATATTTGGTTTTTTAAGATTCAAGAAGTTTATTGCCATATGCAGGTAAAAACAGTGGTTTACACCATATGATGAAATTCTTAATTGCGAGTCTCCCTTCATGTAAAACATTAATAAAAATAGAATTGAAGTTAGATTTTTAGAAAAATAAATAGCAGAAACAAAGAACTAAGTTTAAAAAAAAACTGAGTTTAAAAGCAAAGTGCACCATGTAATGAAAACATCGCAACAAATCAGACCAAGTTGAGGTAGTCCGTGAGTGTGATGGGATGGATGGAATGTCCCACAGTGCCCAGTGCTGGACTGAGTAGTTTGTAGTTTGCAGTTAAGTTTGGTGTTTTATGTTCCAAAACACAAATACCACTTGTTGTTTATAATGTGTCTGTTGAGAACAAGGTTGTTTATGCTGGTTGTTGTCATTTTGTGTTAGTTTGTGGGTTACGTCATTGGTGAGTTGGCTCTTGCACTTCACTCAAGCTACATGAGTCTTACTGATACTGTTGCTTCTGCTTTCAGTGTTTAGTTGTCACACAAGGAGGTAATTGTGGGCAAACTGCATCCAAGCATTGTCACTTTTATGATATGGAAAGCCCAAAGAAAGAGCGAAGAGCTGTCTTATAATGAATAATTAAGTTTAAGATAACAGGAATAAGTAGTGTTTAGTTGGTCTCACTATTGAATTTTTATGTAAATAATCGTGCACCTGAAGTCTGTCTTTACTGAAATAAAATATCCACCACCCATTAAACATTTCATAATTTCAACAATATACTGTTAATTTAACACAATGTAATACATAAAACCTTGCATATTTAATAAATCTTAAATGTAAAAAACAAAGTCCGCCTAAAAAACAGTGGATTTTCCTTAAAAAAAAATATCCAAACACCATTATTAAAACTAATAATTATGATTGAAATCAAAACAATCAAGTGTAACTCATGATTTGCATGTAACTTTACATTTAGTTTTAATAAATCTTTAATGTTTAGAAAATGTATCCACTAATTAAAAAACAGCTTTACCTTAAAAAAAAAAAAAAAAAATCTAAATACCAGTATGAAAATATTTATGATTATAGTTTTTAACAACATAGAAGAAAAAGATACACTTGTATACCTGCTCTACTGGTAAGTTATCAGGATCATATCAAGTGTAATACATGATTTGCATTGTCACTTAACAGAACACATAAAAGTCTTATTTATAAAAGTCGTATTTTAAAGATCTTTTAATGTTTAAAAAGTACACTCACCAATAAAGACAACAGTATTTGTACATTTTTTCAAAGGTAAGTCTGGTATAAAACCAGTCCCTCCAGAAAATCGCGATCTTGCAATCGCAGTAATTAACGCAAATTCAACTAAAGTCCGCAATATTTGCGGGGGCTTGAAATTTTTCCGTGTTCTTCCACATTGAAGTCGTAGCACACGCGACGTCATTTCAAACGTCATCAGATGCGTCATCAGATGTGCTAATGGCACATGCATATGTTTAAATGCATACAATATGTGTTGAATGTATTAAAATGTTATGTTTACAGAAGATGTAGGTTACATGTTGTTATACAGTCAAATTGTCTGGTTTGAGAGCTACAATATTCACTCAGGATTTTTTGCAACATTATTGAAGTCAACGTTTTGAAACTAATGAAATAAAACTAAAGAGAACTATGAAAAAACATTTGCAGCTATATTTGTAATATTCAGTATGATTATTATAGCGAGTGATTACATGACTTATTTTTTTGGAGGTAGTAATTAAAAAAAAAAATCACACTTTTTTTCTCCTTTTGTCATTAGCTGCAATTTTTGTCATTTTCCCGCAATTTCCCGCAAAAAACATAGAAAAATGCCGCAATTTTTATCGCAATTTTTGACAGTTGGCTGCAAATTCAAGGTTTTTTGCCACTAGATCCTGGGGGGACTGTAAAACAAGTAATTGTGATCACAAGAACAACAATATGCTGTTGATTTCATATCATGTGTAAATGTTAACATGTGATATCACATAACATGATGTGCATTTACCGGCTATCAACTTATTAAAAAGGAGCTACAGCTGGCCAATTAGCTCCACAGCTCCCCCAAACGCACTCCAGGGTTCGGATAAAGTTCCTTTGATGTTCATGAAATTTGGGTGGATCATCATCAAGAGCGTATAATTTTTATTTTATTTTAAATTTCACTTGACAGGAAGTCAGCCATTTTGGTTTTTGTGCGTTAAGTTTCATTTTTACAAATGTGTGTTTGAGGACTTAAGGATGAACAAAAAGTCACAGAACTTTGCACCCATGTTCACACTAGTAATAATTTTGATGTGGTGGTGCAACTGGGGTTGGGCATGGCACGTCAGCTGTATAGCACCCCCAATTATTTTTAGCCTTGGAACGCATTGTTGATGCCCTTGGTAAACTCTGGATGATGGTAGAATTATTACTCTTCAAAATTAGAAATTTTGGCCTTTTATTATAGTGCTTCTATCAGGCCAGCTTTTTTTTTTTTTTTTGTTGTTGTTTTTTTTCAATACATTTGTGGTACACCTCTAATGTATATGTGTATACACACACACACATATACATCTTTGACAGTTTCTGCCACCTGCATTAAAGATAACTAACAGGTTTTTTAAATTTTATGACGATTCATCAGAGGTTCAGTCATTTATGACCAAATTTGTGCTGGGCCACATTATTCTTCAGCAACACTTTCACACCCCCATACATGTTTGGACAACTTATTTTAAAAAAAATCCACTGTTTTTTGTGAGCTGATGGCCCCTTCTATTGAGCCATTTCAAAAGATTTGAAAAAATAGTTTGCAACATCTTTGTGAAACATATCCTGTAAGTTTTGTAATGACTGGACAAACAGTTTATAATTGATAGTCTGATTTGTGTTGTTCCACCTTAATTTTTTTTTTACTTGTTGCGCCTCCTAGTGGGTGATTTGATCGAAGCTTTCAGGGTGTGTTCTTGGTACTTATGTGGACATATCGTGCTAGTTTCGTGTCAATCAGATTTATGCTGTCAGAGTTATTACTCTTCAAAATTCAAAATTTTGCCCTTGATTATAGCGCCCCCATCAGGCCATTTGTAGTCAATTTCATGTGTCTAACGTACTATCTCACTCAAAAACATTTCTGAAGAAAAAGTTTAATAATAATAATCCCAATTATGTTAATGAAATTAATAATGATTACAATATTAACAATAATTCTAATAGTAATGATCCCCAATGAATCAGCACAAAATCAAAAGTTTTCAGACCCTCTGGCTTGAACCCCTAAAAAGCACATGTTGGATGTAAAATTATCTGTCTTTAAAAATCTTATGTTGAGATAAGTCCCATCAGTTATTATTTCTGAGACAAATTAATATGATTGAGAAGACATGTTTTAATGTTGTTGTTTTTTTTTGTTTTATTATTTATTTATTTACTAGAGATACTTGTTCACTAATTGTAAATACTTGACTTACTGATCCACACTCCATACCAGTTGGAGGCGGTAATGAGCCAAATTTTGTTGCCATCTGCCATTAAACCTCAAAGAAGAAGAATACAGGAAATACAACAAGGGAACACAGCGTTACACACCCACAGCCGAAGCTCGTTAAGTCTGTGTTTTTGTAAAGATCAGCATTCCTCAACCTGAATGTGAGTCATGATGAATTGTATCATAGCTCAAATGGCTATATTACTGCAGAAACTTAACCTCTGAACTGTTGGATCACTCTAACCACTTAAACTATATGGGCACAAGCTAATGCTACTAAGCATGCTAATAGGCACTAGCATAAAGTAGTTACCCTCAGTAGTTGTTTGACTGCTGCTCGAGTAGTTACTTTTCCTGTTGTCTGTTCTTTGGTACGTTACAGAGTACAGCTGAGTAATTCAAAGCATCATGTTTGTACATTTAGAGTGTATCATAAGGTAATAATTGTAAGTGGCTAGCAGGCTAATTGTGAGAGTATGGACACCTTACACTACTTGTGTCATAGCCAGGGTCCAAAACTAACTTTTCAAATTTTTTGCCAGCCAGGCAGGTATTTTACCAGCCAACCAAATAAAAATTGCTCTTAAGTGTTGTAATTTGCTATCAGTATTATTTAGCATGTCATTTGGGTCTTGTATGCGATTCTCAATCAATATTTTACTGGTGTGCACTAATATTAGTAATAATGTATGCTAAAATATGAATAACTGTTTCAACAATTAAGTGTAATATTTGGGTTAATGAATTCTGTAGTATTCTTACTACAGTGCAAAAAGAATCTTTCAATAAGGAATTTGACATAAATCACTTACTTCAGTCCCCTTTGGACAGCTGAGACATAAGATTTTAGCTCGACCAGACTGCAACAGCAGGGCCTGCCCTATATAAACATGAATGTCTGACCAGTGGTGGACGAAGTATTCAACGACATGACTTGAGTGAAAGTAAAGATACTCTTCGTCAAATATTACTCCAATACAAGTGAAAGTTGTTCAGTCATTTTTTTTATTTAAGTGAAACTGCACCAACTGATTAACATAGCGGGGATCTAAATAAAATAAATAAATAAAATAAAAATCAACCAGCTCCCCTGATGAGTAAAGAACAGTCCCTAAAGTGCGGTGAGGTTTGTGGATGGTTACCTGCCACAAAGAGAGAAATGTGATCAGCTCGTTTCTCCTCTGACACGTCACATACTTGTGTGCTGCCACGGCTCGGCTGTTCAGGTACTTTTGGGCAGTCATGACACCAAGAAGAGGAAATTATTGGACCTCGAGCCGGACTTCTCCGTCGCTGGTATCTTGCACCATGGAGCACTATCGCTGCCGTATTTGACAGGAATACATTCCTGTCTGTGTCTGTGACCCCTGTTCAACCCACAACCAGCAGGATTCGCCTTTTGTTTCTGCTGCTGGTTGAAATCTGTACTCACACAGCGTGTTCCTGAATGATTTCTTTTGCTCACACAAAACTATTTTTAGTCGCAAATGCATGTGACGCACTTATGTGACCAAAGATCATCTCTGCCTGAAATACACATTAATCTGCCAGGAAACCAGCTGATACCAGCATTGTTCTCCAGTAACAAAAAATGCATTTTTCGCTGGTAAAAAAAATAATGGTCTTAAGAATTTACCAGCCAGAGACAAAATCTACCCGTAATTGGCAAGTGGCAAGTGTTGGTTTTGGACTCTGGTCGTAGCCCCAAGGGGCTTAGGGTGCTCAAAAATTGGCACACACATCAGAACTGGTGAAAATTGCAAGGATCTGCAGTGACTGGTTCAGGCGTGGCCAATTAGCTCCACAGCGCCCCCAAACGCACACCAGGGTTGGGATAAAGGTCCTTTGATGTTCATGAAATTTGAGTGGATTGTCGCACTCACCGTCAAGAGCATCTAAATTTATTTATTTTTTTCATCTGACAGGAAGTCAGCCTGGGGTTGGGCATGGCACGTTAGCTCTATAGCGCCCCCAATTATTTTTAGCCTTGGAACACACTGTTGACGCCCTTGGTAAACTCTAAAACTCACAAAACTTGGTCCACACATCAAAACCTGTAAACATTGTGAGAACATAAAGCAACTAGGTTGAGTGTTTATAGGGCTCTATAGCACCTCCTAATGTGTGGAACACCACAGTGTGGACAAAGTTGCTCTGATATTCACAAAATTTGCTACGCACATTCCTTATGTTTTTGTCATATTTCTAATTGGGTTTCATAAGCTATGCCCACCTGGACGCCAGCCATTTTAAAATTTTGAGTACTGTTCATAATTGCAAACTCCTCCTTGAGTGTTTGTTAAATTTCTTTCAAATTTGGGAAGTATAACCCTCTGACTAATGTGCTGCTAAATTGTGAAGGACTTGGCGATAGTTCAGATGATGATGTCACAGGTCATGTGAGAACACACCTTTTTAGGCACTTTACATGTATGGAGCTTTATGACACTCCTACAGGATTAAATTGTTCCATTTCAAATTCGGTGGGTGTGATCTGCACATAATGTACAGCAACATTACAAGTAATTAGTGTATCTTCTCTAGCGCCACACGGTGGACAAAAGAAGTGACACAAAATTTGCAAAAGGTCATTTCTAGCACCATGCACTCGGCGCAGTAAATACAATCGAACTCCTGGGGGAGTGTCTGATGGTGACTTTTAAATGCATTACCATGCCAACTGGTGTCTCACCAGGCCCCTGACGTATGCAAAGGTGCGAGGGCCTATTAATTGCTGCTTGCAGCTTTAGTGTCATTGCATAATTTCTGCACACTTCAAAAGCTGATGTAAGGGTGTAGCAACACTGCCTGTATAAGACTTTTTAAGTGTCTTCCTTACTCTTTTTTTTTTTTTTTTTTGCCTCTGCGCCGGCAATTTGCGTAGCCGGAGGCATTATGTTTTTGGGTTGTCCATCTGTCCGTTCCATCGTTGTGAACAAGATGTCTCAAGAAGGCTTCAAGGGAATTTCTCCAAATTTGGCGCAAATGTTTACTTGGATCAGAGTCCTGCACGGGTCCAGTTTTCGCCCCAACCCGACCCGGCGATGTACAAACCCGCACCCGAACCACAAACCCGCGCCTCAGGCCAATTAGTACCGCAACCCGGTCCGACCCGTTGAAACACGACCCGCAGCCCGACCTGTAACCCAGATTTAAAGTAATCATTTTGGGTCATATTGGCTGAATATTGAACAGCATATTGCCACAGTTAAGGTGCCAGTAAGTAAACAACAACCTGAATGAAGCAGCTCTCACAATAAAAACCTGACTTCAGCTCCATCATCAACCCTCTGTGTTCTTCTCCCATACGAGTGTAAAAGCACTCGTTTGTTACGTTTAATGCTTTTAAACTTTTAATCTATGTAAAGGAGCTTTACATGTGTAATAATAGACTTACTTTCTGTCCAGAGTGACGTTCAGCAGTTACGAGCCGTCACGTGTTTTTAGAATCCATCGAGGAGAGAAGTAATCCATCAGGGAAACACTTCAGAAACATTATAAAGTGATAGTTGTACGTTTTATCCACTTATTTCTCAAATACCTAAATAATTATTTACTGTTTTGGAAGCGGCACTTGTTAGACGGTGGCAGCCATGTTGATTCTGTCGTCCACTCACAAATTGTGTTATTAGATGGTGAAACGCGTGTAAACAGCTGAACCAATGACCGTTGCGAAATAGCGGAGGCGATCCTCAGAGAGTAAATAATGACCAAGATAGTTATCTGTAGTTTACCGAACTAATGACTGATGTGTTTATCAAAAACCTGCGATCCGACCCGCATGTTATTTTTTCCACCCAGATCCAAACCCGGGAAAAAATGTTTCTTTAAAAACCACCCGCAAATCAGCTGTTTTTGCAGGTACCCGCGGGTACCCGACCCAGTGCAGGACTCTGACTTGGATTCAACAATGTTAGTTTTAATTAGTGTTAGTTTAGGTTAGTTTTTGGCCTTCAAAGTTCAAGATCACTGTGATCTTGTCTGTCTCATTTTTGTGAATGCGATATATCAAGAACACCTTAAAGGGATAGTGCACCCAAACATGAAAATTCATCCATTATCTACTCACATATGCTGATGGAGGATCAGGTGAAGTTTTAGAGTCCTCACATAACTTGCGGAGATCCATGGGGAGAGTGGGTAGCAACAAAACTCCACCTAATGGAGGCTTATGGCGCCCCAGATTCAAACGTCCAAAAACACAGGCTAAACATGGGCTACAATGAGGCTAAAAACAGAGTTCAAATGACGTTTTTCTAAACAACTTTTTACGTCGGGGCTTCAGGACACTTGGATCACTACGGATGAGCAGTATGGAGATATTTTGTGGTTTCAATTATGTGTTTTTGGACGTTTGAATCTGGGGCACCGTAAGCCTCCATTAGGTGGAGTTTTGTTGCTACCTCCTCTCCCCTGGGATCTCCGGAAGTGTTGTGAGGACTCTAAAACTTCACCTGAGCCTCCATCGGCATATGGGTGAGTAGATAATGGCTGAATTTTCATGTTTGGGTGCTTTTTAAGGGAATTTCTTTAAATTTGACACAAACATCCACTGAGACTGAAGAATAAACTGTGTAGTCAAAGGTCAAGGTCAGTTTGATAAAACAAAATGTGTTTGGCCACAATTCAATTTCGTATTCTAATTATGACAAAACTTCACTCAAATTGGATAAAATAATGAAGTGATGGCATTTTATATCCAAAGGTCATGTGGCATCATTATGTTCTGCATAAAACACTTTTCTGGCCATTATTTAACGTCATATCTCAGAGACAGGCAGGCAGTGGGTGTGAAGCATCCATGTTTTCACAGACAGGGATGTAAACTGGTGCGCTGAGGCATACAAACGCACGGTGCTAGTTCTAGTTTAATGTACATTGATACATTCTGCCAACATTCTGTTTATATTGTTTCTTGTTAATGCAAAACCACACATATACAGAGTACTAATATTCACAATTCATCTGACCTTTACTTCCCCAGTGTGATCCAGCTACCCTAAAGACTGCTGTTCTTCTTGGTAGTGTCAAACAAATAAATACTTGTTGCTATGAGACGCACCCTGTGCTTTACAATCCTAATCTAGTACTTTCTTGGACAGAAATATGAAGTTAAACAATGGAAAGACATTTGGCACCAGAGGATTTGATGTATGCTTAGTTAGGTTGGTTTATTGCTATGTATTTTGACTTTGAATGTGTATTGTTGATGTTGTTACCTGAACATGCAGTGGAAGTTTTGTGTCTTTGTGTAACACTAAAAATATCTGGGAAAAAAGGAAAAGAAAATTGGTTGTTGGTAGCATGGTTTCACTTTATTTTTTAATTAATTACCAAGCATCTTCTAGTAATACTGAGCAACTTAGGTAAATTAATTTGATGTAGCAAATTCCAGCCAGCTCTAAACCCATGTCACCAAGAGTGTTTTTCCTTTAGTTACAGTCACTCCTGTTGAGCTGGTACCATCTTACATCATGTTTTTATGATCCTACTGTTGATCCTACTGATCCCACTGTTCACCATTGACACTTTCAGCCTCATATGGATGGACCTGTATGTGTCATAGTAAAGTGATATATCACAGTGGAACATGTTTGCTGTGGCATACCAAAAAACACCAGTATCAAACCACAACACATGCCTCCTGAACAAGAGTGACACACTGTCAGACTGCTGAGCATGTGTACTGTTCAGGTATTTAGTAGACGACATAGTGCACATAGGACCACTCATTTTAAGATGCTGTGTGTGTGTGTGTGTCCATATGTGTGTTACACTGTCAGCCCCTGATTCAGACAGATTACAAAAGAAACTTTTGATGACTTCTCTCTTTCTGTTGTCCCCTGTCTCTCAGGATGAACTGTTTCAAATCGTTAAGTCCAACTGCAGTGAATGCCACCGTGCTATATGACTTTCATGATGACGATCACCATTTCTGGAGTAGGAGCAACCTGACGGTCCCACTCCCTCCATGTGTCTCCTCCTCCTTCTCTGCTCCACCTCCTAACTCCAACTGCCTGGTCTGTCATGGCAAGAAGATGGTCTTCGCTATTTGCCGTAACCTGACAAAGGGTGTGAAATTGACAATGGAGGCTGGAAGTGACTGGGTCAACCTCACGGCTACCGGTAAGAAGCTCAGAGTTTTCTAAAACAGTTTGATTCCACTGAGAAAAGCTTCACTGGGTCTTCACTATTAACACAGCAAGAACAATTACAATGCACCAGTTTAGTGGCTGATGTTTTTCTGTTGTGCCACATCAACTTAATGCTGACGAAAAAGCAGGGCTCCAGACAAAAGCCCCATTTCCACCAAGCAATACAGTACGGTTCAGTTCAGTTTCCACTGTGAAAAGTTGTGGATGGTACCAATAGAACTGTTCTGTACCGTCCCCATGTTTGGTCCCCCCTCTGTTGGGGTACCTAGCACACAGATCTGGTACTAAAAGGTGGAGCTGTGAACACTGCAGTCTGTTGATTGGTCAGTAGAGGACGGTCACTCTGCTCAGAGCTGAGTTGTGTCTGGTTTTGAGGATCATGTGACCACTGTTCATACTGTGGAGAGTTTTATTAGTAGACTGTAACTATAAAATGAAAAGATGTTTTGCTGCCTCTCAGCAGCTGGAGTCTGAGAAGAAAATAACTTCATTCACTGGGTCGACTGCCGGTGACTTTTAAGGTGGAACATTTACTTGTAATGTTGCACACCTTAAATTTCAATATGACAACTTTGACCATTCAGTTAGTTTTTATTGTCTCTATTTGATGACAGACACTTTTAGTAATGAGTGGATCTTCAGGTGTTTAAAAATATTGGACTGGATTATGTGAACTGCATATATTCTAATCCTCACTTGGAGGAAAAAAAAAGCATTGCAGAGCATCACTCCTGTGGGCTACAGTAACACTAAACCCCTGAGCTTGCCTGAGAAAGACTAAATGCACAAAGCTGCTATTTTTAAATATCCCATGGAGAGAGACTCTCACTGCAGCCTGTTCTATTTTGTTCTGAAAATGTTGGCATGCAGCCTCGTTCTGTGGACGATAAACGAGGTGCAGACTGATAAAGGAGGAAATACAGTCAGTGCTGGATGGAGCAGTGAGTGACAACAACCCCGTCCACATTTAAGAGTGCGGTTTGCAGTGGAAACGCTAAACGGACCGAGGGTCTAGGTACCATGTCTGAAGGGTTACTGTTGGTTCCACAGGTACTATACCAAAAGTGTTTGGTAATAACAGGGCTTACGGCTGTGGTAGATGTGTTTGGGACGAACAGAGATCTTCCCGGGATGCCGTTGGGATGAAAACACGCTATAAACTCACTACCCATGCCTTAGAGGATGCATCATATTGTTTCCCTGATAATTCTATATTGTGAACAAATCTGCAGGAGGAGAGCTAGTTAAAAAAAATGGGGTGCATCTTGCTCACGCATTGACAGGGAGTCCTTTCTAAATTTTATTTGTAAAGGGACGCAGGAGGTGTACACAGGGACATCACTGTCTGTGTCATGTTTCAAGTCTGCTGTGAGCACATTGGTAATCATCTGTATCTCTGCTTGTGTAAAACGAAAGCCCAAGTAAGAAATAAAAGTCATCATGAATGTCCAGTGAATATAATCTGTAATGGAGAAAGCAATGCCAACGCAAAATTACTTATCCCACCTTTTAAAGCAATGCGCTATGACAACCGCTATTTTATGCAGAACCAACCAAGAGCTTGGTGTAAGATTTACGTTTTGAACTTATCATTAGTATTTCAGCTGGTGCTAGTGTAACTCTTAAAATTTAATATTGCTTAAACTTCAACATAATATAGAGATTGTGTTACTTTTCTGTTGCGACCCAGTGCTGGTTCAGTAGTAAAAGAAGCAGTTAATAGCAGTAGTAGCAATAATGTCAGTAATTGTAATGACTGCAGTAGTAGAATTGCAGTTGTACCAATAAGAAAGTAACAGTTTAATAGTGGTAGCAGCAGTTATAGAAGAAACACTTGCAGTAGACATAGTAATAAATGTAATATTATATTGGCATTAAAAACCTTGGTTTCATTGTTATAGTTGTGATGTTTAACAATAAGCTCTGCTTTTTACAGACTGCCCCAAACCTCCCTCTGATGGTGGTGATGATGGTAAGTGTCACATACATTCATTATTTACACACTTTTCCTGTCCGATAGTCTGAACCTCAGGTGTGTTAAACTGTCCCTAGTTCGTATCACCCCCCCTTGAAGATCCGCATATTTATTTGAACCCAACAGCGACAAAAAAGCCTTTCTCTATATGGCTATTTAGCGTAGCCTCGAATGGGACTCGGTGCTACCATCGTTGGGGAGATATATCATCAGGAGGAAAAGTGCCGCAGAGAGTGCATCACAAGGAATGAAAACTTTGCAGCAGTCACTAATCCTGGCGTGATTGAAATTTTTTTTCATGTTCCTAAGATGAACTGGAAAAAACGCCCCAGGCCTGCAGGAGCTGATGGACAGTTTTCAGTCGGGTGAGCAATATCGTCCGTGTCGTCTCTTTGTTTGCTTTTACCGAGTGACCTTGCGTACCTGTCCCAGAGCCAGCTGCAGCTGTTGCTCACCACTGTATCCCTCCGCGCAAGATGTACTGACCTTCTACAAGTGCCATGCTAACCGCTGTCTCAATATGAAAATGATAGAGAAAGGGCATAACTCCCAAATCGTCAGTATTCTTTTCACATAATAATGCGGACTCAGCAGATGACTTGTTAACTGTTTATTCCTCCTTACACCAAATGTACACGGCTGCTTCTCATTGTTTCCAGTAGCACAACAACGGTTACTACATTACCCAGAATAACTTGAGGCTCACACTACTACGGTAGCCTTAGTAGCTCAAAATACACAACAGATTAGATTAGATCAGAACAGAAACACGACAGGAGAATTTACTGAGTAATTTTGTTGTTTCCACTAATTACTTGGACTGACCTGACGTTAGTTAATCCTCTCGCTCTCCAAAACAAATGCATGCGGTAATTGTAGGCTGCAGTTGGAATTTTACGACACCAGGCTGTGGGTGTCATACCGCTTCGACCAAAGGGGCGCCATAATCAACGAAAACGAAAAATTCCGCACAGCTGCTTTAAGTACAAGTAGAAATGCATCAATGTGGAAACACTCTTCGCCCTTTGTTTAAAATAAGTGCCATCTGAATAGTCAGTAGGGTTTAAATGAGCTGTATTTTAGGACCATCTGGTGGTCGACTGTAAGCTACACTGTAATCAAACTGTCCACGATTTATATTATAAAGGAATAATGTCACAAGTTAAAACAAGAAACCTGAAATGGGACAAACTGCTTTTTTTATCTGCATCAAATAAAACTATCAGTTCAGTCAAATATTAATCTGCAGTTGTTGCATATTTTTTGTCTTTTGATGCCAAATCATTCGTGTAGTTATTTTCAAACCTTAAGTTTCAAGCTGTTTCAATGATTCAAGTTGAATTTCAGTCAAAATGTAAAGATATTGCTCTTTTGGATTTAAAGCTAAGCTGATGATGTGAGATCACCTGGGTGTGAAAAGTTTATTTAATCAAGTGGAAAGAGGAAATGGGGGACACAATGGTATTTTAGTTAGTTTTTATCCTCACCATGCTTCCTTTCATAAACAGTTTATAGTTTGTTTAATTTCTTTTTCTATATTGTGGTTCTGTACATCCATGTTTCATGTACAAGTTTGTTGTTTATTAGTTATTAAAAGACAGAGTCCAAACTGAACCATTCCCATCTTAAATACCTCACACCTTCAGCATTTGATCCATGCATGTCCATCCAAACACCGTCTGAGCTCATTGGAGTCTGAGCTCTGACTTCATATCTCACTGCTGCTGTATGTGTTGTTCCCTCTGTGTTCGATAGGGGCTTCAAAATCATGGCTTCTTGCCATCATCATCCCCATCCTCCTCCTCCTCATCGGGGTGCTTCTCTACATATTTTGGAAAAAGCTGCTGAAATCCCTCAGAGCCAAACAGGGTAGTTGTAGTCAGAGGTAAGTAAAAACCATTGACTCCACACATGTAATGTGAGTCATCAATGTTATGACCAGACTGAGGCTGAACGTGCTCTCCTCTGAGTCATCAGGTCAGATTTGGAGGGAAATCTGCAGAGCATGATATTTGATAGTGCTGGAAGTTAATTAGGCTTTTCAACCATAATATGTTCAGCAGAAAGAAAGGACGAGGGGTTAAAAATAAAACAAAACACCAGGTAAAAAGCTGCAGCACCACATTTTATAGCACAGCATTTTATACCCAGGACAACCCCAAGTTAAAAAAAAAAAAAAAAGTTGTTTTGCTGTGTAAAACTTAAATAAAAACAGAATGCGATAATTTGTAAATCCTTCTCAATTTATACTCATTTGAAAACAGTCCAGAGACAAGACCTTTAATGTTCAAACTGATCAATGTTTTTGGTAAATATACTTATTCTCAGTTTGATGTCTGCAACATGTTATGATAAAGTTGTGACAGGAGCATGTATATTTTATCTTTATTTTTTTTTCTTCCTTTACCTCTGGAGGCACAGCCCGGAGTTTTTCGACTAACGGAAGTGCAGGGGCCTCGGTTATCGCTCACGCCCTTCACTTCCGGCGGTGCCCCCAGGGAATCGCCGTGTTGTTTACAAATACTTCGGGTAGAAAACCAGAAGAGTTTAGCTATATATCTCATTTTTCACGTCACTATATCACCGTGTAGACTAATCTGATGCTTGTTGAGTCTGTAAACACAATGACTGAACAAACGTTACTATTTCTGTGTGCACGTTTCGTAATTAACATAGTTATCGTAGATTAGCTGGGCTAACCGTTAGCTGTTAATGTTAGCGGTGTCTGTAATAACCATAGACTGTATAAAAATAAGGTAATAACTCAATAAACGGTCTGTGAATAAAATATTTTTTCCAGCGGATATCTTAGTTACAACATGATTGAGCTAACAAAGCAGTTGCTATGTGTGGTATTTATTCAGTTATGGGAAATCACGATATCTAGAAAGCATCAGTGGCTGCAGCTGACAGAGACAGTTAGCAAAGCTCACATCAGGACGTCATCGGAAAACTGGTGATAAACAGCTGACGTTTGACCGTCATAGTCATGATGTTAAACGCATCCTAGCGCACGTTTAATGCAATGTAAATTCATATTTTAATGTAAATTCAATAGTGCATATTTGATCATTTCTTCTATGAAATTTTAGGGGAAGTTCAGCCTCCCTTGTTGTCTCAGAGCAATCGCCCCTGCTGTATACCCAGTCTTGATGCTGTCACCAGTTTACCTGCGGAACATTCCTAACTGGTGTTTTGTAGCATTCAGCCACCTTCCCAGTCTTTTATTGCTCCTGTCCCAACTTTATTATAACATGTTGCAGACATCAAATTCAGACTGAGTGCGTATTTTACAAAAAGCAAACTATCAGTTTGAACATCGAACACGTCTTTGTACTGTGTTCAGTTGAATAAAGGTAAAAAATGAGCCATCTTCTTCTTTCCATTATCTTTTCATGCAGTCACACTGCTTCTAAAAAGCTTTGTGTTCTGTTACATGGGTAAAATAATGTGTCTTTATGTCTGTAAAAACCTGAAGTGGTTTCTTGTGTTTAGTTTTGAACAGAACGAGACAACGTGAGAACAAAAGAGCAAACAAAGAAAATGACTAAAGTAGTGACTGAACCTGCATCAGTGTGAACGTGGACTGAAATATTTGTTTGAATCAAGTCTCATCTTAAGAAAACATTTAGCTTTCTGATCATCAGTTCAAGGAAATATACAAGTTTGTACTTAGTAAATGGTTTTTAAAGCGGTTTCCATTTAACTCAGTGAAACAGGAAGTTAAGCTTAACATGCGCGTCTCAACTCAATCTCAGCATTACTGTTCTGTGTTTGTGAAGCACAAATGAACTCACAGTGAAACTCTTGTGTTTACAGACCAGAAACTGAGAAGAGCGAACAATCAGTCGCCCTCAAGAACGGGACCTCCTGAAGGGGATCTGCTGACATCGTGTTTTCGACTTCAAACATGAATTTTTAAATCGAATAAAAGGAATAATGACTTTATTAGTTTTATTGACAGTACAAAATGGAGTGGTTTCTGGTGCTAAGAAAGATATTAATAAAAACAGCAGTGAAGTGTGAGTGTGTGATATTTTACAGACCCACTGTATCTGATGATATCTTAATACCTTTATCTTTGATAAACAGCTGCAGCTTTTTTACTGTTTTATACCTTTAGTGTTAAAAAATCTGGAGGAAATTTGGTGTCAGCACTTACTCACAGGCCATGACTGCAGCCCTGACCATGTTTGCCAGTTTCACCAGCCTGTTCACTCCACTGAGCTTCTTCTGCGTCCTCCTGCCCGTTCCTGTGATCGTCGGGGGGCTTTCCTATGAGCTTGAGGTATATGGTACAGCATTTTGGCACCATTCCCACAGCCCTGTAATCGCCATCACCAAGGTTAGTTTTAGTAAATATACAGGCAGCATATTATCACATCTAACTGGGTTTTTATAGTGAGGTTTTGTTTTCTTACAGTTTTAGATCTAAAAGGTCAAAGGTTCACTGTTCACTGTTCCAAAAACATCATAACTCAGGAATAGAAGGGTGAGTTGGTGACACTACTTTCTTATCTGCAACTTGACTGGGTTGAGGAGGCACACAACCACAAGGCAGGAGTTCTAGTCATGAATCATTGTAAAAAGTGGGTGTGGAGAGTCTTTATCTCTTTCACATCCTAACACATTGTGAGTCATCATCTCAAATACTTCTACCATCAGGTGACAAAGATTACATTGTAAACCATACAAAGAGAGGGCCGCTGTTTATTTGAACGGCTGAACAGGTTAGAAAGTGAGGCTTTTGATGTTAACTTGAAAAACTATAGGAGACCTGTAGTGATCAAATCTTCTCTTGAGGCACTTCAGCTGTGTTACAGTTTGTCCTTTTTCCCATGGTTAGTAAGTATAGGCCTATTCAATCAGCCTGAAAATAGAGAAAACGTTAGCACCAGCTAACTAGCTAGCTACCACCACTAGCTAGTCAAGAAAATCCATGCAGACCTATACAAAACTGTATAGGAAAATTACGTGTAGGCTTGTCCATGACTAAATATCTTAATAAAAGGGTCAAATGCTTACTTTTTTTTCTTCTTATTCTTGAAATTGTTCCAAAAGAGAGAGCAGTGGGAGACAACCATCTTATATACTTTATTAATACTTTATTAAATCCCCCTGAGGGGAAATTCAATTTTTTCACTGTCGTCATTAACACACAGGTCCGAAATACACACACATGCACAAACAGGACCTATACATGCACAAAGTGGAGAGATGCCTTTGTCAGGCACCCTGAGCAGTTGGGGGGTTTGGTGCCTTGCTCAAGGGCACCCCAGCAGTGCCCAGGAGGTGAACTGGCACCTCTCCAGCCACCAGTCCACGCTCCGCATTTGGCCCGGATGGGGACTTGAACTGGCAACCCTCCGGTTCCCAACCCAGGTCCCTATGGACTGAGCTACTGCCGCCCCATCTTAAGTCGCAAGGTGCAGGCCCACTGTCCCAACCAACACAAAAGTTGGCAGTTGATGTTCCGTCACCTACAGAATTTGGCCCTTTTCTGTATTTTTCTTTTTGTTTGTCCCCCTCCCTCCCAGAAATAGTCAGTGTGGTTTGACATGTTATTAGTAGGCTAGGCCTACCCATTTTATTTAATTCCTTGAGTCTGAATTGTATAGAAACATGTTTACTTCAAAAGCAAAGCTATTTTCAATTTCTTCAGGTTCAGGATAGTATAAACTGTTAAAAGTAATCCCCAGGGGACATAGCTTATATTTTAGTCTGCTATGTATAATTTTAAAATAGCCACTTAATTAGTTAAGGAAAAACATGTAGTGAAAAAAAAATCACTCTATGCGCATGAAAACAGAAAAATATAGCTGTCAAATGTAAAAAAAAAATAACCATTCCATTGAATTCCTTGTGTCAGAATTGTATGGAAAAATGTGTTCATTTGTCTCTCTGTGTTGTTTACTTCAAAAGCTAAGCTATTTTCAATTTCTTTGGATTCGGTATAGGTGTAATAAACTGTGAAATTAACATGTTTTTACTGTTTTTGTCCAAAATAATCATTCCATTGAATTCCTTGGGTCAGAGTTGTATGGAAAAGAGTGTTTATTTGTCTCTGTATGTTGTTTATTTCCAAAGTTACACCACTTTCTGTATCTTGTTTTTCTTTTTCCGGTTGGAGATAGGTACAATAAAGGGTTAAAAATGAAGCCTTTGGGACATTATTTCAGCTTGGTACCTGGCATAATCTGAAAATGGACACTTTAAGGATTAAGAAAAATCAGGTGCCACAAAAAAATCCAGGGGGTGCGCGTGCACCGCAACGCACAAGACTGTGCGCGCCTTGTTCACGGAGCTGTGGAACTACATCAGCAAGTGTGTGCGCTGTGGGGTGTGCGGCAAGTACCAGGTGGTGCACAGCACAAAGTGACTGCCAGTGTGAATGTAAACTGGGATACTACTACAAGAGGAAGTACGACACGCGCCTCCGGACAGGTGCTGCTGCTAAAGGTACACCTGATGACGACACGGTGTGCCACAGCTGTCCCAGCAGGCACCATCTCCAACACTGAGTGCATGTTTCCACTATAGTCAGCAGGGGGCACTGCACACACACACACACACACACACACACACATACGCTGTAACAGGTCCAGTGTGTGTTGGTATCTACAGCCTGATATATCTTCATTCTGTTATTTTGTTTGATTAAAAACTACAGTGAGCAGGTGTTTGTGAAAAATTACTGATGAAACTTTATATATGTGTCGTAAAGACTGACCTCTTTAGTAGGAACTAAAAGGTTTGGATCTAAAAGTCACCAACAGGAAGTCAGAGAGTAGTTGGGGAAAAGTAGCAAGTAGAGCAGTGAGGAAATTCAAGTGGGCAAGAGACACTTTGTGGGAAATCGTCTTGCTGCAACGCCTCATAAAGGTCCCACAGTTCTTTCACCACACCTGACATATACTCAGTGGTCGAACTGAGGGCGGGTGAGGGGGATGCCATCCCCTTTGTTAGAAAATTGACCAAAAAGCATCCCCCTTGTTAATCTAGAATATGTGTGTGCAGGCACCGACGTAATTTGGGGACGACGACACAGGGGACATGTCCCCCGTACTTCCCGTATCTGTGCCCTCCCTCCCCCGCACTTTTATTTACAGCCATTACAACCGTTCAATTCGTTTTTAACATGTAGTAACGTGTTTTTCCGAGCTGTCTTCAAACGCACCATGAGTAGACTGCGCCAGGGGCATACACATGAGGTGTAGTGATCTGAATCAATGGCACAGACAAAACGTGTGCTGGGTAGTGCAGCAAAGCAGCCAGCAAGAAGCAAAAAACCTTGCACATTGTTACCTATGTTAAATCACTTTGTAGCTGGTTTCATGCTAGGAATAAACCCACTCCCCCTTAATTTCTGCACAGAACTTGTGCTCACGATTGCTTTCCACATATTTTTTAATCCACAATATAAAGAGCAGGGTCAGCGAGGAGACAGTGGACCAGAGGCCAGCAAGGAAGATCATGCAGGGTCTTCATAGGTGAGGAGAGATTATAACTGGCTGAGAGAAAATATCTATAGCATAAAAGTGACTTTGAGGTTAATTTCCACAGCTATGTCACCACTACTATTCCTAATTATATTTCTAAATTTTGCTTTGTACATTTATTATCTATATTATTGCAATAGATAGAAGAGGGACAGGGAGAAACCAGGCAGGTATCAGGACAGGGACCTGACAGCAGCACCAATTATCAGCCCAAGGCTTCACAGGTAAGGAGAAATTATAACTGGCTAAGGAAATGTCCATAGGATATAGAAGGTCTATATAAGAGACACGTTAGGCGGTGATCGACACGGTGTGGCACTGTGGTTGACAAACAACACAGTGTTGTTGCTGTTTGATTTTGGTGTAACATCATACAGTGACATGTCGTTTACTGTGAATAGTGAAAGAAGTAGAAGATGAACTGATCTCCAAAAGACATAAAGTTAAAGATGGAGCCTATCCCAGCTGACACTGGGCGAGACGAGAGGCAGGGTACACCCTGGACAGGTCACCAGACTATCACAGGGCTGACACATAGAGACAGACAACCATTCACACTCACATTCACACCTACGGACAATTTAGTCGCCAATTAACCTGCAAGGCCACCCTCTTGCTGTGAGGCAACAGTGCCAACCACTGCATCACCGTGCTGCCCCTCACCCATACTGCAGCTAACAAAACAAAAAGAAGATAAATCACATCAAGTGCTAAAAATAACTGTACAAAAATGCAAACCATCACATCATCATAATCCAGTGCCTATTCTGGCTTTATCCGCCATTATTTAAAAACTTTATAGATATAGATACATTTTTAAATCTGTTCAATCTTCAGTGAGGTCCTCTAAATCTCCCACCGAATGCCAACAGACCTCTGCCATCTTTTGTACAACAATCATCAGTGTCATCATGACTTGATACTTGTGAGAAAGATGTAGATAAATTTATTTATAAAGTACAATAAGGTTGTTTCATTTTGTCCTCTGTTTCACACTGCTGTCATTTGTGAAACCAGAATAATTGTTTGGTTTGAGATGTGGCAGGTTCCTAGAAAGAGATTGTGGGTGGGACTTTACCTGCTTGGCGTTACTGTTTATTTCTCTGTTTGCATTTCTAAGAAGAGTTAGAGCATACAGGTCTACAGACCAAACCTGAATTCCTAGAAAGACCTTTGTGGGTTTCCCCTTGTTGTTAGCATGTGTTGTGTGATGTACAGCCAAATCAAAATATCTGAACATTGGGGGCGACGTGTCCCCCTCAATGTATATGGTGACTACTGCCCTGATTTTAAGTCTTGTGTGTGATTTATCCTGGCTTCATATAAAATATATTCTACATAGAGAAACAATATATTCTATAAAGACAAACAAAATCACACAACATGCTTTACAAGTACAAAAAAATCTATTTTACAAGTACAAAAAAAAAATCTATTTTACAAGTACAAAAAAAAAAATCTATTTTACAAGTACAAAAAAAGACGTGACGTTTTACTGCGGAAATCATACAAGCGGAGGGATAGCTGCCATTTGTCCTACATCACATGAAAGCTGTGGCTTTTCTTTCTTCACATGAAGTGTACTCCCCTCCCTCCCACAGTGAGTACCGTGTGGCTTTCAGGTGATGTAGGACAAATGGCAGCTATCCCTCCGTTTTACAATAGTGAGCGCTCCTCTCATCTGACAGAACAGCTGTTTGAGGATAAAGTTGGTTATCAAATACTGTTCATGGTAAATGTAGCACTACACCCACAAAAACAAATGCGTTTAATGACCTTAAAACGACAGAACAATGACTTCGGGAACGAATCTACACATGTTTTGGAACGTATCTTGAACGCAACACTGCAATTTGCATTCACACCAAAAGCTTCGTGAGCGCAAGCGGTCGCTCAGGTCGCTGGCATCGCGCTGCTCGCTGCTGCCGACGCTCCAGACGCCCTTCGTAGCAAGCATACATTGAAAATGAATGGCTGCTGGCCGCTTATGACGCTCATGACGCTTTTGGTGTGAATGCACAGTTACTGTGCGTTCCCACCAAAAGATTCATGAGCGTCATAAGCAGCCAGCAGCCATTCATTTTCAATGAACACTCGCGACGAAGAGCGTCACTCGCGTCCGCTGCAGCGAGCGACCGCGAGCAGCGCGATGCCAGCGACCTGAGCGTCAAGCTGAAGTTGAGAGAAGCTCAACTTTATGCAAATGAGCAGCGCCGCCGCCGAAGCAGCAGCCAGTTGCAGACCGTGAATATTCTCAAGGCGGGACAGTGAAAGAAAGAAAGAAGGAGATCTTCTGCATCGCAGCCTGAAAGCCCGCCCCTTGGCAGCCTTCTGCAAGCCCTGCCAGAGCTGCCAGGCAGCGCGATGCCAGCGACCTGAGCGACCGCTGGCGATTCTGCCTCCACCGTGCAGACAACAAGAAACACACAGTAAGTACGAGTTCAGTTTAATAATTTGATAGTCGCCTTTGCGTTGTTGATATTTGAGCAGTTAAGACCCTATTTTATTCTTGTCGGTGCCACTTTGTAACGGTTGTAGTCTATTAGCTGTTTGTAAAATAATAATAGGCTGGTGAAGGACTTTATTATAAGAAGAAGACGCTTCTCTTTCTCGGTTCAGTTCGGGCTGTTGGTTTGATTCAATATTACCGGACATCTCATTCTGCAGAGAAGCCTTCATTTAAGACAAGTTAAAGACTTTAGGTGTTTCATTCACGCTATTGGAAAAAGTAAAGAAAAAGCTCGCACACTGCAGGGCTCCTATTCAGTGCAATTTATTCAACACGTGAAGTGACGACATTCTGCCCTTAAGCGGTGGCACGAAACGTCGTCACTTCAGTGAAGTTTCCCACATTCTTGAGCTCAGCACCTGCACAGTTTTGTTCGTGGGTGTGCGTGCTTTTGCTGCGTTGTCATTCACGCTATTTCCCAGATCTGTGGCTCATATTAATCCCCAACACAGTACATTATGATTCAACTCGTTACTTTGTTTTCCAATAATAATAAAGTATATTAAGTTCAGAGCGTGTGGAGGTCAAACAGAGAACATTTTGCCTATTTATATTTGATTTAAATATTTTTAGATTACGAACCATTTGAGCGAACAAGTGTGGCGTACCAAAAACAAGGGGGGTGGCCAGTCAGAAAACAAAAACTGATTGTAATGAAATCATTAATTTCTAGTTATCATATCATGTATAATAGGCAGTGTCATAAAGTGGAGATTTATAACATGTATGCCTGAGATTATTATACATAAAAAATGGAAAAATGGTCCGTGTGTGATTGGCGGACTTCCCCTTTCAGCGTGTTGTGTTTGTCTGAAAGTTGTCCACTGCATGTTCACTCATCACACTCCTCACACGCATCATTTAAGAAAAGGACAACTGTTATTCCACATTGTGAATAGCCAACAGACCATTCTCAGTTGTGTGTGTTAATTAATTCTTCTTGTACAGAATGATTACTTTGACTGTGTTTTAAGTATCAGAGTAAAAGTGCTTATTATGCAGAATGGCTCCTTTTAAAGTGATATCATTATAGAGCAGCGCTGGCCCGTGGCATATGCAGTAGCCTATAGGTCAACGACTTGTTTCAAGTTTATCTTAAACTCTGTAATACTAATACTGTCACTACTATTACTTTGAAATATGACATAAGGCCACAACAACATAACTACCTAGGTCTGTGAATCAAAGGGTTTTTACCAGATCATATTCTGGGTCATTTTGGCTCAACAGTGTAAATGTCATACATGTGGTAGTCTCCTAAACTGAAAAAACTGGAGATGCAAATCTCGGCAGGTCCAAAATCAGCTCTGCCAAATAATGCATCCAGGCTGTAATTATATTTCAGGAGGTCTGTGAATCAAATGGTTTAACCAGATCATATTCTGGGTCCTTTTGGCTCAACAGTGTGAATTTCATTCATTTAATAATGTCCTAAGTATAAATAACAGGGGATGCATTATTCTATATATGCAGCAGCAATCACTTCTGTCGAAAAATGCATGCACCCCTTAACACCCTCATGAAATTTCAAATCAAAAGTTTGATAGGAACACCATCATGGCTTTATCAGCACGTAGCGTAGGATTTGATGGGCCTTGACAGTGCGAATGACTCCCTACATTAATTTTACGCATTTAAAAAACTTGTTTTCGTAGAACTATTTGAAATCCCATGCTTAAAAACGCAGCCACACACAAAATAGTGAAGAGTTGGCATTAAGAAATAATGAGAGATTAATCAAGCAGACTCAGACCAATCGAGGAAACGCTACGTTACCGATTCTAATAAAACATTGATGACGCTAAACGTTAAAAAAAAAAAAAAAAAAAAAACTAGACTTCAGATCAATGATCATCACTGATGAACCTGACAAAGAAGATTATTTCGTTTTTAAACAGGACGTTTCCTTAAAAATCAAGACGGTAGCTTTCCTTTCGGCTGTGCGCGCGCGCTCCCGCGAGGTGCACGCAATTCTCAGCAGGCATGGAGATCTCGGCATAACACCGGCAGCCATTCATTTTCAGTGCACGAAGGCGATGGAGGGCGTCAGGGGCGTCGGCTGCAGCGAGCTGCGCGATGCAAGTGACCAGAGCGTCAAGTAGAAGTTGAGACAAACTGAACTTTATGCAAATGAGCAGTGCCGAGATTCGCGCATGCGCACATCCACGGTGGCCCTCCGCTCTACATCAAGAGTACCCAGCTGCAGTTGTAGTAATACAGATATTTTAAAGAGTGGATTGTAATGTTTGTCGGTGGAAAATACTTCGCTAGTTACCGAACAGTGTTTTTTTTTTTCGTCGAATACGTGGACCTATAAATCTCATCGTTGCTGCGGCGGGTGAAAGACGTTTTCGGGCGGATCAGTGAGACCAAAGTTCTCCCGGAAACCCGAGAGACAGACCTCCTTCTCGTCGCGTTCACTGCTCAGATATTTAGTTTTGTATTTCTTCTTTTGTTTGTGGAACTCGGTGCATCGTTCTCAGTATAGAGTTCGGGAAGCTGCTCGTCGTTTTCTGTCCGAAAACTGGTTTTTGGCTCATAGCCTTGTTTTGGGAGAAGTTTGCCTGGGGCGCTTTCAGTCAGAAAAGGAGCTCTTGGTCAAGGCTCGCAAAAAGGTGCTTTGAGTTGAAATGAAAACATTTTGGCCAGAAATGGCTTCCAAACAGAAAGCCAAGGCAAACTTCTCCATGCGCGTCGTTCGCATTTCCGCATTCTGAGGCGGGAGATAGAGAGGGGAGAGGCGGACACGAGCAGAGCCGCAGCGGCCTCTTCCTCCAGCTCACCCGAGCACCGCAAGCAGGACAGCGACATGGGGCAGACTAGTCACAAATGGTACTAACGTTACTGTAGTTTATTATGACTTACCAGAAATGCCACGCCTGAACTTTTGGAAAATTAGTAATTATTTAATTGAAATAGTTGTGCTAACGTTACTTTGCATAGAAATGTTGCTAATACCAGATTTACTGGTAAATAAAATGCTCTAAGACACATCAAATTAATGCTTGCCTTGTAATCTACCATGGAAAACTATACCGTGCACAAAAAAAGTTCACAATGACCATCTCGCTCCGCCCCTTGTGCTGTAGCTGCCTCCTGGATAGAGCTGTGTACATCCCCATCCATACTTACACGCCATTCTGCTGGTTTGCCACCAACAAGCTGAGGGATGCTGAACCACAAGGTAAGTCAAATGTCTTAATTTTTAACTTTAGGCTGAAAGCTCCAGTTAGGAAAGGAGGAACAGATGTCACAGATGCACACCATCACACAAACTTGAAATGGAGACACCCATCACAGAAGCAGTATGGAACAGATGGGAGGAGAGGCATGTCACAAATGTAAAAATAACTTTTTTTTGTGAATTTAGTTTTCTCTAAAAGATTAGTAGTGAAGAGGATGGTGAAAAAAACTTTGAAAATTATTTAAAATTCAGCCGTAAGTGCTATGACTTTAAAAACGCCCCCGTATTGTAGCTAAGGTTGAGAAGGACGTTTCCCTGTACATTTTTTTAAATTTCTATGTTTTGATGAATTTTCGTGATTTTTTTTTTTTTGGTCTTGTTTTTGCACACCGTCACACAAACTTGAAGGGAGACACACAATCACAGAAACAGCATGGAACAGATGGGAGGAGAGGCATGTCACAAATGTAAAAATAACTTCTTTTTTTTATTTAGTTTTCTCTAAAAGATAACTAAGAGGCGATGTTTGAAAAATATCCCAAAAGGTTGGGTTTTTGCTAATAAAATGCCTCAACATGAACAACTCCACGATGACTGCAAAGCTGTCAGGAGGTGTAGGGAACAGGACGGTGAAAAAACTTTGACTGCAAAGCTGTCAGGGGGTGTAGTGAAGAAGGAAAGGAAAACCGGCTTTGAGGTTCCGCACAGGTTGTGACAGGTTGCTGAGGGATAGTCATCAGTCAGTTGTTAGCTCTGACTAAAGGACATGTCTTAACACTGTTTTCATAATGTTATATTGTTTCTGTGACAGTGCGCCGTGCAGGTGTCAGGATGTTATAATCTTCTGAACCTCACTGAGGAGTTTTGCACAAGTGCACTGAAGTCAAACTATTGGCTGAATTACAAAAGCACGGCATGCATAAATTAAGAGAATAAATTGCATCAAAAGACTAGAATGAATCTTGCATTACGGATGCAAAAGCCAAGTTCATTAATTCCTGCCTGAATTCTGCCCAAAAATATACACATTGCAATAATTGAAATAAAGTGTGAAAATATTTTCCATAATACCCACTTGTGTCTTGTTTGTAAAATATTGTAGCTGTAGTGTTTCATACTTGTGGCTGTATTAGCAACAAATGTGCATGTAACTAAAGGTAAACTTGTTGGTGTTTTCTTGTACTTGTATCTCAGTCACTCAACCTGAAAAGTCCTGCGCTCTTGCAAAATCATGACTAAGATTAATAACAGTCATAATGATAAGGATAATTACCATATGATTATATATTCTCCAGTATGTGTTATGTCGCTGAACTCTTTCATGTTTGTTGTTGTTTCGTGCACAGTAATACTCAACAGTTATTGATTCAAAAGTCTACCCGAGAGCACAAAAGGCTACACTTTCA
The DNA here is from genome assembly GCF_041903045.1 of Epinephelus lanceolatus. Classification (NCBI taxonomy): domain Eukaryota; kingdom Metazoa; phylum Chordata; class Actinopteri; order Perciformes; family Serranidae; genus Epinephelus; species Epinephelus lanceolatus. The sequence continues at coordinate 11,805,987 of NC_135739.1, forward strand.
TTTTGACGTATTTCCTCCGCGCCTTCAGCTTGGATCCGTCGTCAAGTGGGTCGCCTTGTGCCACACAACTGGAAGTTGGACCCTGACATAGAACAGAAACAGGATATGACTGTGGGCAAACCATCGGCTGAAAGGAAATCAGTATGTTTAACTTTGCCACCTTCCAAGCCAACCACAAAAAGCCCCACCAAGACTTGCAAATTAGACACAAGAGCTTAAATTTAGCACAAATTTAGGACCGAGAGGGACTGGAACTGGCTGCACCATCAATCTTTAAAAACCACAGTGGAACATAAATGATATCCTGTTTTACAAATGTCATAAACCAGTAAAATGGTTGCAAACCACAAATAATTAACACATGCCTGCAGGAGAGTGGCAAACCATCAAAACCCTATGATCACTGTGGTGTTTCATCGGTCAAATAGCTGAGTATGTGCACTGTGTAGATGACAGTCATTTTTAAGATGCAGAGTGTGTGTGTGCGCGCCATACTGTCAGCATCTGATTCAGACAGATGTGAAGAAATAAAGGGAAACTTCTGATGACTTTTCTCTTGTCCCCTCTTTTGTTCCCTCCCTCCCTCTCTCAAGATGACCTGCCTCAGTTCATCTGATCCAGCTGCAGTGAACGCCACCTTGCTGTTTGACCTTGACAATGACGATGAAAATCTCTGGACTAGAAGCAGCCATGGGGGCCCACTCCCTCTCTGTTCTTCCCCCTCCAGCCCTCCTGACTCCCTCTGTTGGGTCTGTCTTGAGCAGAAGGTCTACGCTGTGTGCCATAACCTGACAGACGGTGTGAAAATAATGATGGAGGCAGGAGGAGTCTCGGTAGACCTCTTGAAGAGCGGTAAGGAACTCCAGATTTGTTTTGATCCTACTGAGAAAAGCTTTACAGAGTCTTCAACGTTAACATGACAAGAATAGTAGCAATAGCAATAGTATTTGTTGCAGTACTAATAATACAAATGATGATTTTACTATTAGAAGCAGAAATGGTAACGGTAGCCTCACTCCCTGCCACTAGGAGACTATTTGCCAGCAGGACAGGGGGGTGGAAGCTCCAGAGACAGATTCAGCAGCGGCTGTAGCAACTTGAATTCAGCTGGCACAAACCCCCTGCGCAGAGGTCACAGTGTGCTGAGTCTAATCAGTGTAATGGTAGTAATAGAAAGTTTGCTGTTAGTGTGGTGAGTTAACGCTGGCCAGACTGAATTTGAGCTGCTACAGACTGACTCTGCCAGCAAAACCAGAAATTGACCCAGCTAGACTACTCACCCATCTTTTAAATGGTTATGTCTCCAGTCTGATCTTGAGTGCACATCTGACAGCTATGTGGTTTGTTTACATGATGGAACAAAAGTGCATATTTTATAGGGATGCACGATATTGGATTTTTTTGCAGATATCCGTTATATGCGAATATGTAACAACTAATTTGGCCGATAAAGATATTGATTCAATGTATCCACTTTTTTCCCCACCTGATTTTAGTGATCACCAAGTGTCTTCTGTAGTTAAATAAACATCATATTTTGCATGCGTACTCTAATCATGATGGCCCACCTGCAGGTGGAGACATAAAATACAATACTTTTCAATGTGTGCAAAATAAGAAACAGCATGTTGGCTGATCTCATTTTAAAACTGATGATGTGCCAATATTATCATGCATCCCTAATATTTAAAGATGGAGTCTATGATTCCAATCCAATACACTTTTGGTGAAATTCAGTAGCTGTATTCTCCTCTCAGTCTACTAGCTGTCTCTTCTGTGTGCACAGAAAAAATCTGGTGTTCAGGCACAAACCTGACTCTGTAAATGGGAAACCAACAAAGTGGCTCGGACCAACCTTCAAAACACTGTTCTAGCCGTAGCGACAGGGAGCACTCAGGGGTGCACTGGGAAGAGGAAAGTCCATTGTGAGGCAGCTGGAGTATAGGGCGTTGGAGCAGTAACAAATCTGTCAGCACTGGCTGAGATCCTGAAATCCACAGTGTATTATCAAGAAGAAGAGATGACTAAGATACAGCCACAGAGGAGAAGGTCAGACAGACCAAAAATGAAATGGAAGGGATATGAACAGGCTAGGGCAAACAGCCGCTTTAATGTCAGTGAGGCTTTTCAACAGAGACAGAGGAGAGACCTCTGAGAGTTAAAAGGCATGAAGATGGAGGTTGCTCTGTTTTTGCTAGAAAGGTGGTAACCATACTTTCGCTGTTTCACAGAACTAATACCTGTAGGTCAGCTTTCAGTATCACTGTCTGGAGCTGGTAAGCTGGCTCTGGGAAACCATCTCGTCCTCTTTGCATATTAGCTTTGCAGCAGCAACTAAAGTGACACATGCCACAGCTAACCCTAACTGATGTTAGGTAACTTTATATTGCTTCCTGTGCTATTCGCTCTGTACACCATACAGCGTTTGCAAAAGATTTTATTGCCACGAAGACCTAAAAACACAACCGCCAACAGAAAGTTGAGGATGCGGCCGGCCCCTGGATCAGACTGCTGGTGCTGGTGTATGCTTTTGCTGAATTAGAGTCACTACAGCAGCTAAGTGAAAGTCCGTGTCCCCCCTGTGGATTACGCCATTCTCAGTCAGCTGGCTCACCAGTTGTAACTGTTGTTGCCTTGGCAATGTGCGTCCAAGAGCTTTGGAGGACAGGCTTACGAAGGAGGATGTGTGTTTGTTTGGGTTTTGAGTTTGATTATCAACAGTCTTTCTCCAGAATCACAGACTCCACCCTTGATGGAAGCATTGTGGACAAATGTCTCATTTGCTGTTAGGACATGGTGTCATTATGTTCCACTCTGGAGCGGCTCCTGAGTCAAGTGGTACACCTGGTAAAAGATAATAGCTGATAATTGATGTAATAGTTAAATAGCAGTAGCAACAGTTGTAGAAACTCTGATTGCAATAGTAGTAGTTGTAGTAGCACTGTTGGAAGTAATGGTATTAAATTAGCAGTAGAAACAGTGAAACTTTTATCACTTTTCTTGGTCAAAACAGTTGAACACTGACAACTAACCATGAGCACTGTGTTTTTTACAGACTGCCCCAAACCTCCCTCTGATGGTGATGGTGATGATGGTAAGTGTCACATACATTCATTATTTACACACTTTTCCTGTCAGATAGTCTGAACCTCACGTGTGTTAGACCCCTCCCCCTGTGACAGGTTAAGAAAAGTGTCACAGACAATGGTGGAAGATGTTATCTTTTACTTACGTACAAGTAGAAATGCATCAATGTGGAAACGCTCTTCGCCCTTTGTTTAAAATAAGTGCCATCTGAATAGTCAGTAGGGTTTAAATAAGCTGTATTTTAGCACCATCTGGTGGTCGACTGTAAGCTACATTGTAATCAAACTGTCCACGATTTATATTATAAAGGAATAATGTCACAAGTTAAAACAAGAAACCTGAAATGGGACAAACTGCTTTTTTTATCTGCATCAAATAAAACTATCAGTTCAGTCCATGTTTCATGTACAAGTTTGTTGTTTATCGGTTATTGAAAGACAGAGTCCAGACTAAACCATTCCCATCTTAAATACCTCACACCTTCAGCATTTGATCCATGCTGCCAAACTGATCATTAGAGTTCAAGCTCTGACTTCATGTCTCAATGCTGTGTTCAATAGGGGCTTCAGAATCACAGCTTCTTGCCATCATCATCCCCATCCTCATCCTCCTCCTCATCGGGGTGCTTCTCTACATATTTCGGAAAAAGCTGCTGAAATTCTTCCGAGCCAAACAGGGTAGTTGTAGTCAGATGTAAGTAAAAACCATTGACTCCACGCATGTAATGTGAGCCATCAGTGTTATGACCAGACTGAGGCTGAACGTGCTCTCCTCTCTGAGTCAGCAGGTCAGATTTGGAGGGAAATCTGCAGAGCATGATATTTGATAGTGCTGGAAGTTAATTAGGCTTTTCAACCATAATACATTGAGCAGAAAGAAAGAAAGGACGAGGGGTTAAAAATAAAACAAAACACCAGGTAAAAAGTTGCAGCACCACATTTTATAGCACAGCATTTTATACCCAGGACAACCCCAAGTTCAAAAAAGAAAAAGTTGTTTGCTGTGTAAAACTTGAATAAAAACAGAATGCGGTAATTTGTAAATCCTTCTCAACTTATTCTCAATTGAAAATGGTCCAGAGACAAGACCTTTAATGTTCAAACTGATCAATGTTTTTGGTAAATGTACTTATTCTCAGTTTGATGTCTGCAACATGTTATGATAAAGTTGTGACAGGAGCATGTTTACCACCGTGTGACATCACCTTTTCTTTTAACAGCACTCAGTAAGTTTTTGAAAACTGTATTTTGTGCTTCATAATGTTCTACACATGTTCAGGGGGAGACAGGTGTGGACTGCAGGCAGGTCAGTCTGGCACCTGCACTCTGTCACTACGAAGCCACGCTGTTGGAACACGAGCACATTGGCTACGGTTACATGATAGCTTCTCATTCAGAATGAAATAAATCTGAATGAAATCATTTGGAATTAAAGTTTTTCCAGGTAGTTTACATAAGAAATATTCATTCCGATTGAGGGTTTACACAGGAGATCAGTTTAATTGTCTTTATTCAGGTCTGTGCAAGGTTTGGGCCAGGGAAGGTTTCTGATTGGATAGGGGGCGGGCGGATGTTACATGTTTACGTTTACTTGAAGAAAACACTGTAGTCCACGCTCTGGATAACAAGATGCTTGACGACGCCGTTCTTAGTGCCTTTTTTGGGCGTGTTTTGCTTATATTCTTGAAGCAGCAGTACGACAGCAACCTTGTTCTGCTAATGCTTCATCTGTTGAGGAGGAGAAGGGAGGTAGAAGACCGTGCTGTGGCGAATGGAAACCAGTGAGTGCAACGAGTCCGACTGCTCTATCTCAGCACGTTGCTATGCGCGCTATATATGTCATCGCCCCAGAAGGGCAAGGAAACGAGCATGCGCAGAAAGACCGGAATGAACTTAAAGAGGAATGAGTGTATATAAGCACACAAAAATTTTTCATTCGGAATGACAAACGGAATAAACCACCCCCTTTAATCGGATTTAATTTTCAGTCGGAATGACCACTTTTCAATCGGAATGGCCTTTCATTCAGATTAAAAGTGGACTTAAACTGTCCGTGTAAACGTACTGAATGTGTCTCATTGTCTCGCTGGAATAAGCAGGGTCACCCCTGAAAAAGACTTCGTCTGGATGGCAGCACATGTTGCTCCAGAACCTGTCTGTACCTTTCAACATTCATGGAGCCTTCACAGATGTGAAGTTACCCATGATGCCATGGGCACTAACACACCTCCATACCATCACAGATGCTGGCTTTGAGCTTTGAGCTGGTAACAATCTGGATGGTCCCAGAGGACAGGACGTCTATGATGGACTGGTCAGACCACTTTGTGTCAGTCTGTCTCAGATGAGCTCAGAGAAGTGGGCGGAGCCATTTCTGGATGTTGTTGATATCTGGCTTTTATTTTGCATGGTAGAGTCTGAGGTGTCATCTGTAGATGCAGCGATGTGTTTACTGACAGTGGTTTTCCAAAGTGTTTCTGAGCGCATGAAATAATATCCTTCATAGAGTCATGTTGGTCAAAGGTCATGGACATTCAGTGGTTTTCAGCCCTGTCCCTTACATGCAGAGATTTCTCCAGACTCTCTGAATCTTTTGATGATATTATTGTAGATGTGAAATCCTAAAATCTGAGAAACTTGGTTGTGAAACTGTTTGACTGTCTTTCGCAAAGTGACCGTCCTTGCTTGTGAACAGCTGAGTTTTTTGAGGATGCCCCTGTATACCAGTGGCTGCTGCTGGTCTTTCAAACAGGGGAAGCTCACTTAAAATTTACATCATAAAATTTGTCATTATTGTAGCGAGGTAGTAACTCATGAAAGGGTCATTTAAATTTAGCTGTTTTTCAACCACACTCATGCCATAGAACCACAGCAAAACACACCTCAGAGATTTTAGATGGGCTTACAAATGGTGAAGATGAGCTATATGGCTTATGGAAATAAGGAGCTCCGGACGGCACTCTGTCAGAAGACTCCACTCACCGATGCCGGTGTGTATTTCCAAAGCGCTGTCAGTCACAAAGGGGTTCAGCCTTTTAGACAGTTCCTCCAATCATCATGCAGACACCAAGCGTCCTCTCCCGCCTACCGCTCCATTAGGTCCCAGGGAAGCTGAGCCTCCCTGGAAGTGAGGATTTTGTCGCATTTATCCAATGACTGTCTCGCTTTGCTGCATGAAAAAAACCTGCTCAGCGCTGTCTCATAGGAATGCTTGGAGGCTCCGCGTCCACCGTGCTGACACGAGAATGTATGACAGGGAGGTCGTGTCTGAAAACTGGTGATAAACAGCTGACGTTTGACCGTCATAGTCATGATGTGAAACGCATCCTAGCGCACGTTTAATGCAATGTAAATTCTTATTTTAATGTAAATTCGATAGTGCATATTTGACCATTTCTTCTATGAAATTTTAGGGGAAGTTCAGCCTCCCTTGTTGTCTCAGAGCAATCGCCCCTGCTGTATACCCAGTCTTGATGCTGTCACCAGTTTACCTGCGGAACATTCCTAACTGGTGTTTTGTAGCATTCAGCCACCTTCCCAGTCTTTTATTGCTCCTGTGCCAACTTTATTATAACATGTTGGAGACATCAAATTCAGACTGAGTGCGTATTTTACAAAAAGCAAACTATCAGTTTGAACATCGAACACATCTTTGTACGGTGTTCAGTTGAATAAAGGTAAAAAATGAGCCATCTTCTTCTTTCCATTATCTTTTCATGCAGTCACACTGCTTCTAAAAAGCTTTGTGTTCTGTTACATGGGTAAAAGAATGTGTCTTTATGTCTGTAAAAACCTGAAGTGGTTTCTTGTGTTTAGCTTTGAACAGAATGAGACAAAGTGCGAACAAAAGAGCAAACAAAGAAAATGACTAAAGTAGTGACTGAACCTGCATCAGTGTGAACATGGACTGAAATATTTGTTTTAATCAAGTCTCATCTTAAGAAAACATTTAGCTTTCTGATCATCAGTTCAAGGAAATATACAAGTTTGTACTTTGTAAATGGTTTTTAAAGCGGTTTCCATTTAACTCAGTGAAACAGAAAGTTAAACTTAACATGCACATCTCAACTCAATGTCAGCATTACTGTTCTGTGTTTGTGAAGCACAAATGAACTCACAGTGAAATTCTTGTGTTTACAGACCAGAAACTGAGGAGAGTGAACAATCAGTCGCCCTCAAGAACGGGACCTCCTGAAGGGGATCTGCTGACATCATGTTTTTTCAACTGTAAACATGAATTTTTAAATTGAAGAAGTGGAATCATGACTGGATTAATATATTTTTTAACACTAGGACCCACTCCATCCACAGTCAATAAAACTAATAAAAACAGCAGTGAAGTGTGAGTGTGATATTTTACAGACCTACTGTATCTGAGGATATGTTCATACCTTTATCTTTGATAAACATCTGCAGCTTTTTTCTTTTATGATGCATCTCATCAGTAACGCTGTCTACAAGGAGAGTCCAATGATGGCCACAGAGCTTACTGTTTTATACATTTTTTGTTTAAAAAAAAAAAAAAGAAAGGAAATCTGGAGGAAATTTGGTGTCAGCACTTACTCACAGGCCATGACTGCAGCCCTGACCATGTTTGCCAGCTCCTACCAGCCTGTTTACTCCACTGAGCTTCTTCTGCGTCCTCCTGCCCGTCCCTGTGATCGTCTGGGTGGCTTTCCTATGAGCTCCAGGTATGTGGTACAGCTTCTTGGCACCATTCCCACAGCCCTGTAATCACCATCACCAACAGGCATGAAAATCGCTCACCTTTCGGCGAAATTCGCCGTTTCTAGGTGTCCGTTTCAAGAGGCCAACTAGCCTACTAGGTATTGCATAAGGTTATTATAATTTAAACCTGTACTAAAAGAAAATACGTGCTCGCTGTTTTCCTGTGGATATACGCAATTAACGTTAGGTGGTGCTCCCAGTCCCAAGGACAATGAAGCTGAGGGACAGACTAACCCCAGTCGTGATGAGGAGGATGAGACCAGAAATATGACAGGTGCAATGTGAAGGCATAGCCTACTATGCATTACATTTTAGCCAGAGGAAAACTTTTTTAGTAGTATTAAGTGGGATTTTTTTGTTATAGTCATAAGTTGACTAAAAGTGCAGACAATTATATTGTGCATAAAATTAGATGCATTAGGATAGAGTCATATGCTCTTATTTTAAGTTAAATAATAAGCACATAGCCATTTGTGGCCAATTCATTATTGCATTTATTTTATAGCCTGGAATTGCAATAACTGCTTATTATGCAATTGTTTGTTGTAGGACAGTGTTTGTGTAGTGTGTACAAGCATATAGAGGATTATATCAATTCAATTCAAATCAAATAACTTTATTTATCCCCGAGGGGCAATTTAAGAGCAGCACACGGAGTAGTTCAGAGGAAAAATACAAAAGACATGAATAACTACAATATAAAAACAAGTTTAAAAAAAAAAAAAAAAAAGGTAGAACCTGAATGTCCCTGGCTGACTTTGTGTCCCAGTCCGCCCCTGGTCTCGTCTCTTATACAACATATGTGAACATGTAAAAATATTTTATTTGCACTTAATTATACATTCATACTTTTGTTTTTGTGCAATCTTAAAATTTTGCACATGACCACCACTAGAGTAAATCTAAAAGAATTCAGATATGACCATTTGGAAGCTCATTTTTCCACCAAAAAAACAATCCAGGAGCATGACCCCAGAACCCCCTAGCAGGTGCCAAGTCTTGTATCCTTCTCACCATTTTCACCCCTGACCCATTTTCATGCCTGCACCAAGTTTAGTTTTAGTATGTATAGAGGCAGCATGTTATCACATCTTTTTTTTTTTTTTTTTTACAGTTTTAGATCTAAAAGGTCAAAGGTTCACTGTTCACTGTTCCAAAAACATCATAACTCAGGAACAGAAGGGTGAGTTGGTGACACTACTTTCTTATCTGCAACTTGACTGGGTTGAGGAGGCACACAACCACAAGGCAGGAGTTCTAGTCATGAATCATTGTAAAAAGCGGATGTGGAGAGTCTTTATCTCTTTCACATCCCAACACATCGTGAGTCATCATGTCAAATACTTCTACCATCAGGTGACAAAAACTACATTGTAAACCATACAAAGAGAGGGCCGCTGTTTATTTGAACGGGTGACTGCCCACATGACACGTTCCAGGGAGCAGGTTAGAAAGTCTGAGGCTTTTGATGTTGAAAAACTATAGGAAGCCTACAGAGGTGGGAAGCACCACAGGCTCCACGTTATGATATTATGACGATATTTAAAGGCAGATTTATACTTGTGTGTCAGCTCTATGCAGAGCAGACGCCGTAGCCTACACATGTGGCCCATGCTGTTGAGAGCATTTATGCCTGTGCAGTGGTGTGTCTGTAGCTGGGTTTCCATTACCCTTAGAAATGGTAATGGAAACAACTGACCTGGAGGGGCGTGATTGGGAGGAATGGCCTGCCCGATCTGAACCCGAGTGGTGTGCAGTTATTGGACTTCTGTGCGGGTCGCAGTTTGGCCATAACTAACACCATGTTCGAGCATAAGGATGTCCATCGGTGCACGTGGCACCAGGACAGCCTAGGTCGCAGGTCAATGATTGACTTTGTAGTCGTGTCATTTGACCTGCGACCATATGTTCTGGACACTCGGGTGAAGAGAGGAGCAGAGCTGTCAACTGATCACCACCTGGTGGTGAGTTGGATCAGGTGGCAGGGGAGGACGCCACGCAGACCTGGCAGGCCCAAACGAGCAGTGAGGGTCTGCTGGGAACGCCTGGCGGAAGAACCTGTCAAGATGATCTTCAACTCCCACCTCCGGGAGAGCTTCGACCGCGTCCCGAGGGCGGAGGGGGACATTGAGTCCGAATGGGCCTTGTTCCGCTCTACCATTGTCGAGGCGGCTGTTACGAGCTGTGGCTGCAAGGCCGCTGGGGCCAGTCGCGGCGGTAACCGTCAGGCTGAAGAAGGAGGCCTACAGGGCATGGTTGGTCTGTGGGTCTCCAGAAGCAGCTGACGGGTACCGGCGGGCCAAGCGGAGCGCAGCAGCGGCAGTCGCGGAGGCAAAAACTCTGGCATGGGAGGAGTTCGGTGAGGCCATGGAGAAAGACTATCGATCGGCTCCAAAGAGGTTCTGGCAAACCGTCCGGCGCCTCAGGGGGGGAAGGCGGCAACTTGCTCACACTGTTCACAGTGGGGGCTGGGAGCTGCTGACGTCAACTGGGGACATTGTCGGGCGGTGGAAGGAATACTTTGAGGAGCTCCTCAATCCCACCAGCACGTATTCCAGTGAGGAAACAGAGCCGGGGGTCTTGGGGGCGGGTCGTCCAATTTCTGGGGCAGAAGTCGCCGAGGTAGTGAAGGAACTGCGCGGTGGCGGGGCCCCGGGGGTGGACGAGAAATCGCCCTGGATATCTCAAGGCTCTGGATGTTGTAGGGCTGTCCTGGCTGACACGCCTCTGCAACATTGCGTGGACATCGGGGGCAGTGCCTCTGGAGTGGCAGACCGGGGTGGTGGTCCCCATCTTCAAGAAAGGGGACTATAGGGGGATCACACTCCTCAGCCTACCCGGTAAGGTCTACGCCAGGGTGCTGGAGAAGAGGGTCCCGTCAATAGTTGAACCTCGGATTGAGGAGGAGCAATGTGGTTTTCGTCCTGGACGCGGAACCGTGGACCAGCTCTTTACCCTCGCCGGGGTGCTGGAGGGGGCATGGGAGTTCGCCCAACCAGTCTACATGTGTTTTGTGGATTTGGAGAAGGCTTACAACCGTGTCCCCAGGGGCATCCTGGGGGGGGGGGGGTGCTCCAGGAGTATGGGGCTGGTGGCCCTTTGCTAAGGGCCATCCAGTCCCTGTACCGAAGGAGCACGAGTCTGGTTCGCGTTTCCTGGCAGTAAGTCGGACCTGTTCCCAGTGAGGGTTGGACTCCGCCAGGGCTGCCCTTTGTCACCGGTTCTGTTCATAACTTTCATGGACAGAATTTCTAGGCGCAGCCGAGGGGTGGAGGGTGTCAGGTTTGGTGACAGGAGGATCTCGTCCCTGCTATTTGCGGATGATGTGGTCCTCCTAGCTCCATCGAACAGTGACCTCCAGCTCTCACTGGGACGGTTCGCAGCCGAGTGTGAAGCAGCTGGGATGAGAATCAGCACCTCCAAGTCTGAGGCCATGGTTCTCAGCCGGAAAAGGGTGGATTGCCCACTCCAGGTCGGGGGGGAGGTCCTGCCTCAGGTGGAGGAGTTTAAGTACCTCGGGATCTTGTTCACGAGTGAGGGTAGGATGGAGCGGGAGATTGACAGGCGGATTGGGGCAGCGTCAGCAGTGATGCGGACGCTTAACCGGTCCGTTGTGGTGAAAAGGGAGCTTAGCCAGAAAGCGAAGTTCTCGATTTACCGGTCGATCTACATTCCAACCCTAACCTATGGTCATGAGCTCTGGGTAGTGACCGAAAGAACGAGATCGCGAGTACAAGTGGCCGAAATGAGTTTCCTCCGCAGGGTGGCTGGGCTCAGCCTTAGAGATAGGGTGAGGAGCTCGGACATCCGGGAGGGACTCGGAGTAGAGCCGCTGCTCCTCCACATCGAGAGGAGCCAGCTGAGGTGGTTCAGGCATCTGGTAAGGATGCCTCCCGGACGCCTCCCTTGGGAGGTATTCCGGGCATGTCCAACCGGGAGGAGACCTCGGGGCCGACCCAGGACACGCTGGAGGAATTACATCGCCCGGCTGGCCTGGGAGCGCCTCGGGGTTCCCTCGGAAGAGCTGACGGAGGTGGCTGGGGAGAGGAGTGTCTGGGCTTCTTTGCTGAGGCTGCTGCCCCCGCGACCCGGACCCGGATAAGCAGAGGACGACGAGACGAGACGAGACGAGACGAGAACAACTGAATTTCGTAAAACCTCTCAAATATCGCTAAAAAGTTTTTACGCTCTCATGAGGTGGTTTTTCATACATGTCGATACAGATGCATGTCGCAAAAGTGTCATGGAAACACTTCTAGTGCATTAACACGTCAGTGGCCCCACTACATCACCGGACGGGTTCTTTTCCATCCGGATTTACGGTGGCTGCCATATAACCAAAACAAAATGACACGGTACGTGTGGACAGAGGAAACCGCTATCATCCGCTGCCTTCGTGTTTTGTTAAAAAATGGGCACGGCAACAGCAGTAGATGCAACCAAAACCACATTGCCAACATCAATAAGTTGATGGAGTAGACTCTGGACATCCATTTTTTCTTATGAGAATTACGCAATCCCGCAAGACGGAACTTTACGAGAATTACAGCTTAGATGTCAAACACCATTCAATGGAAACATCTGCAAGCCGCAATTGTACTTTATCGAAATTGTCAAAATATTGCTTTAATTTTGTGCAAAACTGTAATGGAAACCAAGTGTCACTCTGCAGTTACAACTCTAAAACACTAGTCGGTTGTGGGGTTTCTATGAACTGCTGAAGGTTTAGTTGATTGAAACACACATTAAACACACATTAAACATGGCTTAATAGAGACAATTTCAAACACAAGTACACAAATCAGCTTCACTATAACTCAGCATTCACAGACAAACGCTTGTTTTTATCTGGACACATTTTCCCCACAAATACAACATGCTAAAGTTATTAGCACAAGCCTATGGCATCTTGCATTGTATAAATTAGCCTAGCAGCTAGTGGACTTTTCCTCTTCTCATATAAAACCAGGGACAACAGCAACATTTAAAGCCTCTGGAAACCCAAATCCACAATAGCCTTCTAACTATGTAATTTAGGGTCTTATGTACATAATATTAAACATGTAAAACAATTAGAAATCAGTTTCCATCCAAATTCGAAATATCTGTCTTTTAAGTTTTTGTACATTCTTGAAATTGGGTTTGATTGGGCCATGGTTATCTCTGAGATTTATTACGCAATAAATTCCAAACCAATCATAAATCATCAGTCAGTTGTCTCATCCCGCCCCCCAGTGGCAGCGCAACAAAACCTTTCTGCTCCAGCTAGATCTCTTTGAGTCCGAGCCAACTCGTCTTTCTAGTCTGATGTTTAGAAAATACAGATCGTAAACTGGCTGAACCGCTCGGCTGCGACCCAGCGGAGGCTCTGCCTCCGGCGGGCTCCCAGCAGCACTCGATTCAGGTTGACCGGCTCCAGAGCCCGGACAATCCGAGCCTTTGCAGCTCATGGAGCTGCAGGAAGAGGCGGCTTGTGAGCGGCCAGGCTTGCCCCCCGGGCCCAGTGCCAGTGTCGGCTCGCGGGGAGGGGACGTAATGTGCACCCTTCCTCACCCCTAACCCCAAGCAGTTAGCTTTGCCAACCCCGCTGGCTTCTCTACATGTCGCTTCCGTACGCAGTCAGTGGAGCCCACATGAATACGCCGCGACGCTACACTATATGTTTGCAGCCGGTGGAGCCTGGCCGTAACATTGCATGTAAAAGTTATGCTAACTATTCTACGAAGTAACATTAATATGATTCACAAAACATTTTGAAACTTACCATTCAGTGACCACCTGAAAGGAATCATTTTTAGCTTCTGCTTCGTCCTCTGAATCATCAGAGGGCTCAAACATGTACGGCTGGATTAAATTTGTGGCAGCCATTGCTGAGTCAGGGAGATGTCAATCAAAACGAGGGAACTGTCAATCAGAGTGTTATCTGCCACGCCCACTCTGTCCTGGCAAGTGGTCTAAACAGCAAAATGAGCTGTTTTTAAACCAGGTTTTCTAATAGTTATGAATGGTTATTTTCACTCAGACTTTTGTGGATGATTAATGAGACACTCAACTTTGATATAATATATGCATTTTTACTATTTCAAGCTGTGTTTCCAAAGGTAACGTTACAAAATTCAGCTCCATTACAGCTCACAAACACAAAGGAAACACATTTTCCAAACATATCATGCTAACGTTATTAGCACAAGCCTATGGCATTTTACATTTTCTAAATTAGCCGAGTGACGAGCGGAGATTTCCTCTGCTCATATGAAGCCAGGATAAATCAGACACAAGACTCAAAATGCTATTTTTGTGGAGGCTTTATTGTCTTCATAATTTATTGTTTCTTATCTGTGAAATTAAAGTAAATAAAAGCTTTGTTTCCACTGAGGGAAATGGTTTCAGCTTACAAAAACAGTGCAGTTAGTTACAGTGTTGGCACCATGCTTACAGCTTGTCGGGACTTAGCAAAAGGTCAATTTGAGGAGCTGGGAAGTCCATATAAGGTAGGATGGAGGGGCGGATGGGTCCAACAAACCCCGGACTTTTACCCGGGAGGCCGGTTTTAGCTTCTAGTATGACTGTAGAGTCAAGCCATGATGGGATTTTTTAAACCTAAACACCAGCTTGTGATCCACAGCATAAACTGACACGCACAACAAACGCAGGAGGATATCTAGTGTGTAATATTTAGATCTGAAAGGCAACTGACAAAGTGGCGATATGTGACGGCTTCTGGATAAGAACAGGAAGAACTGGATATAAAATTCAAAGTTATAATAATGAAAAGATAACAAAAAGGTTAAGATGCATTTTAATTTGAATAAAAATGCAAAGTACAAATTTAAGTGTACCAGTCCATTATTTAAAAAAATATAAATAATTACGATTTAAATAAAACTGGTTTCACCCTGTATAACAGTGGAGAGGTTCACTGCTACACTGCAGCTTCACTGGAATCGACTGCACTCGTCACTCTGTAAAAACAGGAGAGGTTAAAGGTCAGCCAACTATTCAGCCAGGTTCATGATGAGAAAAAAACAGAAAGGCTAACGTTCAGAGGACGACATGTTTCACCAACTAGTTTGTTTCAAGCCTACTTCCATCACATCCAACATTATAGGAGAGAAATTAGACTCACAAGTCAGTCTTTAGACGCTTTGCTTAACTAAAGACTGATGACTTTCTCCCTGATTTTGTGTTTAGATGGGCGGATACAATTTCAGAGTTTAAAAAAACTCCCTACGTTGCAGAACCAATAGTAAATCTGCAGGGCGGTCCTTCGGTGGCTCACTGAACTCTTGTGCTTGTAAACATAGTCCGACTAGAAACACGTGTAGCGGTACAAAATGGCTCAGCCGTGCTCGCAGAAAACTCCATCAAAGTTAGTGGGTGTTTGTCGCGTTTGCGGTGACACATTCTCGCCAACTAAAAGAAACAAACATAATCTTTTACAAGGCCATGACTCTAGAGGGAATCGCCTTGTTGTTTACAAATACTTCCGGGTAGGAAACCAGCAGAGCTTTTAGCTATATATATAGCCTATATATCACATTTTTCACATCACTGTATCACCGCTTGGACTAATCCGATGTTTGTAAAGTCTATAAACACAATGATTGAACAATTTCTGTGTGCACGTTTAGCTGGGCTAACCGTTAGCTGTTAGCCCTGTTAGCCGTTAGCGGTGTCTGTAATAGGTAATAACTCATTAAACGGTCCGTGAAAAAAATATCTTTTCCAGCGGATATCTTAGTTACAACATGATTGAGCTAGCAAAGCAGTTTTGTGTTGCTATGTGTGGTATTTATTCAGTTTTGGGAAATCATGATGTCTAGAAAGCATCAGTGGCTGCAGCTGACAGGGACAGCTAACACTAGCAGCAAAGCTAACATCAGGACGTCATCTGTTAAAAGCCTCCCATTGTCGGATACGACATGAAACTACTCCAGTTAGCTCAATAATGTTGTAACTAAGACATCCGCTGGAAAAAATATTTTCTTCACGGATGAGCACACGTTTAATAAAACGGAGTTAAATCTCTCGGCATCCATTTTCAAGCTCTCTGTGTGTTTGTTTCCTTGCGGACGAGAAAAGGGGGAGCGCACATTTCCGAGAAGGCATGTCCTTTTCAAAAATGCAAGAGGCGTTGCTTTGTTGCCGGCCGTTTTCGCCGGTGTGTTAAACACACTTTAGAAAGGAGTGTCCCGAAGGCGGAGATCTCTGATTGTCTGGTGCAACCTGATCTCACAGAAATACGTGAAATGACCACGACCTATTAACACCGCATTCCGTGGTGGCAGCACGTAATGGGTTGAAATTACGTGCTGCCACCACGAAAACAATGCCAATGTAAAGTCAATTAGGGTCCTCTCCTGTGGTGGACACACGGATTCCCTGATTCAATCACGTCACATCAACCTCGTTTTCCTCAATGATATCTTTAACATTCCTGTATACACACAAAAACGCGGAAGTGTCCTTGATAACTCAACAATATGACAGGTTAATGTCAAGGCCATAAAATAAAGTAAATGTATTTTGCCAGCTTTTGATAGCGGGGCTTTAAGAGCATTGTGCTGTGGGCGGATGGGGCGCGTTCCACTACTGTTTTGTAGCTGCTGTCCGCCGTCTGTGGGCTTCATTCCATTTCAGATTGCCATCCGTCTGCCGTAACTGAATCCAAACGCCAGTAATAAATAAATAAATAAGAAGATAAAAATAAGGCTGAGCACGGAAGAACCAGAGAGGAAACACCATCACATGGAGCCGTCTGCCCCTGGCAACCCGGCCACCCTCCACTCCACCAGGGGAGAGTGGACCCCAAGCCAGCACCACAGAACGGCTGCCCCGCTGGTTATACGTCCAACTGTGGCAGCTGTCACACAAACCGCTGCTGAAAATTATACATTTTGATACAGGTAGGCTATATACATATTGCAAAACTCTGTAAAAGTACACCAAAGCATATTTTCGTTTCCAAATATTTATTTGAAAACGAAACCATTCATACGGTCAATATAAAACATTTTGTTAGTAATAAAAAACAAATGTAATCTCAATGTGAGCCAGCCGGCGGGACTGCGGCTGAACCACTTCCAATGTTCATTCATTCATTCATTCATTCATTCATTCATTCATTCACGTGTTCAATGTGTGTGTGTGTGTTTGTGTGTGTGTGTCAGAGAGGAGTATCAATTAAAAAAAGTAATTATTTCGGTGTTTATTTCTTTTATTCTGCGTAATATAGCCAACAATATTATAGACCAAATGTTAATCTAATTATTATTGTAGAATGTATTTAGCAAATCACCACTCTCAACTGGAGACAGCAGCAAAAAAAAAAAAAAAAAGGCATTATAAAAAGCCGACAAATCGTGTTAATTAATTGACGTGAGACATTGAAGAGGTTGTCTCCTATAGTCTGTAATTTTTTATTTTTTTTTATTATAACTTCTCGGAAATTACTCAAAAGTAGAACATGCTAAAAGTAAATACAATAATAGGCTAAATAGTATCTAAGCAATAATAAAGTGTCTGAACAATAATAAATATTATCTAAGTTATCTATTAGGCTACCATTCCACTCTGTAAATAGATTTTAATATTTCAATATGATTTTAATATTATTTTTGCTTATTTCATTATTGTTATCATTGCTTTTACTTTTTAGTAGTATTGTATTGTCTGAGGATGACTCATGTTAGTAACTATCTACAGTAAAAAAGATAAAAACAAGCAAAGAAACAAACAAAACTCATTTTATTCACGGGGCCTTCAAAGTGCTCTCTGAAACTACACCTGGCATGGCTTGTGTCCAAAACATGAAAAAATCTAAACTTCGTCGTAGAGCTAAACCAAATACATCATTGGAAAGGTCTCAACCTGGAGAGTAACATATGTCAGTATGAAGATTCTACATGGCTCCTGCTTTCAGCCATTGACCTTTGAACCTTGACCTCAGTGCATGTTTGAGGGCTTATAACTCAGCAGCTAAAGGGGGTACAGACATGGGACCAACTGTTATAGAGAGCTCTTGACCTCAGCTATCATGTGAGTGTAGTCAACAACTGTGGGTGCTGTCAGATATGGATAAAATATGGATAAAATTAATTTTCACCCATTTAGAAATTAGATATTTAAATTCTGATTTCACAAATGTGTTTACCATCCCCTTAAAGTCCACAGTGTACTCTCAATTCAGTATTTACAACTTCCAAATCTGGGAAAAACACTTAGATTTTTAAAAAACTACAATTCCCTAGGACCGCGCCATGCAGTTTGATACATATCAGCAACATAGTTGTAGTTCTTCTGATTTGCAAAGTAGGGCTCTAAATAGGGTTGTAAAAAGATATATCTACTGAATAGCCTATATCTAATATCAAGTAAAGCCGAACTAGTTATTACACTCCACCTAGATGAACTATGGTAAGAAAAAGTAAAGATGTCGGCTAATTTTCGATATTTTAGCTAATACACTAGAAACGGCGTTTTTGGGACAGTAGGTTCGTTGGCGGCATGTGAAATAGGGTTGTAAAAAGCTAGATCTACTGAATAAATCTAATATCTAGTAAAGCCGAAGTAGTTATTACACTGCACCTAGATGGACTATGTTAAGAAAAAAAGCAAGGATATTGGCTAATTAGTTATTATTATTATTATTATTATTTTAGATAGTACTCTAAAAACGGCGTTTTTGGGACGGTAGGTTTTTTGCGGCTTGTTGTAAAACAGGGTCGTAAAAAGATACATCTACCGAGTATATCAAATGTCTAGTAAAGCTGAACTAGTAATGACACTGCACCTAGGTGAAATATGTTAAGAAAAAGTAGGCATGATGGTTCATTTCAGATATTTTAGCAAGTTCTCTAGAAACGGCGTTTTTGTGATTGAATATTTGAATAGGCTATAACAAATATCTAGAGCAGCCGAACTATCACGTTATTATCATTATTATTATTATTATTGGTGGGAAATTATAACAGGGGAATGTATTTGCCGTTTTAATATCAAGAACACTTCCGCCTTTTTGTGTGTATACAGGAATGTTAAAGATATCATTGAGGAAAACGAGGTTGACGTGACGTGATTGAATCAGGGAATCCGTGTGTCCACCACGGGAGAGGACCCTAATTGACTTTACATTGGCATTGTTTTCGTGGTGGCAGCACATAATTTCAACCCATTACGTGCTGCCACCACGGAATGCGGTGTTAAGAGGTCATGGTCATTTCACGTATTTCTGTGAGATCAGGTTGTCTGGTGGCGAGACTAGAGAGAAATAGACAAGGCAGCCTGTGTTTTCACTGTGCGCCACATGATATGGCACCCACTTACAGCTAAACATGGCATTAAAGTCTGCTTCATATAATATTTGAGGCAAGAAATAGGCAATGCAGTAACATGATCTTGATTTATATTTGATCAGCACTGCCTAGTTTACTGTCTCTTTGGATTTCCGTTCTGAGTTTTGGGGGGGTTGAGCAACAGCCCAGGGGAGCCAAGGAAACTAACCCATTGTATCTTTGTCATTTCAGCTTTGATCACATTTCGTGATGCTTAGTGATGGTTTTCTAAATATGCATGTTCGTTTTCCTGCCGCGTTAGTTTGTGTATCAATTTTGCATTCCTGCTCTGATCAAATATGCAATATTTGTTTTTATCATTTACTGTAAAACTTCAATTAGCAGCCCGGGCTATTATTTGCTTAAATCACTGAACTCAACAGGCTTATATTTGGGACAGGCCTTTACTTCCTCTCACACAAAACTGTTGCTCTGCAAAGGAAAATACAGTCAAACTGTTGGTTTAAACCAGTATGAATATTACTATAAAAAATAATGTTTCAGATAATACGTCAATTATGAATCATTCATTTGATCTAGCTTCGACAGACAGCGCATCAGAGACAAGGGAGTTACGGCACTCGAGGATTGCGGCACCCGACATTGCCACACAGCACCACTTTATCCTGTTAAAACAATCCTAACAACTTAGATTCATTCTTATGAAATACCCTTTTGATCTGAGGACCCTTATGGACTAAAGGAATATGAATAACTTACAGTGTAATGTACACTGTCTTTCTTTCAAAACACACCTGTGTAAATGAATATACTAAACATACAATACGTTGGAACGGACTGAACTAACAAAATACTCACCTGTCTTTATGCTGCTGGACTGTCATTCAGTTACTGGTTATGTTAAATTTGCATTTCCATTTTTGGTAGATATGTGCCCCCTGTATGCATTTATTATATATATATTTATATTTTATATTTTCCAACATTTCTTATTTAATACAGTCAATACTTTTTACTTTTAAGCACCTTGTACAAAAAATATCTGTATCTGCCCTGCGTCTGTACATATCTATCTCCAGTTGCATTCATATCACCCATAGCAAAGTATCCATTGCGTCTGTACTGTTCTTACACTTAAATGTAATCATTTTACATTGCACTACCCGTGTTGTCACCCACCTAAATTTGCACTACCATCATAAACATTTCTACGCAGTAACAGCTATCTGCAGTAGCCCTGGGACGAGAGTATCATTTCACTGCTGTGTGTTTTTATCCTTATGTTTTAATTCTTTTTACCTATTTTTTCAATCCATATGTGTATCTGTGTTTTTGTATGTGTTATGTTGTGTAAAAAGCAACTGTATCTATATATCTCGCTAGCTATCTAGCTTGCTATCTAGCTATCTCTATACTCTCCTTCTTACCTTTCCAGGTTCTTTGGGGTTGTCTGACATTTCCTGCGTTTGCAGAAAGCGACCAACAGAACAGTCATGATGAAGAGGAAGAGGAGGAGGAGAATGGTCAGCCACACTTTCCAAGCACCTATCACACAGAAGAAACGTCAAAGACACGAGGAAATTTTAGGAGCTGTAATCTCAACATTTAAGGTGAAGGTGGTTAATTTTTATGTAATCATTTTTTCTTTGGTCATTTTCTTGAGTCATTGTTTATGTTTTGTGCCGTTCAGTGTATAATAAGGTCCCATCAGAGACAGTACAAATAAACATGAAATAAATAAATGAATTACCGTAAAACTTCAAGTAAACGCCCAATCCCTTTTACTAGCCCAGCATGGCTACACATTTTGACAAATAAAGGCCTGTCTCAATCAGAGGCCTGGTCTGGTTACCAAGCTGTTCATTTTTATAGTTCTTCGGATGTATAAAACCAGATTGTTGACCACCCACTTGAGCAAACTTTAGTTAGATGATTCAGTGGCATGTACAAATAAACTCTCACCGGCCACTTTATTAAGTACACCTGTTGAACTGCTTGTTAACACAAACTGCTCATCAGCCAATCACGTGGCAGCAACACAATGCATTTAGGCATGTAGACATGGTCAAGACAACCTGCTGAAGTTCAAACTGAGCATCAGAATGAGGAAGAAAGATGATTTAAGTGACTTTGAACGTGTGAATACCAGAGGTCACTGGGTGTGCCGTGAATAGAATCGTGATCAGTATTACTTACTGGTGTCAGCGTGGTTTCCAGACCAGTCATTTGTGTCTAAAAGAGAGAGCGTCGGTTTCAGAGTCAGCTTCAGCAGATTTTCCACTGCATCCGTGTATCACATACACAAATCAGATCTAAAAGACACTCACCATCACCAAGAAGTGTGGGACATCTTGCTGTAAAACACACATCACAGTAGTTGTGAACAGTTGTTATTTAGAGGCTGAACACCTTATCTGATTTATAATGAAACCATGTTCTGTTTTTCATGTGAGGGGGCATGACTGATAAAACGTTTCTCACAATGATCCCACACTTTGGATTTCCTGCCTGACATGTTATTAACTAGCCTGTGGAATAACTGCAGGTACCAGCCCTGGAAATTAACCTGACTCCTGTCGGACTGCTGAGCGTGGCCACTTCCTGTGTCTGTCCTTTCAAATTAAATTCCCACATGGTCCAGTCACATAGGTTTTGATTTGTTTTGACAAGGCGCAGCTCCATTTAGAGTTTCACAATTTGTTTTGTTTTGTTTTGCTTTTTTGTTGTTGTTTTTCTCTGACTAAGCAACCAATGAAATCTTGCCGACTAATGATCTTTCTGGTCGACAAACAATTGGTTGACTATTCGGGGGGCAGCCCTAGATTGAGGCAAGGAGGGTGGAAAACTGAAGTTGCTGTGGAAACTGGTAGCTGATCGGCTCTGAAAAAGGAAAGTGATGTGGTTGTCTTTGCGACAGCGGCATTTACAATAAAACCACTTATAAACGCCAAAGTTGTCTGTTTCCTCTTTAACATGAATACTGGGCCTCCAGAGGAACCCTCGCCAAACTGTTGGTACATTTTACTTTGTATTGTTAACTCTACTCGAGCTGCCAGATGAACTGTACATTTTTTTAAATGTTGGAGGGATCACAATTGTTGAGTTAACTCAACATGAGACTTTACCAAAGAGTAAATAAACCTCAGTCATACTGCAGCTCTTACCGCTCTTCATCAGGTCTATTGGTTTACCATCTCCCTCCATCTTCAGCGTTGTGTTCCTCAGCAGCTCAGAACAAACGGCATGGACAAACTGGCTGAAACACACCACACAGCTGGAGGGTGAAGGAGGGGAGGTGGAGGAGCAGAGTGGAGGAGCACCACTCCCTGAATACAGGTGACCTTCTGCACTGCTGTCATCGTACAGCACATCCACGCTGCTGACGTTTAGGTCAACAGGTCGGAGACAACTGAAAGACATCTGTGGAGAGACAGAGGCTGTGAAAACCTGAATTATCAGGATTTAAAATGAAAACAAATCATCTCATGTTTTAACTAAAATGAGTCCTGATAAATTCTGATCTTAATCTGTGGTTCACAAAGCCAGATACAGTGAGTCATTGTAGTTGTACTGAACAGAAGGAAGAGGTTCAAGCATCTGTAACGCTCGGACACAGGATTGGTAAATGATGCAGTTGTGAAATGTGATTTAGAATTTGTATTTGAGTGAAAACAGTGAAATTGTGCTCAGAGCTCAGCAGCCTGATTGATATACAAGCTTCAAGTTTTCAGAACTGTGTGCGTAGTTTCATTTTTTTGTGTGTACAATGGAGGAAAAACTGTAAGATGATGCTGCCTAAGCAAACCAGAGGTGAACAGCCCCTGTAGTTTAACCCGAGCAGATACAGTGTAGATGTAAGGCCGGGTCAGACTGCAGAGTACCTGTGCTGTGTCTCAAATCATGTACTTCCGTTAGTACACTTCCAAAAAAAAAACACATGTATTTGTACAATGCATCGACATTCACGGTGGCACAGTCCTCAGCCGCTATTTCCAGTTTGAAAAGTGGTCCCTCCCCTTCTGCTACGTAGCCAAGATGGCGACCATTGAGGGCGAGAAGTGTCCATAGTTCTGCACTCAACTTCTTGACTGTTTTGAGCGCACCATCCGGGGACTCATAGTGCACTGCATTTTTCCATACCTCTTAGTGTGAACGCACTTATGCACTCAAAATACTAAGTGTAAGTACAGAAGTACGCAATCTGAGACACAGCACTGCTCTTTGGTTGGGTTGAGAAGGTTTAAAGACAGTTTAAAGCTAAGTTAGGTCAGGGTTAGAGAGCTGGCAGTATAGGCGAATGCTCAGGGCGCCATCATCCATAGGGGGTGCCACAAATGGGGGAAGAAAAAAGATTATCTTTTGTTATCTTTTACTAATACTATTACTACTAGTATTTTGAGGTATGACATGAGGCCACACCAACATAACTACACAGCAAAGCTAAATGATACAGAGGCCTTTTCCCCCCACCTCGATACACTTTACCTGCCCTATGGGAGGCAAGTTTACCTTCGTCACGTGAACCCAGAAACACACTGTATCGTTCTCATGTCAAAACAACAAATGCTCTGTGCCCACTCAACTTCTGGACTGTACAATTTTTAAATGTTGGAGAAGACTGGCCAGTTGTGCTGCCTCACTAACAGGTAAAGCATCAAGTCAAATTATATTCACAGTGTGTTTATTTTTTTTAATGACACCCTTTCTTTATTCTTAAAAATAAGTTTTCTCAGTTGTAGCTCCAGCAGCCCTGCAGCCTGCTTGAAAGGTCGACCTCATTGTTTCATCAGTTCACCACCACAAAAGCACTCAAGAGGAAACAGACTACATGAAGAGGAAAAATTGACTCGTCAAACTTTTTATGTTGAGTCTTCTTCTCAGGAGTTCATTCCCACTCTGTCTGTTAACTGCATCAGTCTGTTTTATATCATTAAGAATGTCAAGATTTAATATCAAAGAACGGTAAGAAATGCAAACTCACCTCTGCAGCTGCACTTCTCTCTGATGATTCTCAGAAATGCCAAGCAGCACCCGCAGCGCGTCTTTGTTATTTGTTCCTCTGCTCTCTCACTTCCCCTCAGTAGTCTGACGGTGAAACCACACCTCCTGTAACACCTATTTCATGCTTACTTCTTTTTTTTGTGTTGTGCTCCACACTTCACATAACCACATGTGAACTCACTTAAAGTGTACAGTCTCGATTAACTGTGGGAATGATTTAGATTGACAGATGGCAAACCAGCAGGAGCAGAGAGGAAGCTGCTGTGTGTCTGCGGCTGACAGGTGACAGGTGACAGTCGAGCCTGTCAAAATACTCAAATAAAAGTACCCCAGAACTCACAGTACTTTAGTAAATGTGCTTAGTTACTGTCTGCCACTGTCTGCAACAACACTTTAATACTAACAGAG
This sequence comes from Epinephelus lanceolatus, assembly GCF_041903045.1. NCBI lineage: Eukaryota > Metazoa > Chordata > Actinopteri > Perciformes > Serranidae > Epinephelus > Epinephelus lanceolatus. Next base: position 11,830,504 of record NC_135739.1, read on the forward strand.
ATGGTTTTTTTATATTTAGGGCCTGAGCACCGACCTCAATGGGAGGACCCTATAAAAATGCAGGGAATTTTTAATATTATTAGGGCCCGAGCTGGAGACCTGCGAGGTATTGTTTTTCGAATGATTATTATTATTTTTATTTTTTTGTCCAAAAGGATAGCATTTTTCACTGCCTGTACATACCCCAAAACTCATGAAACTTGGAAGTCACACCTGGCGAAAAAGTTTATAATCTATTGTCGTCCTGAATTTCCACCACTAGGTGGCGCTATAATCAAGGAGTTTATAATCAAGTGCGTTTTGGCTCATAACTCCCATATACTTTGTCGCACATTCAAAAACCTTATATCCACGCGTTCAGTGAATTGTGCTGAAAAAATATTAAATAACAACTTCTTGCAGATTTCGTTCTAAACAGGAAGTGTTGCACATCTCCACATTGATGTATCCGAATGACATGAAACTCAGTTTACTACTTGCCCATGAGCCCCTGAGGCTCGGTGAAAAATTTCGGGTGATGACCACCAGGTGGCGCTCTTTAAATTGAAGTATTTTATATCTCAACATCGGTTGGGCGGATTAACACGAAACTTAGTATAATTATTGTCAATGCCCTCCTGAGGATATCTGACAAAGGACTTACCGATCCGCCACTAGGTGGCGCTCTGGTGGCCGTCTAATTTAATATTTGGCACTGTGCCAACACCATAACACTCATGGAAATAAAATTGATAGGGGTGGTATAGACTGGCCCCTGTAACTCGCACACCAAAAATGACCAGCAGGTGGCGCTATTTTCAATGCAAAAGCGTTTTTGGCTAATAACTCCCACATAATATGTCACACATTGTTAAACCTTCTATTTACGTGTTCTCTGAATTCAGCTGAATTGTGTGGTGTAAGCCACGCCCACTTTCGCGGTAACTTTCCATTTGCTAAATCGTGACAAATGAAAAACGTACTTTTTTGAACTCCTCCTAGGCGATTTGACCGATTTGCACCAAACTTTGCATGAAGCATCTGTGGACCCTTCTGACAAAAAGTTATTAAAAGAATTTTGATTGTCCAAAAAACGTCCAAAATATAAAACAACAAATTCCTGCACATTGTTTTCAAAACAGACAGTCTTTCATATCTTGACCAAATACAGTCCGATTACCACAACACTTTTGCTAATTGTGTTCCATGGCCCGATGAGGGTTTGTGCAAATTTCGGTGCAAATCGGCCAATAGGTGGCGCTCTGGTGGCTGTCTAATTAGTGTGAACGGAAGTAAATTGGAAAATCTTCAAATCCTCTTCAAAACTCATTGACTTTAAACCTCTTCTTGTCCCTCATACTTTGAGCTAGAGACACCATGTCAACTTTTAAAGAGTCAGAAGACCTTGAACTATTGGGCATGTATTCAGCTTCTACTTTTTGGAAAAATACATACGTGGGTTGGGTGCCTACCTGTATACTGGAAATGTAAGTAAGAGATAACGTTTATTTTTTTATTTATTACAGCTGACAAGACTTCTAGGTGCACGGCCCCCGACGGCAGCATGCCCCTACGCGCATGGACTGCGAGGGCCCGTTCATCGCTGCTTGCAACTTTAATTATTATTATTATTATTATTATTATTATTATTATTATTCCTCCAAATGAATTGCCTTTTTGGGGGGCTTAACATACTCTAAAAGTCATGAAACTTTGCGCATATATCAGAACTCGGTTCTAATACTTGGTGCCAAAAAAAATGGCTAGCACTCCCTTCAAAATTTTGACGAAACAGCCCCGAAACTGCTTTCATCTACATGTATGAAACTTGGTAGGCATATGTAACACTCCAAGGTGTACAAACAAGCCTCTTGGAGCCATACTCTAAACCCAACAGGAAGTCGGCCATTTTGAGTTTACTGTGCAATTTTGGTGCATTTTCTAACGGTCGTACTTTAACGAACTAATGTTGAATTAATAAAGAGGGCTCCCACGGTCATGTAATGCCTTGAAAAGTTAGGAAATTCGAAAAACCAGGCCTTGAAAATGTTTGGAATTTTTTTTTTTAAAGATATTTTTTGGCCATTTTTGCCTTTAATGCACAGGACAGGCAAGTGTGAAAGGGGGAAAGAGAGAAGGGGGACGACATGCAGCAAAGGGCCACAGGCCGGACTCGAGCCCGGGCCGCCGCGGCAACAGCCTTGCACATGGGGTGCCCGCTCCACCCACCAAGCCACCGACGCCCCAATGGTTTGGAATTTAAAGGATGTTTTGGAAAAGTTTTGGATATACAGTGTTCTGGCTATTGTTCACAATATTTAAAAAAAAAAGTTGAATGTTACATGAAATATGTTTCTCTTTTACTAAGAGTTCTTTCACACCTGTCTTGTTTGGTTCGGTTCAACTGAACTCAAGTTGGTTTGCTCCCTAATTGCGGTGTGTTTGAGCAGGTGTGAACGCTGCAATCACACTCGGATGTGCACCAAAACAACCGGACTGAGACCGCCTTGAAGAGATGGTCTTCCTTAACCTAACCATGTGTTTTTGTGAAACGTCAATTGGTGGTGTTGTACCGACGTAGTGTATTTATTTTGAAAGAGACAGATGTTAATGTTAAATTTCTTGTGAAAACGGAAGTGTATCTTGAAAGAAGAGAACTTGACACGGTGTCCCAGAACGTCAACAACCAACACACCCAGGGTACCTTGCATGTTATATGTGGATGTGGAAAGTCCATGCCCAAAACGTGACGAGGTTGGAGTGAGAATGTGTTGGAGCTGTAGTCAGCTGATTGGTGGAAGTGGTGGGAAAAAGACAGAACTGTGAATGCATATAGCCGAAAGAAAGTCTTCCTGGTTGAACACAGACTTATTTGATTGGATGTCTAAAAACCAATCACAGTTTGCCACATCATCTAAAGTGGACTGCAGTAGAGCCACGCCCCTTTTTCAACAAGCATGGCTGCCCATGAAGCAAGGAGGAAGAGTAAGACACATTTCACTCTCTGAATCCTACTGTAAAAGGACAAAATATGTGTTGTGAGTAAACATGAGATGTTACAGTACTTTTATACTACAGTTAGTTCCAGACAGGCAAATTGATTGGGAACCAACTGAGCACTGATATACAGTATAGAGTGCTCCAGGGGTGACGTAATAGGCCGTCACCCTGGTTCCCTCATCAGAAAATAAGCTCTATGTCAAACAAATGTTTATGATACTTAAATGTTCTGTTCAGTAAGATAGTCTCCACTAATAACACTTTTATGGTTTTTGAAGCCTAAATGTGATCATCAGAATTAAAAAGCTAATGGTAGGCTATAAACAAACAACACCACAGTCACATGACTTAATGTCACCACCAGTTTCAGGAAGCAGGCTCAGCAAACTCTGAGCCTAATCCTGATCTCCGGGTTGACTGAGCCTGAGCTGAGAAACACTGAGTTTTCGGTTCCAGAACAGCTGATCACAGTCAGCTCAATCAACTCTGAGTATGTTCAGCCTGAGAGAGGCGCGTTCACGGCGAGCACTGAAAGACATCATTGGAGTGCAGATAACGTGATATTCAGTGGCTGAATTAAGCAGAAAGCCACTTGTTTCATCCCAGCTGAGTCTGAGATTTGAATGACAGCGAAATGAAAAAAAAAAAAACCTAACACGTTAGCTGCAGCTAAACAGGGTGAGGTGTGATGGGAACAGACTGCAGAGTGTGTTAATAGGTAATGTGAAGTTATGTTATGTAATGTGATGAGTTAATGTGTCGAATATACAGAAAATATAGAAACATTACACAGAGTTCATATATTTTAATATAATTTGCTGTATCATTTTATTCAGCTGTAATCTGATGGGGCCCAAACACACAGGGCAGTGACTCAACATCAAACACAAAGATATTAAACAGACTGGTAAAAGTTTTGCTTATACTTTATTTATTCTGTCAATATTAGGCTGAGGTTCATTGGATTGCTGAACTGCTGTGAAATGACTTCTGATTCACGTAATCTCCTTTATGCTCAGATGGAGCTATTATGGGGTGTTGAATCAGCGACTGATCATGGGGCGTCCGCTCCATCCAGTAAACCACCGATACTCCCGTTGCAAATACTTTGATAATCGATTCTGATTTATGTCCAGGGAAAACCACAACAACGGGCAAAAGTCTTTTCAGAGCCAGAGTAACTTTTCTTACGGCTGACAAACCGCTGTCTCTCTGATGTGTTCAGTATCTCTGATGTTATTAAGAAAACTGTCGCTGCTGAGGAATCAAAGGGCAATGCATAAAATGTGCTCCGACGATAATGTAAATCCACGATGAGTAATATTTGATATATCTGGGTGGAACAGATTGTTAAGATAAATGTTAGAGTGAGGTGAAATTCTGTCTTTCATAGACATTTCTCCTGGGAGAAATCGCACCTTCTCCTACGCAACAGCCCCTGAATAGTAACATGACTCAGGGTTTCGCTGAACTGGCTTTGTGAAGAGTTTCCCTCATCTCAGGCTCAACATACTCTTTTAGTAGTTTTCACTAATCCTTCTTTCTGAAACAGGGCCCAGAATGAGTGTTTGGCATGATGACGTTTTGTGGTGTTGTTAGTTCCTGCCATTTTTAAGACACATAAAAGCTTCAAAATTCAAAGTGGGGTATTTCCTGTTGTATTTTAGAACAAAACGTTAATGCTCTTCAGTTTGTGTTAACCACAGACCTTATTTCAGACATCTAACCAAAAACACACCGAGATTAAGACGAGGGAACCGGAAGTAGTAACTCACTTCTGGGTGTCAGGCAAGGAAATTATAAAAGGCTGTAATTATCTTCAGAGTCACAGAATGTGTATTCAGTATGACAGCACGGCCTCAGGTGTGATACTGCTGAAATACATGTCAAAAAATTAACACGACAGATTTACAGCATTTACAGTTTTTCACTATTGTGAAATTCTGATTTGATTTTCTAGTACTAGAATCAGTGTATAATGCATCTTGCTGATTATGTCCACAGAATATTCATCTCAGGAGGGTTTCGACAGACTGTTTTCCTACTATATAATGACGAAACCTCTGTCTGTGTGTCTGTTCCACATTTTTCTCCTCACTGACTTGGTCAGTCCATGTGAAATTTGGCACAGTGGTAGAGGGTCATGGGAGGATGCGAATGAAGCAATATTACATCAATTGGCCAAAGGGGGGCGCTATAGCAATTGATTGAAATTGCAACTTTGAATGGGCATATCTCATGCCCTGTATGTCGTAGAGACATGAAACTTTGCACAGAGATGCCTCTCCTCATGAGGAACAAATTTGCCTCAAGAACCCATAACTTCCGGTTATATAGATTTTCTGCCATTTTGAATTTTTTGAAAAACACTTAAAATCGATCTCTTCCTAGGAAGTTTGACCAATCTGCATCTCAAGGGTTTCACCGATCACCACGCAACTTTGTAGGCATATGACCACACATAATCTGAGGGGACCCCTCCATTATTGACCCCATCAAACAAAATGGGGGCGCTAGAGAGCTAATTTCTTATCTAGGCCTTACTGCCATATCGATTTTTACTAAACTTGGTAGATATGTAGAACAGGACGCCTCAAGATGACTGGAGAAATTTAACTCTAATTGGCAACTGGGTGGCGCTATAACAACAGAAAAATGCTTAAAAATGGCTAAAATGCGACTGATCGCTGTGGCCCAATGTTTTGTTTTGTTTTTCAAATTTTTGGTATGACGTTATGGTATGCTGTACTCAATGGGTATGGACTAGTCTGGATATACTTTAAGGATATTTTGAGTCGTGTGTTTGAAACATAGGCTGTATGCTTAAAATAACATGAGGATAAACTTTTAAAGGTGGAATGTGTAGAATTTTTTACATCTGTAAATCAGTACACGTTGATTTTGAGACCGTTTGTTCGCTGTCAAAGAAATACGTAATAAATAACTGAGACGACCATTTTAAATCATTTTATTTAGTGGAAAACACAAATAAAGCCATACAGACAGAATGCAAGCGACATCATTTCATAGCCAACAAAAAAACAGCAAACTTCATAATAAACTGATCAGTGGTTCGCTGCCTTAAAGCTGCATTAATCAATATTTTTATATTGTGAACAGACCAATTAATTAATTAACTGAATTCAGATTTTGGACTGTTGGTCATATAAAACTGAAAAAATATGAATAAATCATGGACTACTGGAAATGATATTGTGCATTGTTCACAACTGTCTGCCACTTTACAGTAAAGAAGGGTTTAGTTAATAATATTAATGTTTTGTTTTTTTAAGGTGGACTTGCTGCCCACATGTGACCAAAAAAAATCAACAATTAATGCAGCTTTAAGATGCAGGAATCGACCCAATAGGCAGAAAAAAAATTGGCATTGTATATTTCTGCAAACCACAGATATGCTACATTTGTACATTAAGTTGTAGCAGACGAAACTTTTTCAGCAGCACTGTGGTGAAGATGTGCTTAGATTTCGGCACAAATCCACATGGTTTTGATTTGGAAAAGATTGTGTTTTGGTGGCACAGTCCCTGCTGGACAATGGTCTGCAGCTTAGCAGGTGACTCACCAAGGAGTCTTGCCACTCATTGGAAATACTGATATGACTCATATCAAAAATGCACATGTAATGTATTTATGTTTTGCAAAAACGTACAGTGGCAACATTTTCCTCTGGTGACTGGGCTGCAGAAACTCTTGAATCGACATGATTCCAAACATTTTTGACACGAAACATTTAGTTTTCTGTTTCCTTTCAAAGATACCTCCAATACCCTCCTGAGACCCGAACTTTTGTTTGGTATGCATTGTAATTTCTCCTAGCTATTTGGAATCAGTGCCCGATAAGTATAAAAAACTAAATATTGTCAACAGTAATAAAGTCCCAATGTCCTCCAACGAGACAATGTCAATGTGCTTCCTAATTAGTGGCATCTTATCTTGTTACTGTCGCTAAAATTGATCAAATTTGTTGCCATATCAAACTACAAACATTATTAATCATAAACAAACAAGTTTCAACCATAAAACATGATCAGGTTTTGGATCTTGTCCACTTTTGCGTCAGGATCGGCTGCAGACTGACTTGGCAGAGATGGCTGCCATCTTTTTGTTACATAGATTATTGTATTGTGCTCTTACTGCCACTAGATGGCACAAAAAAGTGTCCATGAATGAGGACAACAGGTCTGCTTTAAGCAGAATTAAGTATAAAGACAAGTAAACCCAGAATGTAATGTCCTTGTATGAGGACAAAGGATCTCAGGAGGATATAACTCAGATAAAAAAAGATGAAAGATTGGAGGGCAGGATATTGGAGTATAAAAAAAGTAATGATATAAAATGATATAAAAGACGAACTTAAAAAAATAAAATCAGATTGAACAGCTTTGGGTCTCGCACAGAGACCAGCATCTCTGAGCTCAAACATACCACAAACTGACCAGTGTACAAACTTCATGTTTGTACACTTATTTGAGCCTTAATATGACACACTGTAGTTCTCTGTATGATACAGGAACTCTATCAGGTAATATACGACTCTTTCTTTATTATTAATCATAATAAATAAATCTCCCAACTTCCACAGTCGAGGATCAATAACATTATCGATCAGTGAGAGTTCTGACAGTCTCAACCACATCTTGTGGTGCGGCAGTTCTCTTCATCTTGTTTCCATTCCCGTATTTGTCAGCCATGGATCACTTGAAATATTATCCCACCATTCAGGTGCTGTGAACTCTGACCTTTGACCTTCGGGATTATCCGAGGCTGGTGACATTTGGGATTTGGGATTCGAAGCCTGTTTTATTTGTTGCAGACGTTGGAGCTGAAAGCCCTGATACACCAAGCCAACTGATGGTTACTGGGGATTTTATTGGGTCACCCTTGGGCGTTTATGGCTGACCACCGCGGTTGTGTTTAGGATCTGGGTTCGATAGTATTTCATCTGATCTGACTCTGGGTTTAAACGTAACTTTTCATGAGCTTTTTGCCCCACTTAGTGGACATTGTGATTCAGAATTAGTAAACTAATACGCTCAAAATGTTAATGACGAGATGTGGGGAAGCTAAAAACAGTGAAATTTTCTCCAAAGAATTTTGATTTTCATTCATCAATGAGATGTTTTTTATGCCTGAAATTGAGGAAGATCCGATTTCCACAGCCAGTTGATTCCTGATTCTTTATGATAGAACTTCACAGTCTACTGGGACTTGAGTTTTAAAATAAGCGCTGATACCCTGTTGGTGTAGGGGTTTAAAATTGAGAAATAACCGTTAAATTAATATTGAATTGTGTTCCTGATGCTAAAGCATTTTCCTGAAGCTTTGGGCTCATGAGAGGCAAGAGAGAGACTGCCATTTTGAGTCAGAGTACATCAACACTTAATTTGTAAACGCATCATTTTCCTCTGTCTAGACTTTCGCCCCAAATAGAGCTTTAGCTGCTACTTACAGTGTAGCGCTCTACTAACTTGGATGGTGATAAAATGATTCAATCATGCAGACTTTCCAAACGCTATCGTACCAAATGGGACAAATCCTGTGAAACGATTAACTTTGTGGGGGTGATGCTCAAAAATATTTATCCACTAACAAGCATCTCTTTTGACATGTACGTAAGTCAATGGGAAAACGTTTTTTGGGCAGAGAGTGGGCAGTGGGCACTATGTTTCCACGTGTTAGTGTTAACTAACCGAAACTGACACCCCTTATTCAGGTGTGTCACTGTGGACAGAAGTCTTTACTAAAACAACGTGGTTTGAACGTATGGTGACTGCAAAGATGCAAAGCCTTGGATAAGTCGGGTCCATGTCATTGGTTCGACATCCCATTAGTCCGACTGTCTGCGGTGCTGAACGGCTTGCGGCGGGAGTATGGTGCGTCGCGACCGGCTCTGGGTCAGCTGGGAAGGCTTGAGGCAGAGCAGGCTCACGGCTTATGTGTTTGTCACTTTCTTTTTCATTTTAACCCACACCATGATCTTTTCCTAACCCTAACCAAGTGGTTTATGTGCCTAAACCTAACCAGACCTTAATCACAGGGCATCATGATGATTTCGGAACGGACTTCAGAACAATGAGTTTAATATGGTCGGAACAATGGGATGTCGAACCAATGGGCTGTCGGACCAATGCGCAGTTCCCGGATAAGTCGTCAGTTCTTTGAGGTCGGCTTGGTGTGTCAGGGCACAGAATTTGGACATCAGCTGACTATCATTATATAAATCAGCTAGTACAGTCACAAAGTTATCTGGTGAAGCTCAAACCAGACCAGCTCCTCTACATTCAGAAAGAATCTTGCAAACTTCAAATATGGCTGCAAGATTCAAGTCTGGAAAATGTTCTGCAACATCACAGCCTGTTTTTTTTCCTGTTTTTGCTGGAAAGTTTGGGAGAAATCTGGTAGTTCCAGAACTGCAGCCATGTTATTCCAGGTTAAACACTGGGCACAAAGGCTGGTATTTCAATAACCATAGGGCTGAAAATGTAACACACTGAGTAACCTCTGAGCAGCCTGGTCATTAAGATATAAATGACTAAAACTACTCAGCAAAGTGTGACTTTCATTAACAAGCCCTTAAACATTTAAAACTGTGTTGACTCACACATCACAATGCATTCTCGGTTATTATGGTCAGTTTTACATAAGGTGTATTTGAGAGGGTAATACCCCAAGAGGAAGTGCTGAGGGGAAGTCAGTGAAAGCTCATGAAGTGTTTCTCAATGAACTTCAGTCACGCCTCACTGCTGGAGACCACAAAGACAAAAATAAATCTGTGAGCGGATATTGCAAGATTGTGATGAAGCAGGGTAATAACTGGAAACGGGCTGAAATAAAGATTTCCGTTTAGATCATACTTCAATGCTTAAACCAGTAGAGCTAATCTATTTTATCCCATTTTATTTTACTACACTATTATACTTGCTGCCCCTCGTCCTCCCCTGTAATTAACGTTGTATCACTTTCTACTTTTTTATGACGATGACACACAGCTCTATCTTTCTCATGACACAACAAAACATCTGAAGCAAGTTAACGTACGACTATAATAACTGGTTTTTAGGGTTTACAAAGGACTTCTTAGCACCCAATCACACCAGCATTTATCACAACACAGTCCCAAGCCAAAATCAGTTGTTTCAGTGGATAGGTCTCGACTAGTGGATGGACTCATAATCTTGGTATCATTTTCAAAAGCAAGTTGGTCCTGTTTTCTCCAACCTTTAAAGCAATAGTTTGACATTTTGGGAGATTCACTCAGTGGTGTAGTGGAGGGTATATGCAGGTATATGACTGTTTATAGTATACCCACCTATCAGCCAAAAAGCCATTGGAATAGGAGAGTATACCTACTTCCTCTTCGGTAACCTACCCATATGCCTGCTAGTACACCCACCTCATCAGCTACCACTACACCAATGGATACGCCCATTTAGCTTAGCTTAGCATTAAGATGAAAATCTTCCAAGCTTCCCTGGTCTGATTTTTCCCTTAAATAGCTAAAAACAACTCTCTGGACTGGCTTCTGTATGCTGAGCTCTAAACCTTAAAATGAGCCTGAGACCCTCTGAAAGGTCTGTCCTGGTCCTTCCACAGACCAGGCTGAAAACTGAAGCTCATTTAAAATATAAATAAAAAACAAACCCAAACCCAAAATTCTGATTAAAAAAATAAAAATGGCTTCAACAGCATCATATTAAACAGATTTTTTTTCTTTTTCATTGGCCTTTAACAAGTTTGAACTCATAAAACCGTAATTTTATCTTAATAAACATTAAATTGATATATCAGTTGCAGTATAATATGCATATATATACATATATTTATTTCCACTTCCTTTCTCTGTGGCTTTATCATTTATAAAATATATAAAATTGTAAAATATATATACTGTGTATATATATATATAAATATTTAGCCATATATAACTAGTCATTAAGGCACTCAATGACTAATAAAAAATATTAATTTATTTTCATTAATAATAATCGTACATATATGGACCTTATAAAAAACAGTGGCCACATTTATACCCGAGGTCATTGGTTTTTATCCGTTAGCCAGTGTAGTCTTGTGGAATCTTTATCACCACCACGTCATCTCTCTCCCTCTGAATCTGCAGGGTTGCAGGAGTGTATGATGCTCTCATGGCTGTGAATTCTCTTCCTCTGCATTTGCAGCGATTCCAGCAGTACAGAACCACGGAGATACCAGATAGAAGAAGGACGATACCGGCGATACCGAGACCAAAATTCAACTGGGTCAGACACCAACTCTCAGTGATGCAGAACAGTGTAGAGTTGACTGACAGGAGACAAAGACAAGAGGAAACAGGTCAGTTCATGTTATTATTTCAAAAGCAGTGTCAATGAGCTGTTAGGTATATTAGCAATGTGGGTCTGTGGATGAATATGTCTGTCTGTCTGTCTGTCTACCACTTTGGTCCAGACTGGAATATTTCAACTACTATTGGATGGGTTGTGATGAAATGTAGTTCATCATTCATGTTCTGCTAAGGGTGAGCTGTAGAGACTTTGATGATTCTCTAACTTTTTATCCAGTGCCAACATCAGGTCAACGTTTTAATGTGTCCAATACTATTTTGACAAATACCTGCAGATCTAATAATGTTCTCATCAGCCTCAGCTGGACTCTTTTTACTCTTTCTGCAGCGTTTAAATAGTTGACTCACTGGATGTAGACTGTGGCTATGAACCTGCGATTGGGCACTGATTTTGGTAAACCTTCTCTCGTTCTTCTGCTGTCTGCATACTACCCATTTCAAATCCACTTTGCTACAGGAAACACCTACAACAACAACAACCTCCGAGCCAACAACCTCTGTGGTGAGAATTGAAAGTTCTGACAAAGATTTGGACCATGCAATAAGGCATGCCTGCTTTGTTCTTTCAGTGAACTGATCTACGACGAATAAAACAACTTAGGAATGCGCCTCAGAAAATCCGATGGCTGATGGTCGGTCAGAGCTGTTCATCTTTTTACTTTGGCAGCAGAATGCGTCAGTGTACACTTTACACGAGCCTCTGTGATATCGTCAAAATAACTTTCTGCTAGAGCCACATAGAACAAATGATCTGTGGTTTTAATGGGTCAAGTGAGCTCCTCCAAACATAAAGTATAGTCAGACCTCACCTGTAGGGTTTCGATGATCAAACTATGTTTGTCTTTTTTATCACTAAAAGTTGAATCACACTGTGACATACAACTGTTAATGTTTGTGTGGCGTTTTCTTTTGTGGGACCATGTAATGACAGCTCTCGCTTTCCCATGTGCAAATGTTTTACCAAAACAATTCACCCCCCCCCTCTTGTTTTGCAAGAGCTCCATTGCTGCATCCTGGACGTAGCCAAGGAGAATATGAAAAAAGGAATGGTGATAACAACAGTGAAAGTGTTCCAGGACACAGACCAAACTGGTGTCAGTTTTATTGGAGTCAGTTGGGCAGGCACTGCGAATCACACTATTTAAAAAAAAAAAAAAAAAAAATCCTTCCACCATATTAAAAACACACGTCTGTCCAGCAGAGGCTGAGATCATTCATCAGCATCACATAATGTGTGATTTTGATCTGGTGGAAGGATTTTTCAGTCAAAGTTGAAACAAAGATATGATGAGCTGAAGTGTGACTTGCAGTGCCCGCCCCACTGTCTCCAGTGGAACTGACACGGAAGTCTGGCTCCTCCAATGCCTTCACTGACATCGTGACCTTTCCTTCTTTCAACGACGGTCATTCTGGGTGTAGCTCCGTATAGGATGACCGTGGTTGGTTTAAAGAAACAAAAAAAAGCCAAAGCATTTTTTCCTTCTGTAGCAGAAAGATAATCAGTGTTTCCTGACCTTTCTCTAACAGTTCTGACTATGTGAAACTAGTTGTAGCAGCCAAAATAATATATATTTGCTTTTGCTTACTTATAATGGACTTTAAGTTTAAGTTATGGATAAGTTTAAATTATAGAAATTATGCTTATGTTACATCATCATGTTGGGGCTTATGGGTGTGGCTTTTTGGTTTCTTAGTGGGTTGTGTGGTGGCGGGAGTCAGACAAAGGAAAGCGTTCCTATAGTAGGCTGATATATTTTTTTGTTGACCGTCACCGTTTCCCATTTGTTTTAGCCACACAAGTACTTATTGTTTGTTATTTTATTTTTGCATTATAATAATTGATTGCTGCTTTTTTGATCCTTTTGTTACAATAAACCTGGATCACTTTCAAGACAAATTCAACGTCCTTTTCTTTTTACTTTTCCCTGGAGTGACGCGTCAGCAAGCGGCCTTAGCAGCCTTTTTTTGTTCCTACACTAGTGTTTAAAGAATAAAAAAAAAGAAGCAGTCAGCCAGGATCCATTTTTCTTTACTGGCTTCCAGTGTGTTCATCACTTTAATGTTGCGGCTGGTAAAGGTGGAGCTAATTTTAATTACTTCATGTACTGCTGGGTTGCTTGTGAATTTCTCTTCTGCGATCAGTAAAGTCTCATAATAGTACATCATAATTTATCTGTTGATTTCATTTTGTGTTATTGATTTAAAGTAATTGAATAAATGTTTCCCTTAAAGTTTCACTTTAGGTTCTGCCAAATTAATTTGATTCACAACTTGTGTTTGTTCCACACTTTGTTAAACTTTCAGTTGGGATTAAATTCATTTAACTGACTGAGTGAAAAGCTAAAGTATGTGTTATTTCTATTGTTTTTACAAACTGTTATGAAAAGGTGGAGAAAAAAGGGAATATAAAACAGAATATAAACAAACAGAAATAAGTGTACAAATAGATAAAAAGGTCCAAATTGCCCTGTCCCTCAAAAGCTATTCATCCCTTTGACATAGTCAGTTTATCTCTCATCTTGTCACTGACATGTAAACACTGTCATACCATGCATGATCCAGGTTTATCATAACTCAAAATTTTAATCGTAACCGTATGAACATTTACCTAAAACTGCACAATTTCAGGAAACCAAAATACATGAGCATGATCCACATTTATTGCCCAGCATCTTCTCCAGCATGGCTGTGCTATAGACAGATATTTGTCTATAGAGAGAGATTTGTCTAATCTGTGGTGTAATAAAGAATCTCATTATATTCCTCCAACAGTGCTCTCTCCAAGTACAAGAGGATGTTGTAGACTGTTGTGTTCTCCAAATATGCACCCATTCATCTTCTTTAATTCCTCTTCTCTCTAGTAGACACTGATATAGTGTAGATATTATTTTGTATATCTTTGATTTGTAAACTCCAGTTATGGTCCTATTGTTCAATTTTAATCCAACTTTACAGTATGCTTTATTTTCTGTCAGAAAAGTCCTGTAATTGCACATATTTAAAGTGGTCCTGGTGGTTTAATGCATTATTTTGTTTCAGCTCTTTAAAACTCATAACATTCCCATCCTTTACTATTGTGCATAATGCTGTTGTGCCATTTGGAATCCACTATTTGAACCTTTGGTCAAGTGTACCCACAATAAAATGTCTGTCATGGGCTATCCATTGAAGTAGCTCAAGTTCTCTCTCTAATCTATATTCCCATACTAGGTTGAACCACAATTCTAATGTAAATAGAGTGACAGCATCTACCTGCTGTAGTACGTCTTTTACTGCATCTCTGTCTACTATCAAGCTTTGAATTTCCATTCCTTGAACATATTGTTCTAAGTTTCTTCACTTTGCTTCATAGTCCTTAACACACCAATAAATTACTGGTCTAATTTGTGCTGCATAAAAGTAGTCTTTAAGGTTCGGCAATGCCACACCTCCCTCTATATTTCCCAATCTATAATATGACCATTCCATACAATCCTTGAAATAACTTTGTCCCAGGCTCGAAATTGTTTCTCAGGGATATCTACTGGTAGTGACTGAAATAAATGAAGGAGTCTTGGATGTGTATTCATTTGTATGCTATCTATCTGTGAAGTTAAAATCCAGTAGAAGGGCAGCCCACCTCTTTATGTCGTGATCCACTTTTATATAATTGGCTGGTCATGATCTTTTTTAAGAGACTAAAGCAAGAAAAATAATAATAATCTGCAGGATTCTTCAGCAGCTGGAGTTAAACAATTCTCACTTTATTTACCTGTTTTTTTTTTTAATCTTCATATCCAATAGTGTTGATATTTGATCAAACTTACTCGTCCTAAACTCTGTTAAATAACACTGCTGGCAAAGTTCTTCAGTGAAGGACAAATCTTACATCTGGGCATTGAGGGTGATTTTCCTGTGATATGACAAAACTACATTTCCTGATAGACACATTCCATTTCTCAGAAAATCAAAACCCTGTTTTGCAACAGCAGCTGATAAATATAACCACATAAACCACAGGGGGGTTTTATGGTGCACTGTAATGTAAACCGCCTCCTCGCTGATAATTACAAGAAACGAGGTGTGACCTATTTTCTTTTTCTTATTCTCTATCAGTATACTTAGGAGCCGTAGGAGTTACACACACACACACACACACACACACCGCCTTCAAACAGTTCATCTCCTATCTCTGAGACAAACAGTTTAAGGTCACTCTTGGTAACTTCTAATCACCCACTGTCATGATGCACTACGGAGAACCTCAAGGCTCTATCCTAGGTCCTCTTCTGTTCTCTATTCACATGCTTCCTCCGGGCAGATTATTTGTCAATTATAACATTTCATTTTATTCCAAAGACACTCAACTCTGTCTATAAAAGCAGGATCCCCCAACAGACTGACTTCTTCCAAAAACATCGTCTAAGATATGTCTTATGACTTCCTTCAACTCAGTGAAGAGATATATAAAATAATATTATTTGGGCCACTAGATGCTTTAGTATTCATTGATACATTTCCTAATTTAGCGCCTTCCATTTAGTCCATTGCTAGAAACCTAGGAGTCATCTTTGATTCCAGTTTCAACAACAGTTTCAACAACTATGTTGATAAGGTAGTTCAGCCCTGTTTTTTATCAACTTTCAATGGTTTCGAAAATCAGATCATCTCGTTATTCATGATTTTATTTCCTTCAGAATTGACTGCTGTAATTCACTCTTTACCTGCATAAACAATAGAGCACGCTCCTGCCTTCAGATTGTACAAAACACTGCAGCAAAATTGTTAACTGGATCAAACAAAAGAGATCACATAACGCCCATTTAAACCACCCTGCTTTCTGTTCACTTGGACTAGCACCAGTATACATCTGTGAACTTTATTGCCCCTTTTCACCTGCATGCAATCTCAGATCGTTCGACAAAAATCAACTAACAGTCCCTCGATCCAGACTTACAACTACAGGAGACTGTGCTTTTGTTGTCAGTGCCCCAAAACTTTGAAACAGTCTTCCTGTTGATATTCGTCCTGCAACCTCACTAACGTCTTTTAAATCATTACTAAAAACTAATTTCTTTAAACTCGCTATTTCTGTTATTTTGTTTGATATAGTTTGTTGTTGTTTTCTTTTTTTCTTCTTTGGGTGGATTTTAGTGTATTATTTTGTATTATTTGTGCAGCGCTGTGTTGAAGGTGCTATAAACTTGTAATTATTATTCTTCAGACATATTCCACTCACTGCACTGTGCTAAAGGTGTGACTCACAAACTGAACAACTCTAACAAGATATCAGAAACTTCATTTATTCGAATGTGGGTACACAGTTCATTTGATTTATTGTGCAAAGCATCATGCCTTAGCCTGTATCTGCTGTTTTTCGGCTCCTTATTGGGGCTGTATGATGTTTGGTGTTGCCAGATTTGAGCAAAATGTACCACAGTTGGGGTGCCAGTGGCTTAGTGGATAGAGCAGGCACCCCATGTACAAGGCTGTTGCTGCAGCGGCCCAGGTTTGACTCTGGCTTGTGGCCCCTTGCTGCATGTAATCAGGGCGTGCTGTGGTTGAGCTGTAGTTCTATTAAACTACAGCCTGAGGCTAATTAAGTGGTTTTAATCCACTTAAAGTGATGATCTAAAACCACAAACTGCAGTGTGCAGTCTGCAGTGTTGAGGTAAATGGGGGGACTCACCAGTGTTTAGGGGAGGATCCTTCAGACTCAACAGACGGGTACAGTTCACTGGAAAAACAGAAAAAAAACACAGTTTATATATTACAACAACTGAAATGTCTGATGAGAAGATGGATATTCTTTGTTGACTTTTTTTTTTTTTTTAAATTGTTGTTTTCATAAACATTCACATCAAAGCTGGTGGATGGAAGCGTGACTAATGACCCAAATTACACGCATCTTTATAAAAGACCCTTTTACTGTTAAACCGTGTGACCTTTTTTGGTGGGCGGGGCTTAGCTGGAGGCAAAAACAATTCTCCACAGACATTAACTAGTGCTAGCTGTCGAGTTATGTTGGCTTGTTTCAGACAATGGAGGAAGATGATGTGAGTGGTTGGTTCAGTAATATTCATTCTGAGTGTCAGAGCGCACTCTGACACAAACTGGACCTTTAGTACATTTTAGTACATTTAGTCACATAGTAGCAGAGGGCCGAGCGGAGTGAATGTGTGATTAACTTCACCGTTCGTTAATTCATGTAGAAATATAACGCTCCGTTCCTTCGACCAACAGGGCTCTCATTTAAGTGTAGAGCGTCAGACTGATTTTACAAACGCACCATGTCAGGTCACTCACGCTCCGGGACTGCGAGTGTTACATGAATAAGTAAACACTGATCAACAGGACCAGACTGGCCGACCTGTTTGCTCTCACTCAGTGGATGGATGATGTCACAGGAAGCTTTGTGGTTGATTACTGTGCCAATCTTACAAAGGAGGACGACACTTGAATGGTTTCCTCCAGTTTGTTTTGCTATCGAAGCTAACATTAGCTAATGCGCTAAAAAAAGTTTCTGTTCCAGAGAAATCGAATATTCCTCTTAATACCTCCCCAGTTTCGGATGAGGTGGACATGATAACCTTTAATACACATAACCTTATTCATCCCTACAACAGGAAATACTTTTCTCTAACCTGATATGAAGTGTGTGCTGCACATGTGAGCATTTTTGATGATTGCCTCCGTCCAGTCCTTTGGTCTTATCACATTTAACCATAGTTGTCTTTGTTTTTGTTGACGGGCAGTGGCGGCTGGTTTTGAGCCATGACTCCTTCTATTCTGGCTCCCAATAACACAACAAGACCACATGTTAAGACTCCTATTAAGCCTACAGCCCTGTGGTGGAGAGTTGTGGTTTGCCTGCAGCTAACAAACTGACATCACTGTGACGTCGGCCCTAAAAGTGTCTACAAGAGATCACAAGCCACAAAGATTGGAAACCACATCTTTATTCTTAAACAAGGTATTATATGATCATGTTTCCGTGTAAAATCTTAATCTGAAAAGCAACTCGCTACCATCGAAAGCCCTAATCAGAGAGAGTGCATTTCAGGAGCGGCATTGTATTGAGAGAGGCGTTTTGTGTGCTGCATTTTTTTTGCTCTAGCTGCCCTGCATTTAAACACAACTATTGGAAAAAACTTCAACTCAGAGCAGAAAAGTGCTCAATGTTTTTTCCCCACACAGAGGCGAAGTAATTTCCTCTGTACAATAAAGCCATCCATTGTCCCACTCATGGCTTGCTCCTCATATTGGCTGCCTATCAGGTTTTTTGATGTGTCACACATATAACTCCCACGTGAGAACAGCGACAAACTGGTTCCTCATGAAGGTTTTTTAAATTAAAGTACATTTTTTAGGTAGAGTTTGCCTCTTTATCAGGAAATGGGTGCGCACAGCATGCTGATACAGTCAGTTAAAAATTTATTCACAACTGTTTGTATAGGCCCGGTTGAATATTGCCACAATAATTTGTGGTGATCACAGAAGCCAACAGCACGGATGGATAACACATCAGGCTTAGTGGCAGCAGATTAAAAACCTACAACTGCCACTTCCTTTTAACCTCCCACATAATGAGTAGTACATGGTTCAAACATCTGTGTGGGCGGAATAAAGCAACACATTAATAATGTGGTTTTTTCGCAACTTCATGCAACACTCACCTTTGCAATGTGCTTCCTCCCAGACCTGAAGACAAGAAGAGACAAAAATGCATAAATTGGGGCTAAAACTCGGTTTAATCTAGTACACTATTCCACTGATCTTCAAAGATGTGTACAAACATAACGTCAGAAGTTTGCAAAGATCTGCAGGTGAAAACTATTTTAGTTTAATAGTCAGTAGTTTATTATTTATTAGAATAGATCACAAATTATGATTTTGAAAAGATTGTTCAGGATTTGTTCTGTGGACATACAGGAAGTGCAGTCAGCGTTCTCAGAGTGAACATGTCTGGGCATGTTTTGGGTCTGAGTGGGAGGAAGTACAAATATGTGCTTTTTGTCACCACGCTGACAGATGATCTTACTGCAAGTTTCATGAGGACCGTCTCCGTGGTTGGTTGTTTTACTTGGCCTGGCTGTTAGTTCCTGTCTTCTTGAGCCCCTGCTCACTTCCCCCCAGGCCTTCCTCTCACTATACCAAACCATCCACGAGGTGCCATCAGACTTTATTTCTATTTTGCATATTTGCTGTGTGCTTTTGTCTTTCATTTAGAGGCTCTGTACCTGCCTGCTTGTAAACTTTGGCATTTTCACCTCTGCAATAAACCCCTGAACTGCTGCTGTTGGCCTGCATCGTCTGCACTCTGGTCCTACCCCTGCTACCTTGCACATACACCAGCCTGACAGTAAGAGTTACAGATCAACTGTAACTGATTTATGTTTTTTAGGAGAGCATAATATAATAAGTTATTTGTTGATGTGTACTCATTTGTGCATATTTGTTATGTTGTTAGCATTTACAGAGTGCGTTCTTATGATGCCTTTTTAACAAGGACAAATAGTAAGTCTATCAAGCAGCAACCTCCAGGACGGAAAAATGAAGCTTATGCATAATAAAGGGTGTGAGGTGGCTTAACTACAGAAACACAGAGTATGGGTGTAGCCGTAGCTGTCGCCATTTCGGTGTGTTTTCAGTTCATGAAAGTTCATTGTAAGTGAGTCGGATGTTCAGCTTTTCTAGTAAGTACAATTTGTTTTAATGGTTTTTCTGCTAGTGTAAAATTAGCATTAGCATTATCACAGGTAACAATAGCTGTTGATGCACCGCTAGCTAAGCTAGCAGCTGGCGTTAGGGTTAGCTCCACCTTCTCGTCCAAATATGGTCACTTCTGGCTCAAAAAATCCAAGATGATGACATTAAATTTAGGGACGTCAATGGTTAATCCCATAACCGCTGAGAATATTTTTGACTGGTTACATTTGTCGGTCTGTAGGTCAATTTCACTATTCTTTAGTTTACTACACTATGCACCATCTGGGTCTGGTGCCCAGCTTAATTTTGAGCCCCAAACCCCCATTAGGATTGTTAAGTGGTTGTATAAATCTTCTGTGAGTGAGGCATCCACATTTTCACAGACATGGATGTTAACTGTAGGTGCGACTTGACGGATGCATGGAGGCATACTGTACAACCATGGGCCAGTAATTCTAGGTTTTCTTTTGTTTTATTTGTTTCTCTGCTCTTTGCTTTGGTTGGCTTCATCGGACCGTGACCTCCGGCACGCACTGCTTGGTTTGGACATTCATGTTCCCCTCAGGATGAACTGAAATAACTTTGACGATCCTCATCAGGTCAACATTTTAATGTGTCCAGTGCTTTGGTTTATGACCAAATACCTGCAGATCTAAAGATATTCACACTAGCCTTTATTAATCCCCGAGGGGAAATTCAATTTTTCACTCTGTTTGTCAATTACACACAGGTCCGAACACACACATGCACAAACTGGACCTATACATGTACTAAGTGGAGAGATGTCAGAGTGGGCTGCCCATGACAGGCGCTCCGAGCAGTTGGGGGGTTCGGTGCCTTGCTCAGGGGCACCTCGGCAGTGCCCAGGAGGTGAACTGGCACCTCTCCAGCTACCAGTCCACGCTCCATATTTTGGTCCGGACGGGGACTTGAACAGACGACCCTCCGGTTCCCAACCCAAGTCCCTATGGACTGAGCTACTGCTGCCCCCTAATGATGATTATGATGTAATGTGTTTGATATGGGATGATAAACTCACATCTGTGATTTTATTTTACTTGAGATACTTTTAGCTCACTTTACATTCAGTTGTAAATGTGCATGTTTTGGAGTATTTCAGGTTTGGGTTGTATAAATTCAGTTGTCTTGCTTTAACCATTTGAAATGTGAGCAAATTGGCTTGGGTTCTTTCGAAAACACAGGAAGAAGGCAGTGACCATCAAAAAATTAACAAGAAGTTGGTAAAAAGAGAAGATTAAAAAAGCAACAAGAAGGGAAAGTTAGAAACAAACAAGGAAATTACCTAAAAAGAGCTTAAAATTGTAATAATTCTGGAACATTATTTTAAATACACAATAATCAGAATTATAAATAAAGTTCTTCCCTGGCTTTTTAAAAATCATTTTCTAAATCTATAAATTCTTTACAATTTGTGGAACATTTCATACCAAGTTGTCTTTTTTCCACATGTTTTTGAAAGAAACTGCACCAGTTTGCTCAGGACTTAAAGGTTTGATTACTTGCGAAAGGCATCTGAAAGCAGTACAAGAAAAGTGATGTCGCTCCAGGTTTCAAAGGATTAATAAACACAGAGAATGTGTTGCAAGACGCTACAAACATTCCTGAGTCCTAAAAACTTTTCTCACCAGGCTGGTTTGACAGAAGTTTGGGAAATCCCCTGCAGTACTATACTTCCACATTCCCCCATCCAAAAATCTCAGGCTATGTTTTTGGTGTTAGTGTCTGACATTGTTATTTACCTTACAGGCCTTCGTGTAGTGAAGATAGTCCTTGCATTCTTTCAGAATGATGAACTGGTCGGTCAGATTCTGGACCAGTTTTCGATCAAAATCAAAGTCCAGAGCGATGACAGTTTTCTGGAAAATAAACACAGACAGGTTGTTTCAGTGTGACATTTAACTCATGTCAGCAGTCCTGTCACAAAGTGACATTAACAGATTTCATATGTTAACAGTGATCAGTGATCAGGTGGGGTTTTTCCAGAGATCATAATCACATTTCATTGTTCAGTTTTAAAAAAGCAGAAAAACAAGTGGAGTTGTGGGGAGTTCCCGGTGCCTTTCAGAGAAGATGTCTCAATCAGACTCTGGGCACAGGAGAAGTCACAAAGTGCAACTTATCAACACACTGGAACAGGATGTCACACCCAAAACACTGTGACAAACAACTGGTCAGAGTAATTTGAATCATGTACTTTTTCTTTTTACTTTTAGTACTGTTGCATGCTGTATGCACACAGTCAGGACACTACTGTCTCATAACATTACGCCCTTGCTTTTATATCCGTTACCTTGGAAATGAAACTAATGCCACTTGCTGCCAAGCTCAGCAGAGACTGAGGTCAACCCAGAGAGCTCTGCTGTTGTTATTTTGCAATGTATGTAGTTTAACTTTAAAGTTATAACTGCTCAGATTGTTGATTCTAACACATTATATTCCCAGCAATGAAATTACATCTGCAGCTCTCTGTCATTGTCTTTTTCTGGCATACTATATAGTATGGTATTATTGGTAATCTTTCCATTAAGTCGTTGGACTTTTCAGGTCAAAGTTGAACTTGATTTACACTTAAACACTTCAGCCCTCTGAGTGAATTCACTAATCACTGGAATTAATTGAAATCACAGTAAAAAAAAATTGCAGGTTGGTCCAGATTGATAAATATGGGGACGTTCATGATTCCCAGCTGGTGAATCTGATGTTGGTTGACTCTGCCTTTTCATCTAGTGCCATCATCAGGTCAACATTGTGTTCAATACTGTGGTTTATGACCAAATACCTGCAGAGCTGAAGACATTCACATCAGCCTCAGCTGGACTCTGTGTTCACTGCTAATTAGCCAATGTTATCATGCTGAAGTAAGATGGTGAACATTGTAGACAACAGTGTTAATTTCGTCGACGAAAACTATTCCGAAAATTTTCCTTCAACGACCTTCTTTCCATGAAGAAAACAAGACGATGACAAGCTAAAAATAGATCTTGATAATAAAAACTAATATGGAGTCTATGTTTCATTTTTGTCAACGAGACGTGACAAAAATGTTAGTGGTGGACTATCGGACATTGAAAACCGAGAATGGCGTGAGCTACAGGCTGGTAATAGTCTGCACCAGGACGTTTCAGTAGCCAGCAGAAACGTGTCAGCCGTTGGTGCGAGTTGTAAGCTGTAATTCAGCGGTAAATAATCAGCTGTGTGTCTGACTGTGGATGGTGGAGCTGCTGGATGGATTTGTGGAGTGTGTCAGTTGCAGTGGTGGCTGTTAGCAGCTAACTCAGCTTGCAGCCAGTGGCTGCTGGACTTCACAGCTGATCCCTGCAGGACTCCGCTCAGTCTGGACTGGAGAAGGTTTCCAGGTTGGTGGTGTTTGACAGGCAGGTAGGAGGTTCAGTTATCTGTGAGTGTAGCTGTGCTATAAGTAAACAGTCTAAACTCTGATCATTTTTCTCTGTCAGAGATGAAAGTTTAGTTTGAACCACCAACTCTGTGAGGACACGAGTTTAACAATGAACCTGGGTACAAGTACTAGTTGTATCAGATGAGTTGTATGAGCATAAATAGAGAGATGTTGAGCTTTTTAAATGATGATCAGTAAGTGTGTGCTCAAACACTGCTGGAGCAATGACAGTTTGGAAGTATGCAGACATTATTTGTCTAAATTAAATTTTTATACAACCTGTCACCTTGATTCTTTGAATACTGGTAAACAATTACACCTGCTAAACAGCAGCCTTCAGCTTAAAACAACGTCCACAGTACAGCCTCGCAGAGCTTTTAGCATGACTGTAGATGTTTTAGACCATTCACAGCGCAATACAAAAAATAAAATGCAGATGAAGGGAGATCTACTGAGTCTCACCGTATGGCAAGCAGACTTTCTTCTCTTTGAAGACTTTTAATGCAAGAATTCATGATAATAGTAACTGAAAGTAAGGAGCTGGAAACCTAACATGAGAAATGAATGTGTGACACTCTCCTGTAATCTCTCGTTTCCTTTACAGTTACCAGGTTAAATGCCACAGTTTCATAAGTGTGTCATTAAGGGAGTGATGATCTTCTCAACTTGTGATATTGTGTGTTATCTGTAGAATATTGCTGATCAGGGGAATTTCCATTTGCCCCAATTCCAATCTAAGCTCTTGCTGATACTAAAATTATGACACATAAGGCTGTGACTGTATGGATTTTTTTTCCAGCCAGGTAAAACCACCTTACCACCGCAGTTTGGCGGTTAACTACCAATAGCCACCACCCAGCCATCCCCGCCTCTGCTGTCCCCTGCAAAGATTAGGGGCTTGGCGGGGACAGAGCACGTGCTGCAGCAAGCGAACACACAGTCTTCGGTCATTTTGACTTGACCAGCGGACTTCACTACAAGCTGATTGGCTGTTGAAATAGGCGACATGCTTTACGTTCTAAAACCAGCCCCCAGTGATTCGACCAGCTGAATTGCAGGTGACACCCTGAGCCGGCTTGAGTGGAGTCGAGCTCAGCCCGGCCAGTTCACACCCCTGCAACTTTTCTCTGCAACGTTCTAAAACTGTTTCATCTCATCCTGAATGTTTGGTCTGAACTGGGCGGTAGTGTTTCACTGGATTCACAGTGCCAGCACCGGCACTTGTTGCCCTAAAGACAGGGCATTATGCTCGTGTAGCCTACATCATGAATGTTACTATACAATTTTCTGGTTTATTAGTGAAGCGTATGGACTACACAACAGACTGAATTCTCTACTCCCAGTGACAAACAGAAACAGGTTGAATACTCATCGGCAGATCTGCATTATATTCGTCAGGTGTATGAAATGTTTGTGCCATCAGCTAGCAGAGAGTCCTTTAACCAGACAACAGCAGAGTTTTACTTTACTGGAGACGTTTGTCATTTTGAAAGTGACCGTTAGTGCTGTTGGAAACTGAAAAGCTCCTCAAATGTTTTGATCTTTGGTAACGAGAAAGAGAGAGTCTGTATGGTTTGACTAAAATGAACAATGACAGCAATATAGTCCACGATGACCAGTGCTAAAATCAACCTGCGTAGTTGTCCCTCCATTGTGACATTAGAAAGTGTCACATTTATCTTGCAAGTGTTCTTCAGCATTTGGTTTACTTCCTGGATTTTTCCTACATGGAAATTCTGACCAATCAACAGCAGCTTTCTCACACAAGGCATTTTATCTGGTCCGCTTGTAAATGCTGCCGTGAGAACACGAACCAACTCTAGGCAATTATACAACTTTATAACTAAATTAGTCCCTGATTCTGACCAAAGGAGACAACTCTAGGTCTGAAAGCAATGCCCAGATCAGACCTGATGTTGATCATTAGAATTGGCTCAAACTGCACCTTGGCTTTCGGGGGAACCCTAGTTTTTGGGGATGGGAGGGTACTGCACACATACATACATGAATGCACTAAGTGCAGAAATATACCATCAGTGAATTTCAATTAATACAGAGAATATTCAGCCAAATTCTGATCAGCTTATTGTTGAGTCCAGGTGGACGTTAATACAGAGAATATTCAGCCAAATTCTGATCAGCTTATTGTTGAGTCCAGGTGGACGTTTGTGCCAAATATGAGGAAATTCCCTTCAGGTGTTCTTGGGATATCGTAGTCATACGAATGAGACAGACTAGGTCACAGTGACCTTGACCACTGACATACAACCAGCAAAATCAGTTAACTAATCAGTTCATTGTTGAGTCCAAGTGGACAGTTGTGTCAAATCTGAAAAAAATCCCTCAAGGAGTTTTTGAGATATGAGTGGGACACCCCCACCACCGTGTCACCACCACAGCAAGAGGGCTCCTGGTTTGAATCCTAGATGGGAGAGCCCTTCTGTGTGGAGTTTGCATGTTTTCACCGTGTCAGCGTGGGTTTTCTCCAGGTACTCCAGCTTCCTCCCACAGTCCAAAGACATGCAGGTTGACTCTAAATTGTCCGTAGGTGTGAATGTGAGTGTGAATGGTTGTCTCTCTCTATGTGTCAGCCCTGTTATGTCTGGTGACCTGTCCAGGGTGTACCCTGCCTCTCACCCAATGTCAGCTGGGATAGGCTCCAGCCCCCCTGTAACTCTGCCAGGATAAGCTGCTACGGTAAATGAATGAATGAATGAATGAATGAATGAAGCTTATGTAGACAGTGTTATTGCCATGACCGATGCCCTGACCTGGAGGTTCTGGTGTGGACCTCTCCACCACGACAAGGTAGCAGCACGAGGAGAAGAACAAAAACAACTACTGTGTCGACAAGAATTCGTGGCTGTGTGATCACCTGATCTGACCCGCTGCTGTCAGAAAACAGGTTTGCAAATAAACCTATTTGGGGCAAAGTGTGTAGGACTTACGTTGTGGTCCTCCCAGCATGTCTCACACTTGGTTGAATTGGAGGGTCGGGACAGCTGGTAGCGGAATGAACCATCATGGAGTTGGGTGACGTTGCAGGTTAGGGCGTGTTGAGATTCTGCTGCAGCCACAGCGACCATCAGATCTGCAAGAGCTGTAATGGACAACAAAACAACAGTCTGTAAACTCAGACGGACACATGCTCCATAACCATAACATAATAACGAGGGATTAAGTTTCTGGTCAGTCAAAGTGTATTTATAAAGTTCATTAAACTCTTTCATGTGTGGCTGTGAGCAGATTTAAAAGTGATTAAGAGCTTTTTTATGATCACATAAAGAGAGTATTAAACAGATCCCTGCCCGTACAGTATGAATGAACAGTAAACAGAGCTAAGTAAAGCTGAGATAAGTCAGCAGTGAGATAAGCTTTGGCTCCGCGAAGATGAACTCTGACTGTGGTTTCAATCAGACCTCAGAGCCTCCGAGCTGTTGAAACAGCTTTCAGGTTTTATCACTGTCATGTGCGCAACAAGAAGCAGCACTTGTTAGCAATGAAAACGTTTGATCTTACGCTTCCTCCAACAGTGCTCATGAAATATGTATGAAAAGAAAATCATGCAAGTAAATGCCGTAAAACTTCAGTTAGCAGCCTGAGCTATTATTTGCTTAAATCACTAAAATCAACAGGCCTATATTTGGGACAGGACTTTAATTCCTTCCACACAAAACTGTTGCTCAGCAAAAATCAGGAAATACAAATTGTTTCTTTAAATCAGTGTGAATATATAACAGCCTGTCACAGGTTACAGCGTGATGATTAGAGGAGAAATGGCAGAGCATAAAGGTCCAGGTGGAAACAAAAAAAACACAACTCATGTACATGTACATTTATATACGTATGTAGATGGATAAGCAGGTAATAAAATAATATGTTAAAGTATATTAAGGAGAGTTTAAGAGTCAAAGCAGGACTAATTTAACATAACTAGATTTACCGCTCTGCTGTCATACGCCTGTGCACACCAGTCATGTCACAGTTGCAGAGTAATAATGAGAATTCACACACTCTGTAAAATCCCCTCT
This sequence comes from Epinephelus lanceolatus, assembly GCF_041903045.1. Taxonomy (NCBI): domain Eukaryota; kingdom Metazoa; phylum Chordata; class Actinopteri; order Perciformes; family Serranidae; genus Epinephelus; species Epinephelus lanceolatus. Next base: position 11,857,982 of record NC_135739.1, read on the forward strand.
GACTAATAAATCAACTCTGACTCTTAAAATCTCATCTGCAGACTTTTTTCTCCGCTGGTTGAAAAGTATTTTTAGTTCATTTTTGAAATCTTTGTAATTTGCTCAGGTAAATATTTTACATTTTTACTCGACTACATTTATTCCAAGGTATTCTAAGAATACCTTTAGGGATTTTTTCCCGGATAAATTTGGCACAAACGTCCACACCTGGACACGACAATGAACTTATTAGCACGTGGTCAAGCTACTTTACACCTTCATACTTAACACGTGGTAAACTTAGAAAATACAAATGATTCATAGAGATTTAACTCCATGACAGCAGATAAATACTATCTGCAAAACTAGTGTCGAGATTAGCGATGAGTCATGCCATAACTAATTCTGTCATTACTAAATGCACATCACTGAAACACACGGAGTAACGGCTGTTACCACAGGAACACTTCAGCCTGAGGCACGTTTAATAATTTTTAAACACGGAGGACCGCACGAGTCAATGTGGCTTTGTCTTTTGTGTAAGGTTATTTTTAAGACTGCTGAATTTCCCTTGACTTCAGGAATTTGAGGTGAACAGATGAGTCTGCGGACTTTTCCCTGGTGAGGGTGTGCCCAGCTTTCACCTGTTGCGAAATAGTGTGTTTGGCTGAGATTATTTTCAACACACTGAGCAGAAGGTGACCTTTAAAACATTTAGGAGCTCAGCCTGTCAAAGGACAGTTTTCCATTTGTTAACAAACTCCATGTTCAGACTCAAACCAACAGTAAATGAATCCAGTAGACGGATACGTTCAACCACAAGACATAAAAAACACAACAGAGAGTAAAATGTCAGAAATGAACCACAGTGACAAACCAGGCTCACCGCCTCGCGGCTGAATGCCTCAGCAAACCACTATAGTCACAGTTACAGTATATACCCATGTCTGTCTGGACTCATATTTAAATGACAATTCTTGAAATATGGATGTTGCTTCAAAGAAGTTACAAACTTCAAAACATGGATGCACTGCATTCTGGTAGTTGTACGTTTTCTAGCCCTTGAGCGAAAGCAATGCCACAGCCCTTTCATCTGTGTTCTCTGCTCATGTAGTAGGGCGTCGATACAATGACTATGTATCGATATATTTTCAAGTAAGATATACATTTAGACAACACAGTTCATAATGATATAGGGTCAAGTTGTGTTACACGATGTATACCAGTGTGTATCTCTCCTCTGTCACACTCTCTGCACAGCTCCGCCCCCTCATTCACTCACAAGTTCTCCAGCAACACTTTGAAGAGCCTGACATGCACCTACCCAGAAATTTAACTACGTGTCGTGCTGACGCAGACCTCCTGTCTATTTTTGTAAGCTGACACCATTTCCCTCAGTGGAATCAAAGCTTTTATTTACTGTAATTACACAGATAAGAGACAATAAATTGTGAAGACAATAAAGCCTTGTCAGTGAACCTTGTGAGTTGAAATGGAGCCAAATTGTGTAATGCTACCTCTGTTAAATGTTGCTGTTGTCCCTGGCTTCATATGAGTAGAGAAAAAGTCTGCTAGCTGCTAGGCTAATTTATAGAATGTAAAATGCCATTAGCTTGTGCTAATAGCATTAGCATGTTTGTGGGGAAAATTTGTCCAGATAAAGACAAGTGTTTGTCTGTGAATGCTGTGAGTTATAGTGAAGCCAATCTGGAAATCCATTTCTTCCTTTACCTCTGGAGACACAGCCCGGAGTTTTTCGACTAACGGAAGTGCGGGGGCCTCGGTTATCGCTCACGCCCTTCACTTCCGGCGGTGCGGCCAGGGAATCGCCGTAGTTTACAAATACTTCGGGTAGAAAACCAGCAGAGTTTAGCTATATATCACATTGTTCACGTCACTATATCACTGTGTAGACTAATCTGAGGTTTGTTAAGTCTATAAACACAATGACTCAACAAACGTTACTATTTCTGTGTGCACGTTTTGTAATTAATATGGTTATCGTAGATTAGCTGGGCTAACCGTTAGCTGTTAACGTTAGCCGTTGGCGTTGTCTATAACCATAGACTGTATAAAAATAAGGTAATAACTCAATAAATGGTCCGTGAATAAAATATTTTTTCCAGCGGATATCTTAGTTACAACATGATTGAGCTAGCAAAGCAGTATTATGTTGCTATGTGTGGTATTTATTCAGTTATGGGAAATCACAATGTCTAGAAAGCATCAGTGGCTGCAGCTGACAGGGACAGTTAGCAAAGCTAACATCAGGACGTCATCTGTTTAAAGCCTCCCGTTGCCGGATACGACATGAAACTGCTCCAGTTAGCTCAATCATGTTGTAACTAAGACATCCGCTGGAAAAAATATTTTTTTTCACATTGACGAGACGGCATTACTGGAGCGGTCGCTATGGACGCGCTATGGACGCGGAGCTTGCTGTTTCTGTAGGTACACATTTCCTGGGGACACCTGCATGTCTCAGCTGCGCCCCCTCCATTGTGATTGGCTAAAGCGCAGCATTGTTCAGACTCAAAGCCCCCCCCCCCCCCCCCCAGTCGTCTTTCACACAGGGCTGCCGACAGATTCTACAATGTAGACTGCAGAATCTGTCTTGAGAGATTATAGTGAAGCTGATTTGTGTACTTGTGTTTGAAATTGTCTCTATTAAGCCATGTTTAATGTGTGTTTAATGTGTGTTTTGAATCAAGTAAACTAGACTAGTGTTTTGGAGGTGTAACTGTTGTCCAGCTGTATATTTTAAAACAGGGGATTAAAATCTCTGTCTTTGCATTTTATTTTGATCAGTCTGTTTTTATAAAACTTCTTGAGACATCTCAAATGTGGCTTTGACTTGCAACTGAAAACATGTAGCCCATCTCATGACAATACCGCGATATATATCGTGTATCACCAGTCAGCCTGTAAATATCAAGATATGAGTATTTGTCCATATCGCCCGGCCTTATCATGTACATGTAGCAGCAACTTCAAAACTATTTGTGTCTTTTTACTGCAGAGACGGCCCAGTTTTATGAAAGAGCATCCATACAGCAGTGAAATCTTTCTTTAAGTAACTAAAGACCTGCAGGCTCTGTTAGAGACGACAGATTTATGGACTGTTTGCCTTTCACTTTAATAGTTATCTAAATGTGGTGTCTGTTTACGAGTAGTGGAAAAGATTACCTCATAGGGCGTGAAAATGAAAACCTACTGTAGCAGTCACAGAAACCGGTTTCTCAGTCTGACTCAGATTTCATAGACACAGTAAGATTTCTTAAGCTCAGCCTATTATATTAAATCATGGTAAGCTCATTGTGAATGGATGCTGCAGTGTAACAGCTGATGGGTTTGGTATGTGCAGCGTTATACAGACATGAATGAGTGAGGTCAGCTGCTCGCCACATCCATAATCAGCAGAGGCGAGATGGGTTTCCCGCTTTTTTTTCACTTAGTCACCACTAGTTTGTTTACAGAACTAAAACCAGGAAGCCTAACAACACACACACACATACACAGACATACACACCACATTACATCATCCAGTCACACACTGTTAACCTTTATGCCACAGATCAGGTTGTGTGAGGAAACATTTCTCACTGTTCAAATAAAATCAGGTTAGAGCTGACTGTCAGCTTTATCTTAAAATGAACAGTGCTGGTTTAACACACCGTCCAACATGAATAAATGATTTACAGGTCCAGGGTGTAGATTTAGAGGGAACTCTCAGCAGAAATATAATAAGTCTGTTTTCATCAGTGTGAAATCACCCAACAATAAGAATCGTGTTTTTATTACCTCAAGGCCCAGACACACCAAACTGACAGTAGCAGTTTGGTGTGTCTCTGCCAAAAAGTTATCTTGAGCACGCCTCAAAGATTACAGTCAATGGCTGACTGGCATGTACGTTCTGCACCTGCGTGAGAAGAAATAACTCTCCATAGCAGCAGACGGTGGTACTCTGTCATTCAAATGAGGAAGCCGTAAGACAGAAGGGACGGATCAAAAGCCCCGTTTCCACCAAACACTCGCAGTATAGTACCTCTTGAACCAACAGTAACCCTTCAGACATGGCACCGAGACTAGTGCTCCCGGTAAAAAACCTCCTGAACAATGAACGCTGACGAAATCACTGAAGCAATCTGCAATCCTCACCGCTAGATGCCACTACATCTCCCTAAATCTGACACACTGAATACATCAATATTTGGTGCGAGACTGAATGTGTGAACTCTCACTCACAGCCTTCAAAAGACATTTGTTATATGGTGTTGCTCAGTCAGGCCTAGAGCGCAGGAAGTGAAACTTCACATTGAGATTTAGATTCCAGTCTGCTCTTAAATATGAAATATAGAAACCTTTCTATTTGCAGTTATTTTTGCCCGTCAGCGCCTGAACACAGGAACATATACTTTGCTATTTACAACAGGGGGTGGTGCTGTCAGGCAGCTTTTGGCACACACGGTGAGAAAAGTTCAAGTGCAAGGTGGTGATGGTGGGATGCAGAAGAAAACAGAACTGTAGATGAAAGCAAGGTGGTGGCATCTAGCAGTGAATTGCAGGTTGCAACCTGCTGAAAAACTTCCCCTGGCTAGAATTCCTTCAGTGTTCATTGTTCAGGAGCTGAACACAGGTCTCCTCCTCTTTAAAACAACAAACTAAAACCAGTAAAAACACTGAATAAAGCAGATTTATTATACGAATCAGTGCATCTCTGACACTCTGGCATCTCGGGGCTCGCCCACAACACAATATTATGTGCACACCTTTTTCTGATCCAGGTGTTCAGGAGGTTTTTACCAGGAGCTGAATTATCCACAGAGGTGGCTGAACCAGTTTCACGTTACAAACCAGTGTAACTCCGACACTGGTCATTGCAGTCAGGCTAACTACAGTGGGCAGCGCAAAAAAGCGAAAACACGAATGCCCCTATCTAAAGGCAGTGTTTGGTGTGTCTTTTGTGGGCTACTGTAGAAACATGGCGCCCTCCATAGACAAGGACCTGCTCCCTATGTAGATATAAAGGTCTCATTCAATGGTAACAAAACAATTCTTATTTTCAGGTGATTTTACACTAAAGGAAACACACTTATTATATTAAATTTCATTTCTGCTGATACAACCCGTAAATCCTACACACTGGAGCTTTAATTGGAGGTTTTATACAAGGAAGTTGGATTTAACCTGTAGGCTCAAAACTAAAATACTCTTAAGAGTCTGTTAAAGAAACTTGGCCCATGTTAAAATGGATGCCACACGTTTATAATGTCTTTTTTTTTTTTTCCCCTTTATAAAAAAGAATTTATAAAAAAGAAAGCATCACTATCCTTGTGAATAAAATTATTAAAACCAAAAATAACATTCTTATAGTAAAGGTGAAAATCAGAAAAGACAGAGTCAGCAATAAACTTGTGGAAGTCCCTCCAGAATTTATAAGTGAATTCACATGACCAAAATAAGTGAGTGCATGTTTCAGGATGCTTTTGGCAGAAAGAACAATTAACATCTATACCATTCTTAAATTTTGATAAATATTGTTTTGTAGGGTAGAATTTGTGTATCAATTTAAATGAGATCTCTTTGACTTTGTTTGTTAAAAAAAATCTTTGTGGTAACGTCCAAACTTTTTTCCACTCAATATCAGACACGAAATTGGCCCAATAAAATGTCGCTGGTGGGACAGAAACTTGGCCATCCTGAAACATGGCTCTTATTCTGGGGTTCAGAAGCTTACCAGATGAAAAGCAAACACTACCGAGAGAAGACTGTGACACATCAGGAGGATTGAATGATAAGGGAGGAGAGCTGTCAGAGTACCTGAATAACATGTACAGGCCAGATGGAGTAGCGTCAAATACCACTGAAAATTCTCTAGGTGTTATTGGTACATTATATCTCATAAGAAATTCAGAGTAATTATACAACAGTCCGTCTTTTTTGAACAATTGACTAACCAAAACAATTCCGTTGTTAAACCATTTATCCAAAAAAATTGATTTGTTTTTGTAAACAATGTTACAGTTGTTCCAGATGAAGCAACTCTGCGGAGAAAAATTGTGTTTGTAAATCAATGTCCACGCTAAAAGAACCTGCTGATGACAGTGAGAAAGTTTCAGTGGTATTTTTGGAATGCTATAATTGCAGAGCAACAAGAAATTAAGGCCGCCCAAATTTGAGAACACATGATATGAGATGAAATTCCAAATAGATGTGGGATTTTTCAAATATTTTTTGATCCAATTTATCTTGAAGGTATTATAAAGTGCGCCAAAAACAATAAAATTCAAACCACCTTTGTCATAGGAGTTTAAAGTGACAGATTTTCTTAAGCAGTGGGTTTTGTTTTTCCATAAAAAAATGTGTAACATTTTATCAATTGATTTGCAAGTTGTGTTATCAACATGTAAAGACTGAGCAGCATAGGTTAGACGTGTGATTCCCTCTGTCTTTGAAAGCAGAACTCTTCCCTTTAAAGACAAGTCTCTCTGCAGCCAGTGGTTACACGTTTATAATGTCCGCTGAGCACAGCGAGTTTACATCACATAGTACTATCAGGAATGACACCCAACCGCTTATCTGTCACGTGACCAGCTCTGCAGCTCCTCGATCAGATGGAAAACCCCAAACACCAGCTCTTCTGCCTTTTAGGAATATTTAACAGAGCCATTCACAAGAATAATAATACTAACTTGTTTAAACGTACATCATGTAACTGAATTAGAGTATCAAAGCTCATAAAAACGATGAATGGATCCTGTAAAACAAACCACAAAGCATGTTGTTGTGGTAATTAATATTTTACAGCATGTTTAGCCTCTAAGTTCTTCAACAGCAGCAGCTGGAAACCCCCCCACCCACCGTCAGGCGACAGACACAAGTGCGCACTTTAACTGAGTGTGACAACTACTATTAGCTTTCATGCGGTAGCCGTGTGTGTGGAGAAAGCGTCCTCATCCGCCTTTATCGTGATTTTACTCATGCGGATACATTTATAGATTTGCATTTGACCGACAGCAGCACCCATACAGTCTGATTCAACAGCCGAATCTTAAAGTGCATGAATTCATAATGGAGTTTGGTTTGAGCGCTTCAGCTCAGCGATGTGAAGAGACACAGTTTGTGATGAACTTACCATAGTAGATGATAATAGGGAAAAAAATCCAGTTAATGTAGTTAAGCTTCATGTTGGCGGACTGAGATTTCATTGGTGTTGTTTCGCACGGCATCGGCGTTTTTCTGAGGGACTATTTCCGCATTGGGCTTTTTATAGCCTCGTGATGTAACCGCTATCGAGAGATCATACGTTTCCGCCCGAATTTCGTTTTTGCTTTCCCTTCATCACTTTCAGTACACTTATCCTGCAAACACCACACTGTAAAAAAATAAAATAAAATACTCCACTACAAGTAAAAGTCCTGCATTTCAAACTTGTCTCCACTGAAAGTATTAAAGTATAAACAGAAGTGAGAGTCAGTATGTGGCAGTAAACTGTCCCCTGCTGATGTTTGTGGCTGCATATTCCTGCTGCAGATGTTTAAGGAAGAAGTAGGAGAACTTTCTCAGCACATAAAGGAACATTTCATCACAAGCAGTCACCATCAACACTGGACAGGTGCTGGATGGAAAAGTGGAATCTAAAAAAGCTGAATTATTAATGTAGTGCAGTAAAAAGTGCATCATTTACCTCCACTGTAAGTCAGGTGGAATATTAGGTCTACATTATTTTTCTGCACCTGCCAATCCTGGTTGGCACAGGTGTAAAGAAGAGTCGCAGCACCACCAAGAGGAGAGACAGAGAAGTGTTGTCAGGCTGTTGTGGTGCGTTCGTTTTGTACTCGGAGGTCGGAAGTGGGAAGTCGGAATGACGTCACCTCCGAGTTGACAACAGTTTTTGCATTCTAGTTGATGACTCTGGTTGGGCAAGTCGGAAAAAAAACATGCCCGCAAGAAAGCCTTTGTTACCCAGTTGCACTTTCGGAGTATAGACAGCTTCAAAACCATCATGCAGCTGATGAAAGCTGCAGATGAAGCTGGCCTAATGTAAAACAAATAAGATAGAATTGCTATAAACAGTAGCAGAGTGTTTACTCACCATGTATGTGACCGACAGCCACCTTTTCGTAAGTCGGGGTTGATACGGATGCTCAGAGTTTCCGAGTGATCTCAGGGTGTGTTTGAGTTTAAACCTCAGACTGAGAACTGGGAATTTCCGACGTCCGAGTTCGAAACGAACGCACAACAAGATGATTTCTTTATACACATAGGCTACACATTCCCTTGTGCTCCTTTTCTTAATGCCAAGTGGAAAGTCCCTGCCTTAAGACTTTTGGAGGTATTAGGATCGGTCAGAGAACACATGATTGCTATATTTGGCTGTAAATATGATCTCTTTGTGCCGCTTTCCAGAGGTGGAGGTGAGCACATTTACTGGGCCCTATCTACTTTTGATGCTACTTTCCTGCTTCGACACAACCACAGCTCTTTTTTAGGGACTGTTCTTTACTCATCAGAGGAGGTTGGTGGCTGGGGTGGGACTTTATTTTTTCTTTTCTTTTTGTCTTTTTTTTTTTTTTTTTACCCTCTCTGGCACTACAAATATTTTTCATTGAGTCTCCCTGAGTGACTGGTGGGAAATTAATGACCCTCCCTCCACCATAAATTAACAATTACATTTCTGATTTACTCTTAAATATTTAAAAGTTGAAGATGAAGTCCTGGGATTGAAAAAAAACTTGATTTTTCACTCTTTTGCAAATGGTTAGTTTGTGCAAATGATTTACTTATGTATTAATATTTAATAAGACGTAGAATAAGGTGAATTTATTGAAATGTCATAGTAAAATCAGATTTTTTTTTCTGACAGAAACATTTAGTGCACACGATGTGTCCAAGGACAGCTGGAAATTTGAAACTTCAACAATAACTTCTGTTTTCACAGTTTCTGGTGATTTGATTTTTATAGAAGAAAAAAATGAATTTTAAAAAAGGTCATAAAATAGCCAAAATGTTATATTTTATAAATTTCATAAATGTATAATATATTTTGTCTATGAAAATTGCCAAAAATGTATCTCCAAAACTGATTGCGAAGGTGTGTTTTCTTTATAAATCAGTGGTAAAATAAATACAGAATCCAGACATTTAAAGCTGTATTTGCACATATGATGTGTCCAAGAACTTTTTCATTTTTTTTTTTAAATCCAACAATATTTTTTTTTTTCTTTTTTCAGTTTCTGGCTGTGATCAATGGTGTCATTTTAGCCATTTTTATAGAAAAAAATGTCCTGAATTAAAAAAAATCACACAATTTGGCTACAAAGTAGCCAAAATTTAATATATTTTATACATTTTCTAATATATAATAATTTTATAATATATCCTGGCCATAAAAATCACCAAAATCTATCTCCAAAGATGATTATCTATCTATCTGCCAAAATTTGGAAAATCACCAAAATTCAGAAGGCATGTTTTTTTTTTTTTTTTAACAGAAATCAGTGGTAAAATAATTACATAATCCAGCCATGTAACGTTGTATGCCCCTCCTCTAAGCCAAGATTTAAAAAAAAAAACTTTAATCCCTTCCCAGTGCCTAAAAACTAATTTGACATGCCTCCCTCTTTTTGCACCATCCCTCCCCCTCATAAATAATGACCAGTCCCTTACTTCATATTGATTTGAGTACTTTTTTACGGACAAAAAACTTAAATGTTAAAATCTATCCGTGATTAAAAACATATCTGTAATAATATAACACTTTAAAATGAGCCTTTCTGCATAAAGAGTATTTTTACTCATAGTACTTCAATTACTTTTTTGCTGATTCTATACTTTGGCTTAAGTAACTCTTCAGCAGGGGTTGTAGCCAATTCAGTGGTCTGGCACGGACCAGTGGTCGCTTGTCGCGACCAGCTCCTCAGTGATCTGTCCTGTGTTCCTTGTGGTCTGTTTGTTGTCTGGATCAGTTAATGAGTGGTCCGTGAGGTGATTTTTGTATTTTTAATACACCTTCTCCCTTCTCATGTCGTGTTGGCAGCACTGTTAGCTGAATAAATGTCAGAGATCAGAGTTTAAAGCCTGACCAGGGACAAAGACTGCAAATTAGCTGAAACTAGATGTCTTATATGCATGCCATTTTCCCATTTTTTGTGGCAATGTTGTAGCCTACGTATTGTCCCTGTTAAGTAAACATTTAAAAAAAAAAATCACAATCTTTTGTCTGTCAAATATACTATATTATGCATATTCTTTATTGTTGCACTGTAATATTGCAGTTCGTGACTCCCCCTCTCTTTCTCTGCACAGTATGAGTCTCTATTTTATTTAGCTGTTTTTATATGAACCAGTGGTCCAAGATACTGGTCGTGACCAGCTGCTCAGTGGTCGGGACCAGATGGTCCCTAACACGGACCTGATGGTCCCGACCACTGAGCAGCTGGTCCCAACCACTGACCTGATGGTCCCGACCACTGAGCAGCTGGTCGCAACCACTGACCTGATGGTCCCGACCACTGACCTGATGGTCCCGACCACTGAGCAGCTGGTTACGACCACTGAGCCGCTGGTCACGACCACTGACCTGATGGTCCCGACCACTGAGCAGCTGGTCCCAACCACTGACCTGATGGTCCCGACCACTGAGCAGCTGGTTACGACCACTGAGCCGCTGGTCCCGACCACTGACCTGATGGTTCCGACCACTGAGCCGCTGGTCACAACCACTGACCTGATGGTTCCGACCACTGAGCCGCTGGTCACAACCACTGACCTGATGGTTCCGACCACTGAGCCGCTGGTCACAACCACTGACCTGATGGTTCCGACCACTGAGCCGCTGGTCACGACCACTGACCTGATGGTCCCGACCACTGAGCCGCTGGTCACGACCACTGACCTGATGGTCCCGACCACTGAGCCGCTGGTCACGACCACTGACCTGATGGTCCCGACCACTGAGCCGCTGGTCACGACCACTGACCTGATGGTCCCGACCACTGAGCAGCTGGTCCCGACCACTGACCTGATGGTTCCGACCACTGAGCCGCTGGTCACAACCACTGACCTGATGGTTCCGACCACTGAGCCGCTGGTCACAACCACTGACCTGATGGTCCCGACCACTGAGCCGCTGGTCACGACCACTGAGCCGCTGGTCACGACCACTGACCTGATGGTCCCGACCACTGAGCCGCTGGTCACGACCACTGACCTGATGGTCCCGACCACTGAGCAGCTGGTCCCGACCACTGACCTGATGGTCCCGACCACTGAGCAGCTGGTTACGACCACTGAGCCGCTGGTCACGACCACTGACCTGATGGTCACGACCACTTAGAAGTTGGTCACAACATTGCCACAAAAAATGGGAAAATTGCATGCATATAAGACATCTAGTTTCAGCTAATTTGCAGTCTTTGTCCCTGGTCAGGCTTTAAACTCTGATCTCTGACATTTATTCAGCTAACAGTGCTGCCAACACGACATGAGTTAAGATTCAGCTGCCTCTGGGCTCGTTATGTCTGCAGAAATATGAGCTTACCGGTGATGAGAAAAAAACTCCAAGAGATCCAACAGTTCCCCGTCAGGTTCATGATGACACGAGTACAGACTGTGGAGGAGTCTCCCTGATAACACACTACTTTTAGTGATTAAAAAATTTAAAATAATAATGAGGACGATCGGAGCGTGCTCTCTCACGTCGCAGCGGTTTTCTTATGATGCCTTTGTTCCGCATTTACCAAACTTAAATAGACCCGCCTCAAGCCGGGGACTCCCATGAGGGGAGCACCTCCCTGCATAGGTCGGGGGAACTCCAAAGAAATTTTTATTTTTTCATGTGGAGTCCCAGCAGTGATGAAAGTGAAAGCGGAGCTTATGCTCACTTTTAGCCTAGTGTTTTTGAGTCAGTGTTGGAAAAAGTATAAAAATGCTTTACTTCAGTAAAAGTACCCACTCAACAAACCAAAAATACTCCAGGTAAGGTTTTACAAGAGAAGTGCTGCATTCATAATTGATTGCCAAGTAAAAGTACAGAAATATTATGAGCGAAATGCAGTTTAAGTATCAGCAATAGGGCAAACGTGCCCACTATCAGCTTCATGTAGCCTAAAAGTATCAGCAGAACCGACGTGTCACCTTAGTTGCTGTACACTTTTATTTTTACTGTTATTTTCATTCATTTAAATTGCTTTTGTCTGCTTGAGGAAAGTTTCACAAATATAAAAAGTCCATGGATAAAAAATGCATCACAGAGAGAGTCATGATTGACCTTGTTTGCACTTGGAGGTGTCCTGTTAACAGTTTTACAGTAGCTACATGTATCAGAAGTGTTCTCAGCCTCATGCAGTAAAAGCATCAGAAGTATTCTTAGTTTTATGTGAAGTATAAACAGTAAAAATACAGAGTATTCTCAGTAAACGACAGCAAAAAGCACAACGTATCCCTCTGAAATGTAATGGAGTTGAAGTATACGTCCATGTATATAATAATAGTCTAAGTTCTGTTGGATGCCAAAAAAAGAAGTGTAATGATTAAAACAAATATTTATATTCCTTAATGTCTGTGAGTCATTAGACATTGAAACTGTGGTGAGTAATGGTGTGATGGCGTGATGCCAATATGATTATCAAAAGACCTATTCACTGTCTGTTTTTGAGTCACATGGACAAAATCAGTGAGCCTCCTTATCTGATGTGTTAGGTTCAGGTTTTGTTTGGACCCCAGAGCAGATACTGATGCAGGTAAGTAACAAAAAAAGGTTTATTAATAACACGAAAAAACAAAAGAGCAGGCAGTGGAGGCAGGGAGCTGGCTGGCTCGTAGAATATTCACCGAAGGATGGATTGAAAAACTCAGGCGCACGGTGAGGCACAAAGGACGACCTGAACACAACAGGAAAAAACTACAGGTAAGTTCAAAAGAACTCTAGCAACACTAGAAGAACAGGCAGCAAAAATACGGCTATGCAACAAGTTGATCACAAGATACAAAATGTAAGAACACAGAGCTCTACCGAACATGACAGAATTATCTGGCAGCATAGTGGAGTGAAGACCAGGCTTTTGTAGACAGGAAGATGAGGTGAGTGAAGACAGGTGTGCCTCATCTGCTGCTGCAGGAGAAGCCAGCCACACCCCCTGACACACACCTGCACTGCAGAACAGAAAAGAGGGGAGGGAGAGAGAGCAAACACAAAAACATAGCCTACCACAGGAACCAAAATCATCACATGATGTTCTGTGCCTGAGCAGCACTGCTCACGCAGGCAGTGTGGCCACTCTAACCTGTTGACACAGGCACTGAAAAGACAAGCAACAGGTTCAATGATGCACATGTGTTTCTTACACGTGCAGCGTAGCCCAGGCATTAGTGTTAAGGTTTGTTTTGTGTTGCGTTCAGTGTGTATTTGTGATCGATAGAGATTTTATTTTATGTATGTAAAGGTGAAGTGTGTAAGATTTGGGGGGGATTTCTGAAATTTCTCCTGGTAAAAATTGCTTTAGTGTTCATCGTTAAGGACGTTTTTACAAGGCAACACATTCTCACTCCGACCTCGTCACATATCGATGTTTTGGTCGCGGACTTTCCACGTCCACATACGACATACAAGGTACCCTGGGTGCGTTGGTTGTTGCCGTTCTGGGACACCATATCAAGTTATTTTCTTTCAAGATACACTTCCGTTTTCACAGGAACGTTCACTTACAGTCTCTTTCAAAATAAAAGCACTATGTCAGTACAACACTGCGAAGAACAGGGTTTGGCTTTAGAAACATACGGGACGTGAACACCGCTCTCTCAGGTGGAAGTCGATGTTTGTTGGACAAAAAAAAAACAATAATAATTTTAAAACTCATTTAAGCTTTCATGTAAGTTTGCCTCCATACACTTCACTTTAAAAATAAAAGTACATATTTGAAGACTATTTCAAGAAAAGAGGAGAGGTTGCAGCCTGTGACTTGGAGCAAGTTGCTATTCCAATGAAACGTTTTTGCAGCATAAGGAATTTTACGAAGATATGTGGGGTTGAGGTGGTTCGGGCATCTGGTAAGGATGACTACCGGACACCTCCCTTGGGAGGTGTTTCGGGCGTGTCCAACCAGGAGGAGACCTCGGGGCCCCAGGACCTATGCCCAGGACAGGCTGGAGGGATTACATCACCCGGCTGGCCTGGGAACGCCTCGGGGTTCCCGCGGAAGAGCTGACGGAAGTGGCTGGGGAGAGGACTGTCTGGGCTTCTTTGCTGAGGCTGCTGCCCCCGCGACCCGGACCGGATAAGCGGAGGACGACGAGTACGAGTACGAGTATGTGGGGTTAGTTGCCCAGACAATACTACCAAAGGTAAGACATGGATATATATTAGACTATAATATTATGTTCAAAAAAACAAGGTGGATGTAATAAAAGACTTATTTTTCTAATAATTCCCAAAGATTTTGTGACCTAATTGCAAATAAAACTAGTAAAGCCGCTCCACATTACAAACTGGTGTAACTCGCACACTGCTTAATGTAAATGCCAGTTTTTGGTTTGTCCGTTCTGGGCTACTGTAGAAACATACTGCTACAGTACTACTACATGTATAAATTTGATTGAATACAACTTTATTTGGGTATATGAGCCATGAGAATGCTGTGAAAACAAAAGAAAAAGGTTTTAAAGCATGTTAAGAAAAACTTATGACACAGGACCACACTTAGTTAATATGTTTTTAATTATTCCATAAACAATTTGTTTTGGCGCCCACAGTTGGTAATCCAGCCTTCACTTAAAACACTATCTAGCTCCATAATACACAGTTGTACTCTTCTGTTTGTTTGAGTTAAATGTTTTGGACAAAAATTTTAAATGAATGTGATGACAGAATATTTACTGACACCTCACATCTACCTGACTGATGATTTAAATTGTTAATTTACTGCATGGAGTCTGGTGGGGACAAACATAGAGTCACAGCACCACCTTCTGGACACCAGCAGAACTGACACATTCAGGAGTCAGAACCACAGGTGGTGTTCTTCCCGGTTATTAAATAATGATTGTTTTCATTCTGGATTAATCTGCTGATTATTCTCTCGATGAATCAGTTGATTGTTTGGTCTGTTAATGGTCCAGAGCCTCAAGTGACCTTCACAATGTTTGTTTAATCTCATTATTACTAATTCATCACAGTTATTAAGCATTGTCGCCTCACAGCAAAAGGGCTCCTGGCTCAAACCCCAGGGTGGTGGGGTCAAACCCAGGGTGGAGGAGCCCTTCTGTGCGGAGGTTGCATGTTCTCCCTGTGTCAGAGTGGGTTTTCTCCAGTAAATATTCTGTCATCATATTCATTTAAAACATAGAGACAGACAACTATTCACACTCACATTCACACCTACTGACAATTTAGAGTCACCAATTAACCTGCGTGTCTTTGGACTGTGGGAGGAAGCTGGAGTACCTGGAGAAAACCCACACTGACACAGTGAAAACATGCAACCGGGAAGGAACCAGGAACCCTCTTGCTGTGAGGCGATGGTGTTAACCACTGCAACACCGTGCCGCCCTAATTTGATATCAGCGTTTCTAAAGTTATGTAGTATGTATGAGCTGACTTTGTCATCAGGAGGTGGAGGGGATGGTAGATGCATGGATGGATTACTGAATGGGCTACTGGGCACAGGCCCCCCAGGGCCCTCCTGGCCTTCACCTGCAAAATGTCACTCAAATGAACACAAACTAACCAGGAAGAGATTCAAAATGACAAAGAGATGCCAAGGAACTGCAAAGAGACCCAAAACACATATGATCAATAATCTTATATCTTCCACACTGGACCTTTAAGTACACACATGAGTAAATGCACTTTGTGACATCACAGTGCGGCAAATATCTCTTCGTATTTTCGCAGCTGATATCAAATTATCAGCAACGATCAAAACTGGCATCAGCTTATTTTGTCATGAATAATTACTTAGGTGTGTTTTCAGCTCTGTTCACATCCAAACACTGTCATGATGCGGCATTCCTGGAGAATGAAGCCTCACAGGTGTGTATGTGCTGCAGAAACACACCTGTGTGTGTGTGTGTGTGTGTGTGTGTGTGTGTGTGTGTGTGTGTGCGCGCGCGCGCGCGCGCGCGGATTCTTCCTCTTTTCTCAGCCCGATGTCTCAGTCATTGAGGCTGAAGCAATTACACGCCTCACCGCTCCGGTTATGAGTCATAGCACGCAAAAGACCGCCGCTCCGCTCCTGCCGCTCGCGCGTCTGCACAGATCTGCCGTGTGATAGGGCGGAGGAGCTGCCCGCAAACTGCCTGAGGAGACAGAGAGAGGAAAAATTCATTCACAGAGAAGCCGGCGGTGGTTATTTTTAGGGTGGAGGAGGTGACAGGCAGCAGAAGCCTTTTTGCAAACATTCCCACATCGCTTCGCTCCACCTTGAATTAACGCAGGATATGTCAGCGTAGAGCCGTGCGTAAAGAAAGCTGCGTGCGGCACCGCGGTAAGGAGACGCTTTACGGGCAATTTCACCTCATTTCTGGAGGAAAAATTTCCACTCTGCTGATTGCAAACGACGCAGCCGGCGTTCCTGGTTTCCTGCTCAGACGGTGTCGGTGCATCGGATCGGGTCGTTGTCTCCGCTGAGGACACGTTTGTTGGTTTTATTACTGTTGGTGTTATTTGGGGGAGCGAGCCGCCTCCGTCAGGTGCAGAGCAGAGTCAGAGCATCACATCCGCCCAGCAGAGGTAAGAGACAAACACACAGACAACACGGATGACCGGCGGTGACACACAACACCGTTTAACACCGGTTTAATGAACACACACACACACACACACACACACACACACACACACGGGCCTGATGGCTAATATGAATCCAGAAACGTCGATCACACCTGAGCCGGCGCGCCAATGGAGCCCCATTATATTCTTATCCCTATAACCACCCTAAATTAAGCTTTGTTCCATCATATAGGAGTACATACATATATTCTAATCTCCTACAGGCACCCGTAGTGCTCCTGTGGTGCTTGTAATTGATCATTATGTATTGATTTAAACATATGTTGTCTGCAGCACCTCCATCATGTTCCAAACTCTGATTATATGGACCTCCTTAGTGCTTTATAGGTGAAACTTGTCGGTGATAAAACCCCAATAAAACACAATGTTCATCTGATATCCCATAATAATCTCGCAGGTGCAGCGTGTCTGTGGCTCTCTGTGGGGAGTTGAGCCTCTATCGGCCTCGTGATGATGTCTTAATCTGCTGTAGTGTGTCTGTAATACCTCATCTCCCTACAGGAATGTATGGAGGCTCTGTTGTGCTGCGCAGATGTGAATTTTAATCATGAATCAAACTTCATAATGTCAGATATTTTAGGGTGTGTGTTATCTGAGCCTGTATATCCATATGGTGCTGATATGGTGTTCCTGCTGCTGTGTTAATACCTCCATATGTTGGTCCTGTAGCGTTGTGGTTTTATGTGGTGTTACTAAGGTGGGATTCATGCTGCGTCTGTGACTGTCTTTAGTGTCCCTCTGGGTGCTTTAATGTCTCTGTAATGTCCTCCTGAGACCTGAACTTTTGTTTGGTGTTTTTTTTTTAAGATATTTTTTGGGCATTTTTTGCATTTAATGGACAGGACAGTTAAGTGTGAAAGGGGGAGAGAGAGGGGGGATGACATAGGCTGGACTCGAACCCGGGCCGCTGCGGCAACAGCCTTGTACATGGGGTGCCTGCTCTACCAGTAAGCCACCGACGCCCCGTTTGGTATGCATTTTAAATTTCTCCCAACTATTTGGGATCAGTAGGAACTGATAAATATAAAAAACTAAACATTGTCATTGATAATAAAGTCCCAATGTCCTCAAACGAGACGTTAATAAAGTCTCCTGTAACAATTCAATAATAAAGTCTTGATGTCTTCAAACGAGACGTTAAATAGTCCCAGTGTCTTCAAACGAGTACTTCCTGATTAACATCGCATTCGCATGTTACTGTTACAAAAATTGGACAAATTTGTTGCCATATCAGACTACAAACATTATTAATCATAAATAAACAAGTTTCAACCATAACATGTGATCAGGTTTTGGACCTTGTCCACTTTTGTGTCAGGATCGGCTGCAGACTGACTTGGCAGAGATGGGTGCCCTCTTGTTTTAACATGGATTAGTGTATTGTGCTCTTACAACCACTAGATGGCACAAAAAGTGTCCATGAATGAGGACAACAGGTCTAAGTTAAAGCTGCAGTAGGTAGAAAGCCTGAAAACGGTTGATTTTTGAGTCCCATCTGAGTTAGGTTTCGTTCGTCTCTGCCCTGAGCCCCTCCTACCAGACGAGCATTTTATCCTACTTCGTTCTATTTCTCCCTCTCTGGGAGCCTCGGCTCTCCCTCACCGCGCAGCAGCCCTCCCCATCCCTCCCTCGCGGCCCCGCACATATACCCCCGAGGCTCAGCTCTCCCTCACCGTGCAGCAGCCCGCCCCACACATACCCCCAAGGCTCAGCTCTCCCTCTCCGTGGAGAGCCCTCGGCTTCACTCCCACGGCCGACCCTTGTGCCCTCCAGCCAGGCCCGGCCCCACCTCACCCTTCCCTTCCCTCCAGGGCTCCGGGGAACCGAGTTCTGTCTTCCTTTTTTTGGGTTGTTTAGCCGTGTAGGCAGTTGCTGTGCTGGAATAGCTATTTTACCTGGTGCACTGTTCGCCATTGCCGCTTGCTCTCCCCTTCTGCCGATGGCACGGGAACGCGCATATGCAGTATAACAGCCAATAGGAACGCAGTGGTCTGAGCTGACCTGTGATTGGTTGATGCACATCGGCATGATACTGATTCTTTAGAGACTGAACACAGAGCCATGGTGAGGTGCAGAAACCTATTGTTTGTCTCAGACGACTTGATTTACATTATGCTTAGAGGATATTATAAAATATTTACTCAATTATACCAAAACAATGTTGCCTACTGGAGCTTTAAGTAGAACGAAAGATAAGTTCAAGTAAATCCAAGATGTCGTGTCCTCATGTGAGGACACAGGGTCTCAGGAGAATATTTTCTATCCTATATGTTCATAGGGAGTTGAATAACAGTTATTTTTTAACATTTTAATTTGCATTTCTCATTGCTGTAGGTTGAAAGTGATTATTTCCAGTTGCTGAAATATGTAGCCTTTAAACTCAAAATAAAAGTTTTAGCATTCCATCAACTAAAGTGTGCGTCATATGTCTACGAGCTGGCACCCTCTCCTACATTTTGGTGAACCTGAATAGTCAACACATTCTCATTTCGACCTCGTCACGTATTGACGTTTGGTCAGGGAGCTTCCATGTCCAGATACAACATGCAATGTACCCTAGGTATGTTGGTTGCTGACGTTCTGGGATGCCGTGTCAAGTTCTGCCTGTTACATGTGTTGTCTGTTTTCAAAATAGAGATGGGATTTATGGCTCTTTGAGGGGAGCCGGATCTTGGTGAGCCGTTCCTTTCAAAGAGCCGTTCAAAAAACTGGCTCATTTGACTGATTTTTATATTAAGTTTTAAGAAGCCAGCCTGGTGGTAACTCATTTTATCTTGGAAATAATCACTGGGAGGTATGATGGGGTAAGATTTGGAACAAAATAATACAAAATTAGATATCCCACCAATATCTGAGTTTGAATTATTCTGAAATATTGATTATAACCTCATTTGACATGTGTGGACTAGATTTTAAAGTCTGATCTGGATTCATTGTAAATATTCCACAAGGTTGCGCCATATCACTCTGTTTTGACAGTGACATCACTATTTTGGATTTACCCTTTATACAAACTGTTTGTATGTGTGTAAACCTACCATGACTTGTTATTCATGCAACACCGTGACCTTAACACTTACAAATAAACATTAAAAAACAAAGCAGGCTACAATGAATTTTGCTCAGGGGAGGAGCAAAGGAGGAGCACACAGTGATATTAAAAGAAAAAAAAAAAAAAAAAAAAGAACGGTTCCCAGCTGCGACTCGGTTCCCATCGTTCATGTTAACGAGCCGTTCAATAGAATCGGTTCGTTCGTGAACGTCACAACACTATTTCAAAATACACTTCTGTTTTCACAGGAAATGTACGGTTTGCATACAGTCTCTTTCAAAGTAAAAGCACTACGTTAGCACAACAATGCAAATTGACGTTTAATTCCTCCAACAACACACACATGTGGTTGGGTTTAATAAAAAGAACAGATTTTGGCTTTATAATTTTACGGGACGCAAACACAGCACTCCCGGGTGGAAGTTGGTGTTTCCCGCCCACCCTACTCAGGCTTTCGCCGCCTTAACTTTTGTTCTTGTCCCGCTGTGTTTCCCACTGACTGCATACCATGCCTATGTTAAAGAATGGCGTTTTTCATCAGTGTCCGATGCTGCAAGTCACTGCCCAAGCCTCGGATTTTGACAACTACGGAGTGAGACTGTGTTTAAATAGTGGTGGCTAGAGACCTCAAATGACTACAACGAAAAACGCAAAACAACCAGAAAGAAACACAAAAGGACCACGAAGAGACACAAAACCACAAAAAGATGCATAACAACTACAAAGAGATGCAAACCCACCACAAAGCCTGTGTGTCTTGCACAGGTGATGGTGCCCTTTGCATATCTGTGTCCAGGGGCCCATTGTCTCACTATTGGCCCATGGCTCACCTCATGGCTGATCCAGATGTTCAGGAGGTTTTTACAGGGAGCTGAATTAACCACAGAGGTCTCTTCATCTACAAAACAAATAGACCAGCTGATTAAAACTAGTAGAAACACTGATTTGTCTGTTTTGGTTACTGTAGAAACATGGCAGTGCAACATGGTGATCTCCATAGACAAGGACCTGCCAGGCCCTCAGGAAGTGTGCCAGGCTTTGAAGCCAATTTTTGTAGTGGCCAAGCAATGTAATTACACCGTCATGTGATGCCCTGTGGCCCAAAAAGACTTTTTCCCATTGACTTACATGGCGAAAGAGATGTCTGTAAATCAGTGGATATTTTTTTTAGAGCATCACAATCCTTGCAAAATGACTTGTTTCACTATTGGGATTAAGTCCATTCAGTCTGATAACATCTGGAGAGTCTAGAAGAGCCACATGATTGAATCAATTTATCCCAATTCAGGTTCACAGAGCACTTAATCAGAAGTATTCAGCTCGGCCAGCTGAACTCTCTTGTGCGCCTGATCTGTGGGCTGCACAGTGCGGACGCAGTGCCGATCATCCAGGTGATTTTAAAGGCGTCAGATTAACCATTTTGGCTTCATGCACCACTAAGCACCTTTCATAGGAATGAACGTTGTCCTGCCTTCAGCGCTGTATCCAGGTGTCTTTATACACCCATCAGACCTGCTCCATATGTAGATATAAACGTCTCATTCTAGGGTTACGAAAACTTCAGATGATTAAACACTAAAGAAAACAGATTTATTATACTTCATTTGAGCCAATAGATCCCCCTAAACCCTGCACACTGGAGCTTTAAGTGGCCTTAATGTGATTTTTATGGTGTTGCTGGAGCAGTGGTGGACTGCAAATAGGTACTCTTACTAAAGTACTTGAATATTTTAATCTAATGCCACTTTCTACTTTTCAGAGGGAAATATTTTTACTGCACTACAATTATTTGATAAATAGTTACTCTTCAGGTTGTTTTGAATACATGTCCTAAAATGTAAAGTGTGACGTATTTCATTAGATTACTCGAGTCAAGTAACTTATTTTGAATACTTTTGGTAGACCTCAAAATCAGGTGCACACTGTATGCAATTTTTTTTCCTCTGTGCGGGCAATAGCTGCGGCCAGAGGCATCGTGTGCTCGGGTTGTTCGTCCGTCCATACATCCATCTCTATGTCCTAGGGATGCACCAAAATGAAAATTTGTGGCTGAAGCCGAAGCCGATTATTATTAAACGCTTGGCCGAATACCGAGTACCGAATACCGAATACCGTTGTTTAGTTTTTCATTAGTTTTTGCAGATGAACACCCTCCAGATTAGTGTTGTCACGGTACCAAAATTGGGACTCACTGTGCGATACCAATGAAAATACCATGGTTCTGAGTAGTATCAGGATACCACAGTGAAAATGAGGCAGATGTGCCTTTTGTCATTTATGAAAAGATAAATCACTTTTCTATAATACATCAATTATATTTCAATGGAATAAATTACTTATTGACTTATTCATACTTCAAAAACAGCATCAATAAGTGATTAACATAGGGGGGATCAAAATAAAATAAATAAATAAACGGCTCGTTTCTCCTCTGACATGTCACATACCTGTGTTCGGGTGGCTCGGCTGTTCAGGTACTTCTGGGCAGTCATGACACTAAGAAGAGGATATTATTGGAACCGACTTCTCCGTCGCCCGGTAAGCCGATGGCTGCCGTATTTGACAGGAATACATTAATGTTACTGTCTGTGTCTGTGACCCCCGTTCAACCCACAATCGGTGGGATTCGCCTTTCGTTTCTGCTGCTGGTTGAAATCTGTAGGCTGCTCGCACAGCGTGCTGAATGATTTAAGCCTATTTTTCTCGCTCAAAACTATTTTTAGTCGCAAATGCGAGTGCCGTGATGGACGGATCGCCACACTACCAACATTTTGTTCCACCCATCACGGCACGCCGTTTGATTGCGTTATCAAAACATGCCGCTATTATTCAGCCTTGCTTTTAACTTATTCCACCGAATACCGAATGTGTGTTTTTTTGCAGTATTCGGCCGAATATATTCGGTGCATCCCTACTATGTCCGCACATAAGGACGTCCCATCCTTGTGAGATTTCTTCAAATTTTGCACAAACGTCCAGTTGGACTCAACAATGAACTGATTTGATGAGTTTTTGGTGGTCAAAGGTCAAGGTCACTATGACCTTGTCTTTCTCAGTCTTGTGAATGCGACATCTCGAGAATGCATTGAGGGAATTTCTTCAAATTTGGCACAAACTTTCACTTGAACTCAACGATGAACAGATTGGATTTTGCTGGTCACTGTGACCTATCTATGTCATTCTTGTGAACAGATATCTCAAGAACATGGGAACTGCCCATTGGTCTGACATCCCATTGTTTCCGACCATATTAAACCCATTGTTCCGAAGTCCCGTTGTTCTGAAATCATCATGATGCCCTGTGGTTAAGGTCTGGTTAGGTTTAGGCACAAAACCACTTGGTTAGGGTCAGGAAAAGATCATGGTGTGGGTTAAAATGAAAAAGAAAGTGGCAAACACATAAGCCGTGAGCCTGCTCCGCCTCAAGCCTTTCCCAGCTGACCCAGAGCCGGTCGCGGCGCACCATCAAGGTAGAAATACGCCTGCCGAGAGCTATTCAGCACTGCGGACCGTCGGACTAATGGGATGTCGGACCAATGGGCTGTCGGACCAATGACATGGACCCAACGTCATAATGTTCTGCTTAAGACACTTTTCTTGCCATTATTTACCGTCATATCTCAGGAACAGAAGGGGAGACATTTGATCAGGTACTTTATTCGTGACACTCATCTTGGTGATCCACCTTGAACCGGTGCTGATTGTATAGATCCCCTGTGTGTAAAGCATTCATGTTTACACAGCCATGGATGACTCTGTAAGAGAAACTTGACTGGTGAGTGGAGGCGTACAAACTGCACGGCCGTAATTCCAGTTTATTATAACCTTTCTATTAACATAAAACTATAATCATG
The DNA here is from genome assembly GCF_041903045.1 of Epinephelus lanceolatus. Lineage (NCBI taxonomy): Eukaryota > Metazoa > Chordata > Actinopteri > Perciformes > Serranidae > Epinephelus > Epinephelus lanceolatus. The sequence continues at coordinate 11,881,656 of NC_135739.1, forward strand.
ATCTTCCCTATTCTTATCCAAAGTGCTTTTGTTGCCTAAACCGAAGACAGGAGTCTGGATGCAAACCCGAGGTTCTGGTGTCACAGTCTAGCACTTTGTAGACTCGCTATCAACCCTTCTTTTTCGCGGCCTGTGCGGCACATTAATATTGTCTTTTGTTACCTGAAAGAAATGGTGTCTCTGGTGCCCAGTAGATCACGTGGCAGATAAGGCAATAACATTGCCACAACATTATTAAGGAAACAGTTTAGTGACATACAAAAGTAATTTCTAGGGGACATGGTTGAGTGAAAAGCACAATATTTTCCTCTTAATTGCGCATACTATGATGACTTACGAGAGTTAATGTTCCATGAAATGACTCGTCTAAAGCCAGACCCCTGGTGCTCAGATGACCAAAAGCTGAAATAGTTGTTTTAGTTTGCCAATTTTGTCGCAAATGCCTGAAAAAAGAAGGCAAGACAGTTTGTTTAATTCGTATTTTGATTTTTCTTAGTGCTACATAAGGCCCGTTTCCACTGAAGAAGTTCCTGGTACTATTTGGGGGGCAGGAACTTTACAGGAACATCCTCTCGCTCGGCCCTCTCAACCGCCGTGTCTCCACTGAGAGAGCGGAGTAGGAGGAAAGTTCCTGTAAAGTTTCCGGGCTCTGGATGTGACATAATCATTGCGCGACCATTTTGACCGGGGTGACGCGGCAAAGAAACAAACAAAGAAGAAGAGCAACAGCTTTTCCTCTTACGACTCATTTTAAAAATGCGACTCCTCGTCTGCTGAGTTTTAGAAATACCGTTTTTTTTTTTGTCGCTTTCTGTTGACGTCACATCCCGCCTTGAGTATATCCAATCAGCACCAAGTAAACCCCAAGCCCCAGCCAGGAGTCTTTCGGGGCAGGGACTTGTTTAGCCCCTGTGAAAGTTATGGAACTCTGTCCTTTGGGGGTGGTTCCTGCGGTGGAGACACGCACCAACGGCCCTGGCCCCGTAAAATTACCCCGAAGTTCCTGCGGTGGAAACGGGCCTATAGTAAATGCCTTTGTGAGTAATCCACAAACCTGGTCCTACACAATGATGATCTGATTGTTTGTTTGATTTTTATGGTTTTTATGGTTTGTTAGCCCATACAGGATGGGCATTGGCTAACTGTGTGCATGACACATTAATAAAAAATTCATTCATCGTAGTGGAATGGAGGTATAAAGTGCATGAGATTAAAACATTCAAGTACGAATACCTGAAATTTGTACTTAAAAGATTACTTCACTCACAAAATAGCATTTGTAAATCAATTAGTCATGCCGTCCATCCATTCCGTCCATTTTCATCCACTTATCTGAAGCTGCGGGGGCAACAGGCCAAGCAAAGCACCCCAGACGTCCTGAAATGCTGAGCATACGACTGGATAAATACGTTTTATGACAGTTTGGAAACGAGTGTTTTGATATAACTTTGCTGTTGTTAAACGTGGTTCCTCAATCAATCAATCAGAGATTAAAACTAACTTTTTTTATCCCCCTGCCACTGTGGCTGGTTGATTCCAAAATTTACCAGCCACTCAATAGATTACTATTGTTTGTTTGCCAGTGAGTGAAGCAAATCTAGCAGCCAAATGCATATTTTGAGCATTCGGCTGGTGGCTGGTGTTAATATCCAACCCTGCAATCAATAGATCAATATGTTCGCTGTTGTGAAGGCATGCAAGGAAAAGAAAGTTGTCTTTGTTTTTTCAAACTGCCCCATGAAATAGCCATTTGCACTTATACATTAAATGAGCTCAATACATTCCACCACTGATGATTTGTCTTTGTATTTTTGAGGTAAATCGTGGCTGTTGTTCAAGTTCAACTGAGCGTTTATCTTATATTGAAGAATACGTGTTTAAAAGAGAAGACGAGCGTGATCTGAACTCATGAACAACAGATAACATAATGAGTCTTTAATAGAGAGCAGAAGCACCAGAGTGACAGATGGTGCGTGAGACTTCATTCAATTTGAGCTCAGAAACTGACAGAAAAATGTCTCTAAAATCACTCGACATGCTGCAGAAAGTCAGCTTTCGTTTGCCAAATGAGTCACATGATGACTCTCATAAATATCCAGAGATTATGAACGTTCATCCACAATTTGAATCATCATTTCAGATTTCCTAGTCTCTTTTTTCTTCCCCCGGTGGCTGATGGCGAGGTTGAGTCTTCACTGAGACAGCCATCCACGCTGCATCGAACCCAGCAGGATCTTCAGCTGTGACTCATCTGCCGCTCACACTCGTTCAGGCCTCACACACTAACCCTTCACACCGACCTCTGCCTGTCTGCAAGGTCAACCGCAGAGCAGCTTAGGCTTTTTATTTGACTTGACAGGTGAGGTCTAACAGCTAATGTTTGTTTGCACTGGGTCTCTGCTGAACATGCTGCAGGTTTGTTTGTGCCTGAGTCATATTCGGCTGCAAAGCTTCTCAAATGTCGGCTCTCTAGTAACAAAGAGGAGCAGCAGCGTTTGTGCAGTTGTTAACTCATCCGACAGGTTTTTATCACAGCTGGAGGTCAGAGAAGTGTCCCCGTGGAAGAATTCATCTGAAGTGAAAAAACAAAACCTGTTAAACTGTTAACTGTCTGCGACACGAGAGTCATTAAAAAGCCACCTTTGAATTCAGAGCGCAGGTTTTGTTGGTTGTATTCAGGGAGTTTTATTTCCACAGCTGCAAAATGTTTTGTCTGCCTGCTGTTAGGTGTATATGTGAAAATACAGCGTTTGTTTGCCTTGTGAACAGTTTATTGTACAAACCTTGATTCTGGAAAAAGTCTGAACGCTGTGTAAAACAAACAACAAAAACAGAATGCAATGAACTGCAAATCTTTTTGAGCCATATTCAGTTGAATACAATACAGAGACAAGATATTTAATGTTCAAACTGAAAAACTGTATTGTTTTTTTTTTTAAATATACACTCATTCTGAGTTTGATGCTGCAACACATTGTAGTAAAGTTGGGACAGGAGCATGTTTACCACTGTGTGACATCACCTTTTCTTTATACAACACTCAGTAAGTGTTTGGGAACTGAGGACACAAACTTGAAGTTTTGAAAGTGAAATTCTTTCAAGTTTTTACTTTATGTACAACTTCGGTGTCTCAATAGTACGGGGTCGACGTCGTATTTTGTGCTTCATAAAGTTCCACATATGTTCAGGGGGTTAACACAAGCACAATGTGTCTCATTATCTCGCTGGAATAAGCAGGGTCATCCCTGAAAAAGACGTCGTCTGTATGGCAGCATATGTTGCACCAAAACCTGTATGTACCTTTCAGTATTCATGGAGCCTTCACAGATGTGAAGTTACCCATGATGCCATGGGCACTAACACACCTCCATACCATCACAGATGCTGGCTTTGAGCTTTGAGCTGGTAACAATCTGGATGGTCCCAGAGGACAGGATGTCCGTGATGGACTGGTCAGACCACTTTGTGTCTGTCCATCTCAGATGAGCTCGGGCAATCAGCACATAAATGTATCTCTATATCGACTGTCCCGTCACATCTGATGTCAGATCAAAGGGGATTGGCACCGTTTGGCACGCGTAATGGAAACCCAACCTGAATGATTAACACAGCTGCAAACTAATGAGTTCACATCCCTCTCAGCCAACTACAAACAGCCACAGCATCAGATAGGGAGTATATATTCAGCATCTGTCATCTTACAAAATTCAAAAGAAAAGAAACAGAGTGAGACTGTGAAAGAGAAAGAGAGAGAGAGTGCACATGCACGAGAGAAACGCAACATTGATTTACAATTGTGGTGACCTCCTCCCAGGCTACCTTTGCATCATCAGCCCGTGGAGGTCTGCTCGCAGTTCCATATATTCGGACAAGGCGAGCTTGGACCTCCCGGACCAAAACATCAGGTTCCTCCTGGGAGAAGTTTGGCCGTCTGACGCTGCTGCTCTCTTCTGCCATGGCGAATTGAGTAAACTCTCATTACGCCTTCACACGGCGCATTTAAGGGCGAGGAGAGGGGCTCATTTGATTGGCATGATGTGTGTAAAACCCACTCCACGCCTTCTCTCCTCCCTCTTTCCGACTTGCGCAGGTAGGAGGGACGGAGGCAGGGAAGAGGAGTAGCTGCACCAGCGCATAAGGCGTGCCGAACTTGCAAAATCTGCCTGGCCACACCCAGTTGGCGAAGCGCAGGTGCGCTGCGCCCCCACCTCGCCTGGTCTGCAAAACTAGAGGCCATTATGTTCACAAGAATGAGATGGCCTCAAGGTCACAGTGACCTTGTCCTTTGGCCACTAAAACCTAATCAGTTCATTCTTGAGTCAGTTCGTGCCGAATTTGCAAACAGATTCCCTCAACACATTTTAGAGATATTGTGTTCACGAGAATAAAACAGATGAGGTCACAATGGCTTTGACCTATGACCTATGACCTGTGACCCCCAAAATCTAATCAGTTCATCATTGAGTCCAGTTCATCACTCACCAGAATTTAGTCCCTGTCTCAGGAACACCTTCTGTTTTTTCAAACAAAGCAGAGGGTGGTGTGCACTTCTTATTGGCCCCGAGTAGCGGAGCTTCCTGTCAGGCGTCATCCAGCTCCAACAAGCTCCAGCAATCAGATAAAGTCTTTGCAGATTTTAGCTGACGGATTTTCATGATGCTGATTGTGTTTTCTCTCTCTCTCCAGATGGCAAAGGCAGACCAGCGTTTCGGCCAGCGGGACGGCTCGGACCAGAACTTTGACTACATGTTTAAGCTGCTGATCATTGGCAATAGCAGCGTCGGGAAAACCTCCTTCCTGTTTCGCTACGCCGACGACTCCTTCAGCAACTCCTTCGTCAGCACCGTGGGCATCGACTTCAAGGTGAAGACGGTGTATCGCAACGACAAGAGGATCAAGTTGCAGATCTGGGTGAGGATGGATTGATTTATGTTTGACATAAGTCTGATTACATGGAGATAATCTGAGTTTCTCATCAGGAGGAGGTGATGGTGGACGAAATATCTGCTTTTTGTGGTACTATCCCGGCAGGAAATGCATCGATGTCTCTGTAAAAAACCAATCACTTTATGTAGCACTTTCACAGCTGCGGTGATGTCTTAAAAAAAATGCAAAAAATACAATCGCTTTTCTTGGCACTATCCTGTCTGCAAACGCAGCGATGTGTTGGTAAAAAACACAGCAGCTTTTTGTGGCTCTATCCTGACTGGAAACACAGCGATGTCTCTGTATAAAACAACTGCTTTTCATGACACTATCCCGGCTGAAAATGCAGTGATGTCTTGATAAAAAACAATCGCTTTTCTTTGCACGGTCCCTTCTGAAAATGCAACAATGTCTCTGTACGGAAAATTCCAACATATCTGCTTCATATGAAACATACAAATATAACACATCCTTGGTTTTACAGAAACGAACAATGCCGACATTTATTCTGGTGACAGTATACCGTAATATACATGAACACAACATATCATGGTATAATAAAGTGTAAGACAGAGAGTGATGCTGAGTAACATGATGTTCTGCTCTCAGTCAACAACAAGCTGCTGGGAGGAGAATAAAAGAAAAGACAGACTTCTGGTTCTCTACAGCTTGTATCATCAGTGGTGATGTTGTTGCCATGGCAGCAGCTCTTCACGCTCACTCACTCTCTCGCCAACACACACACACACGCACACACGCACTATAACAGTGTTGTCTTCAGTGGCAATTAAAGAGACCTCTTGGGGCGAAGAGGTTGAGAGCCGGCAGGGGAGAGAGGAGCCTGGAGGGGGGAGGAAGGGAGGTGGGTGTGTGTGTGTGTGTGTGTGTGTGTGTGTGGGAGGGGGGGACGGCATCATAAGTAGAGCTAATCAGAGCTGATTGATTCAAACTGAAAGTGCAGTGATGAGTAAAAATAGACACACTCACACATAAACATGTTACATAAACAATACAACGCAACAAACAATTATGAGGCTTTGTGTTTGCTAAAATGAACACTGATTTTAGCATGTTAGCGTGCCTTTAGCCTCGCCATGTGCATGCGATCAAAGCCCTATGGGAGCTGTAGTTGCCTCTAAAGTGACAGCCTCCCTGCATGTCTGTTGGTTTATAGCAATTTCATTAACTACAGATTTGTTTGAGGATTTGCACCAAAGAACAAAATCAACTAAAGGATCTGAGGAACTTTTTCATAGCAATACGAACCCTCCTTTTTTATTGTTTCGGCAGCTGTAGGAACTAGGAATGATCGTAGTTCATCAAATGCCATTTTGAGGGACTTTTTATGACTGTGACTATGTTTTTGGGTTGTCTGTCTGTCCGTCCAATATCTCAAGAACGCCCTGAGGAAATTCTTCAAATCTGGCACAAATGTTTGGACTCAACGATGCATTGATTAGATTTTGCTGGTCAAGGGTCAAAGGTCATGGTCAGCGTGACCTCGCATCCATCTCATTCTCGTAAACGCAGTATCTCAAGAAGAACTTGCTGGGAATTTCTTCGAATTTGGCACAAACAGCCCCTTGGACAGAAGAATAGAATAATTAGAATTTGGTGTTCAAAGGTCACTGTGACCTCACAAAACATGTTTTTGGCCATAACTCAAGAATTCATTTATTAATTATAACAAAACTTCACACAAATGTCCAACAGGATGAAATAATGAAGTGATGACATTCTATATCCAAAAGGTCAAAGGTCAACACAAGGGGAACTTTGAGTGACATACGTTTACAGTGATTGGTCGAAAATGTGAGCCAATGCAGCATTAGCAACTGACTTCTTTTTTTTCCCGTTAAAGGGGGTTTTTGGGGAGTTTTTCCTTATCTGCTGTGAGGGTCCAAAGGAGAGAGGGATGTCGTATGCTGTAAAGCCCTGTGAGGCAAATTGTGATTTGTGATATTGGGCTTATAAATAAAATTGAAAATTGATTGATATTTAAAAATCCGTTAGTCCTGTAAACAAATACGGAAACAATACGGAACAAATACGGACAAATATCCAAATGTAGTTACAGTGGCTGATGCAGAAACACAAATGTCCCTATCTAGAGTCAGTGTCTGGTTTGTCTGTTTTGGGGCTACTGTGGAAACATGGGGGTGCAACGTGGCGATCAAGTGCTGTGTCTCATATCAGATGCTTCTGTTAATATAGCCACATTAGTATATGTAGTATATTACATACACAATGTACTTCCTTGCAGTGTGTAGATTTTGACTTTTGGTTTACTTTTGTCTTGAATCAAGCGAGATTGTTGCACTTAACGGAAATGACGGTCACAAGATCTGCTCATGAACTGCCACCAGGTGAAGCATTATCGCCAACATTTGATGAACAATTGTCACTTGCCAAAATATGCTCTTGCTACATCTGCTTCATGCACGTCAGTGGCGAATTTTGCGAATATTCACAACTTAATACAGTGAAGATGACAATTTAACATCATAAACACCAAACGTTACTAACGTTACGCTCCTAGATTGTATAGTTTATGCCACAACACGTAACTTCAGTGCCTGATGATAAAATGTGCTGCTGTTGGCTAGCTTGTAAGCTAAAGTTAGTGTTCGTGTTATCATTTGCGGTACCAAAAAACACGAGCACTTTCACGTCATTCATTCATCATACCTTCATAGAACGGTTTGAACTTCAGGGTGTTGGAGCCCCTCTGTACAGAGTTTGCATGTTCTCCCTGTGTCAGTGTGGGTTTTCTCCAGGTACTCCGGCTTCCTCCCACAGTCCAAAGACATGCAGGTTAATTGGTGACTCTAAATTGTCTGAGGTGTGAATGTGAGTGTGAATGGTTGTCTGTCTCTACGTGTCAGCCCTGTGATAGTCTGGTGACCTGTCCAGGGTGAACCCAGCCTCTCACCCAGTGTCAGCTGGGATAGGCTCCAGCCTAACTGCTCCAAAACATTTGGGATGAACTGGAACACCGACTGAGAGTCAGACCTGACATCAATGTTGGAGAAGAAACTGAAACCACACGAGGTTGTTATAGAGCAGCATGTTAATGAACATGGTGCTGCGCTGTTTACCCGTCCACATACTTTTGGCCATTTTGCTGGAGTGCAGTGTTGTCTTCCTCTGTTGAAATCAAACACACTTTGCTTTCAACTAAACTGAGAGGAATCAGTCACTGCCTGAGGCTCTGCTGCTTATCACCATCTGTGATTAATGTCGCTGCTGCACACACACACATGCTCCACATCAAATCTGAATTAATTAAATGCAAACGAGAACTGGCCATGTCCAACATGAAGAAAAAGAAAGAGAAAACCAGACATTGTTGAACAAGTGCAGAGGAAGCAAAGCACAAAAGAGCTAAATTTAGCAGGATGGCTGCACCCAGACCAGCTGTAGTGGTGTGAGGATGAAATGGTGGAGGCTGAACGACGTGGGAGTTGTTGTTGTGGACGGGCGTGAAAGTCACATTGAGGCTCAGCTGGTTTGTTGCAGGGGAGCACTGGTTGGCGTTGGCTGCTGCGGATCGATCGGTGCGTCAGATAAGACGGTTTAGAGTCTTAGAGAAGCTGTTTAGTTCCTGTGAGATTAAAGACTGAGATGTTCTGACAGCAGAGAGTCTTTATAACTGAAAATCTAAAACCATGTGTCCCTGGTCCTTTATATCACTGAATACATTTAAATCAGCTGATTGTCTGCACATTTAACATTTTTCTATAAACATTAGCATAGCGCTAACAGGAAACCTCCCCAGAGAACAAGAATATACAAACACACACAGAGTCATTGATTTCATATTTGAGGGTTAGTTCGGAGGGTGGTTGCAGGAGGTTCTTATCCAAAGTCAGTGTATTACCTACAGAGGATGTTAGGCAGCACGCCCCTAGTTTGAAGAAGCAGACAGAGCAGACAGGCTGGTAAACTCCGGTAAATAGTCTGCACCAAGATGTTTCAGTAACCAGCAGAAACAGTCAGAGCGGAGCAGCGTCAGCCGTTGGTGCAAGTTTTGAGCTGTAATTCAGCAGTAAATAATCAGCTGTGTGTGTCTGACTGTGGATGGTGGAGCAGCTGGATGGATTTGTGGTGACAACCTCAAAATAGGTCTTGATAATAAAAACTAAGATGGAATCTGTTTCGTTTTTGTTGACAAGACGAGACATGACAAAAATATTTATGGTGGACTATCAGACACTGAAAGCCGAGAATGGCCATGCTTGTAATTATGTGGGCTGGTAAACTCCAGTAAATAGTCTGCACCAGGTTGTTTTGCTAGCTGCTGAATGGCAGCAGAGTATTTGAAGGCAAACTGTAAAACTATATCACTTATTTTGCTGCAATTTTGTTTTCTTAAATTAATTTTCTTTTCCTTTTTTTTACTAATTTGTCACATCGTGGAGAATGTCGTTATCATAAAAATACCTGGAAATATCGTGAGAATATTTTAGGGCTATATAGTCTGATTTTGTTGTAGACAAACAATTTCTGGTTGAAGCTGTGCTGATTGTATAGATCTTCTGTGTGTGAAGCATCCATGTTTTCACAGACATGGATGGAAACTGTAACTCCAACTTGACGAATTTGCGGTGGCGCACAACCACAAAGCGTTTTTTTCTAGTTTAATGCTAACAAAACAATAATAGTGTCATCGTCTGTAGATATTAAAATCTTCGTACTCAGTAGATGTTGGTAAGAACTTCTTTCTTTGCTGTAGCCGAACACACAGAGACAGTCTGAGCTGCAGCGTCGACTAATGAACAGACTGATGACGGGCTGAAAGGTGGTGAAGTGCAGATTGAGCTTCTGTGAGCGTCAGTGTGAATCTGCAGCTTCAACACATTGCTGTGTGGTATTGTGAGGTGAGAACAGGTGTGTGTGTGTGTGTGTGTGTGTGTGTTGGATGAATGATGATTGCTCCAGAATTAGTATCTTTTATCTATTCTATTTTAATGTTTCCACATCTGTAAGATGACAGTTTAAATAGGTAAATGTGTTTGTACATGTTAGTGACATTTGTTTTTCTGTGTTCTGGCTTTCCATTTAGAAAACTGATGCTTTTGAGTCATAGGAAAAAAAAAGAAAATTGATGCAGTGTAACATCTTGTGGTCCAAATGATGGAGACTTCAGACTGTCTCCATGGAAACAGCAAATTGCACAATTAGCCAAATCAAACAGTCTGGTTTTGAAAGCCAGAATATAACAGATAATATCCCAGCTTAGTATGTTGGGATGTGGGCTCATCCTTACACACTGCCAACAGGAAACAGTGTCCAAACAATGTCCCCTGCAGTCATGGGTGGATTATGAGCCAATGGGCCCCTGGGCTCAGACACACAAAATGCCCTTTGACCACATAAGATTCTTTTACACTGCCTCCTCAAGGCAGGGATTTCATGCCATTATTCCTCCTCACCGTTCTTTATGTAATGTGCAGTTGCAGACGGGGGGATGGAGTTGTCTCACCTGTAATGTTGTGTTCACACCAGGCGTGAATAAAACAATTTGCCCAGGTGAATTACATGTAAAGTAAATGTAAAGACACAAACTCCTGCTGGGCAGCGCAATGGACGTTACACAAATGATGCCAAATATGCAAATTAAGAGGTGTGAATGAAGTGTGTAGCGTGATTTTGTGTCATACGCTTATTCGTGAGAGTTGAAAGATCTGAACTTCAGCGACCAGTTCGTGCCACGACAGCCAATCAGCATTGAGATCCTCTGGGAACGTATGACACCAAGGACGTACAAGCTTTCCCATACACACACATTTAAAGGTGATTCCCATCACTTAAGCTGCTGTTTCTTGTTATTTAGGTAACCTCTTCTGGGAATATTTGCTTCTCCTAACATACCCAAATTTGGTCAGAGTCATGTTAGGTCATCTGCACCACACAGTCCAGAGGGAGGTGGTGATGCACCTGCAGAGAAACCGGTGCACAGTGTAATTTCAACAATTCAAACACGGATCATTCAGTGTTTGAACTGATCAAGCTACCACAGCTTGGCACACAGTCTGTGTGACTGTATGTGTTGAAATCCCTGGAGCTGTTTTCCTCGAGTTGTTTTCATAAGATAATTGGAGAGACAAACGCCTTAACACCTTTCCAACATCTGACCTGACTGCAGATTTCAGTCTGTCACAGATACTTCATTGATGCATTTATGCTTTTTTAACAGCTGATGGCTTCTGATGCATGCTGTGACTAAAACTACAATTCTCTGTAAATACATGTAAACCTCTCTGTAAACTTAAAAAAAAGGAAGGAAGGTGTTATGGGTAAACTTTGGTCACAGAGGCTCAATGATGAATAAAATAGCACCCACAGATCCGTGTCTGTTTTAATGAATGTAAAACTAAGAAATACTTACGTTCGGTGGTACACACGGTGCTGGAAATGGGGCCACCAGTCTCCAACCACAGCTAGTTAGCCTCTGATAAACTTGCTATGTATTTTAATACATTTTGGTACCAGGGAACAGACAACGTTGACCTTAAATCGGCAAAGTCAAAGAGGTCTGTGTAGAGGAGACGCTGATTGTTAACATGCTTAACCGGCTGATATTGTTTGATATTGACCATGAAAATACAAACTGCCCCACGAGAGATGCTGCCGGGCTGGCAGTGAGTCAAGAGACAGACATGGGACAGTCAGTGGCAGCAAAGAAGCTCTGAGTTTTATTCCTGAGTAAATCAGATGTGTGACTGTCTCTTTGTTTTTGTTTGCAGGACACAGCGGGGCAGGAACGTTACCGCACCATCACCACAGCCTACTACCGTGGGGCCATGGGCTTCATCCTCATGTACGACATCACCAATGAGGAGTCCTTCAATGCTGTCCAGGACTGGTACGAGATAAGCCCGGAGAGCTGGTGTGTTTATGCTGCTTCTGTTTTCTGTTCGATACTCAAATTAAGGATTTAAAATGTTCTTTCAGGGCGACTCAGATTAAGACGTACTCGTGGGACAACGCCCAGGTGATCATGGTGGGCAACAAGTGCGACATGGACGAAGAGAGAGTCGTACCTCCAGAGAAAGGAAAACACCTCGCCGACCAGTTAGGTGAGACGTCACTGTTACTACATACTTTTAAGAACTCCAATATGGCCGCCAGAGGAGGTTCATTTACCTGAATCTTTTTCTTTTGATGTATTTTGTTGTTATTTAATAGGGGAGGTGTCTTCAGAAGCCATTTTTGGTTTCTAACCTCTTATGCACAATGTTTAAACTTTTAATTTCTTTTTCTTGTCCTTTCTATACATGTATTTATGTATTTATTTGCATAATTTGTACACTATTTATGCAAATAAATAAACAAAGCTAAACTTTTATGCCTCAACGCCAGCAATACCCAAGACTGGAGGCCTAATGTTCTGGGATTGGCTACAAGTCTGTCCATATGTCAGTACATCCGTTCCATTCCAATCTTGTGAATGCAATATCTCCACACCTTGAGGGATTTTTTTTTTAATCAAATTTGGCAAAAACGTCCACTTTGAATCAACAATGAACTGATTAGAATTTGGTGGTCAAAGATTACTGTGACTTTGCGTCCGTCTTATTCTCATGAACACGGAATCCCAAGAGGGCCTCGACGGAATTTCCTCAAATTTGGCACAAACATCCATTGGACTGATTAGAATTTGGTTGTCGAAGGTCAAAGGTCGCTGTGACCTCACAAAATTTGTTTTTTGGACATAACTCAAGACTTACACTAATAGTACACTAATTATGACAAAATTTCACACAAATGTGTAACAGCATAAAATAATGAAGTGATGACATTTTATTTTGAAAAGGTTAAAGGTCAGCTTCACTGTGACATCATCATGTTTTAATGTCATATCTCAGGAACAGAAGGGGAGACATTTGGTCAGAAACTGAATTGGTGACTCTAATCTTGACACTGTGCTGATTGTATAGATCTTCTGTGTGTGAAGCGTCCATGTTTTCACAGACATGGATGGAAACTGTAAGTGCAGCCTGACTGGTGCACCGTGGCATTCGGCCATGTGGCGGCAATTCTAACTGATTAATTAATGATTCATTAATACAGAAATATTCCAGGATAATGTGTTTGTATTATAGGTTGTAGCTATATGTAGCATCAAGGAAACAACAGGGTGCATCCTCATATATCAATATCAATACTGAGTTTACTGTGTCCTTTCATCCCAACAGCGTCCCGGGGAAGATCTCTGTTTGTCCCAAACGTGTTTTCTATTATCCCTGCGATGATGGGATGCTGTTAGTCTGGAGCCCTGCTTTTAAACCTGCCATCAGCCATTGGTATTGCAGATAGGCTGATGACAGTCAACAGGGAGTATATGAGCTGATACCGATGTTTGGACGATAAATCAATCAACCAAAAAGACTTTTGTTTCTTTCTAACATAACACTGTTAATATGTTTGTAGTAAAGATATAGTAAGATACATAATCAACCTATCGTCGTAGAACGGTTCGTATGATACACTATGAATTGGCGCCCCATTAATGACGATACATCTTTAACGTATAGTACGTAATTAATGTAAAGTTACAGAGGGGAGATTTGTCAAGACCTGGCTCTAAGGCCATGACAAACATAGGCAAAATAGGCAATAATTTATTTACACAAAAAGAATAATTTTAAGAACAGGCAACACGAAAACAACTAGGAGTGCTGCGTGTAGTGAAGGGTGTAGGAAGTGTGAAAATAACAAACAATGCTCTGAGGGAAGAGAACATCTCAGCCGCAGTGACAGGGTTTTTACTAGGTCTAGGTGCTCCCTACAAGGACGATGACTCCGCTCATCAGGTAGCCTACCTACTGCATTAAAGAAACAGAATAAATAGGGGAACTGTCACAGGTTTAGGGAAAGAAACATGGTGAGGATGTACCTTAAAATGACTCAAAGTTCATTCAAAGTTTACATGGATTCAAATACGCATCTCCAGGGGAAAGCCTGTGTTTTTGTGACCCATCCACCACCCTAACCTGCCTCCTTACAAGACCACTCGGGACTGTTTCCTTGTTTACTCCCGTCAACGCAGTGGTCATGTGATCACAGCCTTTCAAAATATGTGGGGTATGAACAAATATGGGTGCGTTACTGTTTGTAGGAAAATGTACAAACAGTTTGTGAGAGCCGCCTGACATAATAAGTAACTTTGTTAAGCAATACAAAGGTTAAATTTTTTTTTAAACAACGTGTCACTTTTACATAAGACAGGGAGAGTTAAACAAATGGAGAACCTGCCTGCGAATCATCACGTTTGTAAGTTGAGGTGTGCAGAGACAGTAGCCTGTTGCTGACATTACAGCAGCACATTTAGGTTTTATTTTTCTGTTCTGTGACAAAGAGCAGCTCAACTTCTGTAAACTCACCGCGGGCCGTGTGTCTACTGAGTAATACCTAAATTCTCTAAGTGTGTTGCCTCTCGCCAAAGGCCAAAGAGGCACTTAAATTAAGAAAACACAATGCTGGTTGGTAAGTAAACGCTGCAGGCTGAAACACAGAGACAAGAGTTTGCTGCTGCGAAAAGTGTCACACCGTTCACGGACATGTTTGAGACCAGGTCAACAAATTTATTTTGTGTGCTCCAGTAAAGTCAGGTAAAAAATAAAAAAAAGTAAGCAGCTACAGGTGGAGACTGAGTGACAACAAAAGTAGGAACTAAGTAGCTGAATTACTTTTAGTAATTCCATTTGTGTAGTTTCACACCATATCCAAACATTTGGGATCAAAGAGGTATTTGTGAAGTGGGAAGAAGAGACGGAATACAGCAAACACACCTTATATGCTCAAATAGATGAAACCACACCCAACCTAGTCAGACAACAGACTTTAAAAGCCTAAAGACAGCAAAAATTAAATGTTAAGACCATTTGTGTCCACGCTTTTTAAAAGAAAATTTATTTAAACATTGACGGCCCATTTCAGATTTCTTTCCTCCATCTTTGTTTTGATGAACTTCCTGCCAAATGCTGCTCACTGAGACCTTTGCTGACCTCACCAGGAGAAAAAAACATCAGCATCATCTAGTGGACTGAAAGAACAACTGATTTTATTATTCTAGAACCAAAAGTTGTATTAAAATGTGTGTCTGTATCACCACGCAGAAGAAAGTGCTCACTTAGCTACACTAGGCTAGCTAACGTTACAGCTCAGCCGTAAGTTTTACATCTCGTGCTGTCATCAACATGAGCCTCTCGTCAGTGAATAGGTGCATGCTTTCTTCTGCGTGGTGGTACAGTTGGCGGGTGTACTTCGGCAGAAAAAAAAATAGTTCCCACATAAAACTGCTCACAACGAGGTCTGCAAGATAAACAGCGCTACAGGTAAGAGGAAAAAGATAGTTTTGATTTGAGGGTGAATTGCCCCTTTAACCCTTCTGTTTCCTCCTGCAGGCTTCGAGTACTACGAGGCGAGTGCCAAGGAAAACATCAACGTGCGGCAGGTCTTCGAGCGCCTGGTGGACATCATCTGTGTGAAGATGTCCGAGCGCGTGGACGTGGAGGTGCCGGCAGCCCCCGGGACCAAGACCACCAGACTGACCGACAAGCCCGCCCAGCTACCTCAGAAGTGCTGCTGATCATCCGTCAGTTCATCCGTTCATCCCTACGCTGTAACCTCATCCCCTCCCCCCTAAAATCTCTCAAGAAAAACAAAAAAAAACAGATTAACTATTATAACATTCCTCTACACACTCTCTCTGCTTCAGTCCATGTTTGTGAGCAGTCAATAACCACTACTGCGAATTATATAGCCAGTTTCATCCCCTTCCTGTCCCCAAGTATCCGAGGTTGGTTCTTATGTAGGCGGAGTAAAGGTGGCAGTGCGCTCTGGACAAAACTTAATTTGGCGTGTTCGAAAAGGTTCCAGATTTCAGGAGGTTATACAGTGTCGTGCGAGGAGCCCGGCCACACCAGAAAGCAGCAAAACAGTGTTCATCCAGCTAACACGCTAGTCAGTGAAAAACGTTAGCACTAATTAGTTACAAGCCGGCTAGGGTTGCAAACTGCCAGCTGGCAAGCTAGTTAGCTTGGTCGCTAACAGGACAATAGGTTTGTGCATTTTATTTTAAAGAGACGTGTTTGTATCACCGTCTTTGCAAACCACTTCACTGCTGTGGAACAGGTCAGACAGAGGAGGAGTTACAAGAGGATGGAGCAACACAGCTAACAAGCTACGATAGCTTCTTTTGTTTTGAAATCTTTGGCTCTGTCAAGATCACAGAAGAGAGGTACAAAAGTATAAAGAGAACTTGATACAGCGTTGAAGGCAAGGCCCCGTTTGTTACAACCTAGCTCAATTTCGAATCTGTTTGGATCTTCCACATCGTTGGACCCATAGAGTACGCGCAATGAAGACTTATGGCAGCCGAGTGGCTAACTTCCTGTTTAGCGCTCTGCTAACTTTAATAGGAATAAAATGATTTAATCGTGCAGCTCCTCTGGACTTTCGAAATGTTATCAGACCGAACGGATGAAATTCTGATAGTGAAACGAGTTATATTGCGCACAAAATATTATCCAAGTCTTTTCAAGCCCTGTGGCATCAGCAACCCGTTCTCACCCCAACTCATCAAGTACTGCTGCTTTGTCAGTGGTGCTACTTGTCCAGATATGTCCCACTAGGTACCCTCCTGTGTCAGTTTTGGATGTTCAGGAACAGCTTGTCAATATACGCACCTTACATGCATTGTGTCTTTTAAAAAGACACTTCAGTTTTCACATGAAATGTGCAGTTTCTGCTGGTTACATGCATACAGTGTTTTCAAAACAAAGATAAAACACTTCGTTTTCAGGTTGATTTCCGTAAGTTTAGGCAAAAAGGACGTGCTTAGGTTTAAAAAAAACAAAAAACATCATGGTTTGGCTTTAAGTAAGAACGTGATGTTTAGTGACCTATGTCACTAGCATAGCATGCTACGCATAACAACACACTATGTTGTTATTAAAATAATAATAATAATAATAATAATAATAATAATTTTGGATTTATATAGCGCTTTTCAGGATACTCAAAGACGTTTTACAAAGAGCAAATAACTTAATTGACTTTTGGTTTCACAGGTGAAACAAACAGCTGTCTCCCAGGTGAAAGTCCAGAGTTTGTCTGACCTCCTAAAAAAATATCTGTAATTACATGGCAATAGCAGTTATTGTGGTTCTGGAACATTTTTTAAACCTGGCTAGCTTGTGTCCCGATCTCAGCTTCGTTTTGGTCACACGCCAAATTTTGTTCTGAGTGCACTGCTGAGCTGGAAGCAGGGTCCACAGGTTAGCACAGCACTGCCTCTCCTCTCAAAGTGTAGCACAACGAGAAACTCACACCACCACAGCTGCTCATGTTCACAAGTTTACAGTCGTTCACGCGCCAGTCATCTGCCGAAAAACATCAGACTAGGCTGCTTCTCAAATAGCTAGTAATAGTGAGTCCACTCGAATACAATATGCCTATAGCCTAACTAACTGTTACTGGCCTTACTTAGTGCTGTTCGTGGCTTGAAAGACGCTTTAGGGCTACACCACCAATGCACAACTCCCGGGCAGGGCTGCAGCCGAAATCATTCGAGGAGCGGGTCAAGTCCGAGACCGACACAAGTCCAAAAATGTGTCTGACATCAGAGTCTGATGCTGCTCTAAACAGAGAGTTCCTCCTGATGTTGTACAGAGTTCATTTAGATTAGCAGTGCTGGTGTTGAGACAAATCATTTTACAGAATGTACGACAACAACGATAAACAATAATGCACTTTGCTGAACAGCACTGATGTTACTAGCAGCCCACCCTCCAGGCGGGATTAGACCAATTTTAATGCAAATGAACAGCACAGAAATCTTCAGAAGCACATTGCATCCATCAAAGAAAGTCATTTCTTATAATTATGACTTCTGCATCTTTAGGACGGAGTATCTTATAATTACCAGAAAATGTTTTCGGATTTATTAGAGTCGTATCTCAGAAGTACGAGATAAAGATCTTGTAATTATGAGATATTTTTCTCGTAGCATCATGAGACAGCATCGCCCTTTTTCTTCTTTGGTGAATGTGTAGTGTGGAAACAAACTGGCTGATACCTCGCTCTGACGCTCTGTTTAACCCACAACTGGAGGACAACAAATCTGTGCAATCTTTCCCACATTACAAAATCTCACATCAGGGACGTTTATCAACATTTATGCACAGAACAAATTTAAGTCCGCAAATCCACATTTGAGCTCACATTGACAGATCTAAGAGCACTTCCTGTGGCCTCATTTCCTAATCTGCTTCCTTCAGCTGTTTGGTCAGATTCTCCACTTTAAATGTGGAACAGTGTGTTTCTCATCTCCTGTAGCAGCTGCAGAGCGCTTCATGGTGTTTCAGCTGATACTTTGGTGCTTATACCTGACAGGAAGTGTCAAAATATCTGCCATAGTGCAGCAGCTGGGAATATATCCTATCATATTTGGTTGTGTATTGAAGGCATGGAGGGATTACTGAATGGGCCCAGCAGGCGCACGTCCAGGGGGCCCAGAAATGACTTTAAGGCAAGACCAATATCACAGATTACAAATTTGCGTCAAGGTGCTTTACAATGTGTCCAACATGCGACACTGCTGACCTTTGTCTTAAGTGTATAAGCAGCTGAAAATAAGAATCGTTGTGTTTTTTCATTACCTTAGAATGAGCTGTTTATTTATATCTACATAGGGAGCAGGTCCTTGTCACGGAGATCACCATGTTACACTGCCATGTT
This sequence comes from Epinephelus lanceolatus, assembly GCF_041903045.1. Taxonomy (NCBI): domain Eukaryota; kingdom Metazoa; phylum Chordata; class Actinopteri; order Perciformes; family Serranidae; genus Epinephelus; species Epinephelus lanceolatus. Next base: position 11,900,331 of record NC_135739.1, read on the forward strand.
TCTACAGTAGCCCAGACCGGACAAACCTGCTTTATTCTGTGTTTTTAGTGTTTTAAATCAGCTGGTCTGTTTGTTGCCACACCTCTGTCCTCAGAGGTTCAGATAAGGAAAAACTTTTCCCTGCAAAGAGACACAAAAATACCACAAGGCAATGTATCCTCGTACAACCCCACGAATTTGCAAGGGGTCATCCCTTTATCCACTCCACCTCTTACGTTTCACAAATATTACAGGTAAAGGTCTTTGTTTGCAATAGCAGAAGTTCATCTATCATACACACATTAATGTGGCAAATCATAATTGAGTTTGACATGTACCCCTTCATACTCTCCCTGTCACGTATCAAATATGCAAATATAGGCTCTAATCACACAGAAAGCATTTTAGCAGCAGGAGGCGCCTTTTTCTAATTGTCTCAAGTCATCCTAAAATGTGCCTGGAAATGTCCATCATGGAGGCGAAGCTCCTGGACCAACTGGTGGTACTCCCCATGATCCACCCTCTTTTTGTAGGGTCTCATGTACCCACACAGATCTCCATTTATCCATTTAGCCTCTTGCCCTCAACCAGAGCTACAGCAAGTACCCTCTGCCTCAACATTTTAAGAACTAGCTCCTATTACTGGGAAATAACTAAAATAAATGAATAAATGGTCAAATCATTACACAGGAAAGTTAGGATAAGGAGGTGAGTCTTCGGTTGCCTGGCAACAGTAAAAAGGTGCAGCAAGCGTTTTTTTTTTCCACTAGTGGCATTTCATTTTTAAAAAAGGCAGTGCAGCATGCCTGCAAAGCATTGTCTGTGTGATCCACCTGGTCAGCAGCTCTCTTAATGGCCTCTAAAGTTTTGTCTAGACTAGTACATTATGAAAGGAAGATATCCACTGACAATGTGGGGGCATCTATCCTGTGATAAGGATTATTTGGGCTGCAGTTAAACCAGCTTAAAGATGCCTATTCTGATGAAGATGAAGAGAAGAATCATCGTTCAGCAGTACAATGTTTGGGAGACACACTATCTGAACCCCAATGATATTAGACACTATGTCGATCACTTTGTTCCAAAACTGTTAAATTGAGGTATGCTGAAAAAACGTGATGTGAATGCCACTAGAAACACACACCACCCACCCAAACACCAATACAGCACGTCCCCTCATGGCAGTGGCATCCCCAGCAGGACAATTCACCATGCTGCTCTTCTTCTTTGAGTTAGCCACTAACTGCTACCAGCAACTTTTTAATTCTCCTGCGGTGGGTTGCACACATAACTCGTCGTCAATGCATCACACCCATGCCGCTCATGATTCTGTCTTGCAGGCTGTCCTGTTGATGCAGACACCATTTCGGTGCTGTTACTACCTCCTGTGATGACTTGAAGGCTGCGATTATACCTTAAATACAGAACGGCGAGGCGGCATAATGGCGCCATAGGCCTGCCCTAAACAAGCAGAGTAAAAGGAGCTTATGTTTTACTCTTAACCTGTCAGTGGTATTGATGTTGAGGCCGATTTGCCAACAGTCTTTAGGTTACACAGAGAGGCTGAAAGATTAATTTGTTAAGTTTACAAATCAAAGACAGATCAGTCAATAATGAAAATAGATATTAGTTGCAGCGAGCACTTCTAACAAGCACTTTGTTTGACATGTACTGAGGCCTGGTACACAAACCTTGCTAAATTTATTCACCCATGAAATTTGATTTTTGTGTTGTTTTCTAAGGAATCCCCAGAGTAAACTAAGCAGAAAAAGAGATAAACTAAGCAGGTCCAGACCGAGATCAGACCCCCTCCAGACTGCCAGAGACTCGACCCCAGACTGCCGCTGAGCGCTGCAGCCCTGCTTCATGGTGGCTTACAGCTTTTGCACTGGCCGACACAATCCAACGCCATACTGAGGGTGTTTTATACTCACGCACACATGTGAGCAGAGCTGATGAGTGAAGAGCACATGGTTCTCTCCTTCCCCCTTTAGCAGGTGTAGTCACGTAGACGTCATGTTCGCAGTGTTTCCTCCATGAACGTGAGTGTGTGCATGTGTGAGTGTGTGTGTGTGTGTGTGATATTAGAGCTGACATTGTTGCATATGGTTATCATGATATTTATTGCGTGTTCAGTTGTAAAGGGTTTTTTGTGTTTGTGTACAGTATCTTTGACGGAAGTGTGATATTTTGATAATGTCATGTCAGCTGAGATACAGTACGTGTGTGTGTTTACGAAAGACTTCAAGAAAAAAAGGGAAGACGAGGAGAAAAAAATTTGTGCATTTATTATTAAATATTGAAGATAGAAAAAAAATCAATATCCTGCCAAATTGTTATATAGCTACCACAGCGCACGTTTCTGTGTGTAACTCCCCACCATGTGTCTTCACATTGATAAAAAAAAATATTCAATAATATTGACATTGTCTTCATATGATTATTTTTTAAGTGAATTTGTAAATGATAGATTTAGAAATTATAATGGTGTTGAGTATGAATTTATTTTTATGCTGTGTATACCATGGACAAATTATATAGAGAGTTTATGTAAACTTGTTGTCTTACAGTTCACTCCTGTATGGGGGAGAAGCACAAAGTGATTGTACAAAATATTGTGAATGTTTGTATATTATAGATGAAATTTAGTATAATAAAAATCACAATCTTTAATCATAACTTCTGAATTTGTATTATTTTTTTTTTCTTTACTTGTGGCTATTTGTAGATGTTTTCTTACACTGCTTTATAATGCCTCCACAACAGCGATAGCCGTGGCTGGAGGCATATTGTTTAGGTTGTCTCTCCGTTTGTCCATCTGTCTGTCCCATGCTTGTGGACACTATATCTCCAGAACACCTTGAGATATTTTTTTTTTCAAATTTGGCACAAATGTCCACTTGGACTTGACAATAAACTGATTAGATTTTGGTGGTCAAAGGCCAAGGTCACTGTGACCTCATCTGTCTTATTCTCATGAATGTAATATCTCAAGAATGACTTGAGGGTTGTTGTTTTTCAAGTTTGGCACAAACATCCACTTTGAGTAAAGGATCAACAGATTAGATTTTGATGGTCAAAGGCCAAGGTCACTGTGATCCTGCATCCATCTCATTCTTCAGAACTCATTATGACTTGAGGGATTTTTTTTTTTTTTTTTTTTAAATTTGTCACAAATGTCCTCTTGGACTTCACAATTAACTGATTAGATTTTGGTGATCAAAGGCCAAGGTCACTGTGACCTCATCTCTTAATCTCATGAATGTAATATCTCAAGAATGACTTGAGGGGATTTTTTACATTTGTCAAAAACATCCATTTTGACTAAACTAAGTAAATTTTGGTCCAAGGTCAAGGTCATTGTCACTGTGACCTCATCTGTCTCAGTCTCATGAATGCAAGATCTCTAGAACGACTTAGGGATTTCTTTCTTTTTTTTTCAAATTTGGCACACATGTCCACTTGGACTAAATTGAATAGATTTTGGCGTTCAAAGGTCAAGGTCACTATGGCCTCATTTGTCTCTCAAGAACACCGTGAGTAAATTTCTTAAAATTTGGCACAAACGTCCACTTTGAGTGCAGGATGAACTGATGAGATTTTGGTGGTCATGGGTCAGATGTCAAGGTCACTGTGACGTGCACCATCTCATTCTCATAAATGTGATATTTTAAAAAACACCACCACACACAGGTGTCTAACAGGATAAAATAAATTAAGTGATGACGTTTCATATCCAAATGGTCAAAGGTGACATCATCATGCTTTAACGTGGTCCTTTTTGTTTACCTGTTTATTTCTCCTTTTTGGTTTTTGTTGCCTTTTTCTTTTGAAAAAATCCTTGATTTTCATTATGACGTTACCTCTTTTGTTCTTTTTTGTATTTGATTGTTTTAGCATCATTTCCATATTTTATTTTTGTACACTTTTCCCTGACTACTTCTGTATATCTTTTTTGTGTTAAATAAAATAAAACAAAATAAAATACTACCAATATTCTGTTTTTATTTTCAACCGAACTTTACCTCGTCGTCATACATTTCAACCAATCAGACGGCCCGTTTGTCTGTGATTGATTTCCTCTCCGCCAATCAAAGGCTTTGTTTTGGCTAACTGCTACCTGATCCAGGCTAGGCGCCCGTACAAACCGAAACTCCAAAACTTCCATCTACACTAAGCTAGCTGAAACAAAGGTGAGCTTCTCCTTCCGTGAAACTATACAAACCAAAATGTTCTGTCATGATTTAGAGTTCAAATGTAGCTGTGTAGCTAACAGCTACACTAAACGACCCGGATTTTAGCCGGTGTGGCTAAACAACAGTCGGATGTTGTGTCATTCTCAACAACAGGATTACTGAAAGCTAATACACAGCTAACGAAGCCGGGCACCGGTCTACAGCTAAATTATTACCGTAAACGGCCTAACGTAATTACTGTACGTCTTTAAATTAGCAATAATTGTAGCAACGCCTGTGTGAATATTTAAAGTTAGCTTCAACAGTTAGCTTTCAAGCGTTTCCTGACATCTAAGCTATCCGATGCCCTGGTTAAATTCACTGAATATTAACATAAGGTTCTGTTCGCTGGTGAACACAACGGAGCGTTCCACACAGTGCTACAGCGCGACAGAGCTGCGCCACCAAACTCCATGCATAAAATGAGATATTTTTAATTCTGCCTCTCTTATCGGTAAATTCATACGAGATAGGATTTGATTCGAGCTAGTTTCTGAAACAGAACGTAACCCTCTTTTATTCGGTATACATTTGATTCAGCAAGTACAAAGTTAAATCCGTAAAAAAATCAGATTACAACATAATAAGTAATTAAACTAATAAACTGATAAATATCTATATATGTGTGTGTATATAATATATAATATATTATTACATGCCCTTATGTGCATTCATTGATAGAGTAATTACTGTAATACTGTAATAATTTCTCCCGTCCATACTGACTATGAAGAGACCCCTTAAGTGAATTCAATATCAGTGACAGTGGAAAAAATAGTCAGTCCCTGTTGTCTGTGAAAACGCTTCCCAAGGTGATGCTTCAGCGGTCAGGATCAAGTCAAAAGAATATCTTCCAACTTTTACAGTTCTTTTAATTCATATCCCTCTTTGTGTGTTCAGTGATAGTGTTTTCTAGCTGAGCTGCAGTGGGCGGAAGCGTAGTGAGATAGTAGACCTTTAATCTGTTGATTTTTTTCCCCCCAATCAATTCATGTATTATTAAGACTATAAAATGAAAGAAAATAGTGCAAGCTTGTCTCTCGTAGGTTTGTGGAGTACGACGTGAAGTCTTCTAGGTGTTTGTTTTATCCGAGCAGCAGTCCAGAACTTAAAGATATTAATGTAATTACAGAGAGAAGCGGTTAATCTCACATTTGAGAGGCTGGAAAGAGAAGATGTTTAGTAGTTTTGTCTGATGAATTACTGAAACAATGAATCGATTATATAAATGACTGGTGATTATTTTACTGTTGATCAGCTAATCAGTGAAGTCGACTAACTAAGATTTGCTCCCATTCAGCCACAAGACCATTAGTGAGGTCCAACTCTGATGTTGAGTGATAAGGTCTGGCTCACAGTTGGAGTACCAAAAAATGTACGCGTTAAATGCTGGATTTTGACATGATGAAATGATGTATGATATATTTATGAATATGTGTTCTCCTGCACATCTAGCGCTGTAACTCCAGAGGACTTTGTCAGAATGCCTCAGACCAACAAGTCAGTGAGCAGTGGCGGTGCGCCGGGCCAGGTATCTGCTCCAGACCAGGGTGAGCCGCCGCCACCACCACAGGATGTCAGGCTCCAGATGGCTGCTGGAGATGGAGGCGGAGGTAGAGGAAATGCAGCAGAAGACCAGGGAGACTCGGAGATCGTCAGATCACCCAGTGACCCAAAGAAATACAGGTGGGAGAGAGAAGTGTCTGGGTAAAATGTCAGACATCAGACCAAACACAGGATTTTTTGATACGTGAATTCAAAAGATAAACTATTAAATTTGCATGTGAGATGTTGTGTATTTAAGCAGTTTCTTATTAATATGTCTCCTGTAATATAACAACATCTCGTGTAATGTAACTTAAAAGCATAATTTTTCTTAACAGCTAATGACTCAATTCTATCGATCGTGTCCTGCTGTCTCTCCAGATACATCGAGCTGAGTAACGGCCTCCGAGCGCTCCTCATCTCCGACTTCAGCGGGTCGGACGGGAAGGGAGGCAGTGAGAACGCAGAGGGCAGGGGGGAGGCAGACGACGGGGAGGATGAGGAGGACGAGGAGGAAGGTGAGGAAGATGGGGATTCTGGTGAGGGGTCGGAGGAGGATGAGGAGGAGAACGAAGAAGAAGAGCAGGACAGCGACTTTGATGAGCTGGATGAGGAGAATGCGGGGAAGAAGAAGAAAGGGAGCTCTGAGAAACAGGTGGGTGACGGAAAGATTCACTGATCAAAAGTATCAGGTTTGTTTGTGTAAGCAAAGTAGGTGTGTGGTAGTGACGAGGCTTTGTTTTCTTTCCGTGAATGTGCTTACTTAATTTATATATTTAAATTTTAGTTCAATTCTATTTAATATTTTAAAAAAAACAAAATCAAAATATAAGTTTTGTGATATTCTGTATTTCCCTTCCTTTGAAAAAATCCCATGTGCATATCTGCTGCTCCAAATCAAATGTGGATTAATCCACTGCTGAAAACAGTCCCCAACAAATGCACTATTTCCCCCTGTTTGTTTGATTAAAACTACAGTGAGCAGCTGTTTTAAGACATGACTGAAACTATTTGTGTTTTTTAAGATATCCCTGAACAGCCAAAGTACTGGTGTATAAGATTTTAACTTCCCTGCCACAGACAGCGGTGGTTGCAGTTCGTAGAAGGTTTGCAGTGGAGATAGCTTCGGGTTAATAACCCTTTATGGTCCTCACCGTGCTGAATGAGTAAATTCATGTTGAAAATGTGTGTATTTGTGTGTGTTTCCAGGCGGCAGCTGCTCTGTGCATCAGTGTAGGGAGCTTCAGTGACCCTGACGACCTACCTGGCCTCGCCCACTTCCTGGAGCACAGTGAGTCCATGTTTAATGCTGCATCCTGAGAGCTTCTCGGCACTAGACTTTTTTATTATCATGGCTAACTCTGGACAGCCTGGTCTAAAAATAGAAAGTCATGTTGTGAGTTTATGGCAAATGAATCTCCTATCCTGATTTCTTATTTCCTGTCTTTATTTCCTCCACTCTGACGTTCAGTGGTGTTTATGGGCAGTGAGAAATACCCAGCGGAGAACGGCTTCGATGCCTTCCTGAAGAAGCACGGCGGAAGCGATAACGCCTCCACTGACTGCGAGAGAACCATCTTTCAGTTCGACGTGCAGAGGAAGTACTTCAGAGAGGCTCTCGACAGGTGAGCGCTCAGAGAAACACCAACTCTTTGACCTAATTTTCAGATGTTTAGACTAAACAAACAAAAACCAGACTGGTCATGAGATTGTGGCAGAGATTGAGTGACAGTGAACCATAAGCCGGTACGCAGGCTTTTCTGTCAGAACATGAAATTTTGGGCGCCGCCCTGTCATATAGGCTGGTGTCCTGTGTGTTTGTGTTGATGGCGGCTCTTCTCTTGGTGGGCCATCTGGCTCTCTGATGGGAGGTCAACCGGTTCATTAAAGATCACCACGAGCACTCAGCAGCTCTCTACCGGGCCAACTGATGTCCTCTCTGTAGCCATGTTGTCACGCTCACTGTTTTTAGACCTGCAGTCAGTGGACTGGAAACACCATCGGACAAGGAGACGCCTGCAGTTTGTTCTGCAGGTGAATTTCTCAGGTTGAGTTGATGACATCTGCATGAAGCAGCTGCCAGAATGTTCCCGCTGCAGGAGAACATTTGCAGCTGATGTGCTCGTTCCTTTGCACACCAGCACACAACTGATGTGTTGTAACAGTGTGGCTGCAGCTACTGAGTATTTTACTCAATTAATCCCTTGATTTGTTTGGTTTTTATGCCTCTGTGCCAGAGATAGCGTCCATCTGACCCATTGTTGTGAATGCCATATCTAAAGAATGCCTCTATACAATTTTTCCAAATTTGGCACAAACGTCCACTTGGACTCAGCGATGAATTGATTAGATTTTGGTGGTCATGAGTCAAAGGTCTTGGTCACCATGACCGTGTAGCCATCTCATTCTTGTGACAGCAGTATCTCAAGAACGCCTTGAGGGGAATTTCTTCAACTTTGGCACAGACATCTACTTGGACTCAAGGATGAATTGATAACATTCTGGTAATCAAAGGTCAAGGTCAACGTGACCTTGCATCTGTCGCATTCTTGTAAAGGCAATATCTCAAAAACAGCTTGAGAAAAGTTATTTAAGTGTTTGGTGGTCGAAGGTCATAGGTCAATGTCAGTGTGACCTCACAAATCATGTTCTTGGCCATAACTCAAGAATTCATATATTAATTATGACAAAATTTCACACAAATGTCTGACAGGATTATAGATCTGTCCATGTACGTGAAGAGGCATTTTGATCCACGGCCGCTGATAACACCTCTTGGAAATCAGAAATGAGAGGTTTCAGATTTGGTCTGGTGATGTCAGGCTAGTTGACAGCTAACACTGAATGTTGTTTGTCATCATCATCACATAGCACAATATTTTTAACCAAAAACCTACAATGTGGATAATCACAAAATATTTACATTATGAGGTTTTTGATAAATAATCATAACTAATGTGGAGATAATCAGTAAGTGGTACAACACTCTGGTTAGTTCAGGAAATGACATCACTATAATGAAGCCTTTAAAACCAGGAACACTTACGATATTTCAGTATCCAAAATGTAGGATTAGTCTGATATCATGATATTGATATAATATTGATACATTGTAATTTCTTAACCATAATAGTATCACCCTCCTGTCAGTGGCATTGAACAGTTTAAATGAATGTTTTTGTTCCAGGTGGGCTCAGTTCTTCATCTGTCCTCTGATGATAGAAGACGCCATCGACAGAGAGGTGGAGGCCGTGGACAGCGGTGAGTGATACAAACTGCACGATAATGATGCGGGGTCAAGCAGTCAGTTTATTTGTCACATAAAATTTGTAACACATGATTTCAGTAAAATGCAGGACCTGTGAGTCAGGTGGTTGAGGTAAGCTTGTTGGAAAATCTCACAGGTTTCGAAAGGGCGGGTCATTTAGTTAAAAAGCAGTGCTCTGATTAGGGACACATTCACACTGGCGCTATGTGGTCCGCTTTAAACAAACCTTGGTCCGCTTCCACAGATAGTTTGGTTTGTTTGGAGAGGTGTGAACACTCATTCGAACTCTGGTGCGGACCAAACAAGCGAACCCTGGTCCACTTGAAAACTGGGGGTGTCGGTTCACTTGCAAGTGAACCCTGGTGTGGTTCGCTTACAGTGGGAAATGCAAACAGACTATCCAGGGAACCAAAGAGAAGAAGTGACGTAGAGAACATTGCATTTAGGGTAGGAAAAAACAAAGCCAACACCGCAAACTGGGAGAAGCAGAGGTGGAAAAAGAAAAAGTTAGAAAATGTCTCGTGGGCAGACGTGGAGTAGTGAGGAGGTGCAGGCGCTTATTGATATATGGTCAGAGGACTATATGTCACATTTGCTTGTGACACAATGGATTTCCGTTTTCGATCCTGGCCAATCGATGAGCAGGGTTTTCTTCATCCTCGTGCTTTTTTTTTTCCTTGTCAGTGATTGCAATACCGCCCCCAAACGAGCAGCTGTTGTACCTGTGTGACGTTGTCCAGGCGGTTTGGTTCCGCTTTAAAAAAGTGCAGTGTGAAAGTGAACCGAACCAAATGAAGGAGTGAAATTTTTCGGTATTCTTCTATTCCAATCTCTCTCTCTGTCCCTCTCAAACACACATCAAGCAGCTTTTTCATCAGCACTGCGACACCCAGACTTACAGGTATCCAGTTGTTGACCTGGAAAATCTGTTGAAGTCAAACATATTTAAATCATTACGGTCATAATATCCAGTATAAGTATTTCCCTCTGTCAAATATGTGGGCTTACCATCGTGTCCTAACAGCAAGTGTCTGTTTAATATGCACCTCTGTAATTTCATGTGAACATAAAGCACACAGGCTACAGTCACTCACATTAAGCTGGGTTCTCCGTTCTTCAGTTACAAATCCAGTGCTCAGTGTCGGGGTGGCGAAAACATTCAGTCACTGTTTCTGTATTGTTCTCACACATTTATGCTCCTCATGTTTGAGACTTCAGCTGGAGTCACAGTTTGTCTTTGGCCCTTTTCTCATTTCCTGCTCAGAGTACCAGTTAGCAAGGCCGTCTGACTCACATCGTAAGGAGATGCTGTTTGGGAGTCTGGCTAAACCGGGACACCCTATGAGCAAATTCTGCTGGGGTAAGAACACACAAACACAAACACACAGTCTTCACTATGGTGTGCTCAATCCCTGAGACCTGTTTAGTTGTTTCAATACAGAAAAAACAAATTTACACAACACACAAAAAATAAAAATGTAAGCTGGAGTTCCAGTTTCTCTTTGTGTTCTTTTTGACCAACTCTGATGTATATATTCCAAATGACTTTATAAAGGTTTTATTTCTAAGTTGATGGACCTGGAAAGAAGTGGTTTGATGTCACCTCTCTATTGACCATCTGTTCCTGTTAGGTAATGCTCAGACATTAAAGCACGAGCCCAGAGAGAAGCAGATCAACACCTACCAGAGGCTCAGAGACTTCTGGAGGAGATATTACTCTGCTCACTATATGACACTCTCCGTTCAGTCCAAAGGTACTTGCACACAAACTCTCCAGAGACGATCAGATAATTTTAGAGGATCTTTGCAGACGTCTGCTTTGTCTGTTTTTACTGCAGCTTGTTTAAGTGTTTCCTCAGCGGGTCTGTGAGGCTGTGACCTTCATAACACACCAGAATGTGCAAATGGAAAAACTTTCTTCTCTTGTTTCCTCCTCTGTTCCAGTGAGTACCTGTGAAAGTGAAGCCGGCTGCAATGTGTTGACTGTGTTTTTTGTTGTTTAGAGACTCTGGACACTCTGGAGCAGTGGGTCAGAGACATCTTCATCAAAGTCCCCAACAAGTAAGACGTCTTGTGGTAGGACTGCATGATTATGGCTACAATGATAGTCACAATTATTTTGATCAATTTTAAGATCACAATTATTTATTGAGTTTAGGAACAAAATACTTTCATTGCACTTTCACATTTAAAGACGTGTTTCACTGCTGGAAAGATAGATCAGTGTAGTAGACATGACCAGAGAAAACAGAGGAAAAGGATGAGGTAGAAAACCTACAACTACCAGAATGCACTGCGCCACACTGGACCAATAAATGCTCCTGCTGGTGGGTGATGGAATATAAACTCGCTATCATTCTTGGAACCCATCGGCTGTAATCGGCGTCTGACTTTCGGCAGACGACGATTACAGCCTCTGGGGGCAGGCCCCCGCTTTTTTGGCATTCCAGTTTGATTTGGGCAGTGGAGGTGAATTTCCGTTTCTGACTTCCATTTATATATAAGTAAATATGCTGAACCATTGCGATGGAGTCAGAGTTTGCAGTGACACCAATTATGTTCCGCCTCGTTAGTTCACGGCACGGAGCGTTCAACCTGGCAACAACTGCAGCTGACTCAAATGTGATTGATCAATATCACGCAGACTATAAACAGCCTAGCACCGGAAACCAGGGCTCTTCCACTCTTCTTCCGGAGGGAAGATCTCCGGGGTTTGCCTACAGACTCTACATTCACTGAATGTAGAGTCTGTATATAGAGACTAACTCGCTATTGATGAAAAATGGCAGCTGGTGGGCAACAAGTGATTTCGTATTACAGTGAGGCCCAGTTCAGACCAAAGATTCACATCAAGACGAAACTGTTTTAGAACGTTGCAGCGAAAAGTAGCAGCAGTGTGAACTGGCCGGTCTGAGCTCGACTCAAAATAAAAAGTCGGCAAAAATCGGCAAAAAATCCAAAGTTGTGCATCCCTAGTTTTGAGTCAGGGGGGTGGATAATCCCCCAAGTCGATCACGTCAGAGCCGATCAGATCATATTGATTGATTGATCAGAGGAGCAGCTGTTTGTCAGTGAACGTTAACTTTAAGACCCACCACACTGAAGTTTCACTTTCACTATTCCTGACGTTCTGCTGCTCCGTCTGTGCCCAGAGTACACTCTGCGCTCCAGGAGTATGGTGCAATGAATAACTGACCATTATATGATCCACAGTGCACCTAATGAACAGTCCAGCTCCAAAAATAGAGAATAGAAACGTGGCAGCAGCTGTTTAATTGTGTCCACGATTAATGAATGTGTGGGAAACCCTGTAAATAAATAAAAATAAAAATAAAAAATAAAATAAAAAATAAGATAATTTCTATCGGTTGGCATATTGTTTTTAATCCATATCTCATTATACTGTGTGATATGTGTGAAGTATAATGTAAACTAAAAGATTGAATAGAGATGTTACGATACTCACACAGAGATTTATCAAATAAATGAATGAAAACAGTTTGTGCTGTAACTTTTATTTTTGTTTGTTTTTCTTGTCTTTAGCGGTGAACCTCGAGCCGACTTCTCTCACCTCCTGCAGCCGTTTGACACACCAGCTTTCAACAAACTCTACAGAGGTCAGATAGTGGTGCTGGTTGTATTCTTACAGTGTATCAGATACATGTTATCATTTATGTAGGTTAGAATCCGACAACCCTAAAGTATTTTTTAATATGGAATATAAGGGAAACTGCACTACTTTAGTGTTCATAAAACACATTGACAGGATATTTTTATGTCCTTTTTTTCACTCATTTGTATTTCTTGTATTGTTTCACCCAGTGTAACCCGCAGGGATTAATACAGTGTTAACTTAATAAAATCTATATCACATGAATAGGGTTTAAATCACTGGAGAAATGTAGTGCTAACACCTGAAAATGTATGTTTCAGTGGTTCCTGTGAGGAAGGTTCACGCTCTGACCATCAGCTGGGCCGTACCGCCGCAGGGGAAACACTACAGGTGAGTCAGAGTGCAGTACTGCTTTAAAACCCTCAAACAGGGCTGGATTATATAGCAAAAAAATATTGATCGGTATCAGTATTTCTCATGATATCAGATAATGCTGTCAGATTGAAGAGTATCCTGATAATGACTGAAGACTGATTTTGGAAACAATGTGAGACACCATTCACCTGGTGTCACCTCCAGCACTGTCCAGCTGTTAAACAGATGAGTCAAACTGTTTCCTGTAAGATGGTCTCTCAGTCAGATGAAACCTCACACAGTTTGTGTTTCTGTTGTCAGAGTGAAGCCTCTTCACTACATCTCCTGGCTGATCGGACACGAAGGAACCGGCAGCATCTTGTCTCTGCTCAGGAAGAAGTGAGTCATAAAGAAACTAACTGATCATAAACTGACATGTGAAATAAATACAGGGGTGTCACGGTGAAAACTCTGTGTGTGTGTTTCAGGTGCTGGGCTCTGGCTTTGTTCGGAGGAAACAGTGAGACTGGTTTCGACCAGAACACCACCTACTCCATCTTCTCCATCTCCATCACCCTGACCGACCAGGGCTACCAAAACTTCTACCAGGTCAACTCTCGTCATTGATTCACATGTTGTATCCACAAATCACAAATGAGGTGGCAGTGTGACTTACCTGGGCTGTGTGGAAAACGTCCAGACTCATTTTAGAACATCAGAAACTGGCAGAGTATTTACTGATATCACATTGTGTCTGAAAGAGTGACATCAAAGTCAGAAAGGAGTCAGTAGCTCTTTTTACACAGATACCACACTACAGGTCACTACGAAGTCCGTCCTTTATGTCGCTTTTGCATTTTGACACAGAACCTAACAAACAACATTAACAACGACATAACATGTCAGTAACAATCATTTACTGTCCCTGTTATCTCGCGGCTGATCTCGTCCTCTTCCCTGAGGGTAAGGAGCTCCTGGACCTCATTGTTTTTACAATTGCGGACATTTTCAGCCACTGTTCTTCTTTGAGTTAGTTGCTGACCGCTACCAGCTACTTTTTAAATCTCCTGCACTGGGTTGCAATCATAACATGTCGTCAAAACGTCACACCTGTTATCCATGGTCCCGTCCTGCCGGCTGTCCTGTTGATACAGACATTGTTTTGGTGCGGTTACTCAAAGTGGTGCACAGACATTTTTTGGGGCTGGTACTCAAGCAAAAAAAAGGGGCACCCCTCTCATATTTATTAATTCAAAAAATTAAGTTTCATACAGTAGCACAGCTTTTATTTACATTTAGGCTTTTTATTTCAATCCTCTTACACCCATGCAGACAAGGGCGTTAATTCATCTGAACATTGGTGGGGACACATATCAAGTGTGGGGTCTGGGGGCTTACTTGTTTTTAAGCTTAATGGTGGGTTATAACCTAAATTAATCTGGCTGTACTGAGGTGTTGTATAGTGGTTTAATGTCACAAAAGTGACGAACAATACTGAGGCTCGTTACCTGGCTGTCCATGAAGGCAGGCAGGGAGATGTGATGCTGTTCTGCAGGGCGCTTGATTTGTGTGTGTTTGCTGTGGTCGCTGTGACAAGAAGGGATGTCGAAAAGGGCGTGACGGGGCAGAATTAAAACTCAAATGCAACATGCTTTTAATTGAGAATTGATGCCTTGAAGAGGCAGTGTAAAAGAGGCAAGTGATTCTCTAAATTGCAACCAAACACAGAAGAATAGTTACCTTTATTTATTGAGATTTTAACTTTTCTTTTCTCTAACAAATAAGAAGAAACAGATATCGTTATATTTCTAAATGCTTCATTGTGATTCTCTGTGCAGGTCGTCCATTTTGTGTTCCAGTACCTGAAGATGCTCCAGACTTTGGGCCCCCAGCAGAGGTCAGGCTCCACAAACACACCCTCACACACGTTTTGGGTACCATGATGCACTACTGCAGTTACAAATCCTTCCTCTCATTCTGCTGCACAAGCACATGTGTTAAAAACCCTGATGTTTTGGCTTTTCTTTTATCCCTGAATCTGAAAACGAGGATTGAAGAAGTAAAGAGAGATTTTTATATAAATGAATGAATTTCATTTTTTATTATTGTGTCATGCATATAACAATGCCCAGACCCTTTTGATTCGTCAGTTAACCCCACAGAGCCAACACTAATCACATTTATGTGCCTGCAGACACACTGCTGTTTGTACATTTTGTCTGTATTTGTTCTTCACTGTCTTGTATCTCTATAAAGCTTTTTAGTTCAGCAAACTTCTTTTTTCTTTTTTAGGATTTATGAGGAAATTCAGAAGATCGAAGCCAACGAGTTCCACTATCAGGAGCAGGTACTGCAGCACAGACACACACTAATGAATGTGTTCACAGCCGAATAATGACACAGTTCAGTCAGCAGCTGATTAATCAGACATTGTTGTGTGCCAATCAGTCATCTCTGTGGTGATGCAATTTTCCAGCACAATAACTCATCATTTGTGATCATTAAAACTACAATAATAGCAATAATAATAATTATGATGACAAGGATAGAAATAATAGAGTGTAAATATCTATCAATCATCACTAATAATTGAGTGTGTAGCATGGATGTTTCACACTGTATATTTATGAGTTTTGATTTTGTTGAAATGTTGATTAATTTGCTTTAAACTGAAGCAAAACAGGTCAAATATAAATTGTCTGTGTGCATTTGTGACGGCAGCAAATATGTGAAAACTGTTAATTCTTATTACTCAGTGAAGGTTAGTGAGAACCTGAAAGTGGAGATGAAACACTGAACAACATGGCTGCAGTTAGTTTGATTTTTACCTCAAGCAAGTTGTGGAACTGCAATTAAACTTCATATCTTTCTAGATTTGCTGGAAAAATAGACTATTTAATTTTTTTACCAGCAGGGCGCAGCCATCTTAGAACAAGCTAGTTGAAAACGTCACAAGAATGGCTAAATTTAAATTTGTAAATAAAAAAATTTTAAACATGTTTTTTTACGAGGAGCCCCATTAGATGAACTGTTAGAGCTGAACTCCCCTTGTATTTGTCCCATTTCCGTGTGTGCTTGTCGGGTCATATAGCTGGTGGCGGCAGTTCAGATTTACGTTGGAAGAGCTCCCTCCTCAGCAGCATAATCCTCTGGTTGATTATGCTAGCTTTGATCATAAACCACACTTTTTACTTTTCTAATGGCTCCTCTTCCGGTTTTGCATATCCATATAAGTAATCCTAAGCTCCGATCCTTCCGTCAAAACAACCAGGTTGACCTACACCAGGAGACCGACAATGCAGTGTATGTCCCAGCTGAGGGGCACTACAGCTAAAAAAAAAGAGACTTTCTGTACTTCTGTGCACTACTTGACTCAAAATATCTCATACACCTGCCATAATAACCATATTGTCTGAGAACAAAACAGCCATCAAAGGACAAAACATTTTCCAAGCTATTCTCGTGACATCATTATCTAGCTTGTTGTAAGATGGCTCCGCCCTGCTGGCAGAGAAGTGAAGGACTATCTAGTTGAAGGCAAATCTAGATGGATATAAAATTTGACTATAGTGTCATATCTTATCTAAGGTAAAACTCAAACAAACTACAGTAACTGTAAAATAGAAATGTGATTAATAATGTGATTTTGTCTCCGGTCTGACAGACAGATCCCATCGAGTTTGTGGAGAACATCTGTGAGAACATGCAGCTGTTTCCCAAAGAGGACTTCCTGACTGGAGACCAGCTCATGTTTGAGTTTGACCCGCAGGTAACCAGGACCGCCAGACCCAGATCTGATCCAGAACCAGTCTGAGAGCTGAGAATCTGAGAAGTTCAGAGTGGAAATTTAAATCTAGCTAGCTAGCTAATATAAAGTCCATAGATTACTGTAGTTGTATGTAATTACTTGCCTGGTGTATGCAAACATGTGTTTTATATTGATAATCTGAGTAAAAATAACTGTGTGTGTGTGTGTGTGTGTGTGTGTGTGTTGTGTTCAGGTGATCAGAGCTGCTCTGTCCCCGCTGACTCCCGACAGAGCGAACCTGCTGCTGCTGTCACCAGAGAACGAAGGTCACTGTACACTCAGAGAGAAATGGTTCGGTACCAGCTACAGCATGGAGGGTACGTCCCACACACACATACACACACACACACACTGCATTATGTTTTTGGGTAGTCCATCTGTACCACTTGGACTCAACGATGTACTAATTAGATTTTGGTGGTCAAGGGTCAAGGATAAAGGTCACTGTGACCTTGCAGCCATCTCATTCTCATGAACGTTAAATCTCAAGAACAGCTTGAGGGAGTTTCCTTAAATTTAGCACAAACGTTCACTTTGACTGAAGAATTAATTGATTATAATTTGGTGGTCAAAGATAAAATAATGACGTGTTGACAAAGGTCAAAGCTCAATTTCACTATGACATCATCATGTTCTGCATAAAACATTTTACTGGTCATTATTCAACGCCATATTTCAGGAGCAGAAGAGGAGACATTTGGTCAGATACTGAATTGCTGACACTAATCTTGGGTGTCCACCTTGAAACTTTGCTGATTGTTATTCTTGTTCCTTCTTTATCACATTTCTGGCAGTGTTTTGTGATGTGTCGATCGTACCTGTTTAAATCACGGTGGCGATGAAAATAAAATTTATCGTTCAGTACTTTAAGCTTGGCTATTTAAAAATGGCGGGCCCTGTCCACAAGTTTAACTAATGGAAAACCAAAAAAAAAGTGTAGCTCAGTTGAGTAGAGCCGTGCCACACCATGCAGTGGAAATGCAGTAAAAAACTAGTCCTGATCAGAGTTTGAAAAACTAAATATAAGAAACCTGTAACTGAATTAAACTTGGGATGTGTTTGTTATGTCTCTTCAGACATCCCAGAGGAGTGGGCCCAGCGCTGGACAGGAGATTTTGAACTCCACCCTGAACTGCACCTTCCTGCTGAGAACAAATTCATCGGTCAGTACAAACACGATGTTTACAAGATACTATGACAGAGCAACAAGAGAAATCATGAAACCAACAGCTGATTCATCAGATTCATGACTGTTGTTTTTCTTCTTCTTCGTGCTGCAGCCACGGATTTCACCCTGAAAACGTCCGACTGTCCAGACACCGAGTTTCCCGTCAGGATCATGAACAATGAGCGCGGCTGTCTGTGGTACAAGAAGGACAACAAGTTCAAGATCCCCAAAGGTGAGTCCAGCTATCATGTCGGCCTTCACAGCGGCCCAGGTTTCATTCTGACCTGCGACCGGCCTTTCTCTCCCACCTTTCCTGTCTTTCCACAGCTAAACTGTCAACAGAGGCAAAAATATTGAAAATAAAAATAAAAAAGCTGCAACTTAAACATATTTTCATCATCAATTTACATGCTGAAACAACACTGACATCAAAGTTCACTTAGCCCTCCGAGCTAATGCATGCTTACTGCGCTAACAACGGATCAGAAATGTGCAACTTTTTTTGCCAACACTAGATTTCAAACAAAAAGCCAGAGACTGTATCATATTAAGTTGCTGTGAACTTCTAAGCAGAAGGCAGAAGGTAACGTTACCTCAGAGCCTGACAGGGTAAAGCCTCTCTTCTTCCAGGCAGCTGCCTCCGCCTCACACAGACTCACCGCAGGTCTTTGTCTGGAGCTTCCTTCGTCTCACTCAGACTTACCTTGGGTTACTGCAGCTTCCTCTGTCTCACTCAGATGTACCCTGGGTCTGTGTCTGGAGCTTCCTTCGTCCCACTCAGACTCACCCCGGGTCTTTGTCTGAAGCTTCCTTTGTCTTACTCACTCTAACCCTAAGTCTGTGTCTGCAGCTTCCTTCGTCCCACTCAGACTCACCCTGGGTCTATGTCTACAGCTGCCTCTGTCTCACTCAGACTCACCCTGGGTCTGTGTCTGCAGCTGCCTCCATCTCACTCAGACTCACCCCGGGTCTTTGTCTGGAGCTTCCTTCGTCTCACTCAGACTTACCTTGGGTTACTGCAGCTTCCTCTGTCTCACTCAGATGTACCCTGGGTCTGTGTCTGGAGCTTCCTTCGTCCCACTCAGACTCACCCTGGGTCTTTGTCTGGAGCTTCCTTCGTCTCACTCAGACTTACCTTGGGTTACTGCAGCTTCCTCTGTCTTACTCACTCTCACCCTGAGTCTATGTCTGCAGCTTCCTCCTTCTCACTCAGACTCACCCTTGGTCTGTGTCTGCAGCTCTCTGTACTGGAGAACAGCATAAAAGTGAGGGGCGCTCACTTTGCAGCTAAATCTGGGGAGTCTCTTTAAGCATGTCCGGAGGGACACTTGGGACAGGACTAAGACGTGGATGTTGCCTGGGTTTGTCCAACTGTATTCTCAGCAGGTTAAACAGCTCCACCTGGTGGACTGTTTAAAGTATTGTTTCTTTATAAAGCTGTGACAATCATTGTTCAAACCCACAAAGCTTTATTTTGTATTTTAGCAAAGATCATAAAGTTTCCTTTGATGATTTTTGGGGTAATGTAAATAAATAGACATTTAGAATAAGTCTGTGTTTTCTCTAGTATATTTAACTCAGTGTTAACATCATAAAGCTTCAATGAAAAACTGGAACAGTGGAGAGTTGGAGTTTGTCAAATAATAAATGACTCATTCAGTAAATATAAAATTAACACAGTCATATCGTTTTCTGTCTTTCAGCTTATATTCGTTTCAACCTGATCTCACCAATGATTCAGAAGAGTCCTGAGAAGTAAGAGACCACTGACACATGTTCAGATCCTACATCATAGATTCTTGTCAATACTTATCACAGTAAGAGGATAAATGGCTGTCGTGTGTTTAACCCCATTGTTCCTCTTTCAGTCTGGTGCTGTTCGACCTCTTTGTGAACATCTTGGCTCACAACCTGGCAGAGCCGGCCTACGAGGCCGACGTGGCTCAGCTGGAGTACAAGCTGGTGGCCGGAGAGCACGGGCTGGTGATCAGACTGAAGGGCTTCAACCACAAACTGCCGGTGAGGAGACGCACCGCATAACACCTCGAGTCAGAGAGCAGCCGGTGAACATGGTGGAACATTTAGCAGCTAAAAAGACAGATATTTCCCTCAGGAGCAGGTGGAGACCAAAGAGACATGTTCCTTCATTACCATGAACACACACACTTTAGTTTATTTTGACTCAGTTCCACACACACTGTCCTGCTGACTCTAATACCCACTAGTGCACCAGATGTGGATTGATCTGCCGCTGAAAATAGTCCCCAGATTAGATGATTTTTGTTTAGTTTTACCTGAATATTTGAAGGCAAACTCTAAAACTGTATCACTTATTCTGGTGCAATTCTATTTTCTTAAATTAATGATAAAATAGTATTGACTAATTTGCCGCAAAAATACTTTTGTGATATTATTTTGGGGCCATGTCGTCCACCCTTGCTGTCTACAGTAGATGTCAGTCAGCACACCTTCAGTTTAGAGAAGCAGTCACGAGTACAACACAGAAAATTGAGATAAAATTGCTGGTTCTGTCAATGGAGTCTGGTGGCTTTGGCGAGACAATAGAAGCCTCTCAGTATAGCCTACATTTAAACTGATATTGATTTTTTTCATAGATTGCTTAGCCTCCGTGTCGGACTCCAGCCTGCTTCTCCAAACCGAGAGCTGCAGATAGACATTTACTGAATCTAATGTGACTCATGTTGTTTCAGCTTCTGTTGAAACTGATCGTGGATCATCTGGCAGACTTCAGCGCCGAGCCGGGCGTCTTCAACATGTTTTCTGAGCAGCTAAAGAAAACCTACTTCAACATCCTCATCAAACCTGAGAGACTCGGCAAGTACGTCCCACACACACTGCATTTACACACAAGTGGGTCAGTATCTGGTTTTGCTGGACAAGTCCAGTCCAGTGTACAAGATTAAACCAGTTAGATTTTTGTGACACAGTCTGGCAAATTAAAAAGTAGTCCAAATTCTCATCACAGCGCTAAATCCAACAGGTATTGCATTATTACTAAGAATTATGACAATCTGACCAACATAATATTATTTTTTATAAATGGACTAATGGGGGCACTTGTATCTGACCAGCTGTTAGCGGAAGCAGCTGTCGGCAACATGAAGGAGATCACGTTTTAGGAGATAGGAGGGTCACAGCAGCGCAGGCAGTTTATTTACAACAAAGTTCATGTGTTTTGGGTGATGAGAAGTGACATATTTTGGATTTGAAGCTGACATAACCGCAAGTGACGCAGCGCTGCCGTTGGAAGCTGAACTTTTGTCGGACACCCTGTTACAATTTATATCTGTTACTCGCTTTGAAAGCTCCATATTGGACGAGGAACAGCTGATTCATGACATTAAGATGAGGAATTATCTACCTGATACCTTCTTATTTTACTACGAAAAACAACATAAGGTGGCAGCTGACTGGAGGATGTTTCTGTTGAGCTAAATAACCCGTGCTTATAACAAGCTAGGCGTCTTGCTGTTGGTTATATGTTTCTATTAAATATCACAATATTAAATGTGTTTAAAAAGGTAATGTTACAAAACAGGAAGACAGTGGTTAGGTCTGATCTCATATTTATGTGCTTTGTTTGTGTGAAGTAACAGAAGTGCACATTAAATGGATGTAATGTGGACAGAGAGTTTTCAATTCAATTCAATTCAATTTTATTTATAAAGCCCAATATCACAAATCACAATTTGCCTCACAGGGCTTTACAGCATACGACATCCCTCTGTCCTTAAGACCCTCACAGCGGATAAGGAAAAACTCCCCAAAAAAAACCCCTTTAACGGGGAAAAAAAAAAACGGTAGAAACCTCAGGAAGAGCAACTGAGGAGGGATCCCTCTTCCAGGACGGACAGACGTGCAATAGATGTCGTACAGAACAGATCAGCATAATAAATTAACAGTAATCCATATGACACAATGAGACAGAGAGAGAGAGAGAGAGAGAGAGAGAGAGAGAGAGATGCAGGTAATGACAGTAGCTTACAACAACATTAATGAAAGTAATAATATTATAGTTATAGTTCTGGCTACTGTGGTACAATATGTTGAAAGTATGTATTAATATCAGACGGTATACTTGTGTGACAATAGTCATATGTGTATAATAACAGTAGAAGTATGACTAATGACTAATGATGGCAGCAGCAGCAGGAGGCATCTGGCAGGACCACGGCAGCAGCACAACCACACACGTCACACTGTCCAGGCACCGCTGCGGTATGAGTTATTCTGAGAGACAGTGGAGCACAAAGGCTCCGGAGAAGAAGCCGAGTTAGTGACATCCAGAATGGCCGAGTTAGCAAGATGCAGTAATAGAATGAGAGTGAGAGAGAGAGAGAGAGAGAGAGAGAGAGAGAGAGAGAGAGAGAGGGAGAGAGAGGGAGCCCGGTGTATTATAGGGGGTCCTCCGGCAGACTAGGCCTAAGTCAGCCTAACTAGGGGCTGGTACAGGGCAAGCCTGAGCCAGCCCTAACTATAAGCTTTATCAAAGAGGAAAGTCTTAAGTCTAGTCTTAAATGTGGAGACGGTGTCTGCCTCCCGGACCGTAACAGGAAGATGATTCCACAGGAGAGGAGCCTGATAGCTGAAGGCTCTGGCTCCTGATCTGCTTTTGGAGACTTTAGGGACCACGAGTAACCCTGCGTTCTCAGAGCGCAGTGTTCTGGTGGGATAATATGGCACTATGAGCTCTCTAAGATATGACGGAGCTTGACCATTTAGAGCTTTATAAGTTAACAGTAGGATTTTAAATTCAATTCTGGATTTTACCGGGAGCCAGTGCAGAGAAGCTAAAACAGGAGAAATATGATCTCGTTTCTTAGTTCCTGTTAGTATACGTGCTGCTGCATTCTGAATTAGCTGGAGAGTTTTTAAGGACTTACTAGAGCTACCTGATAATAGAGAGTTACAGTAATCCAGCCTTGAGGTAACAAAAGCGTGGACCAATTTTTCTGCATCTTTTCGGGTCAGGATAGGCCTAATTTTCGCAATATTACGCAGATGAAAAAATGCAGTCCGTGAGGTTTGCTTTAAATGAGAATTAAAAGACAAATCTTGATCAAATATTACTCCGAGGTTTCTTACGGTAGTGCTAGAGGCCAGAGCAATGCCATCTGGAGAAACTATGTCATCAGATAAAGAGTCTCTGAGTTGTTTGGGGCCAAGAACAATAACTAAGTTTTGACGTTACATGATACAACAGGATAGTCTGCTGCTCGTTTGCTGTTGGGCCATGATGTCATTATGTTCCACTTGGGAGCAGCAACACCTGTAAAACTTGGTATACCAGTCTGGTCCTGTCTGTTGTTTGGCTTAAACTGGTTTGAAAGTTTTCTTACAGCGGCCCAACCGTAATCTGTGGTTGCGTATTGATGTAGAAGAATCCCTGACTCCTGTATCAGTTCATCCCGACGCCTCTCCACTGTAATTTATGATAAAACCAAACAAACTGCAGAGATCTCCACTGAGCAGCAGCTGGGTCTGTAAACAGAGTGACGTCAGTGTTGTCTTCCTCCCCATCCACCTCTCTGCAGGGACGTCCGACTGCTGATCCTGGAGCACTGTCGCTGGTCGGTCATTCAGAAGTATCAGGCCGTCATGAAGGGTCTGACGGTCGATGACCTCATGACCTTCGTCACCGGGCTGAAGGCGGAGCTGTACACCGAGGGGCTGGTGCAGGGAAACTTCACCAACATGGTGAGACACACAGAGAAACAAAAAGCTGAGCAGCAAAACTTTGTATATATATTTCCTCTCTCTGGTATCCCGTACCCTTAACCCCATCATGCTCATCCTCCACACAAAATTTAGTGTGGACTCAGTCTTTTAAAATTCAGATTTAAAACAGGAAACAATTTCTCTGCCACTACTCTGGATAATCTGTAGTAACACTTT
This sequence comes from Epinephelus lanceolatus, assembly GCF_041903045.1. Taxonomy (NCBI): domain Eukaryota; kingdom Metazoa; phylum Chordata; class Actinopteri; order Perciformes; family Serranidae; genus Epinephelus; species Epinephelus lanceolatus. The sequence continues at coordinate 11,924,217 of NC_135739.1, forward strand.
AAGTCTGGAATATTTTATTAGTACAGACTATTGATTTAAACAGTTCAGGTGTAATTTCTCACACGTTTCCTCCAACAGGAGTCCAAAGAGTTTCTGCAGTACTTCATCGAGTGAGTATCCTGCTTCATTTCTTTATTCAGCTTTCAGTATTTTTAATGTTGGAAGCTTATTTTTATTTTTATTTCAGTCATCTTGTAAAATACACATTCAGGCTTCAGATGTAACTCAGTGTAACTGAAAGTAGAAGGTAATTAAACTGCGAACACCCTTACACATTCATATTCTCTAAACTGTAGTGTGTTAAAGTGTAAAGTGTATTTCTTAGCATTTCTATCAAACTAAAACAGATGGAAAGTGCTGAGTACAAAAACAGTCCGTCTATGTATGTTAAATAATCTGACATAATGAACAAGCTGCAGAGGAAACAGTCATCCTCCAGTTTGTGTTAATGTGATGTCAGCAGTCCCATCTGTCTGTCTGTCTGTCTGTCTGTCTGTCTGTCTGTCTGCAGTAAGCTGCAGTTCCAGCCTCTGTCAGCAGAGGTCCCTGTGTTGTTCCGGGTGGTGGAGCTGCCTCAGAAACATCATCTCTGTAAAGTCAAATCTCTCAACAAAGGAGACGCCAACTCCGAGGTCACCGTCTACTACCAGGTAGGAACACCATCACACTGATGCTCCACACTGGACTACAGAGTGCAGCTACATCATGGTTACATGGCAGCGTTTAAAACCACACTATCTGTTTATTTTTTATTTTGTTTTTAAAGGTTCAGTTCACACAAATTACAAAATAAAATCCTTTTTTCTTCGTTCAGTCTGGTCAAGTTAGTTTCAGTTTTTAAAGCCAAGATTGAAAAAAAAATTCAGCAGCATGTCTTTCCAAAAACAGCGTCACTGTTTCTCTGGATAATCCTCAGAGGACTATTTCTTTAGGAGAAGGTGTTCACAGTGAGATCTGAGGATTATTTTCAGTAACTGAGAAGTTTTATCTGTTATATTTCAACACTTTTAGCACCACTAACAGAAACTGTGTTGGTGTGGATAAAGAATCTCAGAGGCAGACATCAAACTTCTACACAGAATACAGCCCATATACAAATTTAGAATGTCGAATTTATCTCAGTCTGCAAATAAAAATAAGAACATCATGTATTCATTTACAAATTCATATAAATAAAGTAGGCATGTCCCGATCCGATCACGTGATCGGAAATCGGGGCCGATCACGTGGTTTCAGACTCGATCGGAATCGGAAGTTACATCCCGATCAGGGATCGGATATAGGCCTATGACATATCAGATACATGTCAGGGTTTTCCCTATTTGTCTAAAGCAAGACGGGCCGCATGGGGGGCGTTCAGATGTAGCTCTTTTGCACTCTCAAACCCATTACTTTTACTGTAGACGTGCGTCATGTGCGCTCATAACCCAAAGCGACGCCAGCGGCGCGCCTTCGGTGCAACACGCTTGTTTTTCGTGCATGTCCGTGTGTGTGTGGCTGCGTCATCGCGGACATGTAACAATATGAAATGACGGTGCTTGCGAGAGTGTGAGAGACGATCGTCCGTGTCACCGTGTCAGCTGACTGTTTAGTACGTGTGTGTGGCTGAATTGTTTCACTGCTGACTTCCAAGCAGCTGTTGTTGTTGATGTTTGAGCGCTACAGACCCCAGCAGCAACAACAGTCACGGCAGCTTCTACTGAGAGCGAGTCAGACGTAACGCACGTGAGACAGACACACGGACAGACTGCGCAGATGTCGCGGACATCGTTGATATTATGACATGTCTTACAATACTGCAATAAATGTCATGGGCTTGTTATTGGGGTACAGTATTGTAATATTGTGAGATTGTGATATTGTTACATCCCTAGTAGAGCACAAAGAACAGAAAAATAGTGGGATGATACAGTTAATCTACAGTAAAAAATTTTACTGCATTGCCAAAGTATCGGATCGGGACTCGGTATCGGCAGATACTCAAAATCAAATGACTCGGACTCGGACTCGGGGGCAAAAAAATGTGATCGGGACATCCCTAAAATAAAGTCACAGCCTCTCACAGAACATGGCAGATACATACAGTCAGGTCCATAATTATTTGGACAATGATACAGTTGTCGTCATTTTGGCTCTGTACACCACCACAATGGGTTTTAAATGAAACAATGAATACCTGCTTAAAGTGCAGACTCTCAGCTTTCATTTAAGGCTTTTTTCAAAAATGTAGTATGAACCGTGAAGGAATTACAACCATTTCTTCACACAGTCCCCCAACTTTAAGGGCTCATAAGTATTTGGACAAACTAACATAATCATCAATTAAACAGTCAGATTTAATACTTGGTTGCAAATCCTTTACAGTCAATGACTGCCTGAAGTGTTGGACACATAGGCATCATCAGATGCTGGGTTTCTTCCCTGGTGATGCTCTGCCAGCCCTTTACTGTAGCCGTCTGCACTTTCTGCTTGTGTTTTGGGTGTTTTGCCCTCAGTTTTGGCTTCAGCAAGAGAAACGCATGCTCAATTGGATTCAGGTCAGATGATATGACTTGGCCATTGCAGAACATTCCACTTCTTTGCCTTAAAAATGTCTTTGGTTGCTTTTGCAGTATGCTTCAGGTCAATGTCCAACTGCACTGTGAAGCATCGTCCAATGAGTTTTGAAGCATTTGGTTGAATCTGAGCAGATAATGTAGCTCCAAACACTTCAGCTTTCATCCTGCTGCTCTTCTCAGCAGTCACATCATCAATAAATACAAGAGAACCGGTTCCACTGGCAGCCATACATGGCCATGACATAACAGTACCTCCACCATGCTTCACTGATGAGGTGATGTGCTTTGGATCATGAGCAGTTCCTTCCCTTCTTCCTTCTCTTGTCTTCCCATCATTCTGGTAGTTGATTTTTGTTTTATCTGTCCACAGTATGCTGTTCCACAACTGTACAGGCTTTTTAGATGGTTTTTGACAAACTCTAATCTGGCCTTCCATTTTTAAGGCTAACCAATGGTTTGCATCTTGTGATAAACCCTCTGTATTTATTCTAGTGAAGTCTTGTCTTGCTGACAAGAGCAGCAGGATGAAAGCTGAAGTGTTTGGGGCACCATTATCTGCTCAGATTCAACCAAATGCTTCAAAACTCATTGGACGATGCTTCACAGTGCAGTTGGACATTGACCTGAAGCATACTGCAAAAGCAACCAAAGACATTTTTAAGGCAAAGAAGTGAAATGTTCTGCAATGGCCAAGTCATATCATCTGACCTGAATCCAATTGAGCATGCGTTTCTCTTGCTGAAGCCAAAACTGAGGGCAAAACATCCAAAACACAAGCAGAAAGTGCAGACAGCTACAGTAAAGGGCTGGCAGAGCATCACCAGGGAAGAAACCCAGCATCTGATGATGCCTATGTGTCCAACACTTGAGGCAGTCATTGACTGTAAAGGATTTGCAACCAAGTATTAAAACTGACTGTTTAATTGATGATTATGTTAGTTTGTCCAAATACTTATGAGCCCTTAAAGTTGGGGGACTGTGTGAAGAAATGGTTGTAATTCCTACACGGTTCATACTACATTTTTGAAAAAAGCCTTAAATGAAAGCTGAGAGTCTGCACTTTAAGCAGGTATTCATTGTTTCATTTAAAACCCATTGTGGTGGTGTACAGAGCCAAAATGACGACAACTGTATCATTGTCCAAATAATTATCGACCTGACTGTAAATGGCACAGTGCAAAACATTACAATTAAGTAATTTAATAAAACATAGACACTCCTGCAGACAGAAAAAGGCGTAGGCTGAAGCTACATTTTATAACACCGACCCTTTTAACAGCATATCATATTTAACAATCAACAACAAAACAAACCAAACCAGGCAATCAAGGTGAAATAGCAACAAAGACAAAAAACAACACACAAAAAAAGGCAACTTAGGGGCTGTCCACACCAACGCGGGTATTTATAAAACCGTGACTCTTTGCTCACAGTTTGGCCTTTCATCCACACGCAACCGCAGTTTTTGGCCCCTGTAACCGGAGTTATTTGTATTTGAGTCCAGGGTGAACTTTTTGGAAAAGTCCGGTGTCAGCAGTCATGTGTGGACAGGATAACCGCAGTTATTTTGTCTCGTCTCCATTGTATGACGTCACAGTGTGCGACGTAAACAGAAAACAGCTGTGTTATTACCCGATCCAGTGTGTGCGAGAGGCGATTTGATGATGGACCTAAACAAAATACTGCTGCTATTTAGCAGAATATCAGCACTTAGTGGCTGTATCATACAACTAACGCTACTCAACCACATCCAGCAACAGAGGCAAGAGTGTGCTATTAGGGAGACTGCTCCTGCTGTCAATGACAATGGGTAATGACATATTACTGCCTTCTGATTGGCTACAATGGCCTTACAGTTAGGAGTTATATCACCACCTACTGCTTTGGCATGTGTATTACATTGCTTGATAGTGGAATTTGCAGTGTCATGTGGACGGAGGTATTTTTATTACACCGCTTGTATGAACGCAGATTTTTTAAAAACTGGAGGCCAAAAAAGTTCGGTTTTAAAAATACCCGTGCTCGTGTGGACTAGGCCTAACTCACTTGAAGTTCCTGTACCCTGTTCTTCTACGTCGGAATTACGGTCTGATCATCGTCCGCTCTGAGCTAAAGTCTTTTTGGTGCAGAATTGCGAGGCATGTAGCAACGCAAAAACAGCGAGCAAAAGCTTCATCCTAATTGAAAACCATTACAGAAAGGCGCCTCCAGCTGCTAAAACGCTCTCTGTGTGATCAAGGCCTAACAGAGTATTTTACTGCAGTGAAGGATCTGAATACTTCACCACTAGTGTTGTATTCATGTGCATAAATCTGGATTCTGTTGCAGTCGGGGCTGAAGAACCTCAAAGAGCACGCTCTGATGGAGCTGATGGTGGTGAGTGTTACGACCATCCCAACAACTCTGGTGACAGAAAACAGTATTGGTGGTTCTTGTTCTGTGGTGTGAAAACGTGCACGTCCACCTGTTATGTAGCTTGAACTTGTGTTCGTCTCTTCAGATGCACATGGAGGAGCCGTGCTTTGACTTCCTCAGGACAAAGGAGACTCTGGGGTCAGTGTCAGTCTCTTATACTGAGTGTCAAGTTGAGTAATGTCCACTCACAGTATCCGTCTAATCACAACACATCGTACCCCCACAGGTACCAGGTGTATCCAACCTGCAGGAACACCTCAGGGGTGCTGGGATTCTCTGTCACCGTGGAAACACAAGCAACCAAGTTCAGGTGAGTTGACCCGTCTGTGTGTTTGAGTCTTTGTTTGTGTCCTTGTTTAAGACGTGCTCCTTGTCCCGTTTGTCCTCGCAGCACAGAGCTGGTGGAGGCGAAGATCGAGGAGTTCCTGGTGAGTTTCGGGGAGCGTCTGTCGGGTCTGAGCGAGGAGGCCTTCAGGACCCAGGTAACGGCTCTCATCAAGCTGAAGGAGTGTGAGGACGCTCACCTGGGAGAGGAAGTGGACCGCAACTGGTTTGAGGTCGTCACACAGCAGTACGTCTTCAAGAGGCTCAACAAGGAGGTGAGACGCACCCGTCTCTCTTTCTGTCTCTGCCTTGTTCTGAGGGAACGGGGGAGAGAGACAGGATGAGGGACAGACAGAAAGAATGAGTGGGAGAGTCTATTTCTCTCCCTGTCTCTCCATCATTCTTTGTCTGTCTCTCCCTCACTCTTTCTCCGTCTCTCCCTCACTCTTTCTCCGTCTCTATTAGGGTTGGGAATCTCTCTGTGATAGACGATTCAATATGTATCTAGATACACAGGTTACGATACGATTCAAAATGATACATTTTTAATACAGAACGATTCGATACGATTCTTTACAGTGTAGGAACGAGTAGTGTACGATTCGATACGATTCTATGGTTAACATTTGTTGATGTAGACATTAATCATACATTATAAAATAAAGAAGCCAATTCTATAAAAGTGACATTCTTACAGTATTTTCAAATTTGTAAAAGACCACATCCCCAAGCATTGTTGCTGTATGGCACTGGCAAAAATAAAATAGAAAGACAAACAACAACAAAATCCCATGTCAAATGTATTTATTTTTAGACATGGACCAAATTTTTTGTTGGATGGGATCAATATAAAAATGAGAAGAAGTTTTAAACTTTAAGTGAAGTGAACTTTAAGTAAAATTTAAGTGTTTTAAACCTACTTGTTGTGTTGTTTTTATGGTATTGTTTGTGTTTTTGTATGTATCTTATATGGACTTGAGTCTGGAATAAAGTTTATCATAACGCTGTACAATATAAACATAAAGCAGACAAAAATAATAACATGCAATGTAGGGGCAGAATCTGACATCTCCTGTTATTAGTTGATATCATGGACTGTGATGACTAGCAGCTTATCACTGACAGCATGTCAGACTATTTCTCTGTGTTTGCTACACTCTGTGTTTGTCATTTATAAAAAGATAAATCACTTTTCTATAATACATCAATGATATTTCAATGGAATAAATTACTTATTGACTTATTCACACTTCAAAAACAGCATCAATCAGTGATGAATATAGGGGGGATCAAAATAAAGTAAATAAATAAAATCAAAATCAACCAGCCACCCTCCTCCCCTGACAAGTAGAGAACAGTCCCTAAAGTGCGCTGAGGTTTGTGGAAATGTGAACGGCTCGTTTCTCCTCTGACACGTCACATACCTGTGTGCTGCCAGGGCTCGCCTGGTATTTCTGGGCAGTCATGACACCGACGAAGACTTCTTGGACCTGGAGCCGGGCTTGTCGGTCGCCGGTAAGCCGTTATCATGCGCCGCCGAATTTGACAGGAATACGTATTTCTGTCTGTGTCTGTGACCCCACGTTCAACCCACAACCGGCAGGATTCGCCTTTAGTTTCTGCTGCGGCTTGGCTGCTCCCTGGTTTATCCAACCAGCATTAGCTTCTGTTCCTCATCTCCACCGGTCAAGCTGGCGCTGATGTTTACATCCATTATCGTTTTCAGTAATGCCTGCTACGGTCTGGAGCATGCCGCCGGCTCTCGCGTTGTTTTCGAGATGCAAACTGTTAAAGCCAACCGATTGCTAGTCTCACGATACCCGAATCCATGACTCTACAATCGATTCATCTAAGGATTCATGGCTGATTCGTATCGATTGAGGAGGCTGCTACCGACGTAGCCGTATCTCTCGCTTGTCAAACCGGATATCCGGTCGTATTGGTTAATCGTTCCCAACCCTAGTCTCTATGTCATTCTTTTCCTCATCCTTTCTCCATCTCTCCCTCATTCTTTCTCCCTCTCTACCTCGTTCTTTTCCACAATTTTTCCCTGTCCGTCCCTCCATCATTCTTTCTCCCTCTCTACCTCATTCTTTTCCTCATTCTCTCTCCGTCTCTGCCTTGTTTTTTCTCCATCTCTCCCTCAGTCTTTTTCTGTCTGTATCTCATTCTTTCCCTCGTTCTTTTTCAGTCTCTACCTCGTTCTTTCTCCATCTCTCCCTCATTCTTTTCCTCATTCTACCTCCATCTCTCTCATTCTTTTTCTGTCGCTATCTCATCCTTTTCCTCATTCTTTCTCCTCAACCCCATTCTTTTCCTTCTTTACCTCATTTTTTCTCCATCTCTCTCTCGGGTCAAAACAGTTACAGTACAGTTTGGAGGTATTTACACACAGCTGGTGTGGCTGCAGGGCTCTGGTTCTGGTCCTGTTCTGTGGTTCTGGTCCTGCACTGTGGTTCTGAGACGTTGTGTTCTGTGCTGCAGATCGAGGCTCTGAAGCTGTTCTCTCAGGAGGAGCTGGTCTCCTGGTTCCTGGAACACAGAAACAACAGCAGGAAGCTCAGCGTACATGTAAGTGTGTTTGTGTTGTGTTCACTGACTCTTTTAACAGACCTCATTCAAACTGTAGACACAAACACTCGGTGAGTACCAGGCTTAGGCAGATCTGTCTCTTCTAAACATGTAAAACTGAGCGGTATGATCCTTTTTAATAGTAAAAGTATTTAGACAGCAGCTGTTTCTATTCCAATGAAGGGTTAATACTTGATAACAAAAACTCTGAAGAACAAAATAAAAAGAATCTTTTAACACGTTTGTTTTCTCCGTCAGGTGGTTGGTTTTGGGGTGGAGGAGAATGACCCACCAGAACTGAGCAATGCCTGTAGCCCCGAGAGCCCGGACAACCCCCCCTCCTCAGCCTACGGTGAAGTGAGCGAGCTGACCTTCCTGCCAGCCTCCTCGCCGCCGCTCCAGGACACCATGCTCATCACCGACATCAGAGCGTTCACCTCGTCCCTCCCCCTCCACCCTTACCACAAAATCCTCAGCTAGGCCACTCTCACTGCAGGCCAACAGGGCGGAGCTAAAGACCTCCTCCTTGTAGTAATAATAATAAATTAACCATGGAAACGGCTAGCATTGATGTTCGATGGAAGAGGACACTGTTAGGACGGACATTTAACAAGTGTTTAAATCTTTTGTTTCATGTGAGTGGTTGTAAAAATGCTGCATTCACAGCCCGTGGGAAAAAAGCATAAATCTGAGCCAGTATTTATAAAGCATCTCGTGATTCACGTCTTACTACAGCAGAAATTATAAACGTAAAAATTAGTAATAACCACTTTTTTAATGTAGCATAAAGGCTCGACATGTACAGGCAAATAGAGGTATCTACTGTGCTGCAGATTATAGTATATAAATACTGTATATATATATGTGTGTGCAAAAATACGATGCTAAAAGTGTTTAATCTGCAAAATAGATTTCAAGCATAGAAGTAAGTTTTGTGCTGCAGTTACACAGCCGGTACAGTAGATTACACAGTACACAGTTAGATTTATTCAGATAAGACGGACCTGTTTCGTGAGATAGACAACTGCAAACACTTTTATGAAGCTGTAAGAGCAAATCAAAGTTTGATTTACTACTGCAGAAACGCACAATTGTTATCATCTCAGCTTCAAAGCTACATTTTTTTATTCATTTTTTTCCGCTGTGAGGTCGGGAGGACCTTCATGAATGTGGAGAGAGCAGGGGCTCTCAGAGTCAGTCAAAAATAATGATGAAACTATTGCAGAAAAGGTGTTTTAATGAGCTGATATTCATCAATAAATCTCAAGATATATCTCTGCCTGCAGATAGGAATTATTTTAAAGTAAGTCGTTAAAATTATTTTACTCCTAATCCTAACATTAGGACCAAACTTCACTTAATATATAATTTGTTGCTGTGAGGTGCTCGATAAATACCGGCCCTGCTATAAAACACTGTTCAGCTCAGATATAAGGTGGAATATGAATCTTGGGACTTGCAGTTTGTGAATCTTGATGGATTTAGTTTTTTTTTTCTTGTTGCTTTTGACTGTGAACAAATTTGTACAATTATTCCCAGGTGAAGTGAATGCAGCGTGATGACTCAGGGCTCTGGTTTAAAATTCAGTCAGACAACAAAGAAGGGCAGAACTATCACTTCAGTGTCACTTCAGCCAGTATCACTGAACAAAACAACCTATGTTTTAATTTATTACATATAAGTTTACATATACGTGTTCATACTGAAATAATGGATGATGTATGAAAGAAATAAATGTATACACAGAACAGTATCTGGAGGCCTGTGATTAAAAAAACAACAACTGTGACTTGTTTTAACTCAGAATGTACTGCAGTAGTTTGTGTGGGCTGGAAAGTGCCCCCCAAGTAATTTTAATTAGTTATATTTGCATTTCCATGACAAATAAAAAAATACCTTAACTGAATGTTTCAGTTAAAAGTTTTGTTTGATTATTCTGGATTATTCTGTCCATAAAACAGAGTATGGTTTTCTATGGCATAAGGAAGTCATTGGAGTATTACACTGAAAAGTTATATTATAGTATGACATAAAAAACTGATTCTATACAATGTTATGAAAGAGTCTTAGTATACTATGGCATTTAAAGTTCATAGTTTAGAATTTAAAAAAATTATTATTACTTAGCTTGACATATAAAAAGTCAGAATATCATGTTGATAAAATTGTTTAAAAAAAGTCAAATGTTGTATATTGAAAACATTGTTACAAATGCCATAGTATAGGGTATCAAGAAAAAGTCACAGTATAGTGTGTCAAAGTTGGTACAAGTCATACTATGTTGTTAAAATGTCATAGTAAAAATGGCCAAAAGAGTCATAGTATGTTAAAACAGTTGTTAAAAACGTGGTCCAGAAAAAGTCCTAGTATAGTATTTTGAAAAAAAATGTGAAAAATGTCATAGTATAGTTTGTTGAAAAAAAGTCATGATATAGAATTTCGAAAAAAGCTATATGATAGTATATCAAAATGAGTTATGGAAAAGTGGGTATACTATAGTATGTCGTCCAAAATCATGAAAAAACGTTGTAGTATAGTATATCGTCCAAAATCATGGAAAAAGGTCATAGTATAGTATGTCGTCCAAAATCATGAAAAAACGTCATAGTACAGTATGTCATCCAAAATCATGAAAAAATGTCATAGTATTGTATGTCATCCAAAATCATGAAGAAGAGCCATAGCATAGTAGGTCGTCAAACATCATGAAAAAAAAGTCAGTATTGTATGTCGTCCAAGATCATGAAAAAAAAAGTCATAGTATAGTATGTCGTCCAAAATCATGACAAAACATCATAATATAGTATGTTGTCCAAAATCATGACAAAACATCATAGTATAGTATGTCGTCCAAAATCGTGAAAAAACATCATTGTATAGTATGTCGTCCAAAATCATGACAAAACATCATAGTATAGTATGTCGTCCAAAATCGTGAAAAAACATCATTGTATAGTATGTCGTCCAAAATCATGAAAAAACGTCATAGTATAGTATGTCATCCAAAATCATAAAAAAACGTTATAGTATAGTATGTCGTCAAAAAATCATGAAAAAAGTCAGTATGTCATCCAAAATCATGAAAAAATGTCATAGAATAGTATGTCGTCCAAAATCATGAAAAAGAGCCATAGTATAATATGTCGTCAAAAATCATGAAAAAAAGTCATAGTATAGTATGTCGTACAGAATCATGAAAAAACATCATGATTTTGTCGTCCAAAATCATGAAAAAACATCATGTCGTCCAAAATCATGAAAAAACGTCATAGTATGTCGTCCAAAATCTTAAAAAAACATCATATTATAGTATGTCGTCCAAAATCGTGAAAAAAGTCATAGTATTGTATGTCGTCCAAAATCATGAAAAACCATCATAGTATAGTATGTCGTCAGACATCATGAAAAAAAGTCATACTATAGTATGTTGCCCAAAATCATGAAAAAACATCATAGTATAGTATGTCGTCCAAAATCATGAAAAAAGTCATAGTATAGTATGTCGTCAGACATCATGAAAAAAAGTCATAGTATGGCATGTCGTCCAAAATCATGAAAAAACGTCATAGTATGTCGTCCAAAATTTTAAAAAAACATCATAGTATAGTATGTCGTCCAAAATCGTGAAAAAAGTCATAGTATTGTATGTCGTCCAAAATCATGAAAAACCATCATAGTATAGTATGTCGTCAGACATCATGAAAAAACATCATAGTATAGTATGTTGCCCAAAATCATGAAAAAACATCATAGTATAGTATGTCGTCCAAAATCATGAAAAACGTCATAGTATAGTATGTCGTCAGACATCATGAAAAAAAGTCATAGTATGGCATGTCGTCCAAAATCATGAAAAAACATCATAGTATAGTATGTCATACAGAATCATGAAAAAAAGTCATAGTATTGTATGTCGTCCAAAATCATGAAAAAACGTAATACTATAGTATGTCGTCCAAAATCATGAAACAATGTCATAGTATAGTATGTCAATGAAAATCATGAAACAATGTCATAGTATATTAAGTCGTCCAAAATGATGAAAAAGAGCCATAGTATAGTATGTCGTCAAAAATCATAAAAAAAAACATAGTATAGTATGTCATACAGAATCATGAAAAAAAATCATACTATAGTATGTCATCCAAAATCATAAAAAATCTGATAGTATAGTATGTCGTCAAAAATCATGAAAAAGAGCCATAGTATAGTATGTCATCAAAAATCATGAAAAAATGTTATAGTATAGTATGTCGTACAGAATCATTTAAAAAATCATAGTATAGTATGTCGTCCAAAATCATGAAAAAACATCACGATTTTGTCATCCAAAATCATGAAAAAACATTGTGTCGTCCAAAATCATGAAAAAACGTCATAGTATAGTATGTCGTCCAAAATCTTAATAAAACATCATAGTATAGTATGTCGTCCAAAATCATGAAAAAAGTCATAGTATTGTATGTCGTCCAAAATCATGAAAAACCATCATAGTATAGTATGTCGTCAGACATCATGAAAAAAAGTCATACTATAGTATGTTGCCCAAAATCATGAAAAAACATCATAGTATAGTATGTCGTCCAAAATCATGAAAAAAGTCATAGTATTGTATGTCGTCCAAAATCATGAAAAAACATCATAGTATAGTATGTCGTCAGACATCATGAAAAAAAGTCATAGTATGGCATGTCGTCATAAATCATGAAAAAATATCATAGTATAGTATGTCATACAGAATCATTAAAAAAAATCATAGTACTGTATGTCGTCCAAAATCATGAAAAAAAAGTCATAGTATAGTATGTCGTCCAAAATCATGAAAAAACGTAATAGTATAGTATGTCGTCCAAAATCATGAAAAAAAGTTCATAGTATAGTACGTCGTTGAAAATCATGAAACAATGTCATAGTATAGTATGTCGTCCAAAATCGTGAAAAAACATCATTGTATAGTATGTCGTCGAAAATCATGAAACAATGTCATAGTATAGTATGTTGTCCAAAATCATGAAAAAACGTCATAGTATAGTATGTCGTCCAAAATCGTGAAAAAATGTCATAATATAGTATGTCGTCCAAAATCATGAAAAAACGTAATAGTATAGTATGTTGTCAAAAATCATGAAACAATGTCATAGTATAGTATGTCGTCAAAAATCATGAAAAAATGTTATAGTATAGTATGTCATCCAAAATCATGAAAAAACGTCATAGTATAGTATGTCCAAAATCGTGAAAAAATGTCATAATATAGTATGTCGTCCAAAATCATGAAAAAATGTCGTAGTATAAAATATTGTCCGAAATCATGGAAAAAGGTCATAGTAAAGTATGTCGTTCAAAATCATGAAAAAATGTCACAGTATAGTATGTCATCCAAAATCATGAAAAAACGTCATAGTATAGTATGTCGTCCAAAATCATGAAAAAATGTCACAGTATAGTATGTCATCCAAAATCATGAAAAAAACGTCATAGTATAGAATGTCGTCCAAAATCATGAAAAAATGTCGTAGTATAGTATGTCATCCAAAATAATGAAAAAACATCATAGTATAGTATGTCATCCAAAATCATGAAAAAACGTCATAGTATAGTATGTCGTCCAAAATCATGAAAAAATGTCATAGTATAGTATGTCATCCAAAATAATGAAAAAACATCATAGTATAGTATGTCATCCAAAATCATGAAAAAAACGTAGTATAGTATGTCGTCCAAAATCATGAAAAAACATCATAGTACAGTATGTCATCCAAAATCATGAAAAAATGTCATAGTATAGTATGTCATCCAAAATAATGAAAAAACATCATAGTATAGTATGTCGTCCAAAATCATGAAAAAAAGTTGTAGTATAGTATGTCATCCAAAATCATGAAAAAATGTTATAGTATAGTATGTCGTCCAAAATCATGAAAAAGCCATAGTATAGTATGTCGTCAAACATCATGAAAAAAAGTCATAGTATAGTATGTTGTTCAAAATCATGAAAAAACATCATAGTATAGTATGTCATCCAAAATCATGAAAAAATGTTATAGTATAGTATGTCGTCCAAAATCATGAAAAAGCCATAGTATAGTATGTCGTCAAACATCATGAAAAAAAGTCATAGTATAGTATGCTGTTCAAAATCATGAAAAAACATCATAGTATAGTATGTCGTCCAAAATCATGAAAAAACGTTATAGTATAGTATGTCGTCATAAATCATGAAAAAAGTCATAGTATAGTATGTCGTCCAAAATCATGAAAAAGAGCCATAGTATAGTATGTCGTCAAAAATCATGAAAAAAAGTCGTAGTATAGTATGTCGTCCAAAATCGTGAAAAAACATCATAGTATAGTATGTCGTCCAAAATCATGAAAAAATGTGATAGTATAGTACGTCGTCCAAAATCATGAAAAAAACGTTGTAGTATAGTATGTCATCCAAAATCATGAAAAAATGTCATAGTATAGTATGTCGTCCAAAATCATGAAAAAGCCATAGTATAGTATGTCGTCAAACATCATGAAAAAAAGTCATAGTATAGTATGTCGTACAGAATCATCAGAAAAAGTCATAGTACTGTATGTTGTCCAAAATCATGAAAAAAAGTCATAGTACAGTTTGTCGTCCAAAATCATGAAAAAACATGTCGTCCAAAATCATGAAAAAACGTCATAGTATAGTATGTCGTCCAAAATCTTAATAAAACATCATAGTATTGTATGTTGTCCAAAATCATGAAAAACCATCATAGTATAGTATGTCGTCAGACATCATGAAAAAAAGTCATAGTATGGCATGTCGTCATAAATCATGAAAAAACATCATAGTATAGTATGTCATACAGAATCATGAAAAAAAGTCATAGTATAGTATGTCGTCCAAAATCATGAAAAAACATAATAGTATAGTATGTCGTCCAAAATCATGAAACAATGTCATAGTATAGTATGTCGTCCAAAATCATGAAAAAAAGTTCATAGTATAGTATGTCGTTGAAAATCATGAAACAATGTCATAGTATAGTATGTTGTCCAAAATCATGAAAAAACGTCATAGTATACTATGTCGTCCAAAATCGTGAAAAAATGTCATAATATAGTATGTCGTCCAAAATCATGAAAAAACGTAATAGTATAGTATGTTGTCAAAAATCATGAAACAATGTCATAGTATAGTATGTCGTCCAAAATCTTGAAAAAAAGGTTATAGTATAGTATGTCATTCAAAATCATGAAAAAACGTCATAGTATAGTATGTCCAAAATCATGAAAAAATGTTGTAGTATAGTATGTCGTCCAAAATAATGAAAAAACGTCATAGTATAGTATGTCCAAAATCATGAAAAAATGTTGTAGTATAGTATGTCATCCAAAATCATGAAAAAACGTCATAGTATAGTATGTTGTCCAAAATCATGAAAAAACATCATAGTATAGTATGTCGTCCAAAATCATGAAAAAAGTCATAGTATACTATGTCTACAAAATCATGAAAAAATGTCACAGTACAGTATGTTGTCCAAAATCATGAAAAAACATCATAATATAGTATGTCGTCCAAAATCATGAAAAAACGCAATAGTATAGTATGTCGTCAAAAATTATGAAACAATGTCATAGTATAGTACGTCATCCAAAATCACGAAAAAAAGGTCATAGTATAGTATGTCGTCCAAAATCATGAAACAATGTCATAGTATAGTATGTCGTCAAAAATCATGGAAAAATGTCACAGTATAGTATGTCGTCCAAAATCATGAAAAAAACATCATAGTATAGTATGTCGTCCAAAATCATGAAAAAAGTCATAGTATACTATGTCTACAAAATCATGAAAAAATGTCACAGTACAGTATGTTGTCCAAAATCATGAAAAAACGTCATAGTATAGTATGTCGTCAAAAATCATGAAAAAATGTTATAGTATAGTATGTCATCCAAAATCATGAAAAAATGTCATAGTATGTCGTCCAAAATCATGAAAAAATGTTATAGTATAGTATGTCTTCCAAAAACATGAAAAAATGTTATAGTATAGTGTGTCTTCCAAAAACATGAAAAAATGTCATAGTATACTATGTCATCCAAAATCATGAAAAACATCATAGTATACTATGTCTACAAAATCACGGAAAAATGTCACAGTACAGTATGTTGTCCAAAATCATGAAAAAATGTCATAGTATAGTATGTCGTCCAAAGTCATGAAAAAAAGTCACAGTATAGTATGTCGTCAAAATATCACGGACAATGTTATTGAATAGTATGCCGTGAAAATATAAAAATGTCATCTTACATAATGTCATATCAATAACATGCCATGACATACCTCAGATAAGTCATTGCTTAGTGTGCCAAAATTTTTCCCTAAAAACTTCATAGTATAGTATGTGATAAAATAATATAGTATGCCATCAAAGTCATTGAAAAATCATAGTGTAATGTGCAATAAAATGTAATAATGTCATAGTGTAGACTCCCCCCCCCAAAAAACTTCAATCATAGTGTAGTATGCTCCTAAAATTTCATTCAAAAAAGTCATAGTATAGTATGCAATAAAATTGTCATAGAAAATATCCTTTCATTTTGATGACTGATCGACACCCACTGAAACTTTTTCAGTTTTTTTCCTGGAGAGCGGAGACTGTTCCTCGGCATATGGAATATTTTAAAGTCGTGTTTTTCTAACTAAGCTGCTTATATTTTCCAGATGTGGTGGATGAGACGAGGAGATTCCTTTCTGTCTCCACAGGAGCAAAACTTGACATCAGCAGTTGTTTTTCAGCAGGCTTAATGAGGTTCATACAGCTGTGGCCAAAAACAGACTTATAATAATGACATCTCATCCTCTCTGGACAAAGAGGATCATCTGTAAACAGCCATATCATAGCATCTATACTGTGGTGATGAAGTAATGTTTTATACCATGACCAGTCGTACAGAGCAGAACACAGACAGGATTAACACAGCTATCTAAAATAAAAAAACAAATCACTTGAATTAATGTTCACCCAGAATTTATCATTGTGTTTTATTTGCTTTGCAAACAATTCTTGGCTGATTGCAGGTACCAGTATTTTGGTGAAGACATCTTTCTTTTTTTTTCCACAGCACACCATAAACATTGTATTTTCAAAATGTGAATACTGAAGAATTGCAACATAAATTACAAATGATACATATCAACACACCCTCCCTCCGAAAAGTACATGTAGAAAGATTACAAAAAAATGTTAGACACAACAGAAGTAACATTAACATTTACATGTTCATTGGTGTAATAATAAACAACAAAGAAAATTTAAAATCCCTTTCTGGATTTGAGTTGTGAAAAAAGTATTACATAATGGTTAAAGTGTAATAACACTTAAAAACTCTTTGGAGATATGAGGATCTGCAGGGAGCCGAAGAGGAAGCAGTATTGCATACTTTGTAGGCAACTTCCAAAACTATAAAATTAACATTATTATAGCCGTCACACATCTTCTGCATTTCAGTACAGATTCAGTTGTTTGTTGACTTCCTGCACCTCAGCTCTTTACATTGCATCAGATCAGTGTCCCAACACGACAAACAGTAAACACATGGATGATCAAATGCCGTCTAAGCTTGTAAGCCCCCCCGGGTGCATCGCAGTATTGCAGGATATAATCCTTTGTTCTGAGATCAGTTAAAAACACAAACAAACGATTAACTGGGGCAGAATGTGGGACAACCCACCAGGAGCTAACAAAGTGTAATGAGTGCAGACAAAAGGCCGGGGCGAGGAAATAACTTTAACACCCACTGCTGATGAAGCCACACTGTCAGCAGTCAAACAGATTAATGGTCAACACTTTACGGTGTCAATTTTCCACCAAATTAGCCATACTGAGATGCACCCCGCTTCTACGACTAATGCTTTACCACCTAACTTGTAATGTCATCTCACATCACAGGGTTTCTTTAGCATGAAAATCAAAAGTGCAGGAGGACAACTGTAACTGATGCTTACTGACCGCAGCCGTAAACCAAAAACCTGCTCTGAAAAAGGGACTGAACTGATCTCGGATGACTCTTTGTGACAATGCCACCACACAGCAGTGTCAGTAAAATAGTTTGGTCGAGCCTGATTGTTATTAACTAAATACATAATACGTATTTTAAATAAAAAACATTAACACTTGTGCATAAAATCCAGACTTTTGGCCTCTGCACACCGTAGCTCATGTACTGCATTGTTTCTGTGTCAATACTGAATGTCTCTGTGACATGGAGCCATGTCTTTTACTTTGACATGTAGGAGAAGTTAACAAAAAGCACATAGGAAGAACAAAATCATCAACATGTTAATCATCATTAATAAGCATAATAATCAAAAGTCACTCATTAATAAAAATATAAATGTCATTCCACTGAATCGAGAAAAATCCAAAAGCAAATAATTGTGATCTTGAAAAATAGTAATCAACTAGTCAACTTGTTTTAAGTTTGCCTCTTTGCTTCAATGCTGATTTTTTTATTGCACCCCACAGGACTGCAGTCGTAAATGAAACACTTACAAATAGTAAGATCTGCACAATAATGCTGAACCATAGCATTAAAGGGACAGTTCACCCCGAAATCAAAACTTCATATTTTCCCTTTTACCTGTAGAGCTGGTTATCAGTCGAGTTTGTTTTGGGGAGGTGCAGAGTGTTGGAGGTATCGGCCGTAGAGATGTCTGCCTTCTCTCCAATATAATCGATCTAGATGGCTTGAAATCATGACCCAGTTACTTCAGATAATCAACAGACTGTGCTTTGAGCAGTTTCATGTAGGAACTATTTTACTTTGTAACAAACTACACCCGCAAAACGTTAAGTGCTAATATTGTAGGAAACTGGACTTGCTTGCGTTTCTTGAAGACGACCAGGGGTGAATGGGTGTGAAGTCATCTGGAGAGGGACTTCACACCCATTCACCCCTGGTCCCACCTGACCCTAACGACTCACATGGTGGCTAAGAGCTCACGTGACCCCTATGACTCTGCAAGGGTTCCCACCCACACAGGGTTTACAGCCTGCAACTTTGTACCAGTCATTTAGAACTGAAGAAGCTTCTTGGATGAGAAGCGAAACATCTTCAAGAAACGCAAGCAAGTCCAGTTGCCTATGATATTAGCACTGACGATTACCATGACCTGGATGACTGAGAATCTTCACCGACAAGTACACCCACATCTACTCGTGTTTGTGACAACGTGAGATGTAAACATTATCGCCATCCTCCTCTGCTAAGCTGTGACGTCAGCTTGCTTAGTGGTGCTAGGTGAGCTAGCATGAGTAGATGCACACTTCCTTCTGTGCAGTGATACGGTTGGCGGATGTAGTTCAGCAGAAAGAAAAAAGTTCCCACATGAAACTGCTCACAACAAAGTGTGTGTATTATCTTAAACTGGGTCATGATTTCTGGAAAGAGACATTTTTGAATGTATTTTTTTTTTTGGCACTTCGAGCACCACAAGCCGAGCGCCATCTAGTTCCATTATACTGAAGAGAGTCAGACATCTCTACGGCTGATATCTCAACACTCAGCAACTCACACCAAAACAATCTCGACTGATAAATAGCACTACGGGTAAGAGGAAAAACATGTATTGTTGATTTTAGGTTAAACCTTCTTTAACACCTTCAACACTCCAAAACGACAAGCGTTAGGCCAACATGTTTCAGCCTATGACGTTCCTTGCAGCCACAGTCAGACCGCAGTGTGTTCACGTCAATTAACCGTCCTTCTACAACCTAACTGAAGTGGAATGAAGTAAACTGTTAAAATCTCAATGCTATGACCCCATAAATCTGGAAACCAGGCAGCTACTGCGTTTTGAGTTCTCTGAAGGGCCACTCAACGTGACTTGATTATAAACTGCACCAAACTATGTACACAAGAGAGAAGTGGATTTTCTTTACTCTCTCAAACAACCAATACAGACCCAAAAATGTCTGGTCAGTAACATCAAAACATGATGAGGGCAAGTTTACACCCTGAAAACACCGACAACCATCAAATGGACTTAGAAAAAAAGCACACAAGCGTTTAGTGGCTTCCTTAAAGTAAAAAAAACAACAAAAAAGAAGTGGTGCTTGCATAATACACCCACCATTAAAGTCGTTGTTGGTGAGTAAACTTCATGTTAGACTGGCAGAAGCACTGAACACCAGCACAGAAGTTGCTTTTATCGATGATGTTTGATCATGACTACAATGGTGATTGCTTGCAGGAAGTTTCCCTGATATTTGGTGTTACTTACGGAAACTAATTGAATAAAATAAAATAAAATACACAGAACAAAAATAGCAATAATTAAGTACTTTAACAGGCAGTTAAAAGGATGCTTTAGTACACTGCATCAGCCACCCAACAGACTCTTGGATCCTCTGAGAGCCATTTTCATGGAGTTTTCTATCGATCTATACAAGACCTACTTGCTAAGTGCTGATAATATAAGAACCTCTATGAGGACGCTGTTAAACCCTACTGCAGTAGGAATACTGATTCTGTTTAGTGGTTTAAGAAACTTTTTTTTTTTAAACCACAAAAGGATTTTACAATACGCTAACACTACAAAATAAAAATTTAAAAAAAATCCCCCCCCCTAATTTTTTATTAACAGTGCTTGCATGCATAACTGTGCATGTTGGGAGAGGTCTCTTCATGTACTGTGAAGTCCTCCATGTCCACAGTGTTTTATTGCACAATCTCTGGCTTTACGAACGCTATGCTGCCATCCATTCTTGGATGAAATGTAAAAACAGATGTAGGATTTAAAAAAAAAAAAAAAAAAAAAAAAAAACCTTGAAAGAAGTCCAATAGGCTTGTGCGAAAACTAAAAGCTTCGGGTGAATAAATCAAAGCTTTTTTTTCCTTTACAGATTAACACAGGGTCACACAATAATCGTGTCAAAGAGCTCCTCGATGGGCAACACTGTGCAGAGAATGCAAGGCCTATGTAGATAAGGGCACGCCCACATATGACATGTTTCTAGCGGTTTACACTTTCATCATTGCTGCACGACAATGACTGGACCTCCTGTGCTCTGCAGTCACATGTGGACCATCGATGGGTTGTTGAATCCAAGCAGAACAATACTTAAAACATTTCACAATCCACTGAACAAGTTCGTTTGGTCGTTTCTTTTACTACTGTCACTGTGATTAAACATGATCATCGTATCCATGACTTTTGAGACTGTTCCATGTCTCGGGCAATGTCTTCTCCACATCTGTCACGCTCTTCAGTGCCTTTGCATAAACTTGGTCAACACCCATTTAAATGTGCTCTTTTAGGCTTCTGTTTTAAAAAGTGATGTGAGTTAAGTACCGATGGGGCAAAGACTTTTTTTTTGTAGAAAGCAACAAAAAAAAAAAAAGCCCACAAGTGCTTCTTTAAAGGCTAGCTGGCAGGCGACAATCAGCCGCCACACAGAAAAGACACCATTATCATCAGCTGTCTCCGTTTGGTCTCATACTATACTCTCATTGGCAGACTTCTTCATCAGTTTGGTGGAGAGCAAGGAATGCTGGGAAGAGTTAGACTCCTTGGCTTCAGGAATGAGCAGACGTACTTTCTGGTTTGTTCTTCTCCACTCAGAGTACAGCTGACAGTGGTAGCGGAAAGATACCTGCACAGACAACCAGGTAAGAAGAGACAGAAATAGGAGGTCAATAATGTACATGAGCACTTAGCTTGTTATTTGTGTTGGTGAGCATGAAGTTCACTTATAGGCCTTTAATATAACACGCTGCCTTCAAATGGAAATTGTGAGCTTGTCGCAGCTTGACTGCCACCCACTCTATGTAATACAGTGAGCTATCCCAAAGGCAAATTAGCAGGCAATTTTAAAACTCAAGCGCTTTAAAGGTCCAGTGTGTAGGATTTAGTGGCATCTACTGGCGAGACTGCAGATTGCAACCAACTGAAACGTCTCCCATGTCCCAAGTGTGTAGGAGGACTGCGGTGGCTAACACAAAAACGCAAATGCTATATCCAGAGACAGTGTTTGGTTTGTCTGTTCTGGGCTACTGTAGAACAACATGGCAGACTCTGTAGAAGAGGACCTGCTCCATAAGTCATTCCAAGATAACAAAAACACAATGATTCTTAAATTTGGAGACGATACACTAATACAAACATAGTTATGTCTATTATATTCAACTAATGCAAATATATCCTCCTAAATCCTACACACTGGACCTTTAAACTTGCATTACAACAGTGCTACAGCCTGATCTGTGTGTGAATTTTACCAGGGTCCACAGGACATAGATGGTGAAGAGTGCGATGGTGAGGGCGATGAGGCCCACAGCCTGCAGCCAGCTCCCCAGCTGAAGATGGTCCTGAGCACCTCTCAGGCACAGCCAGCCTGAAATGGCTGCTAGGGGCGTGATAAACAGGAAGCACACCATGTCACAGAACAGTGTCCTTTTCTCATTACGAGGGCCGGGGTCCCGCAGCCACTGTAGAAGAAGAAATAGGAGACAGAACAATAGAGAAGAGGGAGAATATATACGAGCAAGAGAGAGGCAAGGGAAAGGTAGACAGACAGAGAGAAAGATCTTAAGTCAATCAAGAACAGTAAAGACACACTTCAACAACAAGTAAGCAAGCAAGCTGAAAGATGAGGGAAAAAAGCTACTTCTCCTTCGCACATTTATATATCCACAGTCATTCACAAACGGCAGCCCAACCAAAGCAGAATAAAAAGACAGGCAGAAAGATTGATGCAGACAAGGCAAAGGGCATTGACCTTTGTTACCTCTGTGAGAGGCCTCGGTCGGCGCTCGATGCTGAACTCCGTGTGGCAGAGCTCACAGTAGCTGGTGTTGGAAGATGACAGCCACTTCTCCAAGCAGCTCTTGTGGACCGTGCCCAGGGTGCCCGTGCAGTCGCATGGAGACAGGAGACCCTCGCTGTTGCCTCCTTCGTGGCAAATACGACAGATGGGACCATCACTGAGACAAAATGAGAGATGTTAAGAAATAACTTTTTAGCCAAATACAGTTATGAAACAGACATGCACATGTGGACCAGAATTAATGGATACATTTAAGCACTTTCTGCAGGTGGAAGAGTGAACAACAAATTTAATGTCTTCATCAGGTTTGCTTATCAGTCGGCAGAACTGAATCATGTGATCACATTACTCACACACATTTACGTCTTTAAAAGTGCAGTAAATGCAATAACCTTCAAACTTAATCGCTCTCTTCCTTTGCGGCACAGCTGATGTCCTTTAGGCTTTCTACAGACATTTCCAAATACCCATACACACGGGCATGACTGATTACTGACTTTCACGTTTATTTGGTTATCTATTGTTACTAAGGATAGACCGATACATCGGCCGGCCGATATATCGGGCCGATATTTGAGTTTTTTACTTTTATCGGCATCGGCCGATACGTGCGTGGGTTCGCGGATTTATTTTTCCCTGGCACTTTTTTCATTTGAAAATATGTGGTTAAGTTGAACAAAGCTGTTGAATCCTACTGTGTACAGTAGTTGTTGTTTTATTTATGCTTCAGCTTAAATATTTGTTTATTTTATAAAGACATTACTGGAAGATTTAAGAGCACTGAACTCTTTTTTTATTTGAATGTATAATAATAATAATAATAATAGTAATAATAATAATAATATTCTACCTGTTCTACCTCAACTTTCCATCGTGTTTTAGTATTTTTTACTGTTCAATAAATGTTTCTTATTTTAAACTTGAGACCTGTAATATTTGTTATCATTGTGTCATTTTTTTTTATGTAAATTGAGGGAGCAAAAGCAGTATCGGCCCCAAATATCGGCTCAAGAAAATCGGCAGTCCATAATCGGTCATCGGCTAAGGGTGATGGAAAAAAATTGGTATTGGCATCGGCCCTAAAAAATCCATATCGGTCTATCCCTAATTGTTACTTTGTAAATAAGTAAGCTTTTAACTATTTGTACACTCATCTCGTCTCTTATCATTGTTGCAGCTTAAGAGCTGGGATTGTAACAACATAATATACATATATTTTGTTCCCTTTCTTTCATTTTCAGTGTATAAATCTAAAGGGAACTGTCCAAAATGATTAAAGTAAAAAGGGTACGTGTAATAATCTTACAGCTGAAATATATGGGACACGGACGCGAACGTCTGTTGCAGCAGAGCACGTCCATTATTATCAACTGAAGCTGCTACACTGACCACAGAAGCTGCGCTTGCCCGTGCAAGCACCATGTTGCTCGATGGTAATTTCACGCTGCGTTTCTATTCTCTCTACGTGTGGCTCTGCAACAGGTAAAAACTACATAGAGGGGCACCCAGTAGCATTGTGGGTAGAGCGGGCACCCCAAGCCCCCCATGCTTGAGACTACCCTGTCATTTAAGGCAAAAAAGCCCCAAAAATATAATTAAAAAAAAAAAACCTACACAGAAAAGTGACAGAAAAGTGTAGAAAACAAATACAATCTGTTTAATGAAACGATTACAATGAATGCCTCACTGTACGTGAGGCAATGCAAAGCAGCAAATAATCAACCAGCCAATTAATCCACCCAATTAATTCAGTGCCAGTTACTAAAGCCTACGCTTCCAAACCCTGCATAACTAACTACTTTATCACTTGGCAAAACTCAGTACACAGCAGATGGCAGCATCCACACGCTGCAAAGACAGAGTCTGTGCAGCAGGTAAAAGGCCTGCTCCACTCCACCTATGTGATGCACCGTGAAAGTGCCCCATGTATTTCAGCTGTTAGGCTTTTTCCTACTGTGATGAGTTAAAATGTCTGTTGTGTAAAAAGTGGCAGTTGTAATCATGGACTTCTCCCCTGACAACATGAGCGTAAGTAAGTCTCACCTTTGCGTACTCATTGGTTTGAGCACAGAGGAAAGCAACCGTCCGTCTATGGCTGTAACCTGGGTGACGTAGAGCGCCTGGCACCCCTCACCACCTCCTTCCTCGACGCTCTTCCACAGGCCAGTGGTGCTTGCACAGTCACACAGAGAGCCAGGCAGGTGGCAACACCCACCTGTCGTCATGGTTACAGAGGCCAGGCGCTGGCCGTAGAGGTGGAGGTGAGGGTGTAGAGGGTCAGAGGTGAAGATTGATGTGGGGAGTGGGAAGCACAAACTCTACTGTCCACAGGTTGGGAACGGTTAGTTTCTACAAACAGGAGAAAAACAGACAATGAGCGGCTTTTTCATGTAAACAGTATCAGTGATAGAAAGTAAGTTAAGTACTTTAACTTAAGTATTGTTAAGTACGGTTTTGAGGCACTTGAGTATTTCCATTTTAAGCTACTTTATACTTCTACTTGACTGCATTTCAGAGCCATGTATTGCACTCTGTATTTTGTTTTTACAGCTTTAGCTACTTTGCAGATAAAATGTATAAATCCAAAATCTAAATTAACAAATTAAACATTATGTATTATCATAATACAGTGTCAGTGGTGTATGGTAGTTATGTGGGACCCAGTGCACACTAGCTGCTATTGATGCGCTTAAACTGGTTACTGTATTATCTTATCATCTCATCATATGATCCAATGGAGACTTGACATTGGATAACACCAACATATGTTACCCATAAATCCTCATCGCATATAGGTACATGACAAAAAAAGAAAATAGGGAATTGTTCATTTAATTCAATCACTTTCATAGCTTATTTGTTGTTTATGTAGAATAGGCATTTAGATTGTTACTGACTATATTACAAAAAACACAAAACAAAACCATGATCGTGATGGGTTTGCCTTTTCAAAGGCACATGTAGTCTAGCAAATTGCACTATTTTTTTCATCTAATGAGCTCTTTAAACACAAGCATATCTAAAGGTGGCAGTCCTGTTTTCTACTCTACATGTTGTTGGAGGGCCCACTGTCCCTATGGACCCCTTCACCTCACAGGCCCCGCTGCAGCCGCCCTGCCTGCACTGTCTATATTTACACCCCTGGTAGCAGTATATAAAGTAGTTAAAATTAGCCCCGCCTTAATTATCTACACCATTAAAGTGATCCTTACACACTGATGGATCAATAAATATAATCCAGAAATATAATATTCTGAAACTGGCCTTTCTGCATAATGAGTGACTTTAAGTACATTTTAATTAATACTAATACAGTAATTAACAGTAAAGTAAAACAAAATCTGAATACAAGACCTATGTGGTGTTCCCACCTTTACTTATAAAGTCCCCACGAACAGCAAAATAATGATATATTACAATTTAATTGATTAATCAATTAGTTGTCAACTATTAAATTAATCGCCAGCTAATTTCAAAATCATTTTATCAGTTTGAGTAATTTTTAATAGAAAAATCTTTTTTCCAGCTTCTTAAATGTGAATATTTTTTTGTTTCTTTCCTCCACTGTGACAGTAAACTGAGTGTCTTTGGGTTGTGGACAAAACAAGACATTTGAGGACGTCATCTTGGGCTTTAGGAAACAATGATCAACATTTTTCAGACCGGACAACTAATCAATTAATCCAGAAAACAACTGACACATTAATCAACGATGAAAATAATAATAATAATAATTTGTTGCAGCCCTGATTACAGGACAAGAATGTAAAATTACTACACAGTATAATATAATTCAGAAGCAAGCAAGCTGACATTTACATGTATACAAATATATTAAAGTGATGTATCAAAATTATGAAATGTCATTTGAGTCATCACAATATTGTGATATCAAGTTAGCTTAAATGTCTTCCTGGTCCTTACAGCTACATTACAGCTAAATGTAATAATACCCTGCTCAGCTGTGAAACTAAACAATAAAATAGCAATAAAAGAGTACTGTAAAACATTATGACTGCCAATACAACCTAGCTCTAGGTAAACTTTCTGTTTTGACAGCCTATTTGAAAGCATGCTTCATGGACCATTAATTTCCTGCCATGTGAGAATAACTGAGGTTATCTACAAAGACACTGGGTCATTTACAAGAAAGCTGTCAGTCTGGAGGTGGGCCAATTCTCCCAAAGCAGCTGCTAATCCATTATAAAAGCACAAGCTATTGTCAGAGGCAGTGAGTGTGATGTGCAGCAGACTGATAAACAGCTGTCTCCCCTCAGATAACCCTTCACTACAGATAAGACGCAGGCCGCTGCATTTCCTACAGTGCGTTTGTCTTGCTGTTTGGAAATTATCCTGTACGACAACACACTAGTGACAAATGAATTTCTGAGTGAAATGTTTTCATTTTAATGAAACAAAAGATACTCTAAAACCAAAAACTATATCTGATATGAGTGTAGGTATTGAAGTAGCTTCTTTCATTTTAAATAAATGTTGAGCTTCTCTGCCTTTTCAGGATTTCAGTGACGGCAGCACGTCTACATTTGAGTGCATAACTGTAGCACACACTAAGCCCACATTTGATCCTTCATGCCAGACTATTAGGTAAAGACTGGGTCACTGGCCTGTAGCTGTATACACATTAAACCACAGCACTGCACCCACACTAATATAGCATATAATCCCATGTACTCATAACTGTTGTTGTTTTTAAACAGGACGTTTAACATGACAGATGGTGCTGAAATTCCTGCGTGAATTTATGGGATTTTGGGTCTTTATTCCATCTCCTTATGGATAATTAATACAAATATTTACACTCTGCAGCCATTTCAGCATAAAAACATCCTCAGCCCATTAGATATGATTATTGTATTATATTCTGGTCATCTGCTTATTTTCTACAGCTTCTACAAACAACTACAATGATCTAATATCCCAGTGGAGAGCAGTTTTTGTCCATTATATTAAATATGTAGCCCTTAAATTAATTTTGACTGTTATCCAGATCATCATTTTGCTGTTTTATTAGTTTAGTTAGTTAGTTAGTTTTATTAGTTTAGTTAGTTTAATATTTATTCCTCTGCACTAATCTATTTCTATTTTATGAGATTTACAATGCACTTCATTGCACTTTAATGTTGTCATGTCCATGTTAAATCTCTTGTCTTCTTTGCTACGTGTTCTTACTGCACTTGGATTCATGAGTGATGACTTTTCGTTCACCGTATGCTACTGAAAGAATGACAATAAATAAATAAATTGAACTAAAATTGAATTAAATTGAGTTAAAACTGTAGATGGTGTAGGTAACTTTAACTGTAGATAGTTTATAACAGTTCCCAAATATCATATAATGCTGCTCACACCTGCATTGCAAATGTTAGATGACCTCTTAACCCTTTTAAATAAAAGGCAAGCTGTTGTAGTATCACTTCCTTGTGTTGTTATTTATGCATACTGATACAGCACGGGGGGCTATGATTAAGAGACACAATCCCTGACCCAGATAAACAAAAGGATAGCCCCCAAAAACTAAGACGACAACAAAATCTATCCGTTACAGTTTCTGAGTGATGTATGAAAACACAGGAATGAAACAGACCAATGTGTTTTTAATACACATCAGTATAGAAACATAAATTATAGGGAGGCATGATAATACGATAATCTGGGCCAATATCAGCTTTAAAATGAATTATTAGTATCGTCCAACATATGCCTTTTCTTATTTTGCACAATGACTAAATATTACATACACTGAAAAGCATTGTATTTCATGTCATGATAAGAGTATACATGCATAATATGATGTTAATTCCACTACAGAAGAGACCTGATGATCACTAAATTTAGGTGGGGGAAAAAAATGGGTATATCAGTATTGGTTATCGGCCAAATAAGTTGTTGTATACGGGCAAAAAATCCACTATCTTGCATCACTAATAAATTCATGTAACTTTTAATCAATATAAGGAAGCTGTCTTATATGTTTATACTTCCTCCAACTCCTTTTCCAATGTGTAAATCAAAGCACCTATACATTGACAACTGTGTTTACCTTATACTTTTCATTACTTGTAAATATTAGCCTACTTTCTTGGGCTTGTTTGTATGTTCAAGTTCAAAATAAATATCTAAAATCGATATCAATGAGCCAAATGCTTCAATTCAGTACATGAATGTGACTGTAACCTGGTTACTTTTTAAAATAGTGATGAGTGCAGAAACATCAGGACATGATAAAATTACTGCAAACAAACTAAAGTAATTTTCATTTTCACTTTTTCTCAAGAAGTTGTTACCACTGCATTCAGCTGTTAAAGCTTTGATCCAGACTATGTAGGACAAACTTTACAGCTGTCTTCCAAGTGAACAAATATTTATATACGTCTCTCAATATAAACTGACATTGACAGGGACTGATGGGGGCTATCATCGCAGCTCAAATTGCAAAGACATGAAAGGAGATGGACCTTTCAAATGCAGTTTGTTGTAAAAAATTCAGCCATGATTGAGACATCACTGTCCAAAGTCACGAAAACTGAGGGCGTAGGTTTGAGAGGGTATAAATATAGAAACAAAACGACATAGATAGGAAGCTTGTTTTATTACTATGAGTGTAACATTACTATGGTATCAGGTATATGAGGATAATTTCACCACATGTATTGAACAGCTCAACATTTATGAGAGGTGTTAATGTGTCATATTTACAGGATATTGTGTTGGGGAACATAGAGCCAAGGGAACATAGATAAATATACGCTGTTAGCTATGCTGCAGCGCCATATTTAAGACATTAAAAGCATTATCTTAGTTTTTAAATTTTTTCAATTCAATATCAACGTTCATTGTCCAGTAAGTTAAATAAACGCTGTCAGTTGGCGACCGTTACAGGTGTGTTGTTAGCTAGCCGCCAGTTGTCACTAGCTAACAGCTAGCTGCTAGCCGTCCGTCTGCTGTAAAAACGAAAGCTTACAAACGTCCACTCACCCCGTGTCGTCTCCTTAAAGATGTGTCACATCGGCAGGCGTTACCGCCACAACAACCTCCTGTTTCCCCTTCGCTTCATTTTCAGTTGTACGTGTGAATTAACTAGTCAAAATGCGGCTCCACTCGCTAGCTAATATGCTAACAGAGCGCTGTGCTAGCTAGCAGCAGCTCTCAGCTGATAACACAGAGCAGGCCAGGCTTCCGCTTTCCCAGAGCTTTAAATATCCCCCAGAGGCTCATCATCAGCTGTCTGCCTCTGCGGTGCAGACGGAGAACACTCAGACACACACCGGACACGTTAAAATGTGATTGTGGGAAACAGCAGCCTGCCAAAGGGAGGGACGAGCTCACTGAAAACATCTCATGCGCAGCACAAAGCCAGAGGAAACAAACAGAGCTGGCCGACCAGGATCTAATCAGCTCTATAATACGTTTAAAATTAAAGACAATTTTTTAACCAAAACTCTCAAACACAAGCTGAATTTAACCGCACACATTTAAAAAAATATTTCAACTTTTTTTTTTACAAGGGAAAACGATTATGCTCATTACCGATTAATTGGTGGTGTATTTTCTCGATAAATCGTTTGGTCGACAAAATATTAAAAAAAAACACAGATCTAGTCCTCTGCTACTTGTTTTTTTTCCACACCCAGATACACAAAACATGTTTTTTAGCTAAACATATATGAGACACATCAGATATGTATTATTATATCTTGTTTACTTATTTAATTATCTATTTTACCATTCTGACTAATACTGTTTTTCATGTGATTAGTTGTTCCCATTCAGTGTCCTGCAAATTGGCTTTTTTTTTAAACATGTGAAGAAGGCAATGGGCAAAACACAAGAGGAAGAAATGACCCAAAAATATTTAATTTAATTTAATCTTTAGAAAAGAGTAAAAAAAAAAAAGAAAATTAAAAAGCAAGAAAATTAGTAAAAAAAAAAAAAGACAAAGAAAGTTAAAAACAAACAATGAAATGACCTGAACAAATTATTTTAAAAAAAATTTGAAATGTAATAAATAATTATAAATATTTTTTTTCCCTTGCTATTTCCCCCATTTTTTCAAAATAATAATAATAATAATTTTCTGAATTTATTAACTTTTTGCAATTTGTGGGACATTTCTCACCAAGTTGCTCATTGCCTTTTTTTCTCGTTTTTGAAAGGCATTGCACCAATTTGCTCAGGGTTCAGAGGTTTAAATACTTGTGAAGGGTCTCTGAAAACAGCAGCACAAGAAAAGTGATGCGGCTCCAGGTTTCAAAGGGTTAACTCTAATCATTCTTTTGCCTATTAAACTGAATTGAAATGAGAAAAGAGCCTAAATTTGGTTCATCAAATGTCTTGTTTTGTTCAACCAACTTTTCCAAACCCCCAAATATTACATTTACTGTAATGTTAGCACATTTGCGAACCTGGAAATATCACAGTTGTCATTTTTGCTTGAGAATAATTGATGATCAAAATAGTTGCTGATTAATTTTCCATTGATTGAATACTCAATTAATTAACTAAACATTGCAGCTCTCTATTGTACAGTCCTGGAAATGGCAGGTCATTCAAATGCATAATAAATATTATCAATTATTATTTACATAAATTCATTGGGACGGCAGTTACTAAGTCCATAGGGTTCAAGTCCACGTCCGGACCAAATATGGAGTGTGAACTGGTGGCTATAGAGGTGTCAGTTCGCCTCCTGTGCACTGCCAGAGTATCCTTGAGCCCCCTCACTCTGACATCTCTTCATTATTGCATGTATAGGTCCTATTAGTGCATGTGTGTGTATTTCGGACCTGTGTGTGTATGACAACAGAGTGAAAAAACTGAATTTCCCCTCTGGATTAATAAAGCATATCTTATTCTTATAATTAACACTTTTCATAAATTCCCACCAATGTGCATTTTTTTCAATTTTTAAAACAATTTTTACATCATGAACTGATTCGTTTTAAAATATTAAGTTGTGCAAAAATGTATTTACATTGACAAGGTTTGTTTTTTTCATTATTTACTGTGAGCCTTTGCACATCTCCTAAGTATATTTTTGCACTTTACTGCCTAGCTCTTATATTTTGAAGTTATTTTATATACATTTTTAAATTCTTATTTTTCTACTTTACATGTATGTCTCATCTATGCACCAAAACAACTTCCTTGGATGTGAAAACTTGGCATTGTTCTGACTGAATGGGAGAGAATAATTCTGAAACCAAGTATACAATATTTTAGGAAGCCTGCCTTGAGTAGACACATTGATTAGATGCTATAAAACTAAATGTTTTAGTCCTGTGTGCGAGCACCTCACCATCATATGTGTAGATTTCAAAGGAAGCCTGTCAAATGGACTTGAGTGCAGCTTGACCCTGTGTGCTCTTTGATCAGTTGACACCTACGTTGCAACACAACAGTGGAGGACACAGCATTAAGTTATGGGTACACAGAGTGAGCAACGTATCCAAAAATAAGTCTGTCTCCTATATGTGTCATGTGGATTAGGTTTATTTGTGCTTCAGTATTTTCTGTGTGATGCAAAAGTAGCAAAACAAGTCTGCACAGATGAAAGCATTTTGCCCACGTGAGTGAAAAAGGGGGCACCTCAGCCAACCATAGAGAAATTTACATTTCTGATTTTCAGTTCCACTTTCCCAACCAGCTGGAGTGCAAGTGATACATGAAGAGCATTTTTAATTGGTTCATTTACCATTGAAATGTTTTGAGATAGCACACATCTTTATCCGCTTCCCTTTAACAGATGTCACAGTCAAATGAAATCAAAGGGTTATTGAGTACATGACAGGAAGATGCTGTTTAAGACAAAAACACCACATATAGTGCAGTTTTTTCCTTTTTCAACCAGCAGGAAAATGTTACTCGATAAAGATGTTGTGCATCTGAAAAATAAACAGTGATTTGTTCCACTGAAATGATCCGACATAAGTGCAAAAGAGATTTTCATTTCCAGACAGCCCGTTAAAAGACCTGAGCCGACTCCAGAGAGGAACACGAGGCCCGATCCAGTCTGACACTATTATTACACAAATAACAAATCACACACCGCGATTCATAACATTGCTTTTGAGATATAGCACAACACGTTTTTTTTTTCAAATAGCCTGGATTAGTTTGCCAAATACAGCAATGAAATGCAACCTTAGCAGCCTTGAGGAAAAAAAACGAGTAAAACCAAAACTGATAACGATTGCATCCGTCAACTTTGGTATCTTTGTGCTTTAGGATTAACACACACACTTTCACACACACAAATAAAAACACTTCATTTGTTTCCCACTTGCCCATATTAAGTCAATCACAGCCAGTCTGGTCCCTGGCTCATGCTAATTTCATGCCACAGTGGGCGCAGGGCTCAGAGAGGAAAATTAAAATTAAAGAGGCAAATAGAAACTCCAGACAGAGCAGAGTACACACCAATGCTCCAGTGGTACCTTCATCTCATCTCCTCTTCTACGCCCGTATTGCGTGATAGGCAGAATCAGGTCAACCAGACATGAAATTGGGATTCCACTGTAGGAGATCGTGACAAAAGTCTGTATCGTTGCAGAGAAAAGGAGGCGAGTAGAAACCGCCTGAAGCGCTGATACACAGGTCTACTGGTCCCTCACCGTTCCCTCAACAGGAGCGGGTCAATGGGACCATGGAGGGTGGTCAATTATAAAGAAAATGTTTGTTACAGCTTCAAGATCAACCTCGTAAGAGCTCTACTCTCTTCCTCTGAGGTTGTAAATTATTGTACAGAGAGGTTCTTCTGAAATCAGAGGAAGACAAACAAATGAAGAAAAAACAAAGACGAAAAAGGAATGTCTCGGTGTGACAGACTTCTGAACTCATGAGGGTATCATGATGACAGCAGAAGTAAACCAGAGGCGAAGACAGGAAAGACCGACGGAGAGTAAAACAGGAAAAGAAGATAAGAGCGTCACAGGCTCTGGCAGCAGGGGAGTTTGTTTCCCCTCTGCCCTTCCGTGGTCGGGGGGAGGCTTATGTCCACTACGTTGTTGCCTGGAGACTCGTCGTGTGCAGATCTGTCCGATATTTGCTTCTGAGATACAATACGGTAGATTTCTGTGAAAGAAAAACAGTCACCGTTCAGTAAAAGTTACATCAGCTGGAGATTCACGGCTGCATGTTGTATTTAACAGCTGATCACTTTTCCTACCTGTGAGGATGTTCTTAAAGGCTTCTTCTACATTAGTGGAGTCCAAGGCGGAGGTCTCAATAAAGGAGAGAGTGTTCCCTTCTGGAAAGAAAAAACAGGAGACAAATTACGTTTACACATAAAAGCCATTTAAATATCTATTAAAAACAGACAGCTCGGATAATGACCTGTATATGTAATATGGTTAAACCACTCTGACTCATCTGATGTAGACTGTGGCTATGAGCCTGCCATCGTTTTCAAAATCCTCTTCTACACATCTCTAACAAATAAAATGACTTGTAAACACACCTAAGAAAAAGCCCGGACTTCGTCTCACAGAACTCTCACAACTTGACATTGATCTCTTTTCTGACACGACCAGTCAGAGGTGATTTGCCACACCTTTTAACCGAGCAGTACGGTACAGTTCAATCCTGAAGGCTTTTTTCAGTTTTCACTGTAAAAAGTTATGTATGGCACCCATGGAACCGTTCCGTACCGTCCCCATTTTTGGTCCCCCCTCTGTTGGGAGGACCCAACAGAGGGGGGACAGAGGACCCATCGTGGAGCGTCGTTCCTGTGGGCTCCGGCAACACTAAACCCCTGAGCTTGCCTGAGAAGGACTAAATGTATAAAGCTGCTATTTTTAAATATGCCATGGAGAGAGACTCTCACTGCAGCCTGTTCCGTTTTGCTCTTAAAATGTCAGCGTGCAGCCTCGTTCTGTGGACGATAAACGAGGTGCAGACTGATAAAGGAGGAAATACAGCGAGTGCTGGACTTAAGATTTGTTAAAAAAAAAAAAAAAAAAACACACACAGAATTCTACTTAATCTACATGACCCTTGAATGCAATGCTGCTTCCCTGATGGCAATGCTTAATAATTTACCTGCGAAGGCTCGAGCCTCATCAGTGGGCACCGCCCTGAGGTGGCGGAGGTCGCTCTTGTTCCCAACCAGCATGATGACGATGTTGTTGTCAGCGTGGTCCCTCAGCTCCTTCAGCCAGCGTTCGACATTCTCATATGTCAGGTGCTTGGCAATGTCGTAAACTAGAAGAGCTCCAACTGCGCCCCTGTAATACCTGGTGACAGCAAAGAGAAATTGATGAATCAAGAACTACTGAAATGTTCGCTACCATCTGCTTCAAAGATAAAAAATGTGTACGTATATAACATTACGCAAATTATTCTGGGCAGAAACAATAAAGACAGCAGTTTTTTAAGCAAATGATCCTAATCTCCATGTGTATTGCTATATTAGCTGTGCAAATTAGTAGTATAATATGCTGTATGTAGACTGCAGACTATCACAAGTCTGGTAAACACTCCAAAAAAATAAAAAAGCAAACTGACGCCGAGGTGATTGCTCTGTAGCGCTCCTGTCCAGCTGTGTCCCAAATCTGAGCCTTTATCGTCTTGCCGTCCACCTGGATGCTGCGGGTGGCGAACTCCACCCCAATGGTGCTCTTGCTCTCCAAGTTGAACTCATTTCTTGTGAAACGGGACAGCAGGTTACTCTTTCCCACTCCAGAGTCTCCGATTAGTACGACTAGAACCAAAATACACAGAGCACACAAACATTAATGTTAGTGACAAACTGTAAACACTAAGTGGTGTGCAAACATGCTGGGATTTAGCATGTGTTCATCCTATCCATGTTACACTGTTACAATCTTTAGCTCACCTTGTGATGGATTTCAGTCATGAAAGCTAATATTTGTAGATTACAAGCACAAAAAAACATAGTTTATTTTATTTTACATACAAGCTTAGTCCAGCACCTTTTCATACAGCAGACAGTTTTAAGCACTTGCACTAACTACGCTCCGTGTTTTCAGTTACAGACCTTGTTGACTGTCCTTGTCTCTTTTGTTCAATGATTAATGCAATTTTTATTTCCCAAAGGGACTAATCTATCTATCTATCTATCTATCTATCTATCTATTCATTGAGTCCCTTTTAAGAGGATATTGGGCTAAGGGTGACTACAGGTATCAGACACTTAACTTTAACCCTTTTGAAGACATGTTCAAGAGAATTCTTTTAACCAAACTTAAGAGTGATTTTTGGACAAATCATCTTTTCCTTATTCAAGAATTACATGCAACTATAGTATAGATGTATAGATGCCTTGTCCCATGCAGAGGTAGGTTTTGGGGCAGCAGTAGCTCAGCCCATTGGGACTTTGGTTGGGAACTGGAGGGTCACCAGCACCTGTCCATGAGGAGCCCCCTCACATCTCTCCATTTAATGCATATATAAGTCCTGTTTGTGCATGTGTGTATATTTTGGACCTGTATGAATATCTCAGAGTGAAAAAACTGAATTTTCTTTTGGCGATTAATAAGGCCATCTTCTTCTTCGTTTAATGTATGGTTGTGGTTATTAGCGTGAGTTAGGTCAACCTACATTTTGCCAACAGATAAGTGCACCTATAAAGTAATATGAAAGTATATGGTTCAGCCAGCTGACACTGGGTGAGAGGCAGGGTACAACCTGGACAGGTCATCAGACTATTGCATGGCTGACACATAGAGACACGCACACATTCACACCCACGGACAATTTAGAGTCACCAATTAACCTGCATGTGTTTGGACTGTGGGAGGAAGCTGGAGTACCTGGAGAAAGCCCACACTGACACAGGGAGAACATGCAAACTGCACACAGAGGGGCTCCCCCACCCTGGGTTCGAACCAGAAACCATATTGCTGTAAGGCGACAATGCTAACCACTGCACCACAGTGCTGATTTTTAAAATCACATAATTATTAATATTACAAAAACAAATTAAACTTTTAAGTAGCCTACTAGTGCAAAAAATCTATTGCTTTTTTAGTCCACTAGATACATTTTGCTGCAAAAAAATGGCTGAAGACTGAAAACTAATTAGATAAAACAGATGTTGACAAAGTTTTCCTAGGAGAACAAAAATTTACAGTAGAAAAAAGGAAATAAATTGCAATAAATTTTATCGCAATATTCAGCATGTAACAACATATTCAAAATAGCAATTATATTGTATCATGATAATATCAAATAGTGCATCCTCTAATTTATTGCAGGTAAAAAGTAATACAAGTCTCTCGGTATGCTTCTTTAATCTTGTTTAAACCTGTGTGACTGCTCACTACGTTAAGCAGAGGACAGCTGATAATGTGATCAGGAGCAGCTCAGAGAAATATGTCAGGCAGCAGTTATGTCTGCGTTGTCAACAAGTTAGCTAAGTAGCTTAGCTTCAAATTACCCGAAAAGTGAACCACTTTTGAATTAAAGCTTCTATACTGAACACCAGAGGGTGGTTATTGAAAAGCTTGTAATTTTAAGTGAACTTAAAGTCGTGTTAACTGATATGTTTTAACCACAGGGCCGAGTAGCTTGATAAAAGCAGCTACAATGTTAGCATGCTTCTTAGTTATTTAGCCACTTAACTGCCGCCCGTTAGTCTGCTAAGTCACCAGCGTCAACTACCATCACTGAACTAGCTTATTAGTTCGCGTGTTTAAAATCTAAACTACCAAAGACTGAACTATTGCAGCGTTACAAACTGCTTTGTGAACTTATAATAGTGAATACGGGTTTCGATCATGTCATCGATTGCCACTTCGCTGCTAGTAACTACAGCTAACTTTAGCATTAGCGCTGGCTTAGGTGACTTCCTCAGTTCGTGCTGCTGAAACCGAACTTTAACAAAGATAACAAACACACCCTAATATTTTATATTCAAAGAATAAATTACCTTTAAACAAATAGTCGTACTCATCGTCTCGGTTTCCCATGTTAGAGGCTCTTTTTGTACTTTTTAAGTACTTTCCCACAACAACAACAATCCTCCAGTCTCCACCGGTAGCTAACAGGCACCGCCTTCAAGGAAGAGAATGTGCACGTGAGTGAAGGAACGTTATTTTTGACCAATTGGAAATAAGAACACATTGACTGACAGATGATTTGACCAATCATATGCGTTCTTTGAAAACGCTGACCAATCACCGCTCACAGGACAGAAAACGGTGAGTGATTACACCCTTTGTTCTCCAAACTTTGACGCCCTGTTTCTTCCTGGAGTTTGAGCAATAACACGGCAGATTTCCAGAGCATGCTGACTGTTGCACAATGTACGTGAGAAGGAGGGAACACCAGAATCAGTACACCATGTTGCCTCTTCATTTTAGCACTGTACGTTCTTTTTTATTATTTTTTTTATTATTAGACCCGGGAGCCAATCTCAGAAAAAATCCTTTATCCTTAAGGGACCCCCTTCCTTTCATAGAGTAAACTGACGACCCCTGACTAAGTGACAGATTTTTTTGGGATATTTCAATTTGAATTAAATGCATAATAATTACAATGCAGGAAAAAAGTGAGAAACTGTATAATCAACCTAAGTATTGACCTCAATAACTGCAGGAAGTTTGCCTAACACAAACAGAGATGAGTGTCTTGATATTTTAGGTACTTTTTATACAGCTCTCTGTATCATTTTTTTATTTATATATATATATATTTAACAATCATTGTGTGCTTAATAGGCTTTTTTAAAGGTCAAATTCAGTGTTTCCTTCTCCCTGACACATAGCCATTGTTCTGTTAGCTCTTTGGTTTTTGAAAATGCTATTAAGCAGAGAGTGAAGGCTCTATGAATTTAGCTTATGTTAGTTTTCTTACACCACTTGAAATCAAGAAGGTCTTGTGACCCAGTGTGAAGCTTTGGTGACCCCCAAGTTGGGAATCAATGATCTACATCCAAACAATCAATTTACAAGGCCTGTATGGGACAGTAAACAACACCATAGGCTATACTTTGTATTAACTGGCCCTCACTATACAAGTATCCCACTGACTAAGTAATATATTATTGTTCATTTGCGTTCCACTGTATTCTACTGTCACCTTATTCTGTCTCACAGCAGAAGAACCATTACCTGGACTGTTATTATCATTTATTATTATTTTAAATTATTTGTTAATTTTACATAAACTATAAATTAACTATTTAGAAAATATTTCTTATTCTATTTGGTATGTTTGTCATATACAGATTTGCAGTGATGACCGGTAATATGTATGTTGATACTGTCCAAAGTTAAGTCTATATGATCACGTAACGTTAAGTCTATATGATCACGTGATGATATAAAATATATGGTACCTGTTCTCTGTTTTCTGGCACTGGGGCTCATCTTAACTGCCGTATGCCACTGCCGTCTCTCCTTGGACCCTCACAGCAGATAAAGCCTCTCCCCACAGAAAACCTTTAATGGGAAAAAAAATGGAAGAAACAAAACCTCACAAAGAGCAACTGAGGAGATCTGAGGCCGAGTTTACCCTCCACTGGTAGGAACGGACACTCAAAGGTCTCTGGCTGTGCTGGACAAAAGTGAGTTCATCTTGATTTCTTGGTCCAGAACGGCCTCCAGTGATCAGATCTCACCAGCTCCTGCCCACAGCCACATTTTGCAGATATTTGTCCCACTAACAGGCCTGGGTGGTGACATCAGCCAGCTGGTTAATCCATCTGTCCAACACTTTGGTAGAGAGCAAGATAGCTCAACAGCTAGCGGCCAGATTTCCCTGAAATGATTTCCAATTATTTCTTTTTCTGAGTTTTCATATAGCTCCACCATCAGGCCAAAATGTTGAAGATCTAACAGGCAGATTTCAATGTTCTTTAACATCCCACAATCCTCAGGTGTCTCCACCGATACGTCTAAAAACCCATCTTAAGACCCAACTCTTTTCCTTAGTATTTTTAATTAGGCTATTATTACAGTACCATGCCTGACTGTGACCACACTTTGATTTTTAATTACTTGTATTTTTTATTTGTTTATTGTGCAATGCTGATTTTACCAAGATATTATATGCTTTTATTAACTACCATACATTCTCTTATTTGTGACTTCTTTATTTGATCATGCTTTGTACTAAAGCTTCAAACTGTTATCCTGTTATTTAAATGCTCTATTGCTGGAAATAAGACGTGTGGCAAACAAACGTTAATGATATTTGAACTTTTGTTCAGCAAGCTAATCTTTACAAATGAACACCACTTTAATGATTATTGAAGCCTAAATGCAATGCTGGAAGTAAGAAGCTAATGCTAGGCTATAAACGAACCACACTACAGTCTCATGACTTAATTTTAATTTCACAAGTAAGTAACAATAACTTGTGAAGACAATAAAACCTCCACAAAGCAGCATTATAAGTCACAATTTAAGTCATTCTAAGTGTGTGTGATTTATCCCAGAGGAGTAGAGGAAAAGTCCACTAGCCGCTAGGCTAATTTATACAATGTAAAATGCCATAGACTTGTGCTAATAACGTTAGCATGTTGTATTTGTGGGGAAAATGTGTGTGTCTGTGAATGCTGCGAGTTATAGTGAAACTGATTTGTGTACTTGTGTTTGAAATTGTCTCTATTAAGCCATGTTTAATGTGTGTTTAATGTGTGTTTAATGTGTGTTTTGAATCAACTAAACTTTACAGCACTTCACAGGAACCTCCGTTGCCTACTAGTGTTTTGGAGGTGTAACTGCAGAGTGACACAGACACACCACCACACAAGTATAAATGCTCAAAACGGCATAGGCTCTGCACAGAGCTAACACACAAGTATAAATCCCACTCAACGTCCCCACCATAACAGGGTGTTTCTCAAAGTCAAGGAAGGATCCTTAAATGGCTGAATTTCAAGGATACTACATCATCAAATCTTGCTTAAGGACTGTTCCAATGTCAAAGATCCTTCAAATTCTACCAAGGACAGAGTCCTTCATTCAGAGAATTTTCAAGGATCCATGTGTGTATCCTCAACAAGTATAAAGTACCAACAATTCCTTGTGCACAATTTGCTGGAAGTGAAGGCGGGGCCTCTCCAATGAAATTTGTGCCAGTGGAGCTCGGCAGGATTTAGATAAACATGTCATTTGTTTGGATTAATATCTCCAGGAGTTTTTATCATACAAGCATAAAAATATACTGACAGAAACCTCATAATTTACACTTTCCAATGTGTCCACTGCCAAATAATTATTAAATAGCGTAAATTAGACAAAACAAAAGTTTTTAAATTAATCTTTTACAGCAATGATAGAATGTGAAGTGCCACAAAAGTTTCATTTAGCCTCACTGTTTTTTTAAGTGTAATCCAGAAATATATTCACCTCAAAGTCACATGACTGTGAGAATACGGCTTACATTTGTTTCAATTATACAACAACGTTAGAGAGTGCCAAAATTGTCACAGTATCATGAAACCTCCTCAGTCCGCTGAGGGTTAATGACGCACACCTGAGGACACTCGTTCGCTTGTTCCAATGTGTGTTCACCAAATGCTAGGAAGGACTCTTGCCCTGCCTCTGTAGGATCCTTTCTTTGGAGGACTTGACCTTGACTTTGAGAAACACGATCAGTACACTGATGCAGAACGGCGTCAATTCGATAAACCCAGCTGTGCTTGGCGTGTCCGGCGTGATGGCGTTCTATAGTCTCATTTAGCCACTTGTTAGCAACCACCTTTTTAAAGACACATAGAAGCTTCAAAGTTCACAAGTGGGTTATTTACTGACTCATTTTGTGTCGTAGAACAACACGCAAAAGTCTTTTAAGTTTGTGTTAACCACAGACCTTATTTCAGACACCTATAACCAAAAAACCACCAACTTTGAGATGAGGGAACCAGGCACCTCATGCAACACATCTTCTTTGTGGCGTTAATGTTGTTCCCACATTATGACTTAACGCTCATGAACACACCAAAGTCAGAAAAACAACTTCCCATCTTGGGAAATGGGACCCTCCTAGGAGCACATGAATGCAGTCTCTCTAGAGAAATTAAAGGATCAAAATCTGCATCCCAAATTGGAGGTCACTGTTACAAATTGGCTCATTTCCATTTATGGTTAAACGTCTGTTGATTTCAGTGAGGGATCAATAAAAACACAACATCATCTCCATGAACAACAATTCATAGAACTGCTTTATTTTGTATTCATTCTGATTGAGTCCAAACACACACACATACAGCCATCTATTTATCCTCATGTATAAATAGATGAATATACACAGATATACATAAATACACATTTCTGATATGCATATTCATTTTGGAAATCATGCTATGTCTCTGCAAAGGACTCTCCCTATTGGATGAAGGGCACACAGCGATTTGAAAACACATACACGGCACAGCTGAACAGTTGGAAGAATCCCTATTGATTTGCATGTACAGTAAAACCCCACAAATCGCTCAACGTCTGGATATCTTACAAAGAGACAGCTGTGGTTTATAGACCATAAATATACAGCAGCTGCATCCCGATAAACACACTGAAGAATATGGTACAGTAAAATTATGTAGATTGCAATCATTTCTTGCCCAGCAGCAAAAATAAAACCAAATAAAAATAATATTCTCCGATTCAAATGGAAAATATATTTGTATATCTTTATATATGTATTTATAATTTTATGTACACATTCTCAGGAGCACAACTATGAGAAAGAAAAATAAATACAACAGCACGAGTGAAAAAAAAAATATAAACGCTAGGCCTACATGTAAAATTTCTCAATAAGGCAATAAAAACGAACTTAAAAGCTAGACTGTACAAAATATTGCTGCTATGGTCTCCATCCGATGAACAACAGCAAACTGATTACAACTGGCCACTGCACGTCATGGGAACAAACTGATTTTTTATCTTACAATGTCCAACATTGATGTGTCCTCCCGTACACACAAACACACATAGAAACCAAGTGAAGTTAAAAGAAAAATCAGTTTGTCGAACTTACTTTGAGAGTCCTAAGATGTCAGCCACAGAGAGACTACAGTAAACACTAACCCTACGATGACTGTGATCGACTTCACCAACACACACACACTTGATAATCCTAAAAAGAAACGCTGCCTAAATATCAGCCTGTGTGAGCCGAAACGAAGATAACATGATGCATGTTTTTATTTGGCCTCTATCACTAGTTCATCTTCAGGTCCTCTTGAGAAGTGCAAACAACATTCAACCCCATTTACAAACTCGCCGTGTCTCGCCGAGGCAACACTGCAACGTACTGTGTTCATTCAAATATACAGATAACAGGTACGATATCGACTGCAAATACTACAACTGATGCTCTACATCTACAAACATCTGAAATGTCCAGTCAATGGATTCATTATTGTGAGGAGGTGAGGAGATATAGCGACTGTCACTGATATGCTGATTATTTTTTCCCCCAGCTAAAATAAAACATTTATTGTAGCAAATGATTTGTGTGCATCTGTCTAAACGTAGGGCAACACTGGAAGACGCTGCAATGATGTGAAGGTTACGACAATGTTTGCTGCCTTAGTGTTGCAATTGAGTCACAAGCCTCAGCTGTTTCCACGCAAGAGGTGCGGTGAAAGAAGTACTAACACTGACTTTAAACGACAAACGTGACGGGAAACTAAAAAGAAAATCTGCAAGGATGGAATTATCAAAACAAAAATTAAAGTTCTTTGGATGCAAAATCAAAGAAAAGAGAAACATTTAAGCATTTCAGAGTGAAAAAGTACCAGAAGACAGTGAAGATTAGAATAAAATATAGACTAAATAAATAAAAGCTCACAGTAGTAAAAGAGTTCAGAAATTAAAAAAAAAAAATGCAAAAAAAAGTTTGATATAAATTATATTTATATAAATTATTATGCTATGAATAAAATCACTGTATATATTTACTAAAGGAAATGATGCTTCCTCTAAAAACTAAACTGCATGTATTCACGGCTGCTGGAAATGTGAGGACGACAGAGTTTAGATGTGTTTTGGCTGAACAATGGTTATCACTGTAACTCCTGTTCTAAGATCACAAGGAGAGCCCTCCAACCACACACTGTATGGTATAAAAGAAGTGAGCGTAGCCTCCATGTCTGAAAGTGCCAGACACGAGCCAATGTCGAGCCAATGTCGAAGTGCCTTTGAGCTGCATTCTTGCTAAAGGCCAGCAGAGGGCGACTACACTGGTTACAAAAAGAGGTCAGATTGTATAAAACGGTGGTTCCCAGCCTTTTTCTGTAAGAGAGCCTGCTCTAGCATTGACTCAAGCTACGACCCCAAACTAGGCAGCATATTTTACAAATATTTTACATTGTTAAATGCATAACAACAACAGGACAGAGGGACTGATAAGCTGTACAATTAACCAAAATAATGAACTCAACTTGTGTAACAAACATTTTTTTAGCAACCTTTTATCCAGCGCTCTGTATTATGTATCTTTTTTTGAATGTTAACCATCACACAAACATAATAGGCGTCTTTCTTTTTAAGAAATTCAGTATTTTCTCCTCCCTGTTGCTTGGCCATTGTTCTCTTTGTTTTTTTTTAACTGCGTTCTTTTCTGATTCAGGATGACTTGTTTAAATGCAGAGTTAAGGCTCCGTAAATATATAGCTCGTGTTCAGTAATTCTCTGTTCTCTTATTCTGTGAGACTTTTTAAAAGTTTACGTCCGAAATAATTATCTAAACTTAAAAATAACTATTTCTTCATAGTTCTTCTTAGTTTTCTTCACAGAAATAAATGAAATCCTGAGATGTAGGCTTACTGTGTGTGTATATATATATATATATATATATATTTTTTTTAATTAAA
Organism: Epinephelus lanceolatus; assembly: GCF_041903045.1. NCBI lineage: Eukaryota > Metazoa > Chordata > Actinopteri > Perciformes > Serranidae > Epinephelus > Epinephelus lanceolatus. The sequence continues at coordinate 11,968,709 of NC_135739.1, forward strand.
GTTTTCTTACACACGTTAAAATCAAGATGGCTTCGTGGTCCTCTCTGAGGCTTTGGCGACCTCTAGTGGGTGTTGGGACCCTCAAGTTGGGAACCAGTGGTATAGAAGTCTATGAGAAAATTACCCTCTTCTCTTCTCACGTGATTTATTACCATAGTAAGCATTTTCCAAATGAGATTACGGCCTCAATCACAAGTTTCAAGCCTCCTTAAATACAACATGATTTAAATTATATTTTCATTTCGTAAAATTTGGTCCCATTTAGATTAAAATTGATTGGCAAGTCGCTACCACGGTGACCTGTCAATAATGATAGATGTTTAGCATCGCATATCCTCCACAGCTCCAACCTCTCATCCAAATCATGGATGTATTAAGAGAGCTGGATACAGTGTTGGAGGCTGGTCCCCATCCATTTGTAGGAAAGTGGCCAAAAAAGATTCATTTCCATTGTAATAATTTCAATGGATCTTTTGCATTGTGGGGCTCTTAATGCACAAGAGATTCAAAGTGGCTGCGCCTGTCTGAGCAGCTAACTTCCCCCAGCCGAGCCGCTAACTGCCAGTTTAACCCTCCGCTAACTTGATTGGGGATGAAGTCATTTAAATGTGCGGCTTTTCTAGACTAATCCTGATAGCGAAATGAGTCAGGGGGTGGTTACGCTCCAAAAAAATTTTACACTGAGTTACAGACGTCTCTTTGAGAATCTCTACAGATAAAAGTCTTTCTGGGCCCGAAGGCGTCGTGTGACAGATCCAGAAGTCGTAATTCCATGTTTGGCCACTAGGTCAAATCCTGGTGCTGTTCTTAGGCTTGGTCCAAATATGGTCACCCCTGGCTTCGAATAACCAAGACACTGACGGCCAAAATGCCGAACTCAAGGCTTCAAAACAGGCCCACGAACGAATAGGTGACGCCACATTGGCTATGTCCACTTCTTTTATACAGTAAACCTCTAACACCACAGACTCCATCGCTCACTCCTCCCTCAGCACACTGAAATCAATATGTGGCCGAAAGTCCTGCTCTCAGGAGGACGTCACCGGCAGCAAGGAGACCCGAGCAGAAGGAGTAGCGTCACGTCATGAGAGGTGTTGCCTATCTTGACCCAAATGCACCATATTTTTTTTTTCAGTTGTTAAAACAAAGCGTGATGTCAGGTGAGGGTAGTCAGTACCAAGGACAGTGGGTGGTCTTATCCTGATAAGTACAGTACACGCATATTTCAGTGTGCTGAGCCTGTCAGAGGGCCGTACCTGTGTGAACTAGAACAGACTGGATGATGCCTTTAAAAAAGTATCAACCCCACTTGGAAGGTAACATGTTTTTAAGAGGATTTAAAGTGGAAACAGACAAGTTTGCTTTAATCTATAATTATGAAGTAAATGCTGATTGCACACTGTAATGTAGAGAATAATGACACCATCTGTGTTTAGATCAGTTCCCTGTAAGCTTTGATTTAACTATGCTATTCTGTCTGCCACCGGGTACGACCTCCTGGGGAAATGATGGCTTGATTTGCACAAAGGAAGTGCGTTGACAATTGCGCAACCAAAACAGGAAGAGATTAACGCTCTTGTTTACCCCGGTGGCTCTCGGCAGCTATCCTCAGGTACCAGAGAGGATCAGTGTACGTTCTCTGCAGTTACTATCCCCAGAAACAGAAATAGTGGACAGTGGGACATCAGAAATATCTGTGGTAGCTGCTCTGAGGAAAACGGACAGCGATCCAGTTGTCTTTGTGACAGCAGTGGTAACAAGATACTTGGAAATACCAAAGAAGGAAAAGATTTAAAAAAAGTCTGTTTCCATTTTAATGTGGTCACAAATACTTCCAAGTCGAGTGAATACTTCTTTACAGGCACAGAGAGTTACTACCGTATGATCTCAAACATATAAGACTACAGCCGTATACGCACTACTGTATGTCACACATACACATTATTATTAACTTGATATAATTTTCATTTTGTCAAGGGTGAAAGGCAGGGATGGTTGGAAACCAGTGACGTTCATCACTGTCAGGATTTTTTTCCCCCTCTCTGGTACACAAGTCACTTTTTCCCCCTCAGTGTGTTCAGTTTCTGTATGCATGTTTTAAAATCCTGGTTCAGACAGAGATCCTGCTGCTACCGCTGAGGTCTGGACTTCAGACCGACGAGTCCTCTCCACCGAGACGTTCGCTCCTCTCTGCCAGAGAACAGGGCTTACTGTTGGAGACAGACACAGTCAGTGTGTTAGGCAGAGCATGCACAGCATCAACGTTTTAACTTCCCCAGGGTGTAAAATGTGTCATGCAATATTTACTAGTGATAGTGAAACAGTGAGCGATCTGATCAGAGTGCATAAACTGAAGGGGAAACTTGGAAAATAGAATTTGTAAGGTGAGAAGAAATAAACACAGCACACACACCTGAGTAACTGAACAACCAGGAGAAGTGAAGTTGTGTCACACATCAACCAATAACTAAGTGTAAGTTTATGTGCGGTCTAAACAAGTCTGATTGGAGTCATTAAGTGGATTATTTTGGATCACCTAATGCTGTAAAGAAAGTTGAAAAACTTAAAAGTTAAAAAATGTAGAAAGTGTCTGTAATGTGGAATTATTTTAAACTTACTTTAAGCATAGTATAAGATAAGGCATCGCATTTATATGGAACAGTGATTAAGTTTAAGTGGTTCTCAGGTATTTTTAACCTGGACTCTTTTTTTCCCACGTTTTTGTGTCTAAGTGACAAATGGAGACAACACTTTTTAAAATTAGGCCAGTATCAAGAGAGAATGCTGGCGAGACAGACTGCAGTGTAACCCTTGCGAGCAATTGAACACAGTCAGCTTCATTCATTCATTTTCCATAACCCCTTATCCTGTTGGGGGTCGCGGGGGGGCTGGAGCCTATCCCAGCTGACGTTGGGTGAGAAGCAGGGTACACCCTGGACAGGTCACCAGACTATCACAGGGCTGACACATAGAGACAGACAACCATTCACACTCACGGACAATTTAGAGTCACCAGTTAACCTGCATGTCTTTGGACTGTGGGAGGAAGCTGGAGTACCTGGAGGAAACCCACGCTGACACAGGAGAACATGCAAACTCCAAACAGAAGTACTAAAAGTACTTGTTTTCGTCACTGACAGGCTCAGATTATTATCAAGTGTCATGCAACATTACGTAAAAGACCCTACAGAGAAATGAAATGTTTTCCTTCCCGTGTTGAGAAGTCTCTTTCTAAATCACACAAGGGATTACTTGTTGCAGGAAGTGAAAAGTGGTGAAAAGTAGAGTGCCGGCTAATGTTTGTGGTGTTGTAGCTTAGTGTTACCAAAAAAAGTTTGAGTCTGCGAGATTTGAGAACGAGACTTGGATGCAAAACAGGACCGAACAAGCAAAAGGTACAAAAAAAATTAGGGCTGCACAATAATTTCTGATATTGTTGATAACTGTAAAATGAAGCACTGAGGTGCTGCAGAGATGCCCCGGCCTGCAAATCATATTCCAGACATCAGGGAACATGCTTGTTTGTTACAGACCCCAGCACAAATCACATCATCAGCATTTTGTTTTGTTTTTTTCAGTGAAAATGAAATACAAAATTCCCATACCTATTAAACTGAGACACGTCGCAATATCTGTCAAAAATAATCCCAATATGACCTTTTTTAATGTGTAATTTCTGTGTGGTTCTTCCCTTAAAGTTTAATAACTCACAGGAACAATCTGAACCTGTCAGTGGCAAAAACAAGCACTTTAAATGGACTTTAAATGACAGTGTGCACATGCTCCGAGTGGTCACACTGCAGCCAGTTTCACTGCTGTCACCACAGCACTCCCATCTAATACCTCACCACTCACTTAAGACACAAAACCATTGGGAAAATAGAGTCCAGGTTAAAACAATACCGGAGTTCCCCTTAAGTACATTTCTATGTTTAGAACAATATTTTTCTTTACATCTTTTGTTGCACATGTCCACCCAAACTGATTATTAAATGACTTGATGGGGATGTCAGAACGAAACTTGCTCGGGACATCCCCGGTGTAAAGATGTGTCTGAGAAGATGAAAAATAAAATGAGCAGGGAAAAAAGTTCAATGGGTGATGACACCTTATCGGAGCACAATATGGGCAAAGGCTGCTGCGCTGAACAAAGTAAACAAGCAGCCTGTGAAACACAACCTCACAACAGTCCGAGCCAAGTGACGTCATCTCTGATTTGACTCCATGTTTAGTTTGTCAAATTTACCTGACAGGCAGATATCTGGGGAGATAAATCTTAACACTGAAATTACACTTAAGCTCTATAAATAAACTCAAATAACCAAAAACGCTTAAACTGAGTATATTATTGATAAAATTGAACAAAATGATGTTGTTGTTCTGCAAAATGTGACCCCTGTGCATGTTTAATGTACACATCTTTAGTGTGAACATCTCCGTGGGACTTTATTGATGCATGAGTGTTAACGGCTTCATGCAGGCCGATGCAGTGACCAGTGTGGTAAATGCTGAGCAGCTTGTTGTTGGAGGGACACATGATGGCTGGTCGTGGACTAAATGGTCCTGCAAGCTGCAAGTGACCATTTCCACCCACTTATCAATGAGGAATGAATGTTGTAATGTAGGGGTGAGTTTCTGGATGCAGAGCAGACCTACTCTTGGGAGTCATCGTGGGCTTTTGAACCTGAGAAGCTTGTTTCTACGTTTACTACAGAAGCTTCTCCCGCAGGTAAAGTTACAACTGATCCTTTCCATCCTCGTTCCCCCCGAATGAATTTGATTTTTCTGATTTTACTCCTCCTCTACGGGGTTTCCCTGTGCTTCATAGTTTAGTCCGATGCTTCTCACTTACTGTCTCTCTTTCCCAATCCCCATCTGGCAGGGCCTTAGACTCTGAGCCATAGTGTAGCGGAGAGTACACCCAGGTCCTGTCCTCTTGAGGCTGTTTTTACACACCCACCACAGCAGAGGGGGCCAGAGGGACAGAGGAAAGGCCAGAGGTACAGAGACAAGCAGCAGGGGCAGGCAGGAGAAAAGACACGGGAGATCACAGGAGAAGAAAAGACAAGACAGGAAATGAAAATTAGGGATGCATATAGGAGGAAATGTTGCTGAGAGAGACATTGGAAAGTGTGAATCTGACATATCAAGTTAAGTGTGGATGTGTTTATCCTCGAACACAGAGATGAAAAATTTGGCAAATAACAGGTTGTAGCGTTACAGAGAGGTGCTGTTAGGGATGTAAATATTATGATGGGTCTTACTGACAGGTGTTTAAAATCATATCTTAGCGTTTTGCCCCATTTTGGACTAACTCCTGGGAAGCAAAGTGAAGTGTGCAGGGTGAGGGATGAGTCGCTGCATCAGCCAAACGGGGAGGATGAAGAGCAGGGAGCAGGGAGCAGGGAGGAGGAGGTGGGAATGGGAAGAAAGCCAGGATGCTGGGACAGTCAGACACAGCGAGCATCCTCAGTCAAAGCAAAACACAACAACAGGATGTTTTATTTTCTCCTTTCCAACAAGCAAAGCGCTCTTTGCATAAAAAGCATCAGTGGGTTCCTTGTGACTGCTGTAGGTACCAGCCCTTTAAGAGAGGGAAGCAGCTGCAGCACGGTATGTTGGTGACGGAGGTGGAGGCGGTGTGGGTTGATGATACACACACACACACACACAGATTCACACACACGAAGCTCGGCATGTCGGAGCTAACACGCTATCCGCACAGGTGCATGAGGGGGGCTGTCAGTGAGCAAGGGAACAAATGGAGAATCAAAAGAAAATGAACAGAAGAGCGACACAAAGACAGACTGTCAAGATGTCTTTTGTTTACCCGCCTCCCACGCTTCATTGTCGTCGCCATGCGGGGGGTAGGTATTGTTTTTTTAGTGTCAACACAATCACAAAACACCTGCAGTTTATAGCACACATCATGACAAGCTGTAGAAACACTGTCATCATATGTTTCATCAAACCAACAGCACTAATCTAGTCTAACACCAGCCAGGACAGCACAAGTCTACCACCATCTAACTCACTTACTGGCCAACTGGACTGGCATGTCCGCCTCTGTCGGAAAGGGGAGACCACCCAGGTCCTCCCGTCAGGAAACTGACAACAACAGGGGCGTATGGCACAGGGACAAACAAAAAGAAAAGTGAGGTACAGAGAGGGGAACAGAGTGAGGTGAGGTAATGATGGAAAAAAAACACAAGCACGCTGAGGTGAAAATGGAAAAGACTGCTCTGACTGCGTGTAACCCAGCAGAGATACACTGGATGAGTCAGTGGTGACAGTTAGATTAACAAGTCTGGCAGCCACTCTGTTTTCACTCCCCACTTCCACACCACACGCTAGTATCTCACCACTTTCATTATGAGTCATGAGGACGGAGGAAAAAGACGCAGAGAAAGAACCGGAGGAGAAAGATTTCAGATGGACACGGGGGGAAGGTGAAAATGATCTTAGAGCAGGGGTGAAATGTGCGAACAGGATGGAGGTGAGGATGAGGAGGAGAAGATGAGGGAGAGCGGACAGAGGAAGAAAAACAATCAGATGTGGAGGACAGAGGTGAAGGAGAGCAGAGTGGGAATCATGAAAAGTGAATGTGTAGGCTGCTGATAGTGGCTGAATAATTTAGTCACGAGCCACTCTGAGGAAGCTGTGAAGTGATGACACACACACACACACACACACACACACACACACACACACACACACACACACACACACACACTCTCACACACCTGTGTCCCTCTGTGTCACGAGCAATCACTTCAGTCTCACAGCTATGTGATGTGTTTTTTCCCCAGAGAAGCTACATGATCACAAATGCTGCCATCACTTGTATGAAAATTGAAACATAATCCCCGACCTTTCCTTTTACACATACTGTGTCATTTGAAGCTTTGAAATATCTGGAACACAACCCGAATTTTCTCACAGTTTGTGCACTAAGCAAAGGCAAACAGAAGAAAAACAATTTTGTTACCTAGTAAGAGAAATGCGAGTTGCTCGGTGTTACAACAAGGACTGAAATTTGAATTATTTTGTTTTTCTCTCGCAAAAACTCGAGTTAGCAAGCTGTAGTGTGCAGGTAATTCAGCAGTGTAAACTTCTGCAATCCAAAACACAATAATAAAACAAGAGAGATGTGCTCAACAGCACAGAAAGTCCAGTTAAAAACATATTAAAGGAGCACTTCACAGCCCAAATGACAAACTGTAGGGATGCATGATATTGGAGTTTTTGCTGATGTCTGATGTGCCGATATGTAACAACTCATTTGAATGATAACCAGTACCCACACTGATATAGCCACTTTTTTCCAAACCTAATTCCAGTGATCATCAAGTCCCCTCTGTTGTGGAATTAACATCATATCATGCTTGCATACTCTTATCGTAACGGCCCACCAGCAGGTGGAGACATGAAATACAATGCTGTTAGTTTATTTGTGTTTATTTTGTGACTTCGGTGTTTTAAAGGGTTTGTTCAGATTCACCAAAGTCACACAATAACACAACACTTACTAACTGAGGCAGTGGTAGATCAGCAACTCCCATGTTCAGCGAGGTAAAATTACCATTTTTGTTAATGGAGTCTGGCTTTGAAGAGAGCATAGATAAGTTTCATTTTTAGTTCAGTGGAAAAGGGCTGCCTGGGATGTACTGAGCATACAACCAGATAAATGAGACTTGGATTATACTGCACAAGTTGTAAGTGGATGTTTTGATAACGTTTTTCCGTAGTGAAAGCAGACCACCATGGCCTCAATTCATCAAGAACTTTCTCAGTTTTTGGACTCTCCGTTCACCATGGAGGCAAATAAAACAGTGTTCTTTGCAAATTGAATGTAACATGGGGTGATTAACTGAAACAAATGGTCATTAAGGCGGGGAAATATTCCTTTGAATGTAATTGTACTCAGTCTTCAGTCAGTTTCTTTTGCAGTAATGTTTTTCCTCTCTCTTACAATCATAAAAGACTTCAGTGCACAAGCAGCAATTATTGTACACAATGGATTTTTGCCTGAGAAAATACTACCGGCAGACACTGCTCCACATTACACAACAATAAAGACTTTTTACGGGTTCAGAGTGTGCTTCTGTTTACTGAAACTCCTGAAGGATGTGAGAAGCAATTAAAATGGCGTTAACCCTGTTATCGTCCAGTGGTTTTTGCCTTTTCTGTGTGAATGTTGTGGACCAGCATGGGAGGCTTTCAGCAGTGGAAAATAAGCAGGGTGAGCGGCCACGCAGAAACGTGATGTTTGTGTGATGTTGGGAGTAATGATGATGATGATGGAGATGGCAGAAACAGACAGAGAGCACAAAAGGATGATCAGACAGTGAGCTGGCTGACGGAGCTGCTGAATGACCAAACCGAGTGAAGCCGCAGAGAGCCTGAAAGTTTAAATGTACCTGTCCATAAACCATATACAAGATACTGTGCGGAGCTGTCGTACTACAGCTTGGATCTCCGGCAGCGAGTTAACAGCTGATGAAACAACTTACTTTCACTCGGTCACTCCCTAGAGGCCACGTTGGACCTCACTGTCCGTGGCGTGTTTCTCTTTAGTTAAACTTCAGTGTCACTTCACCTCACGCAGCGCTACAGACCCCCTGCTGCTGTGTACACAGAGTGTCCAGCTTCTGAAACATGAACTGGGCATCAGCCAGAGACGGTCAGATGAGAGGGCTGTTAAATAACTGAGGGAGCTCTTTGACTAACCTGTTGGCCATTAGGATTTCTTGGTGCCACATTAGAGGGTGTCTGATTCCTGATAAGAGACACCCAGTAGGAGCGCGGCCAGGTGGGAACGTTTCTATCTGTGACTGCGATCACTGGCTCCACTCACCAGCCTCTACCTGACACTTATACATTCATTTATAGCTGTGCATTTGGACGCATGTAGACCTGCCAACACAATGCTATCTGATGATAGCTGGTTGCTTTTAATGGGACAATCCTGCAAAAGCTTCAGTTGTTATTCACACAAAATGAGCTGCTGAGCGTGCCTGCAGCCTCACATTAGACAGGAACTCTGAAGTGATGTTGACATGCTATTGTCACTCTGCAAACACTCCACTGCAACACACTGTGTTTAACAAAACAGCTCCACATTTTGGGAAATATGCTTATTTAATTTCTTGCTTTGAGTCAGATGAGAAGATCGATACAACTCTCATGTCTGTACGCTAAATATGAAGATAGAGCCAGCAGGTGGTTAGCGTAGCTTAGCATAAAGACTGGAAACAGGGATAAATAGCTAACATGGGTCAATAATAAAATCTACCTAGCACCTCTAAAGCTCACTAATTAATATGGTTGATTTGTTTGTTTCATCTGCACAAACAAACAGGTGTAAAAACAACAGGGGGGTTATGTGCCAGACTATTTCCTGGCCAGACACAGTGACTTCCTAGAGACTTGTCCTACATGAGGTTGCCAGGCAACCAGGAAAAACCGAGCCAAGACACATCCGGCACATAGTTCCCCCTGCTTTTACATTTTAACTCTAAGCTAACTAGCTGGGGCACCCTCTAGCTCACCGGGTAGAGCGTGCACTCCATATAAGCTGACGCCTTAGCAGCAGCTCAGGTTCAATTCCAGCTTGCGGCCTTTTGCTGCGTGTCTCCCCTGATTCCTGTCACTCTCCTGCTGTTCTATTATAAAGGCAACAAAAAAAATAATCTTAAAACAAAGCAAAGAAAAACTATGCTAAGCTAACCGGCTGCTGGCTTACACTTTACTGTTCAGACATAAAAGTGGTGTCAATTTTCTCATGCAAGACAGCAAAAAGGCAATTTTCCCCAAAATATGGAACTATTCCTTTAAAGCAGCTACAAGGAATTTTTATTTTGTGTGGGTTTTGGCGGCCCCTGCTGACAAAAGCAGTAGTGTTTTTAAAGTCTCTGAATTTATTTCATTTGCACACACATAAGACTGATAAAAAATCCAGACAATAAGTGTTAGCGTATCCTGGAATGAGTCAATTTTACCATGAGCACCACCTCCTCGTGTAATAAAGACGCTGATCTTGAATATCGTTGTTCCACTTGTTAACATGTTTATGGAACAGGTGTATTGAGAAAGTAGCCTATTGGGTTTTTACTCACGAAGATTTTATTAGTTATGAGCGTAATTTTAGTTGGAGGAGGTGCAGCGACTAGTAGAGAAGCTACAGCGTAGAAAATAAATTACAGCAAAAGCTTAAAAAGTAGGCCTGTGGATAAAAGTACCGGTAATGTCGGAGCTTATCAAAACTGTCTTTGATTATATAGCTGAGGGTTATAAGTTGTGTCTATACTTAGGAAGGTAACAAAATCATAATATGGAGGCTCCGCAGTTTACAATTAAAGCCCCAGACAAACACACTATTTGCAATTTGAAAAAAATTTGAACAGAATAAAACACGTAAAATCTCTTTTTGCTTTAGCGGTATATAAAAAAGACTATAACATATAATTAACCTTTCCGGAAACTTTCTGTAGACGCAGCTCTTTCACCTACGTACTCACTGTGAAACACTCCCTGGGAAAATGTAAACACAGGCTCTTTGGTCTGCTCATCATTCCCCCAGGGACAGTCATTAACTATACAGAAATAATCGCTGATCATCTCGTTTGCTTATGTAGGTCATACAGAGGCATCAGTAATAAATTGAGACTGTTCCATAACCATTTAAAAAGTCCTTGTAGCTGTTTTGACTGACTGTACCACACACTGCAAGCAATAACTGCACAGTTATTTCCATACCAGACGCTACGCCCTTTCTGTGGTCCTTCTGTCAACGCCTCTGTGGGAGATCATACAGCTCAGTCCTTTATGTTATGAATACATAGTTGAAATGTGTCTCATGTCAGCCAATGGACACTGGTGCTGATTAAATATTAAATATGATTTAATGGCTAAATAAAAAATGTCAAACTCAAACAGATGAGCAATGATTGGAGCCAGTCCTCGTCTGAGATGTGCTTACTTTGGTCGTAACAGGGATTTAAAATAATCTAAAATTATAATGTGTATGTACATGTGTGTGTGTGTGTGTGTGTATGTGTGTGTGTGTGTGTGTGTGTGTGTGTAGGGTTTTACTTACAAAGTAGATATCTGTGATTGGCACGTCATCTTCATCATCGACTGAAGCCTGGCTGGTGCACCCTGAGCCGGACACCTGGCTGACCCTGTCTGCCTCCACCACCATCACCTTGGGACTGGACGGGGCCTCATCAGCTGCCCCGGGAGAAGAGGGAGCAGCTGGGGCAGACAAGGAGGAGGAGGCTGCTTCAGGTGCCGATGAAGAGCTGGAGGGTGCTGCTGCTGCAGCTACATCTGCATCTGCAGCCTCGGCGCCAGCTCCTTCCTGAACCTCACTGTGGGAAGGTGGAAATGGGAAGAGTTAGTATTGTCTCAGGGTTTTCAGAGTCTGACACTGTGGGACTTTCCCTTCAGACAAAGTCAAGACAACTACTGCACCCATTAATGCTTTCGGGGATGTAAGCAGGAGGTGTAATATTGCCATGGATTCAGTCATGCTGTTGGCTATAACTTGTATTTCATTTTATTTTATTTTATTTTTACATTTTGGCAAATTGGCATAATCAAATTACGGCAAATTAGCTATTAGCAGCTCCTATTTACAACTTAACCACATGTGCACAGACAGCTATCAGTGGATTACTGTGATACTGAAAAAAAACTTAAAAACATGATGATTCTTAAGCAACTTCTGCATTCATTCATTTTCTATGACATCTAAGCAGATTTATAGAGGTTTATTCCCAATAAACATTAGAGATAGTAATATCCCCTGACAGTTTAAGTCACACTGCATACATTATACATGTATAATTTCTGTGTTTAATTGGACCAGGCAGCAACCTCTGGGGCTGTAAAATGAAGCCTTTGAATGGCCACTAAAGGCTGGCTCCAAGAGCGAGTCAATCCCCATAGACACCCATGTTAAAAGGCCCAACTTTACAGCAGAAATAAACATGTTTACAGCCTGGTACAAAAATGGTTTTGGTCTCTATAACTAATTTTGATGTTCATGACAACTATACAGGGGGTCGATTTTTACACAACTTGTTAAAATGTTATTAGGGGTTGAAAGTGTGCACAATTAAGGGGTGGCGGTGACAGGTGGGCATCGTCCGTTGACAAGTCACTACCACAGCAACAACGTTGGTTTGGTAACGTAAACAGGGCGTGAGCCCAGATTCACAGAGTGCAGTCATAGCTGTCGCTATTTCTTTTTTTTTTTCTTAGGAGCAAAGGGCCATGGGCTCGAATCAAACCCACGGCTACTGCGGCAAGGGCGCTACCATTGCACATGGGGCCCTTGCTCTACCAAGTGAGCTACTAGGCGCCCCTAGCTGTCGCTATTTCAGCGTGTTTTCAGTTCATGAAAGTTTATTTTAACATTTTAGTCCTCTAGAAAGTCTTTAGTCAGTGTTTGGTTGTCCTAAAAGACACTCAAAGGAGTCTGATATATGTAGTTTTCACAGCAAGTACATTTTTTTAAATGGCTTTAAGCCTGTTTTAGGCTGATAGCAAAAATTAGCAGGAAAAAATAGGGAGTGTTGCACTGGGTTAAGGCTCTGTGTGGTTGGTTGTATTAAAAAAAAACAAAAACATCAGGTGCTCTTCAAGGATGGGGCAAAGAGTCACTGAAAGATAAAAAACAACGACTGGCCAGCTCACTCAGTGAAAAAGTCCATAGTGCAGGCAGGCAGTCGAAAACACATCTGAGGCACTAGTTACAAATCCTTTATGCTTTTCCCAATGCGTTTCGACAAACGAGTCTTCTTCAGGGTGTAACACGCATTGGTGTGCAATTTAAGAAATTTTTTGCATTTGGATTAGCTTCACCACAGTTAACCATAGCTGTACATGCACCATACTAACTGAGCTAGCAGCTAGCGTTGGGTTATCGCCACCATCTCATCCAAATAGAGTAACGGCTGGCTCCAAAAAGCAAGATGAGGACAACCAAAATGCCAAAAGGTTTCAAAACAAACACATGAGTAACGTCATGATGGCTACATCCATCATTACATACAGTCTGTGGACTGGACTGAGTTTTGACCATGAGTAAGAGTGTGATTTTTGATGACAACTGTGGTATTCACACACTGTAATTCCCTCCATGACCTGCACTACAGCCACTGCTGCAACTGCTGACTGTGTTTATAAGTGGGCCAAACTACCTGTTGTTTTTAGAACATATGTATCTGTCCATCTGACTTCACACAGTATCTTTTCCTTATGTCTGGTGTGGAAAAATAGGAATGAAAGTTTAATGTTTTCCTTCACATTCATACATATTTTACATGGCTTTTAAAATAACATTGTGGAGTCATTGTTACAAAGTCTCCGTGTAGTTTAAGGACACAATAAACAACCTGTTTACCTACACACACAGACACACACAGCAGTTGCCAACACTGAGAGCCATTAATTGGGTCACTTGCCATAAGCCACTTTCATGCAGGAGGGCAGAGGAGCAGGACCGAGCCATCAGAGAAAACTGGCTCTGGCTAAAATTCAACAGATGTGTGTGTGTGTGTGTGTGTGTGTGTGTGTGTGTGTGTGTGTGTGTGTTTGTGGTTTAGCTGCTTAAGCTCAAAGATTTGCCAGCTGGCTGTGCGCTGCCACAATCCTCTATTGTTCCTGGCCAGATCATCAACTGTTAGGAAGGATTTAGGCGCATCCACATTGCTTTCTCAGCTTCTGTGTTTGAGCTAAGCTCCACCAGAGGAAAGGCCCAGCAGTTGGCCACTGAGGCAGAAAAAGCTGAGTTGGCATCTCAAAGAGAGATGTGATTGGCTGAGTAAATGAGGGGGGTGGGACGGGGGTTTCGATGCAGAAAGACTCTCTTTCGCTCCATCTTTCATTTCATTTAGAGACATCCTAATAATCTGTTTTGTCTCTCTGTATATCAGACGCTTCATCTTTCATTTGCTGCTGCTCTCTCTTTCTATATTGTGTTTTTCACTCATTTACAAGAAGACTATTTTTGTCTTTCTCAGTCCTCAGACTTTCTTCACACATTACTCTCTCTGTCTCATCTTCTCCTTGGTCTCTCTCTTCCAATCATTCCTTCCATTTCCTTCTCTTCGCTCCATCTCTCTCCTCTCACACTCCTCCAAACCAGTTCTCCAGCTGCAGGTAGAGGCAGCTCACTCAGATGGATAATTCAGTCGCCGTCTCAGCTGCTCGCACCAACCCCCCTCTCTCCTCCCCGCCAGCTCCTTTCAGACCCCCCGGGCCATATGTCTAGCCACTGCCTTCTCAGCATCAGACTCAATTATTCACTTGGTTTCCCTCGGCAACCGCACCCTGATCCTCGCTGACCTAACCCCAACGTAAATATGAGCCCCACTTCCATCAGCTTACACAGTGTTTTTTGAGTTGTGTCTCCCCTGCTGTTTTCGTCATCTGACGCAGTTTAACTTTCAAACAAAGCCACACCAACGAACCAGGTTTGAATATGTAAAGTATCAGGTCATCCCAGCTTCACGGGAGCAGCCCCAGCAGGCCCGCGAGCTTCCTGCCCCACTGCCCTATTTCTACTGACGGGTTCTCACGTCATAGCTCCTTTGGCCCCCGTGTCTGCCTCGCAGTGTCACCCCATTAAAGAACACACACTGCTCATACACACATTGCAAATTTACATGCATGTGCGCACTCTCTCATAACCCAATTATTGTGGAGACGATGCCTGCTCCACATAGTGCCTGCAGCATGTATCTGTCCTAACAGAGGACCCCAGAGTCCCATGAACAAATGGGTCAAGCTGTTTTCAGTGTTTTTCTGTGGGCCATATTAGAAATTGTGTGTGTGTGTGTGTGTGTGTGTGTGTGTGTGTGACAGGAGAGATGTTCTAATCTAACAGCTGGCTGAGCTCAGGTGAGACACTGGCGGCAGGTTATTTATAGTGCGGCATCAAACTGAGTCACGCTGGTGATCGAGGTCATGGAGGACTCGTTACATCTCCACAGCTTATCCATTCTGTGTCAGGGTCACATATTTACTGCATGACAGAGCTTTGTCACTGTTTACGGTGAAAAGGAAAGATGTGTGTATTGTATACAGGGTGTCTACAGGTATTAGACACTTCAACGTAATGCTCCTGAGGCTTTTTCAAAGTAATTTTTTGACTAAATTTGAGAGTGATTTTTGACAAATCACCTTCTTAGCATGTCGGTGCAGTTGTTTGCATTGTCACCTCACAGCAAGACGGTTGCTGATTTGAACTCGGGCTGGGGGAGTCCCTCTGTGTCAGCGTGGGTTTTCTCGGGTTACTCCAGCTTCCTCCCACAGTCCAAAGACATGCAGGTTAATTGGTGACTCTAAATTGTCCATAGGTGTGAATGTGAGTGTGAACGGTTGTCTGTCTCTATGTGTCAGCCCTGTGATAGTCTGGTGACCTGTCCAGGGTGTACCCTGCCTCTTACCCAATGTCAGCTGGGATAGGCTCCAGCCCCTAACAGGATAGGCGTTTATGGCGTCTTTTTTTTTTGTGTGCTCTGCCTTTTTTGTGCAGCCGCCTGAAGCGCCTCAAATTTAAAATCTCTGAACTTTCCAGAAAGGCACAGGTGAAGTCACTGATGCTCCTGTAGCAAGACTACCGTCTAACCATCACAACAAAGACAGAAAAGCCCATTTTTTTCGGGAGCAGGTCAGCCAACGGACACTGGATGTTGCTGGTGTGTATTGTGTTTTTTATCACTGTTCATTTTGTAAAGCTTTAACTGTGTAGTCAACCTTCTGTTAATGTAGCATTATGTTAGCTACCTAGTTAATGTCAGTGTCAAGATTCTCATGGAAACATACCCATGACGAAAAATGCTATGTGGACACAGGCCCAAATGCAACAGCACTGCCAAGAGTCCACTCAGAGATTTGGGGTAATGTTGCCACTAGTAGCTTTAAGCAGAGAGGAGGAGCTGCTACAGAGGTATGGTAAGTGCACTTCTTTCTAACTGTCGCAGTCAGTCCATTAACAGTGAAAGACTTCATGGCCTCTTGGCTTATATTTGAGATGTTTCATTAAATTAAGTTTAATTTGAATTGACTGGTTACAGAAAATGTCTCAGTAAATAATTATAGGTGCTCTCACTGCTTCCAAGGATGTCTTGCATTAGTTAGAGTCTAAGAAGCAGCTCAAGGATTTGACTCTAGATAACGTCGTCTCTTCAGTCTGTTCAGTGAAGGAGAGACTCAAATTCACTGATTAAAAGAAGAGAGATGCTTATTATTGTTATATCTGTGAATTCTAATTTTCTATTACAGTAAATTTTGTGGCTCTAGAAGATGTTGATAACATATTATTTCTGTTCCCCACTGTGTTGTTGGTGTACCTGGCTTCAGGTGAAGGCTGTGGAATGGAGATGGTTGGCTCGCTGTCGTGTCTCTTCAGCTCCACCTCCACTGTGATGGTCTGCTGATCCTCCTCACGCACACGCAGCTCCTCCTGGGTCCTGAACACAAACACATAAAATACCATGCACAGAGGAAATGAAACACATGTGGAAAACAAACACAGCCACATCTCAGCAACAGGAAGAATGGGCCTTCTCAGAAAACACACCGACCAACAGGCTGACCTCACATTTTCTCCTCTACCCACCCAACCACACCCAGAAATGTCTAATGCTGTGAAAACATGAAGCTGGCAACCCTCACAACGTTGTAGAACGGTGCAGTAAAATATGCTTAAAAAGGTTTATGAGGTGAAAGTAGCATTCATGCTCCTGACTCACCTCCCATCATGGCTGAGAGACTGGGTGTGCCTCCTGGAGACAAAGGACAGAGTGTCAGAACAAGCTGTTTATGACAACTGCAGCAGCTAGCTGACGTTCAACATGTGGCTCCTAAAGTGTTCACATGATTAACTACTGACACTATAATGTGAATTTTCTCTGTTTAAACTGTTTTAAAGGGGACCTATTATGCTTTTCCTCATTTTCTGTCACATACATAATGTTACAATGTTGGATGTTTTTATTTAACATGGCCAAAGTTTCAAATAATGAAGTAAACATATGTAAAGGTAATCCCTGTGAGCAAAAATCTCAGGCTTCAGACTGTTCTGAACACTCTGTTTTCAACATTTTTTTTCTTCTTTCGAGACAAGCTGACATCAGCTTGTGAAGAATTTTTTATGTCGTCATCTACTCCAGGCACACGACTGCAAGTGTTTACATTACATAGCAATCAATCAATTTTATTTATAAAGCCCAATATCACAAATCACAATTTGCCTCCGAGGGCTTTACAGCATACGACATCCCTCTGTCCTTTGAACCCTCACAGCGGATAAGGAAAACCCCCCCCCCCCCAAAAATAGATACACTGCTACATGCAGCTACATGCTAACGTCAGGGAAACATGTAACCCTGGTTGCCTGGTGTTGTTATTTTCTCCCCGGTTTCGGATCATATTCCTGCTAAAACATGTTGGGTTGTGAAGATTTTCCACTGTAGAATGGGCTGCAATACTCTATTACAGTCATTCCCCAGCTGCAAGTAAACTGCTACATGTAGCTACATGCTAGCATCAGCGGAACATGTTATTTGGTGCTGTTTTTCAGAATTTATCCCCAGTTTCAGATCATATTCCTGCTGGAACATGTCCAATTTAGAGGCTTAGCGGTGATGTTCACTGCAAAAATCCCCCTACACTGCATTCCCCGGCTGCAAGTAAAGTGCTACATGTAGCAACATGTTAGTGCCAGGGAAACACGTAATCTTGGTTGCCAATGTTAATACTTTCTCTGTGATTTTGGATTAGATTTGTGCTTGAACATGTCCGGTAAGATTTTGGTTTAGATTTTTCACCGGAGAAATGCCGCTATACATGGTTAAAATCATCCCTAGCTGCAAGTACACTGCTACATGTAGCTACACGCTAGTGTTAGCGATACATGTCATTTTGGGTATTGATGTTCATAATTTCTACCCAGTGTCAGATCATATTCCTGCTAAAACATGTCCAGTAGTGTTTAGAAGCTTATTGGTGATTTCCATCGTAGAAAGTACAGCTATACTTGGTTACAGTCATTCCCCAGCTGCTACATGTAGCTATATGTCAGTGCCAGGGAAACACGTAATCTTGGAGGCTGATGTTCTTACAGCGCCTTGCAAAAGTATTCACCCCCCTAGGAATTTTTCACGTTTTAAAACCTCACAACCTGGAATTAAAATGTATTGTTTGAGCATTTGCATCATTTCATGTACAGAACATGCCAACAACTTTGGAGATGTGAAAAATTTTTTTTATTGTGAAGCAAACAACAAAAAGGCCCAAAAACAAAGAACTTCAGTGTGCATAATTATTCACCCCCCTGAAGTCAGTACTTTGTAGAGCCACCTTTTGCAGCAATTACAGCTGCAAGTCTCTTTTCATAAGTCTCTATGAGCTTGCCACATCTTGCAACTGGGATTTTTGCCCATTCTTCATGGCAAAACTTCTCCAGCTCCCCCAAATTGGATGGTTTCCGCTTGTGAACGGCAGTCTTCAAGTCAAACCAGAGATTTTCAATTGGATTGAGGTCCGGGCTTTGACTAGGCCATTCTAACACATTTAACTTCTTCTCCTTAAACCATTCAAGCGTAGCTTTAGCAGTATGCTTTGGGTCATTGTCCTGCTGGAAGGTGAACCTCCGTCCCAGTCGCAAATCACAGGCAGACTGAAACAGGTTTTGCTCCAGAATGTCCCTGTATTTAGCACCATCCATCTTTCCCTCTATGCGGACCAGTTTCCCAGTCCCTGCTGCTGCAAAACATCCCCACAGCATGATGCTGCCACCACCATGTTTCACTGTGGGGACGGTGTTCTTGGGGTGATGGGATGTGTTGGGTTGCCGCCAGACATAGCATTTCCCTTTGTGGCCAAAAAGTTCAATTTTAATCTCATCTGACCAGATCACCTTCTGCCATACATTTAGGGGGTCGGCCACATGCTTTTTGGCAAACTCAAAACGTGCTTTCTTGTTTTTAACACTAAGTAAAGGCTTTTTTCTGGCCACTCTTCCATAAAGCCCAGCTCTATGGAGTGTACGGCTTATTGTGGTTCTATGGACAGACACACCAGTGTTTGCTGTGGAACTCTGCAGCTCCTTCAGGGTTACCTTTGGTCTCTCTGTTACCTCTCTAATCAATGCCCTCTTTGCCCGGTCTGTGAGTTTTGGTGGTCGGCCCTGTCTTGGCAGGTTTGTTGTGGTCCCGTGTTGTTTCCATTTGGTGATTATGGATTTGATGGTGCTCCGGGGGATCATCAAAGATGGAGATATTATTTTATAACCCAGTCCTGACTTGTATCTCTCTATAACTTTGTCCCTGACTTGTTTGGAGAGCTCCTTGGTCTTCATGATGTGATGCTTCTTGCTAAGTGGAGTTGCAGCCCATTGGGGCCTCTCAGAAAAGGTGTGTTTATAGTGACACATCATGTGACACTTAGATTGAACACAGGTGGACTTCATTTAACTAATTCTGTGACTTGTGAAGGTAATAGATTGCACCAGCGCTTTTTAAGAGGCTTCATAGCAAAGGGGGTGAATACATATGCACATGCCAATTTTCACTTTTTTATTTCTTTAAATTATTCTTTTTTATATATTTTTCTCATTTCACTTCACCAACTTAGATAACTTTGTGCAGATCCATCACATGAAATTTTCAGATGAAAAACATTTAAATTACAGGTTGGAATCTAACAAAATAGTTAAAAAGCAAAGGGGGGTGAATACTTTTGCAAGGCGCTGTACTTTCTCTCTGATTTTGGATTTCAGATCAGATTTGTGCTTAAACATGTTCGGTGAGATTCTGGTTTAGATTCTTCATGGTAAAAATGCCACTATACTCTTACTATTACTATTACAGTCATTCCTCCCACCTGCAACACAAACTTGTTTAAGTAAAATCCCAAAATGTAAGTATGAACCTGAAAATTAGCATAGTAAGTTCCCTTTAAGGATTTTAGTCAGATTAATATGACAAAAGAATGATTTACTGCTTACTGTAAACAAGACATTTATTTCTCTTGGTCACTATGATATGAAATAAATGTTAGGGTCCTGGATGACTCCAGTGTTTCAGAGTATTTTTATGTGCGTGTGTGTGTGTGTGTGTGTGTGTGTGTGTGTGTGTCTGTGTGTGTTAACACCTGTAGCGGGGATGCTCAGCCGTGTCAGAGGGGGATCTCTCGGGGATGGACAGAGAGGTGGTGGAAGAGAGCGTGGTGGCGATCGACGCTGTGGTAGCTTCTTCAAATGACGGAGGAGTACATGGAAGAAGATCTGGTCGCCCTGGAGGAGGAGACACACACACACACACACACACACACACACACACACAAATATCATTATTTTTCTTAGACAGAACTGGTACCTGTTATTTTTCTATTTTAAGCACATAATGTCACTTTTTCTGAGGTGCTGTTTTGCTTGCGTAACCTTTTGATTCCCATGGCAACAGCTTAAAGCTTATTGTTTAGGCAAGGTAAGGGACTTTTTTATACAGCACATTTCAGCAAGAGGGAAATTCAAAGTGCTTTACGTAAAATTTAAGTATGGTGTCAAAGTGCAAAATTAACACATTATAAAAGACATTAAACTCCAATTAACAGTTATTAAAGAGAATAAAAAAAAACAAACTAAAATACGACAGGTATAAAATACAAGAATAAAAGTTACAGTGCAGTGTGAGAGATCAATAATTATTTTGTTTAAGAAGAGTCTTCAACCTTGTTTTGAAAGAACTGAAAGTTGCAGTTCTCTTGGAGTTTGTTTCAGATGATAAGATCAGAGGTGTTTTTGTTTACAAGAGGGGACTGAGACATTTTCATGTCACAAGGACAGAAGCTGCATTCCTTCCCAACGTGACCTGAACTACACTTTACTCTGACATGCAGTGAACTGTAGAGAGACCAAGATGCCTTCAGGCAAAGTGGAAAATCTCCAACCACTCAAACCCTACAATGACTGTAAGAGGGGGAATTCTGGTGACTCTGTTTCCTATTATCTGTGACTGTCACTGCAGTGTTTCTTACCCTCGTCCTCCAGCGTTGGGAAGCTGCGAGCTCCTCTCAGGTCGTAGATGTTCTCGTCTCTCTCAGAGGGCAGCTGGCTGGCGGACCAGGCTGCACCAGGACCGGCACACTTAGGCACCGACAACGACACACGGCCCTTCTTGGATGGAGATGACTTCAGAGCTGATGGACAATGCACATTGACACGTTCAATTAAAACATGGAAAACACAGAAGTGTGATATTATGCTGTCAGAATACATATTAGGGCTACTTTTACAGAGAGCCATTTTATCCCATTGAAAAAATAACTGTCCTCGAAGCTTAAGGCTGCTGGTGATGGAGACCAAAAAAATAATGCACTAGGAAAGCACTTGTGGTTAAAGCTGCCATCAACAGGTAGATTGTCATGTAATGAAACAGCTGTGCAGAATTTGAACAAGTCAATAAAATTCAGTAAATAGCAAAGCCGTCCGTTCCATGACTACATATATATATATCAATGTAATAAACGTATGGTAATCTGTATGAGAAAAAATCTGTTAAAATAATCATCCATTTATAGTGATCAATTGACTCAGATGTGATTTTGCCAAGTAGGACATGCTCCTGGATCAATATCCCTAAAGCATATCCAGGACCAACATTGCTATTAACCAATCACAGCCCTCTGACATCATCAGTGTGCTGCTCCTGTGCTTCTTTCAAAATAAAATGTGTGCTTCTTTAGAGCTAAGCTAGTTTTGCAAAATGAAATTAGTACAATTCAACAGAATCCTTAGAAATATTGATCCAGGACCATCATTGCTATGTTGATGTTGACATAAACAAATAATGCAGAATCTGCGTGATGATAATGATGTTGATCCTGGATAAACCGAACCAAATCTATCCAGGATCAACAGGGAAAAAAGGAGGGTAAATGTGCTGATAGCAGGAATTTGCAACTGAAAAATGATATTATCTTTACTCTTTGTTACTGAACAATATTCTAGCCCATTGGCAAGCTTACTTGATAGCATAGCCTACTTAGTTAGTCAGCTAGCTAGCTAATATTCTCGTCTATTGGCAAGCTTACTTGTTAGCAAAGCATACCTACTTAGCTAGCTAACACACTCATATTCTGGCCTATTGGCAAGCTTAGTTGTTAGCATAGCCTATTTACTTAGCAAGCTAACTCACTAATATTCTAGTCTACTGGCAAGCTTTCTTGTTAGCATAGCATACCTACTTAGCAAGCTTACTCACTAACATTCTAGCCTATTGGCAAGCTTACTCGTTAGTATAGCCTACCTAATTAGCAAGCTAACTCACTAATATTCTAGCCTATTGGCAAGCTTACTTGTTAGCATAGCCTACCTACTTAGCAAGCTAACTCACTGACATTCTAGCCTAATGGCAAGCTTACTTGCTAGCATAGCATACCTACTTAGCTAGTTAGCTAACTCACGCACTCATATTCTGGCCTATTGGCAAGCTTACTTGTTAGCATAGCCTACCTACTTAGCAAGCTAACTCACTGACATTCTAGCCTAATGGCAAGCTTACTTGTTATCATAGCACACCTAATTAGCAAGCTAGCTAGCTAATATTCTAGCCTGTCGGAAAGCTTACTTGTTAGCATAGTCTACCTAGCTAGCTAGCTAATATTCTCGTCTATTGGCAAGTCTACTCATTAGCATAGCCAACCTAGTTACCAGGCAAATTCGCAAACCCTGCGGTACCTTACAAGGTTTTTGTTCACTGCTATTGAAGATTTTGTTCATTTGTATTAACTTGAATTTGGAGAGCTAGCTTAGCTCTGAAGAAGCACAAAGGAATTTCGATAGACGCACAGAAGGAAAAACTTGAAAGTCATGCCAAAACCCAAAGTTTTAAAAGGGTCCGCCTACCCAAATCACACATCTAAACATCAGACTGACATCTAAAAGTGAAATGTATCAGCGCATTAATTCAACCTGTTAGTCAATGGCAATATGTTTGTGACTGGCTACATGTTTCTCAGCATCTCTAACTTGTGAGGCAGTAAAACAATTTAAATTGTGAGCAGAAATAAAACCTAAAAGATTTTAAAATGAAAATATCACATCTGCTGTCCTGCGTCATTACAACAAGTCTTTGAAAAGTGATGGAAAAGCAATCTGTGCAGGGATCAAAGAGATGTTAGACTCTCACATGACATGAAGCAGCACCTAATAAGGCAGTTAGCCTCTGTATCTGATTTTCCTGTCAAGGCTCAGCAGTAAAAGAAGACAAAAGCCTGGCATCTGACATTTGCGTCTGTGGCTCTTCCCACACAGCCCCGTGACTCTGACTATGTAAGGCAGTGTCTGGACATAAACTGAACTCACAGGAGCTCTTCTTGAACACCGTGTTGCTCATGAACTTGAAGAACCTGTCGGCGTAGAAGCCTGGCCGGTGGACTGATACAGTGTCCTGAGGGAGAGACAGAGAGATTAATGAGACAATCAGTGCATGGATAAAATGATCAGAGCAGTGTTTACATGGGGATTAAACCGTCTATTAGTCCCATTTCAGTAATTCTTTTCTCGGGGTCACACCAGCAGACAGAACAACACATAGCAAACAAAGACAAATGACAGACAGAGACGCAGTCAGACAAGAGCACAGACATGTCTCTTCATTATTTATGTTGCAGCAGACTGAGATCGCGCTGCCAGCAGAGTGACAGATGACACTTGGTGTTTGGTTTGGACTGATAGGAGGATGGAGGAGACTGAGGAAGTGAAGAGACAGCAGCTCGGTTATTATTAGCTCTTTTGCATCAGCGTGACTGGACTTCACCATGAGTAACATCTCTGAAGGCTTTCACCTAACTGAGGCAAATGCAAGCAACAAACGGAGAGTGTGGTGTGCCTATTATCATCATCATCATGACGCACAGGAGGCTGTTACGGGGCTGCTTGCTCTCCTACATATATCTGGCGTATGAGTGTGGTGCAGAGTGGGAGAGTGGAGTGAGTAAGGAGAGACGGATGGGATTGATTCTATCTTGAGAACAGCCTGGTGATGATGTACAGTGTAAGCACCGGAGTAGGTGACGAGATGTGAGGGGCTTTCTTTCTTCATCATCCTTTTGCCCATTCTACCACCAGGCATTTTGAATGCTTTGAAAGATTTACGCATGCATTTATGCAACAAAGACTGTGACACACTTGCTTGTTTATGCAAGTAAACAAGAAATGAATGTGGTCATAATTTGTTGATGTACCAATCTGCCTCTTTAGTCCTGGTACTGATACCTGTGCTTTGGGTATCGGTCAATACAGAGTACCGATCCAATATCAGTATTTAATCAATACACTGTATGCCTCATTGCGTAGAGGTGGCTGGGATCATTCTTTTATGTCCAAGGTCTCATCAGGCTTGAATTAAACATTGCTTTCCTCCATCCATCCATTTTTATCTGCTTATCTGTGGCCGTCTGAGCAAGGTATACCAGATGTCCCTCTCTCTAGCAACGTTTTCCATCGCCTCCTGAGGGATCCCGAGGCATTCCCAGGCCAGATGAGGTATCTTAACCCTCCAGCATGTTCTGAGTCTGCCCCGGGGCCTCCTACCAGTAGCACGTGCCCTTGGAAAACCTCTAACAGGAGGCACCCAGGAGGCATCCTAATCAGATGCTCGAGCTACCTCAACTGGCCCCTCTCGGTGGGAAAGAACTGTCTCTGGATGTCTGAGCTCCTCTGCCTATCTCTAAAGCCCTATTCGGACGGGATTAGTTTTACATAGGTACGTGGGGTAAAGTAATAATTACCAGAGATTTTAGTCTTGTCCGAATGTGCCATGTCAGTAATCATTACCGCACGATGTCAGTAAAGATTACCGTGACTTTCACCTTCTGTAAAAGGTTCCCGGAAAATTACCTCAGGTAATACTAATCCCGTGCGAATAGACCAGCAGTAAATATGTGTGTAGATATTTCTACATATCCTGTTAACAAGTGGTTTTTCGTGGATTTTCAAGCATGGAGGCTCATTGAAGAAGCACTCAGTTTTGCACTTCACAGTCGGACAAGTCTGTGTGAAACCTCAGGTACTGTTGGTCTACGACGAACACGATTCAAAACCAAAAGAAGGTCGCAAGCACTTGTCTGAGGCACAGGACTTCTGATTGCTTTAGGTAAGTTAAGTATGCAATGTAGCAGGGCTATGTGGCTAATAAAAAATGACAATAAAATCAACCAGTAGGCTAATCAGTTCATAATAATAATAATGTTTTGCCTGGAAGGAGTGTGGTACACACAGGAAGCAATGTCATACGCACATGACGACAGGAGGGGACGGCAACTCTCCAAGTTCTCTATTGAGAGGAGCCAACACATTTTTCAAAATGTACAAATATAATAGTAAAAATGTATGTATACAATTAGGAGATTGTGCAGCACAGCACCGTGTCTGTGTGTCTGTGTTACTTCAGCAAAGGCCGAATGTTCATAAAGGTGATTTAACACGAGCCAAACTCAGTAATCTTCATGGCAATGACAGAAAACAATGAGACTGAACTCATGTGGAGTTCACAGCTCTATTAAAATATTAGCTCAGTAAAAGAAAACTGCAGCTGGTGATAGGCGTATAATTCACATCCGAGTAACCCGTAGCTCCGCTCTGCTTATACAGCTAATGTCTAATAAGATTTAATACACAAACACACCCAGAGACATTAATGTGTCTACACAGGCCTGTAACTTCTACAATAACTGTGAAAAGTACGAGGAGGATGGATCGACTGGGCCGGCAGGATGTTCATAGTTAGCTGTACAGTTTGAAAAAGAGCGAAATGGAAAAACACACACACACACACACACACACACACACACACACACACAGACAGGCTCTTCTTCAAAACAATGACCACTGCCAAACTTGAAGCTAATAAAAGTCCTACGACGAAAAGATCCAAAAACTGCTCGAGGCTACTGTTTGTGGAGTCTGGGCCTCGCTTAACGTTACTGTTGTTCTTTTGTTTACTCTCCGAACACAGAGAGCCAGACTGGATGTAAACAAACACAGTCACATGTCTGGATTATGTGATAATACAAGAGACAGTTAGGACAAGAACAATTTCATATGTTTTTGTTTCCTCATTAGAAAAGAGTCAGTGTGTTCTGCTGAAATATGTTCTGAGTTTGAGCTCCTGTATGAGTGTGTGTGTACTGTCTCTCTGTGAGCAGCTATTAAAAACTCACCCCGTCATGAACCAGAGCCTTCCACGTGTGCTCCAGTTTCTTGATTAGCCTGCGGAAACAAAGAGACGCACAGTGATGTTAAACGTGTCTTATATTTTAGGATCACAGGCAAATAAATATAGGGGACATGCCTGCAGGCTGAGGACCTTACATGTGCTGTCTCAAATCATTAAGCTGAGTTAGTGTAGGAGTTAAAACAGTCTGCTGCAGTAGGCAGGCACAGTATGTACATCTACTTATATGACTTCCATCTACAGCCTGTGTCACACTGGAAGATATACAGCTGATGACCTGTGGTGATGGCTACTGTGAGTGCTGTGATGATCACCTGTAGGATTGCAGGATGTCGATGATTCCGATGTAGAGAAGAAGTCTCTCCCCTTTTCCGTTCACAGCTGGGATACCGCCCATGCTGAAATGAAAAGCAGAATACAGCTGAAATTAAAAGTATGTCACAAGGTCTGTGCATTTGGATGCTGTTAATATACTGTTAACACTTCCTACTGATAACTCACAGTAAACACTGTCCAGAATGGAGAATACATTGAGGCTTTTATCATGCAGCAGCTACAGGAAAGCCTCAGTTTTTCCACATTTTTAAACATCATTTTGAATTATAAAATCACATCACTTCATACAAGCTAAGTGGCATTGAATGAAGGCCCTGTCTCCATGTTAAAGAGATTTTTGAAAACAGATATTTTCCCCAACGTTTTGGCCTCACGTCAACACTCAAACAGTTTTAGATTACTAAAGGGAACATTTTTGAAAACCCTGATTACTTTGTGTCTGTATTTACATTTTAAATGGAGCTTTTGGGAAACAATTACATCATCTCCTCAATTCAGAACAACGACGACAGACTACAGGTTTATGTTTTGTTAGCACTGCAGAACCACTTCACATTGGTCCAGCTCAAGCCCAGTTCAGACCAAAGATTCAGGACGAGACAAGTTGTAACAGGCAACTACTTCCGGGGCGTTGGTGGCTTAAGCACTATTCGGACGGGATTAGTTTTACATGGGCACGTGGGGTAATGTCACTTTACCACAGGACGTCCTAACACACATATTTACAGCTGGTCTATTTGCAGGGGATTAGTATTACCTGAGGTAATTGTCCTGGGCCCTTTTACAGAAGGTAAAAGTCACGGTAATCTTTACTGACATCGTGCTGTAATGATTACTGACATGGCACATTCGGACGGGACTAAAATCTCTGGTAATTATTACTTTACCCCTCGTCCCTATGTAAAACTAATCCCGTCCGAATAGGGCTTAAGTGGGTGAAGCAGGCGCCCCATATACAAGGCTGTTGCTGCAGCGGCCCGGGTTCGAAACTGGCCTGTGGCCCTTTGCTGCATGTCATCCCCCCTCTCACACTTACCTGTCCTGTCCATTAAAGGCAAAATGTCCCAAAAAATATCTTTTAAAAAAAGGCAACTACTTCCAATGTGCCGTTCTGCAATGTTCTAAAAACCTGACAGTTCACATCAATGCAATGAGATGAGACGGTGTAGCATCTCTATGCAATAACTCTCTGTACTTCTGTTCTGATTTGCAGCTTCTCAGGCTTATTTTGTGGCTGAATATAATTTGTAGCTTCTCAAGATATAAATGAGGATAGTGATAGTGAGATACTGGTTACAGCTGCATTTGTAGTAGTGATGAAAACGTAAAACGAGCATCAGATGGACTGTATTCATAGTGAATTCGCCACAATATAATACAGCGAGCAGCAGCAGCGACCCACCGTCCAACACTAGCACACCGTGAGGACAGAAACAGACTTTTGACATTTTCTGTATCAAGTCATTTTGACTTGAGCAGTGGACTTCACTAGAAGCCAAATGGCTGTTTAAACAGGTGATGAGCTTCACATTCTAAAACCAGCTGCCGGTGATTTGACCACTTGAGTTGCAGGTGACACCAACAGCCAGCTTGAGTCGAGCTCAGACAGCCAGTTCACACTGCTGCAACATTTATCTGCAATGTTCTAAAACGGTTTTGTCTCGTCGTGAATCTTTGGTCTGAACTGGGCGTAAAGGGTCTGCGGTTTAAAATCTGCCAGAAATCACAGTTTTGAATCATTCCTTTTTGGTGTCTGACGCATAATTGACACAGCCTTTATTGCCTTGTAGATATTTTTAAAATTACGGTTGTTTGGACAGATCTTTTTTTAAACAGAGTGGAAAAATATCAGTTTTAATCTGTGTACATGTAGACAGGGCCTAACTGCATTCTTTGCATGTTAAAGGTTTATATAAGACCCAGTTAGATGGCTTGATATAAAGCCAGCAGTGCTCTTGGTTTAAATGACTGGAGGTGGGAGCTACAGCTTTACAAACTGAGATGTTATGGACCAAATAACCCATAACCCCATAACAGCTGTGTTTCACTGCACTGTAATAATTAATATTTTAAACTAATGACAAGGTTTCTTTTGATTTGGGCCTCTAAAGCGAGATGTTTCTATCACCAGTGTGACCTAACGGTAAAAACAGGACCTTTCTTTTTCTTTTACTAAAATGTAGAATGAGAATCAAGCTGGTTTCATCTGTAGTCATTCACACTAACATTCATTGATTCATATTATTGACTCTCTCTTACTCTAAAGCAGCTTCCTCACTCCTGCCTTGATCTTAAAGCGGGCAGGTTTTGGCCCTACATCCCCACGGCTGACCTTTTAATCCCCACTGAACCTGAGCGCAGCCTGAGATCTTCTGGCACGACACGACCGACTGTTTGATGGGTAAATCTCAAGTTTGCCATCAGACTCACTTAAAAGTGGAGCGACCTGCTTCAGTGTCACCTTCTAAATCTCTCAGGTCTTGTTTCATAAGCTTGTTTTAACTTTTTAGACGAGAAGAGGCCCACCTACGCTGAAAATATCAAGTCTTATAGTAGGTTAAAAAGCTTTTAAAAAGTTAATTGTTGCTAATTTATATTGCACTTTATTTATAATTATTGTTATGGCATGAAAGTGCAGGTCAGAGACATGCTCCCCTCCTTTATTTTTAAGTGTAATGTTTAACACGCAGCTCTGCCAACAGCTTCTCGTCTCTCTGGCTGAACTCACGTGTCGTCAGTGTCGATGGACCCTCCGCAGGCGGCTCCTCCCTGGATGGACTCCATGGCGGTGGAGTACAGGGCCTTCTGCTGGGCCACGGGCCTCTTCTCATCGCTGCTGCCCTGGGAGCCCTCCATCTGCCTCTCCCTCTCCGCCTGGTCCATGTTGTGAACCCCGAGAAGCAAACTGTAGTCCATGATCTTGAAGCTCTCCAGCACCTGAGCAAAGGACACGCACAGACAGGTTGAAGTGCGTGGTGACTGACTGACATATAAATTGGGGTGATAGCTTTTATCAAGAGCGCGTAATGGTGTCAGCACCAGGGGGAATAAGAACCGTAACGCTGGGGAAGTTATAGTGATGCACACATTCATAAAAAATGTATAAGATAGCCAGTGTGTGCACATTTACTCCCCAAGCACATGCACTATGAGAGTAAATGTGAGGCGGTGATTTACAAGACAAGGGCAGGCCTGCTACCAGACCAGACACCTTGTTAAACCTGGTGCTCGTAACAAAGCTTTAATTTATAGTGAGGGGTCCTGGGAATGCCGAACACCCTCATAAATATCTTATTACATCTCTCTCTGCCTCTTCACTTCCATCCATGACCCTATTTTACGAACCAGGGCACCACAGAATCCTGGCTTTGCCAACTCTTTTTCCATTTCCTTTTGTGGACTTTCTACTCTATGTCTCTTTATCTATCTTTCCCCTTGAGACGCTCCATTATAGCTTCACTTTATCCCTCCTTCTATCATTCCTCTAATCCTTCTGCTAACCACTCCTGCCTAGGATCCCACTCTCACTCTCTGGAGGATCTCTCTGGAGACTCCTGATGAGGGTGTTATATGGATCCTCCTTCAGAATCAGTAACCGCTCTCGCCTTTCCCCCCTAAGCTCATTCCCCCTCCTTCTTGTCATCTCTCTCGCCTGTTCAAAAACAGAAGCAGAGCAAGTGAAGTATCCTCTCCCTCCATTTAACTCACCAGGCAGTCTCTCTGCAGGGTCTTGACCAGCGCGTTGTAAGTGTCCTGGTCCAGCATCAGTCCGTCCTGCAGGTCTTGCATAAAGTCCAGGTCTTTAAAAGTGGGCCTGGCCTTCTCTCGTTCCTTCTTGGATGCTCGCCTCTTGTAGGTGGAGCCCTTCAGGTCATATTTGAGGTGCATACGAACCACGCGGGGAAGGACGTTGTTCATCACCACCACGCGGATGTTCTTCCCGCCCGACTGGACACAGTAGAGGCCGAAGAACTTGGGAAGCAAAGTGCGAGGGTTCTGGTTCAAGTTCTGGAAAAGAGAGCATGACAGAAAAGGCTCATGAATCAGCTTCTCCTGCTGCGCTTGGACGGGATGTAGAGGCAGGATTTAATATTGGAGGGAAATTATTTGAGGGATTTAATCGTGGGGAAAAGCTGGCTGAGTCACCTCAAATTGTATGATGACATTTTGCAGGATATAATTTTCATTAATGCCCGAGACCAAGATGTGCTATGTTTTTTTTCACAGGAGGAGAAAAGGTTAGCACGTTAATGTAAAATATCTAAAAATAAAACACATCCAGGAACACGGTGCAACCATTTTTCATTTCATGAGACCTTTAAGTGTTACAAAAATACATGAGCAGCAGGACAGGTGACGCATGTTCTGTAAATAGGTAATTGATAAACAATACAAAATTCTCAGTGTACACACACTGTCCACAGTTACACATTTCTCCATCTGATTGCACCAGGAGGCATTACATAACAGAGAGTGAACAGAAGTCAGGAGCTCACAGTGCTATGAAACATGGAAGTGGTCACGCTCAAACTGCGATTACATTCCTAATATCACCAACTGGTATTTGATTAATTGTTGAAGTCATTTCTTCTAACAGAAATACCAAACATTCTGTTGTTATGATGCTTCTCTTTGTCTTGTGTGATAATAAGAGGATAGAAGGAAATTTAAGGATGTCATGTTGTATTTTAGCTAACTGTGACAGCCATTTTAACATTTTATTGACCACATGAAGAAGTTATTATTAGAGAAAATCGGTGTAGATTATTCAATGATGACAACAACTGTTGCAACCCTACAACAGACCTTAAAATTTACAATCAGATTATTAACCTAAGACCATAATTTAGTATTAAGTACAAAGAACATATATAATACAATAATGACAAGACTAGTGCAATGGCACTGTAACGAAGCACCCTGATCCTATAAACTTCTATAAATCAGTGGTTCCCAAGTGGTCCAGCTCCAGGGTCCAGTTTTCTCCTTACTATAGTTCATGGTCCACACATTTTACTATATTCAGCGCCATCCTTGTGTCATCGAGCTAGTTTGCTGTCTCTGTCAAGTAGCTGTCTGTTAGTTACTCACTCACTCTATGGCAGGAAATAAAAGCTCTGCCCTGGAAATTCATGGAACTTCAAAAGGAAGTGTGTTTTTTTACAAACGTGACATGTTTGCGAGTTAAGCCTTGTTCACATTACACAATTTTCGCCACGATTTTGACGTTGCAGAGGATCTCGAGAGCCACCTTGGGTGGGAGGTGAGTCGGCAGATAGACTGCCCTCATGTGTGAACAACCCTCCGAGCCAGTCGCCCCCTCGTCTGTGACTGGGACTGGATATCTGGCATGCTAGAAAACTGGTGTGACATGACTGACAAAGAGCATCAGCCAATGAGAGGCGGGATACGTCCCACGTCAGCACGCAGGAGGACAGAATAAATGTGAGGAGGACAAGCCGGCAAGCAACAACAATAGCAGCGTCCACAGGAGCACATAGTGCGTGCTGTGTTTGGACCCAGGCTCTGGAGGCAGATCTTATTCATTTATTTTTACTTCCACGCAATTTAAATAACCAACTTGTAGCCAGATAACGCAGGGTCAAGGACAGACGTTCTCTAGTGGATATGGCACGACTGGATCTTGCGATGTACGGCTCTACCAGCCCCAGCAAGAAATCAAAGTCCTCCGCTGTCATCCGTAGCATTTCCCGAAAACCCACTCAGCTATGAAAGGTACAATAATCTGGATCAGAATACATGCATAGACTGTATAGACAGTACGATGCAAGCTAATAGGCTAGCGGCGCAGTGGCAACCAAGTTTCATTCATAGAACTCACCTCCAACTCTCTCTGCAGAGTTGACAACCCGCGCGATCTGCATGCAGCAACCCATTCCTTTACCCAAATCCCTTTCTTCTTTTCCTGTTTCTTCTCAGCGCAGAGCAGGGCGCAAACAACCTGCAGAGCTCCAAGCTGTCGGACATCCATGTTGACACGTAGCACTGCGGAACTTCATAATATCCTGTTTTGGTCACGCGTGACATGGCGTCACAATCATCACATTATCTGGGGCTCTGTCGGCGAGGGCTCGGTAGTAAAATCTTGTGGTGTGCACACAGGCCGTAACGCCGATGACAGAAACACACGTCGCCAGGTATGAACACTGAAAAGATCTCCGCAACTCAAGACAGCCAGTCGTGTAATGTGAACAAGGCTTTACTTGCAGTCCATTCAGAATGAACCTGTGACCCATTTTTGGACCGCGACCCACCAGTTGGAAACTGCAGCTATAAATGACATTTAGAGCATTAACACAGCAGCTAACCAATTTTGCTCTGTAAAGATATAGTGGAGTAATGGCATCCTGGGCAGAGAATGAAGTCAAGCTCCCTCTGAGTGTGTTACAATCCGAGCTTCTCTGTTATTTGTTTTGGTAGCCGAGCCAGCTGTGTGCGCAGGCTAGTGCATGTCAGTCCCTCTCTTCATGTCCCACTGGCTAGCTAATTGCCGCCACTCTGCTAAGGTGCAACATCAGAAGAGGCAAATGTTTGGGGCCCCCGAAAGAACTGGGAAAAAGTGGCCCTCAATCTGCGCTCATATTGGCACCGATGATAACTATAAAGCTCCTCAAAAGCACTTTAACTATGTACTCTTCTCTGTGTTTTGCATGATTCTGCATTTACTGTATACGAGACTCTCCCCTCAGCCACCAGTCTGTGGTGAATATTTCAGTACCCAATCCCAACAAATGAGGTTAGTCTGGCTGGGTGCTTAGTTAAAAACCTGCTTTGACCTTGGGACCTGGGCCAGTTCAGTCCCATTAGAGAAATGAGAGGGAAGAGACAGAGACAGTGGTCCGTATAGTGAGAACACACAGCATTCAGGAGCAGAAACAGACAGAGGGGAGATGAAGGATGAATGTGGAAGCATGACTAAAAAGCTCAGCACTTGTGTGAGTGACCTTCAGATGAGAGAAACCGGTAGAGAGAGCGGAAAAACGATGGAGAGGGATTTCAGAGAGAGAGCGCTCACGCGAGAGAGAGAAAGAGCATCCTCTGCCCTCAGCCACACACGACCCTTCTGTCAATGTTAAGAGGGCAGAGTAGTGACGAGCCAACAACACGGACACGTGAGGCAGAGGAGGGAGGGAGAGAGGAAAGCAAATATGAGCACGAGAAAAGAAAGGCCGGAGAACGAGTGGATTAAAACATGAGGCAGGCAGAGCGAGAGATAAAAGGGAAATAAATTACACTGCGAGAGTCGTAGCAGCAGGGAGAGTGATAAGACACTAAAACGTGAGAGAAGATGGAAAGACTAGAAGGGCGAATACACAGGAGGGAGAGAAGTGGCAGCAGTGGAGTCGGTTACATCACTGTGATCTGTATGCTGCCCAGAGCCAGACTCCTCAGCCAGCCCACTACCGTCAGCCAGTCAGCTATGGGAGACATGAAGAGCTCCACCAATGACGGCCTGCGTGTTATGCTTGTTACAAACACAGATGAGCTTGTACGGCTCAAATTATGTTTTGGTGTTACATGTGCAGCGCTTTGATGTTTTGTGTGGTTTCTTCTCTGTGTTTATCTTGGCGTGGGTTTGACTCGCCTGCCCGTCTGCGCTATTCTGTCTCCTCTCCTCGGTCCACCTGCTCCAGCCTCAAGCTACAGCCATCTAACAGGAGCCTGAGTCCCTCTGCTTTCAATAATTCTCTTTCCTTAGACCAATTACACCTGCAAAGAAAGGCTTCAGAGCCTTTAAGGTCGACGGAAAAGGTCACAGTAAATGCGCTGAGCCTTTAACATCCCTAAATGATTAAATGAATCCCTGCAGTGGTCTTTGGCTGCAGCTGTCGGCACATGAATAAACACAAAGCTGAAGGCCGTGAACCTCAAGAGGCTGGAATAGTAGCATGGACATACATGGAGCTGTTTGCTGGTTGAGTTCATTCAGAACGAGCCTGCAGACTGTGGAGAGAGTAGGAGGAGGGAGGGCACTGTTGGCACAAGCCAGGCTCTGTTATGTGAAACACATCGGCCAGTCTCTTATGAAACCGAATGGCCCAAGGTTTCGGGCAGAGATGATAGAGCTGTTACGTCTGCTTCATACGAAAAGGATGTCACGCTCAGAGGACAGATTTCCAGGGTCTTACATAAACCTGAGATCTAAAAATACGACTCATAATAAGAACATCAGAGGTGGAGGTCAGTATTTATGCATGTGTGCAAAGGGCTATTCACACTGAGATACATGAACACTGACAAGCTTCTCCACCGTTTGTGCAGTGTGTATGAACCTGTGTTTTCACTGTGGGTGCATGTGCCTGTTGTTTTGTTTGAGTGTGCGTGTGAGGAGGAGAAAAAGAGGAAAACTACCAAACCTGAAAGTGGAAAACAGACCTGGAGTCTCTTTTCCACTTTTTTTGGGAGTGTAACCTGATTTAGGACAACAATAAGGAAGGATCCAGGGCTGTTCCTACTGAGTTTGCCCTAAAGGTAGTAGCCATCTCCTATAACCAGTATAAATTGTTGGACAAACTTTTGCTCCTTGCTCGTAAATACATCCTGTTGAAATGGATTAAAGATTCTCCACCTGCAGTAACAGTCTGGTACAAGGAGATGTTTAGTGTCTTACCTCATGTAAGACTTAGTGCTGTCCTTGTCGATGATGAGAATTCATTTCTGAAGATCTGGAGCCCTTCCCTAAATTATTTACTATCTACACTTAGACAAACTTTGTTAAAAGGCTGATGCCCTTCTGAGTGGAAGCAAACTACACCTAGTGCCACTTGAGATTTTCAAAATGCTTAATTTGTAATACTTCTTGGACCCATCTGTATGTCATTATATATCAAATATCCTTTTTTATGATGCATGTATTTTTTTTGTTAAACAAAAAAAGTATTTCACAGCTGGAAAGATGGTCTTTTCATAAACTGGCCTATCTATGCAGTAGAAAGACGAGAGATACAAATACTTTTGACATTGCTACTACAAGATCAGAAAAAACAGAGGCAACAGGCTGTAGCATTCGCTTTAGCTCAAGAGGTATAAAACCTCGCTGATGGGTGACTGAAAGCAAGTTTGCCTGTTTTGATACAGGAAAAAATATAGCAGCTAGCTGGCAACAAACAAGTTCAAATTACAGTAAAACAGTGTGCTGAAATATGTTTCTGAAAAGGTGACAATTAGGCAACGCAGTGACAGAATCTAGGTTCGTATTTAATCAGCGCTGCTTAGTTCTAACGTTTGATCTCAGTATTTTTAGCCTCAGCTTTTACAGTACAGGAAACAGTATAGCACCCACTTGCTGTTCACAAATTCTCATATTGCAGCCACAAAGTGCCTTAAATATGTTTCTGAAGACATTTTAGGTTTAAAAATAGGAAATGCAGTTACAGAATCTTGGTTTATATTTGATCAACACTGCCTAGTTTTAACCTTTGATCAGAGTTTAGTCTCTGTGTTTGAGGGGGTCTCTCCCTTGATCCGACTCTATACTCTTAAGCCCCGTTTCCACCGAACAGTACAGTACCATTCAGTTCAATTCGGTCTGCGGTTTTTCAGTTTCCACTGTGAAAAGTTGTGGATGGTACCAGTGTAACAGTTCCGTACTGTCCCCATGTTTGGTCCCCCCTCTGTTGGGGTACCTAGCACACAGATCTGGCACTAAAAGGTGGAGCTGTGAACATTGCAGTCTGTTGCTTGGTCAGTAGAGGACGGTCACTCTGCTCAGGGCTGAGTTGTGGCTGGTTTTGAGGCTCATGTGACCACTGTTCATACTGTGGAGTTTTACTTACATTAGTAAACTGTAACTCTTAAATGAAAGTAAGTTTTGCTGCCTCTCACAGCAGCTGTAGTCGGAGAAAAAGTAACTTAATTCACTGGGCCGACTGCCGGCGAATTTTAAGGTGGAACGTTTGCTTGTAATGTTACTCAATGCATGAGGTGACCATTACTTTAGCTTTTATATGACAGACACTTATAGTAATGAGTGGATCTTCAAGAGTTTATATATATTAATTTCGGCTGTATTATGTGAACTGCCTATATTCTGATCCTCACTTGGAGAAAAAAAAAAAGCATTGCAGAGCGTCATTCCTGTGGGCTCCGGCAACACTAAACCCCTGAGCTTGCCTGAGAAGGACTAAATGCACAAAGCTGCTATTTTTAAATATCCCATGGAGAGAGACTCTCACTGCAGCCTGTTCTATTTTGTTCTGAAAATGTCGGCATACAGCCTCGTTCTGTGGACGATAAACAAGATGCACTTTAGGGCTGTCAAAAGCACCATGAAATTGAGTTTGAATATTTTCGAATTAATTAAGTAGAGTTCGAATAATATTCAAATTTATTATTTTTTTACAAAAAAACACAAAAAATAAGATGCTTATTGCTGATGCAATATGAACGTGACACTCGGATGAAAACACCCGTTCTGACCTCATTGAAGTGCCAGGTATGACCAACTTCTGTCTCGCTATCTGAGCAACGTTTGGATACTTCAGTGCGTAGTTTTCCACCACAAGAGTGGATCCTGGTCGGCTCGTAGTGGTGTCTCATTCTGATAACGTTTCATCTCTTCTTCAAAAAGGGTAGGCAGGGAGGCAGCAGGTGCAACACTCTCCCTGTATGTCTCCCCGAACAGGTCATGCATCGCAGACAGTGCAGTGGGTGGTGTTGGCGCAGCAGGCTCCTCCGTCAGCGCCTCTTCCTCCATTGCTGCGTCCTTCTCTGGCCTGGCTTGTGCGCGAGCCATCTCTGCCCGAACGGGATTCGCCGTGATATACAACATTATTAATAGTATTAATTAATTGTTAATGATATTCGAATTATCAAATTATCAAACTTATTAAAAAACTATACATTCGAATATATTTCGAACTTCGAATTTTTTTTGACAGCCCTAATGCACTTCAAGGTGGACTTCCATCTGTGTCACGGATAATGAGGAAATACAGTGAGTGCTGGACGGAGCAGTGAGTGACAACAACCCCGCCCACATTTAAGGGTACTGTTTGCGGTGGAGATGCTAGGGTCTAGGTACCATGTCTGAAGGGTTACTATTGTCCCGAAGGTACCATAATGAAGGTGTGTGGTGGAAATAGGGCTTTTGTGTCAGTGGTGGCAGGCATTCAAAAATTAGGAAGTACAATTTGTAGTTCGAACAACAGCCCTAGAGCCAGCAATAACCACTGCATAAGATTACCACAGTTCATTTACACATACTACCCACATTGTTATGATACAAAGCTGGTTGAAAGTCTGTGAAGTGTCCCTTTAAGCCTCACACACTCACACACTTTGCTTACCATGTAGTATCCAGGCAGCAGTTTCTGTAAGAATTCAGCCTCCTTGTGCATCACAGTCTTGATGATGAACTCATCATCCTTTGTGAGATAGAAGACCGAGCCACTCGCTCCGGGATTGGACAGCTCGATCAGAGGCTCGTTACATAGGGAGTACTGCAGGTACACACACAGAGACGCACAAACACACAGACGAGAGAGAAGAGAGGCATACTGTTCAAAACACTGACACCTGATACTGTAAATATGCCTGTGTTCTACAATCATCACTCTGCAAAAGACACTGCAATGTAAACAGCATTTTCTGATTGGCTAACCCAAAACATACATGGTCTGCATCGGCTATGAAATGAGAAGCTGCTGAATGGTTTGTACTCTGCCCGACGCTAATGAGCAAGAGAGAGGAAAGATAACAGCCTAGTTACCGTCGGCGCTTAGTGAATCTGCGTGTCAGAACAGAGGCAATCAACAGTGTGACTAAATGTATTTGCTTATTTCCACACTCTAATTTTCACACACATCTGCAGCCAAATGCTCGCAGAGTGGAGCAACGTGCAGCAACACGAGCAGGTCGAAGTGGACGAAGCGCAGTAGAGTTAAGAAACCCATGAAAATATGTTCGGATCTGAACTTATTTCCTCACATTCGATGATGAGCTCCTTTCAATAACACCGGTGATCAAACACAAACAAAAGCATGTTAAGACAGAGATGCTATGAACAAACCCCAAGATCCATAAAATAGATTTTAAAGCTCACTCATCAGGTAGAGACACGCAGACACAGAAACAAGAACACACTGTGGCAGAACAATGAGCAGGGACTGTGTGTGAGAGAAACAAAAGAAGAACAGTACATGCTGTAACAGAACAGAGGCAGCTAATATAGATTAGATGTATTTAGATGTCAAATAATGACTGCTTTTAAATTCCAGCTTTTTTAATGCACACATCAGACTCCCGCTGATATGACGGTTAACGCGGCTAATTAGTCTGCTCGCTCCCTTTTCTCTGCAGCTTAAAAGCAAGTAATGACAGACATCATTTTTGTAAAAGGTGAAGCTGCCTTTGCCTATGTTCTGCTAATGGCTCACTTTTCAGAAATCCCTCTCCTGAGAGCCTGACATTTAATTTCTTTTTTTCCCCACAGCAAAACACAGCTGAACAGGGTCAAAGGAAAAATGTGAAAATGGAGCAGCTAACTAGAGACGGTGACGTGCACACAGTAGTATGTAAAAGAATGTTTTCATTGTCTTGACTTGAAGTTTTTCTGTACATGTGTGAGAAGGACTTTTATACAGATTATGTAACTGCTGCAGTGTGTTGAATCAATTCTTTGCCCACTCGATAATAAATCATGAGTGCTAGTACAAATGTGACGATCATGTGGCCCCCATGAGAAGTCAGCCTTTTGACTGGTCTCATTGTTGTCACTGGTTTGCTTCTCTTTATAGTGTCTGAGTTGCAAATAAGTCAGTCCTGGAATGAGCAGAAAACGACCGCTTTAATTTGTTCGATCACACAAGCATTGCAGATCTCTGTAGCATTCAACAGTTAGTGGATTAATAGAAACTCATGCTGCAGCTGTATAATCAATTTAGCCATTTTTAAATCAAAATGCAAAGCAGTCCAGCCTCCCCAACACGAGCATTTAATACTTTTATTGGTCATATATGATACTAAACTTGACATCTTTGGATTATAGAAAGCTGGTCAAACAAAACAAATAACTTCCATCGAGTTTTGGAAAACTAAATTGGGCATTTATCACGATTTTTAGACAAAACAATTGACCAAGAATGCAGCTGGATACTTCATCACTAATGAAAGATATTGTTAGTTGAATGTTAGCCCACAAGATTTCAGCTGGGACACCCTACAAAGCGGTGTAAGGCATCATATGCAACAGCTGTAAGGAACACTACAGAGGGGTCATGGCCAGGACCCTGGACAACAGACTGAATAATCACTGGACACAGACATCAGCCGTCTGTGAACACCAGCCCAAACCTGATCACAGCATCGACTCAGAAGGAGCCAGAGTTATCACCTGACCAACGTCTCACCCTCAGGTCACAGGACGACATCTGAGCCAGGTGGTATAGTGGTTAGCACTGTCACCTCACAGCAAGAGGGTTCCCGGTTCAATCCCAGTTTACATGTTCTCCCCGTGTCAGCGTGGGTTTTCTCCAGGTACTCCGGCTTCCTCCCGCAGTCCAAAGACATGCAGGTTAATTGGTGACTCTAAATTGTCCGTAGGTGTGAATGTGAGTGTGAATGGTTGTCTGTCTCTATGTGTCAGCCCTGTGATAGTCTGGTGACCTGTCCAGGGTGTACCCCGCCTCTCACCCAATGTCAACTGGGATAGGCTCCACCCCCCCATGACCCTCAAGAGGATAAGTGGTGACGAAAATGGATGGATGGATGGAAAACAATCGATATAGCATAGTATTGTGATATATTTGTGCGGTATCGTTTCATAATTAGATAATTTATTTAGGCACAAATACAAATTAAAATGTTGATAGCCTACTGGTATATTATAATCAATTGCCTGTTTTATGCCCTCTATACACTGTGCGATTTTAGCAATCTTATAAGACTATTGCATGGCACACTGAGACGTGGATCTAATAAACTTTGGCACGACGTCAAGTTTGATGTGTGCAGATTGTACGATGGCCGTTTACTACTGAATCGCAGGTTACGACGTACGTCAATATGCAACGTCATCAGCGTGCACCACATCAGCGTACGTCATTATCTGTGCCACCATAGGTAGCTTGTTCACCTGGAAGTTGCAGTTCCTCCACAATTTCCTTCCATGCAGTCATTTCTCGCGGTCATGATAGCAGCTGGAGGAAACATCAAATCAACAAGGCTTCTGCTGCCACAGCTCCACCACACTTTCCTCTTTCTGGGAGTTCCACAGACTTCTTTTTGTTCATTTTACCTCCATGGCAAGCGATCATTTGTTTGGGTTTAGCGCCTGTGTCGCGGTGACCATTGTGTCATTTCGTGCTGCATTTCTATTGGTTGATTAGTAGACGTAGGTGGTAGCGGCTGTCACACTCTGAGATAGTCATCCTAAATTTCTGACACTGTCAGAATTTTATCTCAGGTTATCTTTGGTTGCAAGACGTTGACAACGGCCGTCCTTGAACATGTCTCACAATGCGACGTAAGACCACTGTTTTAGAGCCACAACCAAAGATATCGCCACGTTTCTCCCACGATGTTCATCTTTTGTCTGGGACAGCCCAAAATTGCACAGTGTACATTTTGCAGCAATAAACATCACTGAAGTGAGATGAACAGCTTTATCTCATTAGATAAAACTGATGTTTTGTCCTTTGGGGACAAAATTTCAAGTTCAAAAAAAGGTAATAATTCACAGTATATCACAGTATGTTTTATCACAATACTCAGCGACACGTTTAAAATTACAATAATATTGTATTGTATTGTGATAATATGGTATCATGGTGCCTCTGGTGATTCCCACCCCTAGAAGAGTTTCAAATTTGTCTCTTGTTTTTCTGTTTATGTGACTCTTACAGGGCTATATTGAAGTCTTGTTGCTTCACGTGCTTGCCAGTAGTGTTAAAAACACTTTTTGTTTTTTTGTTTCCTACTCAAAACCCTGTTTACATCCAAAGCTGTGCTCACACCAAACACATTACACATTAATGAATAAATGTCGGCCTGCCGCCCAGCTCTTATAAAGATGCTGCCCCCAAACGCCTCATTAAGACCTCCGTAGAAAACGCTGCTAAAGGCGGACTAATCTGTTGTGGCAAGGTGCTGAAAAACTCCCAGGCCATTAGCTACTCTACGACTATGAATGTAATGTGATACGTAATTGACCACATTGGGATGTTATTTTTAAATTTCTACCTCCACAAGGAGTCTAGATTTAGCATCAGGTAGAGAGCAGTGCTCCTGGATCTGAAAGAGAACTCTCTTAAAAAGTCTACTAGAGTCGTCTAATTAAGGATGCTCTCTATCAATTAGGTCAGATAGATTCAATTAGAGGACCTGTCCCTCCTAAGATTTGTATTTCTGTTAGTACAGGCAGCTCAACACTTGTAGCAGGATAAGTAGAGAAATAGGAACGAGATTCTGTTTCTGTCTTGTACCTACTACTTCAGTGTAACCAGACTCACAATCTTAAAAATCAGTCTGGTAGTCTGGTGAGAACATGCAAGTCCCCAGATGGCTTGTGTGGACATATGGTGATGAGTGACCCCAGGCTGGCTGAGAGAGATGGCAGAAACAAGGCAGGATGTGGTGTTTCTACGTGGTTGGAGAGCCGATGCATTAAAGATATGTGCACATGGACCACGCAGAAACACTGACTAAGCAGTGTATGTATATTCTGCTAGACTGCTCAGGGCGGAGCTGTGAATCACGCAGCCTCCAGGTCCTCCACGCTGATGAGGGGTGACAAGCTGCAGACCTTTCCTCCCTCCCTCTCCTCGACCGTCCTGTCTCCTCCCCTCTGCACTGTCTTGTGCCGTTTCATCGCTTCTTGTCCTCTACTCTTTCATCTCTCTCCCACCGTCCTGCTTCTCATCTTTATTAACTTCTTTTCTATTTTCCTTCTTCACATCTTTCTACTTAATTTACTCTGTGTGTTTCATTGTCTTTTCCTGGCCTCCTTTCCTTTCCCCTCTTGATTGCTTTCACTTCCTCCCTGTTCATGTCTATCTGCTTTGAACGCTACTACTGAGATTAATTCAATTTCCACCACAGCTAACCAGCTCAGTGCATCCTTTTCTTTTATTTCATACCATGTAGTTATAATCTGAAGATTTCCTGGAGAACGTTTA
This sequence comes from Epinephelus lanceolatus, assembly GCF_041903045.1. NCBI lineage: Eukaryota > Metazoa > Chordata > Actinopteri > Perciformes > Serranidae > Epinephelus > Epinephelus lanceolatus. The sequence continues at coordinate 12,011,436 of NC_135739.1, forward strand.
ACATCCATGCGATAACAATTCACCTTTATTCATTTAGAGACACGGACAAAGTGAAATCTTACCAGGTAGTCATCCGGCCTGATGCCAAACAGTTCTCTGAAGTAGCGGAAGGCCACAGGGGCGTATGTTTTAAAGCGGAAATCTGGGAAATGGTGGGCTGGAGTGAGGTTGCTTCCTTCACTAAAGCACAGAAGAATATCAGAGAGCGTAAGATTAGAAGAGAGTGATTAAATTAATATTTTTTCACAAGCGAACATCAAACAGGGAGGATAAGAAGAACATATCAACAACATGCATTAATATTGTATTATTCATGTGTGCACTGGAATCAGGACTGCATATCAAGGCCATGATAGATAAAAATAAATTAGTGTGAAGCCGGGAGCGGGGGGTAATATTCAGGGGAAAAACTCTGAGATTAAAGTCTTAAATTTAAAAGAAAACAACTTGGATATTTTCTGGGATTAAAGTGGTAAATTCCAGAAAAAAACTAATAAACTTGCAAGAAAAAACTTGAATATTCTCTGAGATAATAAAGTCATACATTTTTGAGAAAAAATAAATAAAAATTTGCAAGAAAAAACTTGAATATTCTCTGAGATTATAAAGACATAAATTTATGAAAAAAAAATCACAAATTTACAAGAAAAAAAATGGAATATTCTCTGAGATTATAAAGTCATACATTTGCATGAAAAATTCACAAATTTACAAGAAAAAACTTGAATATACTCTGAGATTATTAAGTCATAAATTTATGAGAAAAATTCACAAGTTTACAAGAAAAAAAACTTGAATATTCATTGAGATTATAAAGACATAAATTTGCAAGAAAAAAATCACAAATTTACAAGAAAAAACTTGAATAATCTCTGAGATTCTCTGAGAAAAAACTCACAAATTCTCTGAAACTGAAGTGACAAATTTACAAAAAAAAAGAAAAAAAAATATTTTCTTTTTGTCACTTTACTTTGTTAGATTGGTTCAAGCTCATCCCACCACAGATGCTCCCAGTAAACAGGGAATCCCAGCAAACACTGAGACGTTAAATAACTGTTGCTTGAACCTCCAATCCTGACGTCCCATTACGGCTCAAAAAAAGCTCCAAAATGAAAGTTGTGTCAACCTCAGGTGATGTTACCTGGCCATAGCAATGTCAAAATATGCCACAAACAGGGACGGGCTTGTTCAGCCATTCTGCTGAAGTTTATATTCACATTGTGCATTCAGCAGCTTTATACACTGTAAAAACTGAAAATAATAAGTCAACTAAAAATAAATACCCAACTTTAACTCATGCAGGACACAAACCATGGTCTCCTGAGTGAAAGTCCAGTGATTGACAGATTCACCCACCACAATTTTGTCCTTATGTGGACTTTGTCACAAATTTATTTTACGTCACCAGACTCAGTGTGCTCAAAGACTTCTGAAATCTGAGAAATTCTGAGTTTTTTCTCAGAATATTCCCCCTCTCCTCCGGCTCTGTGATAATATTATTTTTAATCTACAATGGCCTGATATGCTGTCGTAGGAAACATACTGCGTGTATACAAAGGGTTTTTTGTGTGTGGCTGCAGTAGAGACCTGGGGAAGAAGATGCTCTCCACCACGTAGAAGTCCTGCATCAACACATCTCTCTCAGGCTTGGAGCTCAGGTTGCCCACTGTGTAACCGATGCCCAGCTGGATGGCACCTTTCAAGGCTGAGGATGTGGTCTGCGGAGAGAGGGGAAGGTGCGGCGAGTGAAATACCTTCGCTGTTTTTCACCTCCACAGCCAGAGAACAGTTCTCTTCTGACGTGGAGCATTTTAAAATATATCCATCACCATTTAATGCTTTAAAAATGCAAACCAGTCAACACATCACGGCCCAGGCATGTGCTGTCCATAGTACCTTCTTGTAAGTAGTTTCCCCTGATGCGTCCACCCCTCTGTGGCCAATCTTCTTTCCCTGACCAGGCTGGCCTGAGGATGAGGGCATCTGGCGAGACAAAGAGGGAGAGACTGGTATTATGGGGGACAGGGGGATTTGCACCTGTTCATTAACATTGATTATTTAAACATTAAAGATAGGGGAGTGGCACAGTATCAATGCATGAGAGCCATTTCAAGCTTTGATGTTATAAACTGACCCATTGAAGAGAGCAGGTGTTCATTTTGAAACAACATGCAAACTCCTCTGTTCTGAGGATCTTTAATTAGTGGAACTTTATCGATCCCACTCAAACTGTGCATAGCATGAGATCTGATAGCATGCTTTGTAAGCTAATCTGATTTAGAAACTGCTTTAATGGCAGCAGCTACGTACGGTGGATGTTTTAGATCTCATAGCTGGACAGCCAATGTAAATATATCCGGTGCTGTTGTAAGTGATGTTCAATAAGCTTTTTGGTTTTAAAGTAGAGTTAAATATCCTCAGCAGATTTAGAGCTAACAAACTGTGCAATACTTCTAATGTTTGCTTTAACGTTCAGTACGCCAGATGGACGGGATTTACTAAATTAGGAGGATTAAAATAACGTGAGCCAAATTGTCTAGCAAAGACAAAGAACACTACAGCAATATTTAAATATTTTCCGGTAGTCCGTACTGAAGGTTTGTGCCAGTTCTCATGCACCAACGCGCCAAAAAAAACACACAGCAAATATTAATTGACCCAAATATGAATCGCTCAGATCAATCCTTTGTGGGGTAATGGTTTAATTAGCGCGTGGCTAAAACCAAAGAACTAGGTGTTACTGATGTAGAGGATCAAAAAAGGAACTAAAAAGAGATATGTTACGGAGCAGATGATCACAGGGACAGATGGTGGCTCACCTCTGTGATGAAGGCTTTCCTAGCAGCAGCATCTGAGAGAGAGAGAGAGAGAGAGAGAGAGAGAGAGAGACAGAAAGAGGAGACAGACAGAGATGAGTGTGTTAGTTGCTCTGAGACGGGGAGGCTCCATTACTCAGCATCATTAGTTTTCTCCGTGACAAAGATGAATGCCAAAGGGTGGACACGGTGGTCCAACATTATGTAATAACAGTGTCAAACACAAGTAGGGCCCTGTCAGCTGGAGGAACTGCAGGAGACAGGAGCGTCAGCAACAAGGGGACCAAGACCTTTGTAAAGCCCTCTGTACTGTACATGAGGTTTAATGCATTTTCAGCCATGCTAATGGCTCTAGGGATGTCAGGCCCTCTGATTTCTACAATGCAGAAAACAGACAGAATGGCTTAGATCGGATTAGATAAGGAAAATAGAATCAACTGTAAAACACTAGTAATTTGACAAAATGTGGATATGCTTTTTTCACAGCGCCTTAGTCGTATGAACAAAAAAAACTATGTTGCTACTTTTGGTGTCATTTACAGGCACGATGCTTCTGTCCTCTGCTCTCTGTGTGGGTGATTCACTGAGGGCAGGGCTCAGCTCCTGTGTTTCCCACAGAGTTAGAATCTGTGTGTGATCTTTCTGTGTCCCCTCTCCAACTTTGAAGGTTTTTGAGGGTCCCTAAACGCAGCACAGGCAGAAGTCTTCATGAAATTTGTTGTCCACTCAGCAGCAGCAATGATTTTAGCACAAGATGGTTTGATTCTGTATCAATTAAAAGGCTGCGAGAAAGAGGTCACTGGCAATGTATTCACTTGGTGACCAATGTGCACACATTACTGTTGAATCCCAAAAGCTGAATGCGTTCTAAGTAGTCGTCAGTCAGAAAGCTTCTCTGTGAGGTGACCCAGTTGCCTTTCGGGCTGAAGAGAGGCTGGACAGGGGTGGTGTTGTGTCTTAGGAAAAGTTGCTTCATTCTAGGGTAATCCTGAAGGCACTCTAGACTCTGCCCCGTTTCTTCGATGTACTTGCGGACCTCCTCCATCACCTCCACATTGCTGGATCTGAACGGCAGGCTTCACAGACCCGTGGCTGAAGAAGTCATCTTCAGATTCAATGTTCGACACATTCCGGCTTTTGTTTGCTTTGGTTATGTTACATGGATCCATCTGGGTCACGATATGGAGAATTAATCACTTGTGCAGTCTGTGGTCTGATCGGCCAGAGCTGATCAATGGAATAGATTAGAAGAGCAGCTGCTGCAGAGGTGAGTTAGTCTTCAGACCCAGCGCTAGACCACAGGGTGCACAGTTTTCATGGGACTGCAGCTGGGTTTTTTTTTTTTAACTAGTCTGGAAAAACGATGAACAACACTCAAATGAGAGCAATGTTATTCTATGAAATAGAACATTTTATTTCTACATGAATTAACAAAATGTTAAGTTTCACTTTCATTGCGCCTGCCGTTCTGCTGCTCCTTCTGTGTCCAGAGTACGCTCTGGTAAAAAATGGTAAATGGACTGTACTTGTGTAGCGTCTTTCTAGTACCCTGACCACTCAAAGTGCCTTTACACTACATGTCACATTCACACACACATTCACACACTGGTGGCCGAGGCTCCCATACATGGTGCAACCTGCTACTCAGTAACCATTCTCATGCTCCCACACACTGATGGAACAGCCAGTCGGAGCAATTTGGGTCTCAGTATCTTGCCCAAGGATACTTCAACATGCAGACTAGAGGAGTCCTGGATTGAACCGCTGATCTTCCAATTAGTTGACGACCCCCTCTGAGCCCCAGCTGCCGTTGTGCTACACTCAAAAGCTGTGTGGTGCTCTTCCAATATCGTCGTAGCAACTAAATCAATGTATGGGAAACCCTGAGCTCCTCCACACACACTAGAAGGTCTGGTTCTCTGGTCGCCCAGACGCAGCGTCTTATGTTTCTGCATAAAACCAGCCGTCACTCGCATCTATGTGGTCAAGTTGGAACAGCCGCAACACATGACTATGTCTGCTTTTCAAATTGATAGTATAAAAATACAAATTCACAGGAAGTATAAAATATGTGACCTCTATGAGTTTGTTGTAGTGGTAGTAATCTACATGCTCTCACTGTTTGAGCCTAATATTATCAGGCTGACATGTGTTTCATCAGGAGACAAACAAATTACAAATTACGCAGCATACATTACAGATGGCAATCTAACAAATCTCAAAAGTACGGCAGCCTTACATGTGTTATGTGATCATTTTTAGTCTAATAACAGGATGGAGGCGGCAGAGAAATGCAATCAGAGGACTGTTTTTACCAGGAGGGCCTGAAATAGATACATAATTATAGACGATCAGCATAAAAATGGAGACAATGCCCAGGAAGGATGCAGAGAGAGAGAGAGCACAAAATGAGCAAATGAAAGAGTGGAAAGAGACAGAGAGAGAGGAGGAAACAGGGCTTCAGACGGTACGAGAGTGAGGCAGATAAATTCCCTCTCTGTTATCTTCACATCCAATATCACACTCAGCCGCCCAGATGGTGGAATTTATAGAGAAGCTGCAGATATGTTTACAACAGTCTGACTGCTGTGAATAAATAAATGAGGATACAAATATCAGCAATGAGATAAAATATTCCTAATTAGGCAGTGTGACAGGATGCAAGTTTTATTGTGTTTACTTTCCATTTTGTGTCACTTCTTGTTAACAGAAGTATTATTGTTGATGACGTTGGAATAGTTTTGATATTAATTAGATGAACTTACTTTTATATCTCAATGCTGCCATGCATTAGACTTAATAAGAGTGTAATAGGCTTTTTTTCACAGCAGACATTATGTCTTGTAATTGTAGGCAAGGCACAGATGTTACAGATTAGGCTACATGATGATGTCTCTGTTCTTTTCATGTGTCCCATGTCAGTGAGCCTGCATGCACAAGACCAGGACCCTGAAACCAAAGCAGCCATCACTCATGTTATCATTTAGAATATAATTTACTGTGCTGTTCCTACTCTGATATGTCCAAGTGTCTCCTGTAAAAAAGGCCTCTACCCCCCGTAGAACAAAAGAGAAGATCTGAGCAGGTGTACCTGTGGGGAATCTGAGTGAAAAACTATTAAGATTACAAGGTTAATTTCAAATATATACCAAAGAAATGTCATTACTTCATGCAAAACATGTCACCGGAGGTCCTACGTTTTGAATGGCTACTCACTGAGACATTAAGGTTGTTTGTTAGGTTGAGAGAACCATGTTTTAGCACAGGGTCAGCTGGCTTTGACTGGTTCAAAATGGGTGCTTTGCTGCTTCTGACAGCTCACTGTATGAGCAAGTGTATTTCTGTGTGTAAGCATGTGCATGGCAGAATAGTAATGCGTCTACAGAGACTTAGTAACATACACAGTCAGTCATACTTCATTTAACTCTAAGCAGGAGTTCTCAAAGGTTTCCTGAGTGCCAATTTAGCCACGCAGGAAAAGCATAGTTGTGAGCTGACCCCTGAAATTGTTAACTTTAGCTAACAGCACTAGCGCTGATGATGGGCCTGTCCCATTTCTACCCCATAAATCTTTCAGTTGGCATTGAGTGCCCTCATTTGCGAGATAACCCTTGATGGGCGAAGTGAGAAATATTAGGGTAGAGATCTTTCCCTAAGAAATGGGACACCACTTCAAGCAAGTCGGCGTGGCCGACGTGCAGGCATACGTCACGCATAGTAGCAAGGCAATGAAAATGCCAGCTCCAGTGCTTGTGTTGTGGCGTGTGCTGTGTTTATTCTTCTCTGTCTGATGAATCAACGGAGAAAAAAAAGCTGAAAACAGGAGGCGCCTACGACGTCTTCTAGTTCTGATTGATTTTGTTCGGGTCGATTTGTTTAAATATTTTGACGCTGTGTTCAATCAAATTGCTGATGAGTTTACGCTAGTCGAACCATCTGTTGATTGTATAGCATACATTCTGATCGTACAGTAACAAATTATTTTCCAAAACTTGCAGAAGTTGCTGACTTCATCTTCCACTTCGTGGTAAGTGTGGGTCGGGGCTCCCTTGGAATCTAGGGCGGATTTCAAGTGTTGGAAACCACTTCTACTACCTCAATTCTGTTTTGGGACACCACTAGCCTAAACGTGAACGCACACAACCAAGTGCAAGTGGGTATTTCTAGGCGAAGTGTGGATATTGGGACAGGCCCAAGAGGTGCCATGAGTTGCTATGCAACCAGTAGCTTTCTGCAAGGTGTTATCCCTAACCTGTCGGACTCTTGTTAGGGGAGCACAGCTTGATGCAGTCTCCTAATAGTGTATTAAATGTACATTTTAAGTGTATTGAAAGTCTGAAGAAAGGTATTCGCACATCCAACTGTCTCAGATGCAGGTGCGTTGGAAAACATCACTTGAGTCTTTGAACAGAAAATCTTGCAAACAAAAGAACGAGGAAATATTTTGAATGATTTATAAAAGCTGCAAGGCCGATGCGTTCATTCATAATAGACATTTTTGGTAAATAATCTTGTAAATAGCCTTCATAGTGTAAGGTGCTTGAGTTTTCTAGGTGTTTCCTATGTTTTTGTTCTCTTCTTCTTTCATTTGTGGGATATGTGACATACAGTGCACAGGCTGTTGTCAACTATTGGGAGATACGCCCAAAGCTGATTAATTCCCCCACACCTGTGCTCACCTGTTAAATGGGTGGAGCAGTTTCTATTTAAGCTCAATCTTGGAAATAAGGGTGTTTAACACTCTCAACGAAGGTCCAGGAAACGTAAGTGTTACTGATGAATTGTGAAGCTGAGCAGGAGCAGTGTGCGAGATTTTCTACTCAAAGACTCAAGTGTATTAAAAGTATAAGTACTGAAATGGACCGCGAATGATTACACTATAATGAATGCATTTCATGTCACGTTCAGGGGCCGCACAAAATGCTTTATTTAATTCATTCAATATTAATTAATAAAATCCATTTTGGCTCTGTTCATTAGGTGCCCCGATAAGCTACTCCAGTGATCCAGCATGCACAATACCATAGGTAAGGACTGAGGGCCCCGTTTCTGTCTGTGTCATGTTTCAAGTCTACTGCCAGCAGGTCGGTAATCCTCTGTATCTCCACTCGTGAAAAAAGGAAAGCGTGAGTATATATATCAAAGTCATCATAAATGTCCAACTGGTGTAATCTATCAGGGACAGTCCGCTGGCGACACAGAAGAGACGGTATAATCTGCTCCTCCTCATCCTCCAAGTTATCCCACCTTGTAAAACAATGCACCATGACAACTCCTATTTTATGGAGGACTTTATATCCATTAAAGGCTCGGCAAGATTTAAGTTGTAACTTATGCCTACGTTGGAACGATTTCAGCTAGTGCAACCTTGGAAAAATTTTGCCGTTACGTTTAAACAATGCTATATTTGAACTCATGTAAGCTGGTGCAACCCAGTGTTGGACCGTGGAACTGATATAGCTGAATGATTTACAACAAATATTTGTGTTATTAGTTGCATGTGTGCTTCTTCTGCTCTGACATATCAAAATGTCTGCTTTAAAAGGAGTCAAAGATTCACAGGAAGCTAAATAAGGATGACAGCAGAAGAAACATCGCTGTAATCTTTGGAGGCTCCAACATCTAACCAGTATAAAATGGATCCATCTCCCTCACCAGCTGAGGCTCTCACAGCTAACCTTTATAACCCAGTGTCACTCCGGAGTGGGGTGGCATCTTCACAGCTTGACTCTTGTGTTTGCAGCTGAATTGATAGCCAGCCTCTCTGCTCTCTGCGCGTCTCGTGGACGCCCATGTGACTGAGCCACAGAATAGCCTGTTTGCCACCCCTCCTCCTGCTCTGTGTCTCTATCTATCTCACTCTATCACACACACACACACACACACACACACACACACACACACACACATTTGCACTGGGATGAGGCAAGCCAAAGCGTGCCAGTGTAAGCCCGGCAACGCTCCCGAGCTGGAACATCCAGGGAAGAAAATCTGAGGGGAAAAAAAAACCTGCTGCTGAAGGAATGTTTGCAATGCAGCTAATTAAAGAGGAGGCTCTCCTCCTTCCCATACATATATTTACAGTATCTGTAGCTCCATATGTGTGGATGCATGTGATTGGCTGGCTCAGTGTGTTTCTTTCACATCGCTTCTGTTATTTCCAAGTGCCTGCTCCTTATATGTACATGTATCTGTGTGTATGTTATGTATCTTACTGCAGCCACATCTCTTCCTTTCCACATGTCTGCACCTGTTAAGACTGCCCTCAGAGTGTGTATGCATGCGTAGGTATGTGTGAGGGGGTGTGAGTGTGTGACTGCTGGCTGAGACTACAGGTTTTAAGGCACAGTGTGTGTGCAGTGAATGAGTCAGGCTGTGTGTGTCCAAGCATGTGCTTTATCTCTCCCTGCTCGACTCTAAGCGAACCACCACCATGACGGTTTAACCAGAAACAGACTGATTTGTACCCACAGTACAGTACAGTTACATGGCTGCCTTTCTGTGCAGTGAATCTCACTGGGAACAACGCTACAAAACCACTATGCTTCTCATATAATGTTTTTATACTAAAACTACAATCATTAACGCCCTTAATGGGATCCTATTACGCTCATTTTCAGGTTCATATTTCTATTTTGGGTTTCATCTAGGAGATGTTTACATGCTTAAATGTTCGAAAACACTTTATTTTCCTCATACTGTCTGTGCTGGTACATCTGTATTCACCCTCTGTCTGAAACGCTCCAGTTTAGCACCTGTCTCTTCAAGCCTCCCTACCAAAAAAGCCAAGTCTGCTGTGATTGGTCATTCTTGTGTTTATATGCTGCATCAATGCAGCCGGAAAATGACTGTAATGGAGTGTAGCCACCCTTCATACCGTGAAAACCACCAATAACAGCTTCTAAACCAAAATCTTCACAACGAGACAAGTTAAATCAAGAACATGAACCAAAATCGTGGAGAAATTAATAACATCGACAACCAAGATTAGATGTTTCAGTGATGTTAGTTTCAGTGATGTTAGCATGTAGCTACATGTAGCAGATCTGGAATAATATAGAGATCCAGTGATCAACATCCAATATCATCGATGAAAAGTGAAAACATCGATCCGCATCATCATCTTTAGGTAATGCCTTCATTTTGAAACCACAATTATATGTTTACATGACATTAGCATGTAGCTACATGTAGCAGTTAGGGCTGTAACGATCCACTGATCTGAACAATATATCGATTCAATGATCAACGATCCAATATCATCGATGCAAAGTAAAAAAAATTGATCCGTATCATCATCTCTAGGTTACGCCTTTATTTTGAAATTCTGTGTCACTGTCAAACAGCAACAGGCAGATGGTAAGTAGCCAAGAGAAAGTCGATGAGGATAACGCTATTCACTCTGGAATAAATCAGCAGTGTGGAAATATTTTTGATTTTGTAGGAAATAAGGGCCAACAGACAGAGCACATGTCGTATGTAAACAATGTTGTTATACCGAGCATCTTGAGCAAGTTCTTGATGCAACACAGTGACATTAGCTGGTCTGGTTCAATAATACTGGGCTCAAAAAAGTGCATGCAGGGTGAAATTCAATTGCACTGTTCTGTCGGGAGATGCAATGACTTAAACCAACAGTGCGTAAGAAGTATAAATAGAGGAATAGTCCGCTAGCCACAGGTTGCTTTTAATCCATGTTTTATGGCTGTTGGGAGAAGTTCGCCTTCAAGTTCTATGAAACAGATCATAGTTTGGGTTAAAATAAAAAGAAAACCCTGAGGGCTAACTGATCATATGTGCCCTTTTATGTGTGTTAGTGGAGTAAACTTTACTGCACTTAAGCGGTTACAATCATTTACATTATTTATGTGTCGTTTTTATCATTTATGGCCAAAAGTATAAAAGGGAGGGGTGGCAGCTTCTTCTATAACAGATTGTGGTATATGATATTGGCTCATATCGATCGCAGGCCTCCGAATCAAATCGAAATCGTATCGTGGCAAACTTTGTCATATCGGCAAATATCGTATTGTTGTCCAAAGAATCATTATAATATCGTGATGAAACTAGCAATTTACACCCCTAGTAGCAGTGTACGTAATGTATGCAACACTTGCAGCAACATGCCTTGAGTATTTAATGCATGCAGAAGAAAATTGCTGAAAACAGTATTCAGGGCGGTCTGCAGCCTGAGGACTGTGCACACAGGGATTACTTTTACATACATTTACATTAACATACATATATCTAAAACTTCAGCCATGTTCAATATGAACATCTGACATTGTAATATCATATATGACAGAATATAAGGAAAAGTCCCATCATGAAAAACATTTTCCATTCTTTGAAATCAATAAAAAGCAGACAGCTCTTTACTTATTTTACCTCTGTGGACCTACGTAATTATATTTTCTAATATTCATCTATTATCCCCGTCCCCAGCAGCTTGAAGTTAAACACAGACATGAACACCATTACTACAAAGTGAATTATGAGAGAAAAGAGATGGCTTATGAAATAAGAGAGGTGTTTGATCACTTGAGTACGGGCCATGCAGAGCAGAGCTACATTTAAATTTTCGCCATTTGTGCCAGGCTGAAATGTAATTACATTCTGATTACAAGCAACCGGTTGTGAGTGCAAGTGAAAAAGACACGAAGCCCTGCTGCTATTTCGCAAGAGTGATAGCATAACAGGAATGGAGAGGCATAAAGATGATGAGAGTATATTGCAGAGAAAATAAAAAGGAAGGAGTTATGATAGGGAGATGATGGGATAGAGAGGGGGGGCTTTATACTGTATGGTACAGAGTACTAAAACAAGTCATCTTGTCCTACGGGAAACAAGGGTTCTCTAAAAGACACCAGAGTTCAATTTCTAACTTTTTTTTACTATATTTCATGATGAATTTCCCACAAAAATTGTATGAAAACCATCTTCAGACATATGCCTCTCCCCAGCAGCACAGCAGTCTGACGTCATATGACATCAGTGTTAACATCCCTCCATTAACCTATGACAGGTACCCAAGTGATTTCATCCTTGACAATGTAAAGAGGCCTCAGAATGAGACAACGAGGAAAAATAGGTCCTACTCCACCATCATGCAGCAGCAGCAGCAGCAGCAGCAGTCTGTAGAGTCCTTCAGGGATGGAACAACAAATAGACCCATACAAATAAATAGCTCCTAGCTGAGACTGTTGCCCAGGCGAACTGCTATGTGCTGGTTTTAATGGCCCTCTCTTACACCCTTAACAGAGTGGTCCATTACCAGCTGGTGATAACCATGAGAGGTGAAGCAAAACACAGGTTTATTTATATCATTTTCACACACACAAACCCAGTGTTTGAGGCAGGATATGTGATCACGTTTAACCCATGTTTGACCTGTTTACATGAGGCCACTGTTACAGCTTCATACCTTATTGTTGCCAATTCACAGACACACCAACCCCTGTATATTTGCTTAACAGAGCTACATCTGTTCATTCAGACTAAATAAATGTTAGAGTATGTGTTTAGTTTATTGAAATTGTTATAAAACTTTCTGATGTCTGATAAAAATTCTGGATATTAATGTAACCTACAGTAAACAATACAGTAATGTGTCCTGCTTCCACTCTGTTCATTAACACCTATTGTACTGTTTCTTCTCAAGTGTACAGGCTCTTAGTCACACATCATTATATGAAGTAAGTTCTCGGCAACACTAAAACTGTAGTTAAAGAGACACACCGGTTCTTGTCCAAACTTGCTTTACGATGTGCAGGATAGTGCAGATCCTAAGAAGCTCACTCTTAAACAAACAAATAGATCACAAGCCAACTCTGCTTCTGGTTCTGCTTTCCTGTCTTGAACTCGTCCCCTTTCAAATGATTTACGAGCCGACTTTTCAGTATTAACGGCACACTTTAATTAAAACCTTGACTTGACTGTGCCACTTAACTGTGACACAGAGCTGTTAATAACCTGCGTTGCAGTCTGTGTCCCGGACTTGGGCAGTGCACAGCAAATACATAAAAAATATCTGCTCTGATGATCTCTTGTTTCCATGGCGCCCCAACTGAGGTCAAGCAGCATTTTTATGACTAGCGCACGAGTGGCTGGAATCAACAGACAGATGCTGCTTTCCACATGTCCTTTAATGCTGCTGTTAAACAGGGCATCAGGGCAACTACACTATAAATTACAGTATATGATATAATTTACAGACACACATGCGTACAACAACAAGTACTGACCCACTCATTAATATACACTTCTTGTTTTTAAACTACATTATCCAAAAAAAGGCAGTGATTGTATATGAGGGTTCAGTGCATCTGTGTTTAACTGTTAACACATACTGTACAGTAGGCAGCACTGATGCATCTTACTGACAGTGATGTCAAACCCTGATGGGATCAATACTGAGACTCCCTGAGGATGAGCTAAGTAAGAGGCAGCCTTTGAGATGATTGTTTGTTATCTTGGCAGAGGCTAAGTGATGGTGCCGATATCGATCGGGTGTTAATTTTTCATGCCACGATGAAGCAGTGAAATGCTTGTCATGTCAAAGAGCGTCTGACCTGACCTACTGAAAGCAGAAATCCATAGCTCTGTCAATTTTAAAGAGCGGGGAAATTAACAGGGGCAGCCTACTCAATGCAAAGTGGGGTAAAATACAGTTGGCTCTTGTGTCAGTGTTTTGCCTCGTGAGCAATGCTGTGGGATTGTAATATTATCTCTGACAACAACGTGAGGATGAGATGAGTGTTAGGAGGAGTTATTTGTTCTCTTCTGTGCAGGATGCTGCTGAAGTTCGGATGGACAGAGCTGCCCGGAGGACCTCCTTTTTTTAGAATATGTTAATTCACGGGTTAACCTCAGCCTAGTTCACTTCACACAGGAGAGTTATGCAACAGCGATAGCTGCAGTTTAAAACCGAGGGAAGGCAAACTGATCCGAAATCAGTGTCATCAGGCCATTCCACCCTTGAGCCCTTGATCTCGGTAGCTGGCCAGCGAGTTGTGTATTTTTCCATGAGGCCACCAGTCAGCCAGTGTGGTCCTCATCCTCTGTGTCTGACCCAGAACAGAAAAGTGGAGGCAGTGAAGAGGCCTAACTGAGTATGTTTGGATGTACACTATTGTATCTCAGTGTGTCTTATCAATAAAGGATATGATTACATTGCAAATACATTAAATTATTTTCATGTTCATGTTATATTGTTGCTTTAAACACTGTGCTGGGAATAATACAACATTTTGGGATACATCCTGTGCTTATTCACTTTCTTGGCATGAGTTAAATAGGAGAATCCATACAATTTTCATGTCTGTGAAGTAAATATGAGGCTAGAGCCAGGAGATGATTAGCTTAGCTTAGCTTAGCTGGCCTTAGCATAAACACTAAAAGAAAGGGTAAATAACGAGCCTGGCTCTGTCTGAAGCAACAAAATCTGCACCTCTAAAAGCCCAGACACACCAAACTAGCATCAAAGAACTAGCAGCAACAAAGGCCGACTGTTGCCTGTGTCTCGGCCAAAAAGTTGCACTTGAACACACTGCAAAGACTACAGCTAATGTCCAACTACCACATACATTCTGTGCATGCATGGGAGGAAATAACTCTCCATACCAGCAGGGGGCAATGGTCTGTCATGAATGACAGACCATTGCCCCCTGCTGGTATGGAGCAATGGTCTGTCATTCAAAAATTGAAATCGGAAGATCATCAGGACGGATTCAAGACATTAGTTAGCCAGCTAGCACATTAGCAACACAACCTGATGTTGATAGAACAAAGGTTATGTACCGTGTGCTAGCGGACAATAACACAAACAATCACAAACTGTTTCTGCTAGGCTAAAATGGCTTTGTTTTTCTCATGCCGTCTTTACTAGTTCTTTGTTTACTTTCCTCACTTGTTTCTCTTCTTGAGTACTGAGCTGAACTGCCAATCAGAGAGATTTCTCTCACTGACAAGCTCCACCGCCAATTTAACATGGCAAATTGGCCGAAACACCAGTGATAGGGGCTGACTTGTGCCAACGTTGAGGGCCCTAAAGCTCATTAAGAAAAAAAATTTGCTTTATCTGTACAAAAACCAAATCTATTTGCCACCATGAGATTGTCAGGCAACCATCAAGGAATTAAGAAAAAAGTTTACTTTTACTCCACATAATAGCACTAAATAAATTATCGACCTTTTCATCTAACTCTTGGCAAGGGAGCCAAAAAGTGCATCACCAAACTATTCTTCTAAAATCATATTTTGTTTTTCTGACCTCCTCAAATGTAATTCAAATCAAAGGCACACCTGTGCAGATGGCAGACAGTGATCAAAAACATGGATCAGGTGTTCACATGTCACAGTATCCTGGCTTCTTTCAGAGTGATCCAGCGAAACCAAACCAGCAAAAGAGCTTCTCCGTGTTTCTGTAACTAGGACATCATGTTAGCGAGCACACACATAAACAGGATGCCCTAAAAGCCTGGTACTACTGTAAACACACTCAGTGACTCTTTCTACTACTGTGTAGATGTAGATATCTGTGTGTGCATCTAAGTGTATAAATAATCCCTCTCAAGTGACCATTCCCCCTCGATCAGTGCAGGGCTACTTGGAAGGCGACTCTAAAAATTAAGGAGTCATCAACTTCCTAATGCTAAGCTTTTCAAAGAGGCTTTAAGCGTTCCTTGCAATTACGGCACTCTGGCAGAATAATATCCTTACAGCTTATCCTTACTGCTGCTGCATGTAAACACACACAGGAGCAAACACAGCAACAGACACAGGCCGAGATACACACATGGTAATACCAGCTACTTAGGGACTACAGTAGGAAAAATATCTGAACTCTAAAT
The DNA here is from genome assembly GCF_041903045.1 of Epinephelus lanceolatus. Lineage (NCBI taxonomy): Eukaryota > Metazoa > Chordata > Actinopteri > Perciformes > Serranidae > Epinephelus > Epinephelus lanceolatus. Next base: position 12,027,103 of record NC_135739.1, read on the forward strand.
ACATTAACACATCTTAAACTGGCGTGGTGGTGCCGGCACTCATCCACAACCTTCCCCCTGAAAATCGTTTCCCCTCAGCAGTCCTGTGAACAAAGCGGCGTGCAGAGAGGGGAAAGCTGCTCCGTCCTCTGCTGTCAGTGCATATCATGCACTTTGTATAATACAGTGAATGTGTGGAGGAAGCAGGGGCTGGAGAGGACAGCTTTTCACTATGCCAAGTCATCCATTACGATCAATGGCAAGCAAGCGGGCTTAATAAAAAGCTTCCTGCCTTCTGCTGGTGCAAAAAACCATCCCTTTGAGACATTTAGCTCGGAGCTAGATGATGAGCAATGCACAACACTGTCTGCATACAGGCGAACTGCTGCTGCGTCCACATGAAAGAGCCTTTGAGAAATACTACAGGGCTGTAAGTAAATATTTTCTTGTTATTCATCTGCTGATTCTTTCTTGTAATTGTTGATTGTCAGACAATAGTTAAAAATGCAGATGACAATTAACCTTTTGCTAAGCCCCGCCCCTTTGTGATGGTCAAGCTGTCAGAGTAAGCATGGAGCCCGCACTGTAACTAACTGCACTCCCTGAAGAAATATTATCATATTTTTGGAAAAATGAAACAGTGATTCCAGAGAGAAGCAGACAGAGGGGTCTACAGTCTGTGTTTGAAGGATATATCCAGGATGTCAAACTGACTCAGCAGCAACAACAGGTTAAAAAGACAAAGATAGTTAGAGGCTAAAGCCGAACTAAAGGCTACAGATCACAGTGTAAAAGTGAACCACCACATCACTGCTGATCACCACACAAGACAATGAATATAAAGGGAAAATTTGCCGATACTGAACCAGCTGTGTGGCATCGCAGTGTGTGCAGATGAACAGTGTTTGGCTTCGCCCCCGTGCTGCTGACAGCACCCGGACCTCCACCGGAAGCCAAATACCGTTCATCTGCACACACTGTGATGACACACAGCTGGTTCAATATCAGCAAAGTTTCCCTGCTTCCCTTCACTGGTTCCTGTACAGCAGGGTCGGTCTTTTATTCACTGTTACAATCAATAAAAAGCAAAAGCAGCATGTGTATACATTCAGTAGGCTATATCTTCAGTAGCTAGCTAGCTAACCCTACACTCTTCAGGGTTTGATTTTGGTTTGGGAACAGTGAAGAAACATACACTTTTTTCCAACCTCTCCAGGTAACGAGTATCATTAATACATGACGTGCCCCTGGCACAACATTTAGCTCCAAATCCATAAAACCAGCCTGAAAATGAAGGAAATCTGAAACAAATGCATTAGAGTCAATGAAGCACAGCTGTGTTGTTGTCGGACCCTGGTCTGCTACGTTATGATGCGCTAATAGAAGGTATTTTTGTTTGTTAAAGCTGCTTATTGAATACTGAATGATTGCAAACTGAGCTCTGTGGATTTAGGCTGTTGTTTATACTGAAATAAATGAAAAAATCTGCCACTGAATAATTACTGTAATCATTTACCAAAAAAATACAGGCTAAAAAACAGACATATGATAACTTAGCATAGCCTGTCATTTCATACAAGTTGAACAACAGCCATTTTGAAGAGAAAAACAGCAGCAGTACTGATTTTCCTCTCCTTTTAATCAGATAAAAACAGAGTAAGCACCACTTATGTTTTTTAAGACAACAATCATTTGCAGAGCTGTAAAACAACACGCTACATTCCCAAACAGACCGACACCTATCATTTTCAGCTCAGGCCTTTTCCATAGTTTAAGAGCTGGAAACACTACACACCAACACACTCGCTCCAATAACCCCAGTTGGCCGGGGCGTGACTGTGGGTTACCCAAACACACGAGCAGACGGAAACCTACATGCAAATCCAGCTAAATCACGGTCACTATTACTTTACTATCCCTAATCCCAATCCCATTCTCTTCAGTCTACTAGACAAACTGTCTGGATTATCAGGATAAGATGGCACCGACGCAAGGACAGGTGGAAGTCAAGAGGCCGTCTGTCTGTTTTTCTGGGTTGCTGGCTGGCTCTGCTTTACTTCAGCATTTAGGGGAAAACACAGACTGTATAAAAGAAGTGACTGTGGGCACCAGGACTGAAAAGTGTAAGTGCCTTGAACCTGCATTCTTTCTAATGACCAGCTGGGGACAAATCCACTGTTTGCAAAAGGAAGTCAGATTATATAGAAGTCAATGAGAAAACTACCATACTGCTCACTTGATTTATTACCTCAGTAGACAATTTCCCAATGAGTTTATGGTCCCAACTGCTAGTTTCAAGCCTTAATCAATACAGCATGATTGAAATTCTATTTTCAGTTTGTAAATTATGGTCCCATTTAGAGTGAAACAGACATTTAAGCAGGGTGAGTTTAGGGTAAGGCTATCTTGTGAGTTGCCACCGCTGGTGACCTTTCAATCAGGATAGAGGTGTAGCAATGCATATCCTTTTCAGCTTCACCTTCTTGCTTAAAAAAAAAAACAAGATGGCGACTGCTAAAATGCCACACTCAAGGCTTCAAAATGGCAGTCCACAAACCAATGGGTGATATCACAGATGCTACTAGGGATAGACATTTTAAGCAACTTGCATATTTGAATACTCACATTTAATTATTAAAGAGAACTTGAGCTCGACTCTGTCCCCTTAGTACCCATTAAGTATTGTTAGCTGTCTGATGCTAACAGTTAGCCCTGTCACTGTGTATATGTGTGCGGGTTGACTCTCCCTAACCGTTCCCTGGTTCGGAGCTAACACTCCCACAGTAGTAGTCTCATGGTAAACAGAGAGTGCGGCAGTGGAGCAAAGCAACAAACTGCAAACAGCTCTACAATAAAATAGGAATTAATCAATTTCAATTGGTTACATAAAAACAACAACAACAAAAACAAAGTCATGTTCACATGTGGAGAGTTGGGCCGCGATTATATGTTGAACAAATACAGTACTCATGCCCATCTCTAGTGGCTACATCCACTTTGTTTATACAGTCTATGGTAACAATGCAATAGGGGTGCCCCCTGAAAGTCGGAGATTGGAATCCTCAGTTGGAGACCCCTCAGTCGATTGAGATAGCTTCAAGTCGCGCAGTCAGCTCATCCGTGCGCTGTGCAGTGTACTTCTGGGGATGCTTTGGTCCCCAGATTTAGCTGCCGAGTGAGCACTCTTGACTTTCACGCTACTCTTTGGTTCAAGCAGCTGCGGACATGATGCAGCTGCACAGAAAAGGAGAAACTTTCCATAGTAAGGCTCCGAGATGATATTATCTTCTCTCTTCTGCTTGGAAGTGGTGAATTTACAGCTAAGAGACACTTAACATCTCTGTAGTGTCAGCAAAAAAATGCTGTTGCACATTTCCAATCTGTCTTTAGCACCATTAGCTTGTTTAGTTCAAACTTTAAAACTTAATATGGAAAAAAATATGAATCGTTAAATATTCGCATTTAACAGCCAAATCTGATTTGACTGACATAACTCTGAGTCGGGTAAAGCCCTACAATGCAGCTGCAAAATAATTTATTTCTTTAAACAATTTAAAGGTCACTGCTGATACCAGGTAACGGCTGTATTTCTGTTACATAAACAGGCACATTTTCCACATTTCTCTGCTGTTAAAAGGTTAACAAAAATCTTTTGATAAAAGTGCACACATCATTAAAATACCACAGCTGCCAGCACTCTGCCTCTGCCGCCTGCCTTCACCATCCAAATCCATTTATTTAGCATTCAAACTGTCAATGAGAAGTGACTAAAATGACTGGCTTGGCAGTTACTGACAGCAGCTAATAACTCCGGCCTAAATCTCGCCTCCGTTCAGGAGGAGCTGCGACAGTTACATCTTCATTTCACACTGTGCTTCCCACTAATGGAACAGGTGGGTATGAAAGTGTAATTTTGCCTTGGAGAGGCCTGAAAGCTCGGCGGACTTTGAAATGGAAATTCAAAGTGAGGAGATGCAGTCTAGCTGCTCAGCCAAGTCCTAACAGAATATTATAAGCACCATATAGTGATAGTAGCTGCTTTTTAGACACGCCACAGGGACACAAACATGTGCGTACACCTCCAGAGGTCAATACAACTGCAGTTCCTCACCGTCAGCTATGCAGACGTCTACCTGTGTGTTTGTGGGAATGTGATGCCTGCCCACAGTGTGAGTCAACATGTAGTCTGAGTCAGTGCAAACACACATCAGGAGAGGAGTAGTAATATTCACAATGTCAGTGAGCATTTTCTCCTGGACACAAGGCTAGTGGGGATGCTATATTGGATTGATATGTCAAGAGTGTGTGTCCTACACTCCCTTGGGGACGTCTTGCTGCTCCTGAAGAGACTGGCAGGGACCCTGTTCTCTAGGCAAAGCTAAAAACAGCTCAGTCCTCCCGGCTAAATCGCACACAAACACACACAAGTGCTCAAACTCTTATGCAATGTCAGTATGTTTTTCATTACTGAGCTCCCAGATCAGAACCGAGCTTAGCAATCCTCGCTGATCCTCGAAACGCAGAGAAAACGGTCCTTTTACGGAGCAGAGAGGAGAAGAGGAGACGAGAGGAGAGGAGGAGAGGAGCGGAGTGGAAAGGAGTGGGTACAGAGAGAGTCATGGGAGTGGATCATAAAAACAAACAGGGTGGTGATCAGCCTGTGTACTGCTGTTTCTGCTGAGAGCAGCATCTTCTGCCACTGGTGACTCAGTGGAGGGTGATGTACGCTAACTACAGAGGGAGCACGGTTGCAATACAGCGTGGGTAACTGCTGCTTATACCTGTACAGAACAATACACACACGCATACACACACCTGCAGATTTAGTTTGACATCTGGGGTTCGGTGCAGAGCTAAAATTCATAAATGTCATTCAGGGAAATTATCTAAATGTCATGAAGCTGTGGAGCAAATGACTCCCAACAACAGCAAAGTTGACTTAAATTGCTCAGGTTGGCCATGAGCTTCAGCCTCAACGACAACAACAATCTACCATAACCCAAGTGCTGTGTGGCACTGCATTTATCCCAGCATGCCCCTTAAACATGTTCCGCCACACAGACCACCTCTGCATGCTGCCGTCTGAATGAACACGGATGATCTGACACCGCTGTTGTGTAGCAGCCTCAGGTATACAGTCGGTTACTCAGTAAGGTGTGCTCTTATCATTTACCATCCTGCCTACACAAAGCTGCCTCTGTGCACAGTGTGAGGATGCACCGCCTGTGGTTTCGAAGAGAAATTTTTTTCCACAGCTACTGCATAGACACAGATGAATACCCACGGAAAAAACGAAAAGGCCTTTTGCAAAATACAATGCAGCAAATAGCACCGCCCGCAGCGGCTGATCTACCTCTGAACGGTATAGAAAATGAATCCTGTTCTCCAGGCGGCCTCCAGAAACGTGGAGGATATCTATCTGTGGAGCGAGCCAGGAGAGGAGCGAAGAAAGTATTTTTCCCTTGCACTGTGAGAAAAGCAATAATCACACACTGATGGGATTTTGGAGCAGAGCATGTTACAAGTGTGACATCACTACCTGGAAAACATTAGACGTAAAAGCATTTACTAACGCTGCAAGAAAATTGATTGGACATCTATTAAATGTTACCAAATGATTGCACTTTATTACATAATAGCCTGATAATGATTCTGTTTTATGGGGAGGTCTGTAAAAGGAGACAGAGTGAGCAGATTAAATTATACTGTGCACCACAATCTGTCCTTAATATGGCTTTGCACCTGCTTTATCTCCTTCCCTTATTCGCACAATCCTTCCTAATATTTTGCATATGCATAAAGTTGGTGAATATATGATGATGACAGGTGAGCTGTGCTTCCGCTTTAGGATCAGAGACCTGCACCCAGTTGGATACCCGCAAAAAAGTTGTGTAACATAAAAAAATATATTTGTGGGTACAGGGATTGGTAAAAATGAAAAAGAATGAGTGCAGACAGCAGGTGTGAAAAAAAAATAGTTTTAGTTTTTTCTGGAAAAATAAAAAATGTAAATGATTGTAATAATGTTCAAATCAGCTAACAGGCTATTATCAAGCCTAATCAGCCGCCAGGATTTTTTTTAATTGAGAAAACCTGCGACACAACTTGTGCTCGCCATCCTGTCATCAAGCTCAGCCAGTGAAAGAGACTTTTCTCCAGCTGGATTTGTGACCCAAAAACAAGAACCCAGCTTAAACCAAGGACCGTAGACAATGTTCTTTTTCTGCATTGCAACCTCATACCAATATGGTTGGTGATTGATTCTGCCATTCATTCATTTTCCGTAACCACTCATCCTGCTGGTACACCCTGGACTATCACAGGGCTGACACATAGAGACAGACAACCATTCACACTCACATTCACACCTATGGACAATTTAGAGTCACCAATTAACCTGCATGTCTTTGGACTGTGGGAGGAAGCTGGAGTACCTGGAGAAAACCCACGCTGACACAGGGAGAACATGCAAACTCCACACAGAAGGGCTCCCCCACCCTGGGTTTGAACGAGGAACTTTCTTGCTGTGAGGCGACTATGCTAACCACTGCACCACCGTGCAGTTAAAGTAAAGCACTGTAAAGTCAGTGACTGTGTAACCTGTGTGTTTAACCACGATCAGGTCACAGGACTTACATTAACAGGTCGTGACAGGTCCAGATATGACATGGATATAACAGGAAATGGGTGTCAGGACACAAGAGCTGTGCAGGACCCTGGTCAATATGTGTATTTAATAAATAAAATGCACGTCACTACAGTTGGCACAGGGCATGTCAAAAACTATGCGCCAAAAGCTAGTAAATCTCCCACCGACAAACCAATCTGACCAGCCAGATAGTAAATCCAACACAAACTTTTTTCCAACTCGTCCTACACTTTTTAAAATTGAACATAATCAATTTTCTAAAAAGCTTATATGAGGCTTATCTCAGCATCCATTAGGCAGCAGGCAGGGTACACACTGTGCAGGTCACCCATCCATCACAAGGCTGACACACATAGACAAACACATTAACTACAAGCAATTTGGAGCTTCCACCTCACCTCACATGCGTGTTTTCAGACTGTGGAGGAAGCCAACACAGACTCAGGGTAAACATGCAAGCACAGAGAGGCTCCAGCTGCCTAGATAAATCCAGGATGGTATTGCTATGAGGCGACCATGCTACTGACCCTACGTGTGACCCAAATGGCAGCTCCCCTGGCTGGTAAAGTGTTAGTGCCACTGCTGTCAGAGTTAGCTCTGCAATCACCTAACGTCACTACTACTGCTGCAGTGAATATCCTTTCTGATTTTCTCTGCTCCACATTTGAGCCCAATTACTGATGCAGGCGCCACTTGAATCCTAAATCTATGTGGCTGTTTAGGATGAGTTTGACAGCTTCATGCTCCAGGTGCTGATTATGAAATAATAATAGCCTGCGCAGTGGGCACTGTAACTCTCCTAATTGAAAACAGCAGGGCTTCGCCTTATTCCTCCTCTGAGGGATGGCAGGGCAGCATGGCACTGCAGTCATGTCGTGTAAAACTGAGACAGGGCCTCATCCAGTGGCACATATAACCTTCTGACAGCAGCAAAGTCCCCACAACAGACAAAAATACAGCCTTGAATTCTTTAAACGTCTCTCCTCCCTGTCTGTGTCTCCATCCCCTGTTTTTACTTTCCCCCCCTCACTCATCTTCCCAGCAGCTATCACTCAGAAAATGAAAAACCCGGGCCAAGCAGCACAAGGACAGACAGGAGCAAACACTGTGGTGTCTGTTTAAAATAGCTACTGTGGCACACATCCCCCACTTGCAGACAAAATCAGCAGAACGTAAGACGTAACTGAACTGCGTCATCCTCTGCGTAAAATAATATGACATCAAAAAACCTGGCGGAGGGTCAAAATCCTATATAAGCCCTTGCATTGGCCGCCGGGATACGAACAGACACTGGCACGCACACAGAGGGAGAAAGACACAGAGAGGGAGGGAGAGACCTTGCTGAAGCAAATAGATGGTAAATTCCACAGAAGGCAACCACCCTTTGTGCCTCCGTCAGCAATTCTGACAGGCCTTGCCTAAAGTGGAGGACAGAGGAAAACACAGAGGGACTGATGGATAGTGAGTGGCTGAGAGGAGAGGAGAGAGGAGAGAGGAGACCACAGCCAAGGTTGAAGGTGAGAGGAGTTGAGTACGAGTATAGGGGGAGCAGATAAGTGAGATCAATGCTGTCGTGCTGACAGGAGACTGTAGGGACAAATTACGACTGCCTGCCTGAGGATGAGGAGCTCTGAATGGGACTAAATGCTCAGACAGACATTTAACAGCCAGCTGTGACACCCACACACTGCGCCGCATTCACACATTCAGAGCAGCTGAGCCGAGCAGCCTACAATTACACGAGATGTGACGTTAACCAAGCTCTCAGGTTGAGCACTTTGACGTGTTACGTGAACATCTACAGTTTCCAGGAGCTGAAGGGAGTCGAGCGAGACCTATTCAGCTGACGTTTCCATTCACTCCTATAAACCAGTGCCGATGCTGAGCAGCCTTTAATGGACTATCCCTTTAAGACCCTTCAGTGACACATGTTGCATGGGAGTCACAGTGTGATGCACACCTACCCCTCCCTGCTGCAGGGCTGCAAAAGCTTTGTATCAGAGGAGGAGACACTCGAAGCTACTGCAGATTACCAACACAAAGAATAAGATCAGGTTAAATTTAGGCTCACATGTACTGCGCTAATTACTTTCAAACACTGATAGAATCTATGATAGAGCAGTGTTGTGTCTGATAATATCATCTGCTTGGAGGTGATGTGTTTGTTCATTTATTGTCATCGATATAGATTAACATTATGAAGAATTTGATTACATCTCAAAGAACAGAGTTAAGAGTTTCCACTCTATTAGCCTACATGGCACCCATAATTATCGTTTTTTGTATTTATCTGTATTTATAAGAGCAGTGTGTAGGATTTAGTGGCATCTAGGTGTGAGGACTGCACATTGCAACCAGCTGAAACTTCTCCTGTGTGCCAAATGTGAGCTCCTAGTAAGGATTCCTTCAGTGTTCATTGTTCAGGAGGTTTTTACCGGAAGCCAAATTATCCACAGAGGTCTCTTAAATTCCAAAATCAAATGAACTAGGTGATTAAAACTGATATAAACACTGAATAAAGCAGTTTCAGGATATAAATCTGTGTTTCTATGATGCTGTTCGGCTGTTCGTGGAGGGGCTGCTAACTACGGTGGCCAATGCGAAAGCACAAATGGCCCTATAATGAGCCAGGGTTTGGTCCATTCTTGGCTACTGTGGAAAGTAGGGCTGCCCCATAATAGTCGACCAAACGTTAGTCGACCAGGAAGGTCATTAATTTGCAAGATTTTATTGGTTGCTTAGTCGCAAAGACAAAAAGAAAAGACTGTTAGCAGCTGCGTCTTGTCAAAATCAATAATAAACTATATGACTGGATTATGTGGTAATTTAATTTGAAAGGGCAGACACAGGAAGTGGCCACGCTCAGCAGTCAGACAGGAGTCAGGTTAATTTCCAGGGCTGGTACCTGCGGTTATTCCACAGGCTAGTTAATAACATGTCGGGCAGGAAATCCAAAGTGTGGGATCATTTTGAGAAGGTGAAGGACGAACCCAAGGTGATATGTAAACTCATCTTCATTGGTCGACTACAAACAGGACGTATCATCTGAAACATGGAAGTAGCTACATGCCCATTAGCCCACAGCGTCATTAACAGGCGGCTCGCTCAGTGTGTGACGTGCACTTGTAGATAAAATATAGGCCTATATTAATGAAGGTTCATTAGTACGGTTTTGTATTTCTCTGTAATGTGGCACAGTGCTAACAGTGTTACTGATACTATTCTTTCTCACACCTTCAACTCAAACCATTGTGTTGCCCCGCCCAAAATATATCATTTAATAAATGAATTAATATCGTAAACATGCAGGCGACTAGTCGACTAATGGCCCTAAATGATGAATATTGGTCGACTAAGAAAATTCCTGCTCCCTACGTAGATATAAAAGACTCATTCTAAGGTAACGAGAACACAACAATTATTACTATTTTCAGGTGATTATACACTAAAGAAAATATACTTATTATGTTATATTCCATTTCTTCAATTTCTGGACCTTTAAGCTCTGACATATTTCAAAGACAATTTTGGCTGCTTTGATCAGGAATTCTAGGAAAGGTGTTAGTTATAAATATTAATGCGTGAAATCACACACATGGTAGAACTACAGTTTATTTTAGAATCAGTGTAGTAGTGTTAGTGTAATAGCAAATAGCTTTGAAAGGAGAATAACTCCTTGTTTCACTGGACGACTTGTTTCAAAGTAACTAGACTGGCTTTTTTTTTTAATGGGACGTCAAGCACTGGTGAATTGCTGCTCTAATATCATATTGGAATGGTGCCGCATGGATGATGGGTGTAACTGAAATATGCCTTGTCTCAGCAATATTTAAAACCAACTCAGCTGACAGCATTAGCCGACACAGAGATGAATAAAGCTGAGGTTAAATGAGGTAACAAGGTTTCAGATGTTGGTGTGTTTAAAAACGAGAGGCTTAAACAGAGCGGTGTGTTTCAGTCCTCGTCACTGTCACAGTGTCATCACACAGATCACATCGTGATAGGAAGATCTGTCCTCTACTGCTTTACTATATCTTGCTGCTCTCTCAGCCAACCTCAAGTTAAGCAAAATACAAAACAGATAGGTGAATGCCAGCTGTGGGTAAAACACCAACCTGAATACATTTGGCAGGGAGAGGCGTACTCAATAATACATCTGCTTAACGCTGCTCATCTGCACGCGCAAGCTCACACTCTCTTTCTCCCTCCAGTAACTAAGGTCTGTGTTTTCCATTGCATGCGAAGGTGCACTGACTGAAAAGGTACACACTTGTGAAATCACCCTGAGTGCATGAAACACGTGCCAGCAAGCATGCCAGAAAAAAAAGCATCTGCAGCCAAAGGCGCCTAGAGACTTTTTCAGTTTTCATCATCTGATACAGCTAAGCTGGATGAGTGGCCCTCACCAGACAGCTCTTTGATTCATGAGCCTGTTCTGAGCTCTTGTCAGAGTCAGCGCTTTCCTCACCAGGGACAATGAGAAGCATCAAACTGTGATGTACAGTGACCAGTGAATGCAGCATGACTGATTGCTGTTAGACTCAAAAGCCATACGTGTATTTACAGTACACACATGGCTATATCAAGTAGCACTGTATCACTTACACAGGTTAGTAGCATCAAACTATATGTTAATGATGCAGTTGTTTATTATAAGGATTAAATGAGCTGCTAAACAACTGCAACTTGCTTTGAACAGTCCCGTGATAGAGTTGTATTGAATACACAAAAACCGGTTAATTTGAGAATTATCACTATCAAAATGTACGCTTCTTTCTGTGTGAGAAGACAGCATCACTGGCTCTTGTTTGTTTTTTCAAGGCAGTTTAAATACACCTCATCATTCTAACTAACTTCACCTTTTTACATGGAAATCTTCAGGTAGTCAAACCTGTCCTGATGGCTGATTTAAGCAACACAAAATAAATAAAGACCTTAGAAGGCTTACTTTCACACACACAGCTCCATCATCCTGGAATAATGTATGACAGATATTAAAAAAACACAATTAATCTTAACTTAAGCCCACAACCAAAGCAACAGCTGAGAGGAGGGTACTTATTACTTCTTACCTCCCTCACCTCTCATCACTGATACGCCCTCAACAAATGCAGCCTGTAACCCTATGGGACAAACAGCCACAACACACCGCAGTGACAGAGCAGCTAATGGCCTCAAGAAACTGTGACTAAAAAAACTCAAAGGCTGATGTGGATATTTGAGAGTTTAAAAAATCTGATAACCATGCGTTGGCTAATATTCACATTTAAGCATAAACAAATGCTTTTATATGGATCCTTAAAGTTAGTTATTACAGATTTTTAGCCTCTGCTTTGAGCACTGAGCAGGACATTTAGCAGTTGGACAATAAACTTTAGCTCTCTTGCTTTTCTATATTGCAATATCTTGTTACTTTTTATCCAATATACTGCATACACAATACCAATATATGATGAAAAAAATCTACTTATAGCAGCCTGACAGATTTCTATCTAATAAGCCTTTTAAACAAAATACATTTCTGATGCATCAGGGTACAAAAATGCAGATGTAAATAATAAAATTGATGATGGCTGAGTTCCATTTAGCTGCTTTAGTTTCAGTGTCCTTCATTGCATACAAAGATGGATGACATGAAAACACCCCGAAAGTGAAGCCAAAACATCTTAATGACTCCATGGTGCTCCCACCTCCATATTAGCAGATGGGACATGGGCCAAACTAGGGAACAAAGTCCACATCAAATACATTTATAATAAAAATGGCTTGTGTCGTTTTAGGTTTTTGTCATCACGCTTTTAATCACTTATTTGATGCTGTGAAAAGGGGTTTGACGTCATGACTGACAGCCATATGTGCCTAGTGGTGTCCTCATGATCAGTGGTGCAGCCCATGATTGGTTGGGTGGGAGCTTGATTGTGCAGAGTTGCTACTGCTCAGACTCAGGCTCCCACTGACATCACCAGTGCAAGATGGCAGCAGATATTTTGGCTTCATATTTGTACAGTGGGATTGAGCAAAGACACGTTTTCCATCTTTATATACGGTTTTTATCCTGATATTGTGCATGATGTCTCACTGTCACACTGTCATGGCTTACTGGGACACTTAAAGAAGTACTTCACTGCTGGAAAGATGACCTTATAATAAAACTAGGATGTCTAAGCAGTAGAAAGACATAAATACTTTAGAAATGGGTGCTAAAAAGGAAGCTTTTTCTCAAGAGGGAGAAGACCTACAAATACCAGAATGCACTGCGCTGCACCACACCAATAAAAAGTCCCGCTGGTGGGTGACATAATATAAATACAACCATTTGAAACAATGGCGACTGGCTAGCAAGAAACAATCTACGTACAGTAAGCTAAAACATGTTTCTAAAAACCCTTAAGGCGAGACAGAGACAACTCAGTAACAGAATCTTGGTTTATATTTGATTATATTTGATCACTCGCAAATATCTGCATGGGACTGAGCTCAAACTGCGACAAAGCTGGTGTGTATTTCCAAAGCGCTGTCAATCACAAAGGGGTTCTGCCTTTTAAGGCCCTGACACACCAAGCTGACGGTCGGCCGTCGACCAAAGTTGGGCCGTCAGTGAGCGTCTGTCGGCCTAGTTTTTGCGGTGTGTCCTGCACCGTCAGCCCTACGGCGTCTGCGGCTTTTCGGCTGATTGAGCATGTTGAATCAGCGGCGGAGCTAGTCGGTGGAAGACATCACTCTGATTGGCTGTTCAGGTTTTATTTCCTCGCCCCTGTAGCGAGTGAATCTGCCTGTAGTGAAACCGGGGCTAATCGGGGCTTCCTCCACAGGCACCACTTCAGTCAGCTGCCCACAGACCCGCTGCTTCTTCCCACTTTAACCTGAATAACAAACCGGGGCTAGCTGTGAGGCTTGTGGCGCGTTAGCCGCAGCATGACCAGAGGGAAGCACAGCCAGTTAGCCTCTGCTAGCTTCCCAGCTAGCCCTGGCTCTCTGTTTGAATCCAAATGGAGAACCAGGGGTAGCTGGGAGCAGCTCGCAGAGCGTTAGCCGCAGCATAACGGAGGGATGCACAGCCAGTTAGACTCCGCTAGTCTCTGAGCTAGCCCCGGCTCTCCGTTTGGATCCAACCAGAGCACCGAGCCCTGGTTTGTTATTCAGGTTAAAGTGGGAAGAAGCAGCGGGTTTATTGGGTAGCTGAGTGAAGTGGAGCCTGCGGAGGAAACACTGGGACCGTCTGGATGTAATAGTCCGTGGAGGTGCTCAGCAGCACAGATAGGTAACACCTCGGCTGTCAGGATGTACTACTCTGTCACTCCGCTCTCTCTCATGCAGGTGCAGAACATACGTACCACTTGGCCGTCGGATGTAGTCCGTGTAGTGTGTTCAAATGCAACTGACACAGGGCGACGTGAGGCGACGTAGACAACGGAACAGTTGGCTTTTGTCGCCGCTAGTTCTTTGATGTTGGTTTGGTGTGTCCGCACCTTTAGACAATTCCTCCAATCATCATGCATACACTGAGCATCCTCTCCCGCCTACCGCTCCATAAGGTCCCAGGGAAGCTGAGCCTGATGATTACGATTATGTCGCATTTATCCAATGACCGTCTCGCTTTGCTGCATGAAAAAAAACTGCTCAGCACTGTGTCATAGGAATGCTTGGAGGCTCCGTGTCCACCGTGCTGACACGAGAATATATGACAGGGAGGTCGCGTTTGAAAACTGGTGATAAACAGCCGACGTTTGACCATCATCATGATGTTAAACGCATCCTAGCGCATGTTTAATGCAATTTAAGTTCTTATTTTAATGAAAATTCAATAGTGCATATTTGATCATTTTAGAAGAAGTTCAGCCTCCCTTGTTGTCTCAGAGCAATTGCTCCTGCTACAAACACAGGCAAGAAATACAGTAACATAGTCTTTATATACTCGATCAGCACTGCCTAGCTTTACCGTCTGACTGAATTTTGGTCCGAGGTTGAAAGAGAGAGGGAAAGAGAGGGGCGGGTCTGTCTCTTGATCCACTGCTATGCTCTTTGTGTCCATGGTGGAGGCATGGGTGGCAGGCAATTCAAAAGTAGTACAGCTTGTAGCTCGAAAAACAGCGTGAGGGCCAGCGAAACGAGGTGAATGAGGGATATCTCGGCACTGGTTAGGTGGAGGGAAGTTTACCACATTGTTTTGATACAGAGCTGGTTGGAAATTGGCGATGTATCCCTTTAAATACAACGGTGCCATTGTAAATGTTATTAGCAACACCTGTGCTTTTCCTACTGTAACATATACATGTCTGCTGACTACAAATGTCCTCTGTGTGTCTTAGGAAGGGAGGAACCCTGATATTAGAATATTATAATGTCTGGTCTAATGGCTTAGTGTTTCATCCTGTCTCTGTTAGCCATGGTCTCTGCAGTTTGGCCATCAGCCCTCCTCTTTGTGGAAATGTGTACAGCTCCAGTACATGCCAAGATGGTGGCAAACAGTAAACCCAAAATGAGTCTTTAATGGGTGATGATCATGTTTGTTTAGTTTGCAACAGCCTGTGGATGACAAGTGGTGATAAGTCTGGGTGCCTAAGGGTGGAGAAGGCGGGGGGGGGGGGGGGGGCTGAGAGAAATTTGTTTCCAGGGAGGAGGTGACCACAAATCCTAGCTACACCCCTGGCTCTGTCTATATGTCAAGCCCAGTAATGAGATATACAGCTATACTACATACATATCATATTGCTCTTCCATATATCGATTCATACGTAGCCATGGTTTGCTGTGTTGCTGGCTACACACGACTCCAGCTATATGAATGTACTCCACACATTACACGGTGTATTATACGTTAAAATGTAAGCGTCTAACTTTACCTGCTGCCCACATCCATTCAGCTAAGTTAGCTACTAGCTTAACGTTAGCTTACCAATTCCTTGCTAGCAAAGATGAGTCGGGAATTTCTGTTCACAGCAGTGGCATCAGATGGAAATGGATGTCAGGGTGATGAAATAAACATGAACACGGACACGGTTTATATGAGAGAAAGCTGGAAAAGTACCCATGTCCGCGGTGTCCATCCCGTAGCTAACTCCGACGACCGTGTCCCCATCATCGGATGCTGCGGCCCCGGATAGCGGGCTCCCGTCCCTGGCCTCCGACAGCCCGACCGCTCCCTCGGCTGCTGCCTCCATTCAGCCTCCCGGAGGAAAAACAGGCAAGCCCTCCTGATGAAACACCCACAGCGGCGGCACGATCCCGGTGAGAGGACGGAGGAGAGTGTGGCTCGGTGCTCAAACGCAGGAATGTGTGATAGTTATCCGCAAGGGTCCCTTCATCTGTGCGGTGTTTCCTCACGACGGCGGAGCAGCGTCCGTCCGCTCCTCTCAGGTCGACTGCACCGCACTTGCTGCCGCTACTGTGCTGCTGCTGCTGCTGCCTGGGTTTTAGTGCCGGACACCGCGGCGCCCTCTGCAGGAGGCTGAGGGAGCTGCAGCCAGGAGCTCAGCGCGTCCTCTCGGGTGCTCTGAATCACACGCAGAGGTCAGCTTCAAGTGATGGAGTCTGAGTGGTTGCCATTACATTTACGCAAGCTCTTAATCTGTCTGGTGAGTCAACAGCTCTTTGTCATATATTTTGCTTTATTTGTCTCCAAAAGCTTAAACAGAGACAGAAAAGTAGCTGCCAGATAGAGAGATGGTTTACTGGTTAATCGGGTCATAAAAAAAAACTTTGGACCTCTGCATCTTAATTACACAGTGTTGTATATCAAATTCAAATTCATATTAACTGGGTCTTCAACAGGAGGTCCAGGACCCCTAGTGGGATCATCAGAGTTACTGCAGGAGGGCCACCAAGTTATTGTTTTTACCCCAAAGCCATTACAACACTGAACACTGCAATGGCATCACACAGCCAGTTGTAATTAATACTTACACTTACGTTATGTGCAATAGCTTTATTCATTTATTTATTTTGTGTGCAATAATTCTGACTTATTTTATGTATACTGCTTGTGTGTGTGTATGTGTGTGTGTGTTTAGAGTATGAAATGAATGATATCTTTATCTTATCTCCTTTATTATTTATCTCTTACTTTTATAATGAGATCTGTTTTATCCTGTGTATTTTTTAAAAAGAGTTTTTTAAATATAAACATTAGAATATGTCTGAAAATGCACATGAACATGAATCCTAACATATTTTGCAACAACCTGCAAAGTGAATACAGGTCAAGCAGCCAAGAGCTGATGTGGCCCTCTGCTTGAAAACCTCCATCTGCCTTGTTTAATATGCAATGCAATTTCATACCCTGAAAAATGTCAAAACCCCCAGTTATATTGGATACATAGCCTTGACAAAATGTGTTAAGTTTTTGACTCCAATAGTAAGCGTTTCCCTTTATTCAGGTGCTAACAGCTCTATCATCCGGAAAGCAGGCTCAGTGCTGGGCAGGAGCCTGGAGTCGGTGGAGACCATCACAGAGAGATGCCTGAGGAGCAAGATGCAGGGCATACTAGACTGTGATAATCATCCACTGCACTGCATCTTGGCTGGACAGAAAAGCAGCCACAGCCAATGTCTCCTGTCACTGCGGCGCAGGACTGAGAGGCTCAGGAGGTCCTTCATCCCGACAGCCATCAGACTCTTCAACGCCTCAGTTGGGGGAGGGAGCACATAGCTCATTTCCCCACTACATCTGCACACCCTCCTGCACTTTCGCACTTTGTACTTTCGGGCTGTGTACACTGTTTACATGTAGATTATTTTTATTTTATCTTATTTTATTTTACTTTTATATTCATGTTTATATTACCCTTTCTTGTACTCTTTTATGTGTTTTGTATGTGCCTTGTACTTTTTTATGTGCCTTAGCCACTGGACACGACAATTTCCCTATGGGGATTAATAAAGTACCTATCTATCTATCTATCTATCTATCTATCTACAATGTACAGCTTGTATGGCACAGAACCAAGGGTAGGCTTAGAATTAGAGGTCATTCATACTACCAGATTACTGTACATTGCACTTGGTGCAATCTCTTCACAATAGCAACATGCAGTTTGACTAAACCCTCAAACTACTATTTCCTTCAGCCATTATTGTATATGCAGAGCAGAAATTACCACTATTAAAAGAACTCAAGGCATTCTTTTTTTACCTGTTTCTAGGCTAAACCTGTCATACTAGTCAACATAGATTTATTGACAGGCATCTGTATCTAGGTAGAGTATTTCTCAGCTGGAATCTACTTTTTATGTTATTTCCATGGTGTGGGAAAGTTCAATCAATATTTGAACATGAGCTACTCTCACTGAAAGCCTGAAATGAGAGAAGTAAGGCTCAAACTTGTCAAATATAAAGTCTGGAGCAAGTGGCAACCTCCAGGGCTGAGAGCTGAAGCCAGTGTGGATGTGCCAAGAACTGCAGTTCATCAGATGGCCACTTGAGGCTCCCTCCAAAACAGAGTAAACTCCCACAGACACCCATGATAAAATCCTGCCTTTTACTGCATAAATAATCATGTTTGCAGCCTGGTACAAAAACGTTTTGGTGTTTTCGCTAATTTCAACATTCATGCCAACTGTACAGGGGGATTAATTTTTCATAACTCGTTTTATTTAGGCACAAAGTTATGCAAATTTAACGGTGGGGCCGCCTGAGTGACATTCTGTGAGATCCACTCCTTGCTCCTACACAGCTCCACCTTCTCATCCAAATATGGTCACTTCTGGCTCCAAAAAAGTGGAAGGAATGCCAACCTTGAAGCCGCAAAATGGCAGTCCACCAACCAGTGGGTGACGTCACAGCAGCTACGACCATTATTAGGCTACATACAGTCTATGGTCTGGAGCTGCTCCATAGTCAGTGAATGGGAGTCTGTGTTTGTGGACCCAGGTGGTTTTCTTTTTTTTCATATATCCAAATGAGCTTTAGTCTATTCTAACGTTCTCAGATGTGAAACATAAAATACACCCAGATACTCAGACTATTCCCCTGGGTGCTCTCAGTGTCATCTATAACATCTTTCATCATCTATGGAGCAGCTCCAGATGCTATGTGATGACATATTTGAGTTTAAGAGCTCTAGTTGTGTAATTTGGGAGAGAGTTGTTCATGTTTGCTAATATTTTTGGACTGTCTTAGACCATATGAATAACATGTATTACTTTTAAAAAATAGTTGTACTTTAATATGCAATGGCATTTTATACTATATATGTAGTAGGGGGCTCCTGCTCAGCCTCTCTTTCAGCTTCTGGGTCCTTGGCCTGAAAAACATTGAAGACCCCTGGTCTAACTTGTTCATATGTGTCTCTACAACCATCTCCACTGTGCTTACCTCTCTACAAAGCATAACTGTGCCTGTCTTCTACCTGTTGAGCTGATGTACTGTATGAATCCAATGTCCAAAAGAAAAGACTGTGACATAAAACATTTCTCTGCCCAGAAGAACAAATCTCACAGTCTCATTTTAGGCTCCAGCGCTCACTCATGAACGGTTTTCTGATACACACTTGCATTTTTCAGTACGACAGAAATGGATTTTCTGTCTTTCCCTCCGTCCATTTCCATTACACAGAGTGAAAAATCATTGTGCACAACAATAGCTCAAAATACAAACACATCTATTCTACAAGCAGCACCAATCTAATATGATACAATAAAACCTAACACGTCAATGTTTTCCTGACAGACAATAAACATCACAGACAAAAATATCATTAGCACAAAATCTTAGTGCGTTTTATTATGAAAACAATGCCACACATTAATCTGTTAAAAGAGTTAATGATCCATTTAGGGCTCATTTGTCTTTCTCTCCACTGTGCCAAGTAGATACAAGCTTGGTAATCCTCCCAGGAGGTTTGCACGCCATTTTCATCAGGTCTGCTCTGCCCAACATGCGGGTTTATGAGCAGACCGTCACTGGTCTGGGGTGGACTCAGACTGTATCCACTGGTGCTTGGAGAGGCAGAGAAAGGAGCTACAAGGGTGATGGAAAGACAAAATGGTGACATGACTCATCAGGTAGGTGTTTACAGGTATCTGGGAAGATCTTTCTCCACCACCTGGAAAGAAAGCAAGAGTAAGAGTTGACATCAGCTGGAGTGAAGTTACAGCTCTAATAATGTTGACTGATGCATGGATATTTGTAACTATACTCATCGACTTTATTTGCGATCTATCAGCGTGTAACCCCCCCCCCACTCATGTTTAAATATCAATAAAAGTGCACTGATTTTGTGAATTATGGGCCACAGATAATGCCCTTTTGTTTCTCCAACTTGTTCACCATGTGCACAGTGTCATATCTGCATGGTTTCACATTGTGACAGCAGAAGGAAAGATTTGCACAAAAACAGGAAAAGCTCCTCCCAGAGTCACCAGGCCACTGAAGGCAAATAATTACACAGCCACATGGGAAAGATAAAAATAAACGGATGTGCTGCAGTCGATATTCACTTCAGTGTCTGTGGTAAAGTAACATGTTTGTACGTACGCTGGGATCATCCAGGGGTCCGTATCTCTTCACCACCTGACCCTGTCTGTCGATCAAAAACTAGAGAGAAAGAGGAACAAGAGAGAACTCAAATACAGTGAGCATGAAACAAAAAACTATTTTTAGTTTTAGAATGAAACATTCTGTGGCTGAAACCAAAGGTGCAACGACTAAGCAAATGGGGGGACACAATTAAAATCTATAAAATGGAGATAATAAACCACAGGATTGGGA
Source organism: Epinephelus lanceolatus (assembly GCF_041903045.1). Lineage (NCBI taxonomy): Eukaryota > Metazoa > Chordata > Actinopteri > Perciformes > Serranidae > Epinephelus > Epinephelus lanceolatus. The sequence continues at coordinate 12,047,438 of NC_135739.1, forward strand.
ATCTGTTTAAAGTGTTTGATGTGAGATGGAAAAAATACAGGAAAAAAACTATATCCCAAACCCATTTCCTGACCTGTTTTTATTTAATTTTTACTTATTTAACAACAACAACAATGATAATGTTAATAATAATAATACTTATTATTATTGTTATTTTTATTATAATAAAAATAAACAACTATATCCCCAACCTTTTTTTTTAATCTAATTCTATTTTTTGTTATATATTAGATATGTTAAATATTATTACATAATTATTATTATTATTATTATTATTATATTACTATTACTGTGATTATCATTATTATTAGCATTAGCATAATAAAAATAAAAAACTATATCCCCAACCTATTTCTTAATCTAATTCTATTTTTTGTTTTAATTATTTAATAAAAATAATAAATAACCATAATAATAATATTTTTATTACTATCATTATTATTATTTATTATTATTTATTATTATTGTCATTATTATTATTATTGTATTACTATTACTATTATTATTAGCATTATAATAACAATGATTATTATTATAAAAATAAAAAACTATATCCCCAACCTATTTCTTAATCTAATTCTATTTTTTGTTTTAATTATTTAATAAAAATAATAAATAACCATAATAATAATAATATTTTTTATTACTATCATTATTATTATTTATTATTATTATCATCATTATTATTGTATTACTATTATTATTATTATTAGCATTATAATAACAATGATTATTATTGTTATTATAAAAATTAAACACTATATCCCAAACCTATATCTTTACCTTTTATTTTTTACTTATTTATTATCATTATTATTAATAATATTATTAATAATTATGATATTAATAACAATAATAATTTCATTATTATTTCCTGATACTTCATCTTTTATCAAATGTACCTATGTATTTAGTTGTTATTATTAACTTTATTACTTTAAATGTTATTATTACTATTATTATTTTATTTCCTTTTGATATGTAGGGATTGTAGGTTGGGGTGGGAGGGATATACAGAACTGTTACAAAAACTGATACCTGCTTTTTTTTTTGAGAAATAACTAATGTAAGGGAGAATAATTCAACAAATAAAAAGTATTAAAAAACTTTAAAAAAGCATTAACAGGCTTCTTCCAATAATTATCCTGTACCAGAAAATAAGGTGTGTGTATACTGTTTGGTGATGATAACACATACGATAAAGGACACCTGCTTTGCACTGCTGATGCACAAGAATACAGGAATAGATGATCAGTTGTAAGGTCTATTAATTTTCAATAGATAATAAATAACTGTTAAAAAAACATTTACCTTGGTGAAATTCCACTTGATGCTACTACAGGTATAAAAACAAATCACACGTTAGGAAATAATCACTGAGCAAACATTATGATGATCAATAGTTGACTGAATAAAGGATCAGGCTCTAATTCAACCACAAGTATCATGTAATTATAGTAGCAATATATCGGTTATAATATCACCACTTACTTTCCAAATAAGCCGCTCCCGTTGGGCTGATCTTTCAGCCACTTCCACAGAGGAAGAGCGCTGGCCCCGTTCACATCGACCTTACTGAACATGTCAAACTGAGCATTGTAGCTCTGGGCGAAGTTCTTGATCTGAGCCTCAGTGCCCGGCTCCTTCAAAGTGAAACAAGTTCAGAGAGATAATGTCACTGGTCAGTGCATGTTTGCAAATATGGTTATTAAATGTTTTGTGAATAAACTCGTCCATATGTATCAGTAAAGAGTACACTATAAGGTCTTGTCTGGACTCTTTTATAGTTTGATCTTGTTGTTTCACATCCCCGGTGATATGACATTCTCACATCACAAGCTCGGACCTGCACGAGCAATGTCCTTTATTAAAACACCCATGTGTTACATACCTGGTTCCCAAACTGGTTAGAAGGGAAGGCAAGGATGCGTAAACCTCTCTCAGCGTACTTGGCGTGCATCTCCACAAACTGAGAGTAGTTTACTGGGGTTTTGCCTCATTTAGAGGCAACGTTGGTGATGATGACAACGTTCCCCCTGTGGATAGAAACACATTGAACGTTTCAGTGATGGCAGGCTTACGTCATGGGATTCTGCAGCAAAGTTAGGGTTAGGGTGGGGTTTTACCTGTATTTTTCTAGGGAAACCAAATTGCCATCAATATCCAATGCTGAGAAGTCATAGATAGACGTGGCCGTCTGCCAGTCCTCTATCTGAGCAGACTGTGAGGGGAAAGAAAGACAACCTGAGTGACAGGAGCTTACTTTCATCCAGCATAATGAAAAATAGATAAGAAGAAGTACATGCTGCAGCAGATATACACATTTCCCCTAAAAATGTATTTTTAAAGACAGTAAAAAATGTTGAATCTCCTCTGTTTGCACCTCATTTAACAATATACATGAATATCTTATGTAATAAAAGGATCAAACAAAGCATAAAATAAATTAAAATGAAATAAAAAAGACCACGTCAAATGATTAATTCAACTTCAGTTTCAGTTCTACTCTCATTTTTCTTACCACAGCCTGCAGCAGGACAGAGAGAAGAACAGTGGACCCTATCAGACGCATGACTGCCCTTCAGTAAGGTCCTCTGAAGGTAGCGAGCGATCAAATCTGTAACCCACTGAGTGGCTCCAGCTACACCCTCACTCTCAGATCACAATCCTACCACTGACACAGCACCCGATCCAGTGTTCTCATGTAAAGGCAGCAGGTGATCATTAACAGAATTGATAGGTTGTGATTTTCCAATAGGTCCCTCTCTGCTGCTGACTAACAAATCCACATCATAGCTGCACATGAACTACAGTCCACAGTCCACGACATTATCACAACCTCATCAACAAGTTCTCTCCTTATAAAAGCACAAAAATTAGGCCGTGTGTGGCTGAGCCTCATGTGGCTGGGGCAAAGGGCAACTGTCTGAAGAAATACTCATAAACTCCTTACGTAATGGGATTAATATCAGACTGAAAACCAAAATAATCACATCAGTGAATCAGCACATGCAATAATCTCATGAATCTCAAAGTCACCAAGACTGAGCCCAGCTTATTATATCACATAATTTTAATCCAGGAAAACAACAGAGTTGGTGTTTCAGGCAATTACAAAATGCTAGTCTATAATTTCTGATCTCCAACAGCTCTGTTACCTGCCCATGGACTTCTCAGGAAAATCTAGGCTGCAATTAAAATCTGGTCACACCAGCAGACCCAATAGACAAAGCTGTAATTAGGCAACAAACAGATTTTTACAAGATTATTTCACAATTTTCTGGCTTCGTGGGAACCAAGCTTCATGACTTGGCTTTGTCAACACGTTACACCCAATTCCATGAAATCTTTATTATCTGTATGATTCAAATGTACAGTTAAATTGCCAAAAATATAGGCTACATTAATGAAAATGGCAGATGAAATATATTTTGAGTACTACTGTCGACTGAGGACATGGAATAGAAAAGATTTCTATGGGTGGTGCATTTTTTTATTTTTGCATGATAGGACTAGGCAATGGTTGGCAAATAACTAAGTACATTTATTCCAGTAACTTTAACAAACTTCAATTGAGTACCTCCATTTTTAGACAACTTCAGCACACAGTTACACACATTCAGACCTACTTTTCATGTACAGTTCCTCATTTATTGACAATATTAATATTCTTTTATGATTGTTGGATAAAGGATGCTGCTCAGATACAAACTAATTTTCATTGCTTATGTAATTAAATTTCAGCTGTAGCAGCCAACGACCTTGTGTTGTAAAAGCTATCAATGACTGTACATGATGTCTTTCTCAGACTGATAAGCCTGTCAGCTGATAGCAGCAGCAGCAGCAGGCAGATGGGGGTACTGCTGCACAAATATCCGGTCTTACAAACCACTCTCTCTCTTTTTTTTTTTTTTTTTTTTTTGTGGAACAAGTGTTTATTAATTTTTTTTTTTTTTGGTATCCATGCTTTTTTTCCCCTTTATTGAAAAACACAAATCAAACAAACATAGACGCCAGGGGGTGACATACATTCAGTGGCAAAAATTCAGAATATAATATGGCTTTCGCATTTGTGTCTAATGGTCCTAATATATTGCTTGACTTAATTTTCAAAAATGCAAAAGAGTGTTTTCTGATTAGTATATCGACATTTATGAATAAACCATTTAGCCAGTAGTACAATAAGGTTAATAATATAAAATTGTCTTACAAACCACTCTCGTGTGTACCTTTGTACTATTTGTCAACACTGCAGCACCCTCAATTTACTACTATGCAGAAACATTCTGAAGTGCCTGTGTAATGTTTATAGGTTTGTTATGCAAAGGCACGAGGATACAGAGTTGACATGTAGCCCTACAGGCGGTAAATTTGCCATAAAATAACACTCATATTTACTCATATGCAGAATTTATAACGGTTAAACAGCAGTTGTTACAGCTGCCCTTACAAACATCGCTGTTACGCAAATGAGAAATCACAGGAGCACCCCCCACACACATACCAAGTCGCTACAATGGAGGATTACGTTACCGTTGGGGATAAAACAAAGCACAGTACCATCGCCAGGAGTGCTCCACTGCTCGCCACAGCCCCAAATGTCAAAATTACATATAAAGGCCTCATTTTTATTTTAGGAGAGGCCACATACATCCTAATGAATAGCTACATTGAGGCTGCTGACTCCGCCCTGCAGTTTGTTGTGAAACTGCGGTTGGTCTGAATACAACCATTCGTGTAAATTATTATTAATTTAATAATTATTATTATCACCGCTGTTATTATAAATATGACGATAATGTTAGTATAACAATTGCAATACGGAGAATAATAATAATAATTAATATTATAAAAATCTTTTGTAAAACTCCACCCACACGCTTACGTCATCAACCTGCGTCGCAACAAACGGAAACGTGTGTCGCGCCGTCGACAGGAGCCGTGCTGATAAATCAACAAAAAACCAACAACTTTAAGTTAAATCTAGAGCAAGTGGGACATTTGAGGCGATATGGATGACGAAGAGGAAACATACAGACTATGGAAGATTCGTAAAACCATCATGCAGGTGCGTTACGTTTAAATGTTTTTTTTTAGCTTGCTAGCTTAGCATGTAGCTTAGCTTAACCGGCAGGTTCCGCTCTGTAATGTTGGACACACATTGTAATGTTGATTCTGCCATCAGTGTAGGGCAGTTTATTGGCAAGCAGTTTGCTTCTAGCTGATTTTGTCAGGGTAATTCAACAGCAGCTGATCCTGGGGAAGTGCCACTTCCTTTGCAGAAGCAGAAGTTCTTTTTAAACAATGTTTTGATCAGTGAAAAATGACAGTAAAAGCCAGATACATACACGAATAGAAAACACTCTAAAGAGCTAAAAGCTGACATAGAAATAGGTAGTTACATAAACCATGTAATCAACGAGAAATAAAGGTACAAAAAAGACAAAAAAATTATTCAATATTGTTATAAATTGTTTTGTTTTACCTCTAACAATGTATATATGTCTCTATATACGCTCTCTAAAGGTCAGGTAGGTTTCAGTCGTCTTCAAACTTAAGCTCCCAGAGAGCATTTGCATATTTTTTTCCATAACAGAGCAGTTATTCTCTTGATCTTAAGAACTCCAAAGTCTTCACTTGAATGGAGAACATTCTTACCCACCATCCACCCACCATAATTTGCAGGACAAGTTAATGTCAGTTGAGCTTTTCAGTCTGCAAACCTATACAGTTGCCATACACTAGGAGATTTTAAACCCTAAATAAAGACCTAATTTCAATCTTAAAGACAGATAAAGTAAATCCACACACTGCCTTGTAATTGTTGTTAGAGATGGTTTACAGGCTGGAAGTCGAGAGGTGCCCGACAGATCTCGTCTCTTTGAGTTTGCTTTTAAAGATTATAGTTTGTCCTGTACATTCACTGACTTAATAATATCATCTTTAAATTCTCAGCTGTGCCATGATAGAGGCTACCTGGTGACACAGGACGAGTTGGACCAGACACTGGACGAATTCAAGAGTCAGTTTGGAGACAAGCCCAGCGAGGGTCGCCCCAGACGCACAGACCTCACTGTGCTGGTGGCGCACAACGATGACCCGACCGACCAGATGTTTGTTTTCTTTCCTGGTAGGTGTACACCTGTTATTGGACACTAGGTGGCCAGCATGCCTTTATAGAGATACACGCACTGTCCTAGGACTTAAGATGTGTCCCATATATTATCTTAAATGGTGAGCATTTGATTTATGGCTATGCCTATGACACGTGGATGTTAATTTTCACTTGTCAGAGGAGCCCAAGGTGGGAATCAAGACGATTAAGATGTACTGTCAGAGGATGCAGGAGGAGAACATCACACGAGCCATCATTGTTGTTCAGATGGGCATGACACCGTCGGCCAAACAGGTAAACATCTATATCATATTTAACAAACCAGCACAAATTGTGTATGAAAAAGATGAAGTATGTGATTTCTGAAAGTTTCCTGCAATGATTCTGTGATTATCCTGTTAATTAACTTCATGTTTTGGATCTTGCTCTCTTGGTAAACACACTTAATGAAATGTCTCTTTACAGTCTCTCGTCGACATGGCACCCAAATACATATTGGAACAGTTTCTACAACAGGAGCTGCTTATTAACATCACAGAGCACGAGGTAAACAACAGACTCATAAGTCTACTGTATTAAATCCAATCGACACTACGTTTTTAAAATGATCTTACAGACAGTGCCTCAGATGTAGAATTCCATTTTTGTTTTTGATGCATTTTTTCTGTCTTTCTTCCAGCTTGTTCCAGAGCACATTGTCATGACAAAAGAGGAAGTGACTGAACTTCTGGCAAGATAGTATCCTTAAACACATTGAAATATTAAAGTAACTGAATTTTAAAATGTTTAAATGAGACGTGCCTGCTGAAAAATGCACTTGGTCATCTTCAGACGATTCACTGTTTATAGTTAAGTATAAAATAGCAGTTGAATTAGCTGAAGACCACCATCGAGCTGTATTTGGTGTCTTTTTGAGGCTCAGCTTTTCATGAAAATATATTTGTTATCCTCACTTAACATTTTTATCTCAGTAAATTGAAGGAAAGTCAGCTGCCTAGGATCCAGGCCGGGGACCCTGTGGCTCGCTACTTTGGCTTGAAAAGAGGACAGGTAACACATCTAATGATGATAATGCATAAGATTGTTACTAATACAAGGGTGCATGGTGCTGTGCTTTTGATCTTGGGTTAATCCTCTGATAAGCTGCTTTTCAGTAAAGGAGTGTGATCGCTCAAACAAAGTTTCAGACCCATTATCTTACAAGACATGATGTTTTAAAGACATTCAAAAGATAAGTCCATTTCATTATGATTTGGGTCTTATTAGGACTTGTAGCAATGTTATGTGTTTAAACTATTTTAGCACTACAGGTAGGAACAGTGACCAAAAACTGTAATATACTAGACTTTTGACTTAACTAAACATTTTAAACATACATTGATTATGTAAGGGACATTCTCGGAACCCATCAGCTGTATTCGGCGTCTGACTTCCGGCAGATGGCGAATACAGCCTCTGGGGGCAGACCCCCGATTTTTTGGCATTCCGGTTTGATTTGGGCGGAGGAGGCGAATTTCCGTTTCCGACTTCCGTTTATATATAAGTAAATATGCTGAACCACTGCGATGGATTCAGAGTTTGCAGTGACGCCAATTATGTTCCGCCTCGTTAGTTCACCGCACGGAGTGTTTAACCTGGCAACAACTGCAGCCGACTCAAACGTGATTGGTCAATATCACGCGGACTACAAACAGCCTACAACCGGAAACCAGGGCTCTTCCGCTCTTCTTCCGGAGGCAAGATCTCCGGGATTTGCCTACAGACTCTACATTCACTGAATGTAGAGTGCATTCTAGAGAATGTAGAGAACGGCGTCATCAAGCATCTTGTTATCCGGAGTGAGGACTACAGTGTTTTCTTCCGGTAAACGTAAACATGTAACATCCGCCCCGTCCCCTATCCAATCAGAAATCTTCCCTGCCCCAAACCTTGCGCAGACCCGAATAAAGGCAATTTAACTGATCTCCTGTGTAAACCCTCAACCCATCATGTAACCGTGTGTACAGATGAACAGTGTTTAGCTTCAACCCCATGAAATTCCATGTAACGTGATAGCAGCTGTAATTTGAATGAACCTCGACCAGTATTCAAATACAAACACACTTGTATTCAAAGTACTCAGTCATTCCAGTAATTCCTGTCCGGTCTGAAATTCTGCTTTTCTGACTACAACTTCAGGTAGTAAAGATCATCAGACCCAGTGAAACAGCCGGGAGGTACATCACATACAGACTGGTGCAGTGACACACAGGTGAGTGTGGTATCGCCAACTTTGCAGTGTTTTTTATGAAAGGATGAGACAGTCACGCTGATAAAATTTAGCCTGTGATATAAAGTGCATAGATACTTATGCACAGGGTAAAACATTAATAGCTAAATGTTCTAACAGTTATTTCCTGTGACTTTGGTTGAAGTCGGGACTGACCTGGGATTTACAGCATTTTTTGTTTTGTTTTCAAAATGCAGCAAAAGCCAGTATTTCTAAACTAATAGCTATCAACATGAACAGGTTCACCCTCAGTTTGTGCTACATGCATGTGCGATTTGTTTGTACTTTACAGTTACAGTATTTGCCAAAAAAAAAGCGAGCAAGCATATCAAAGCTTGAGTTGCTGTATGTGCAGATGATTTGACTGAAGATTAACAGAAGCACTACTGCACTCTGCACCTACATGTTCTTGAGATTCCCTGTTGAGATACTTAAAAATAAAACTTTTTTTAAGATAGTTTTCTCACTGTTTTTGCATTCACTATTTAATTTTACATGCCTTTGGCTTCTTTGATCCATGCTTACAAATGGCAGCACAGAGGCGGCATCTGTTACAGATAGATAAGAGCTGATTGTTGATTGAAGAGTTGTGGTAGATGCTTTCTGGGTTAACTGTTTTTAAAAGGAGGTGTTAAAAATGCATGAACCCAATGAAAAAGTGTTAACACATTTGCAAGAGAAGACTTAACATTTCCCAGCCCCCTGTGGTTAGTCAGGGAAATCTGCTGCTCACACACAGACTGAGAATTGATCAATTCATGTACCATAGATATGGTTAAAGTAAACAACACATACAGGCCTACAGTGAGATATTTGTGTGATTTAAACAGCTGTCTGTGCAGATTACACTTTACTAAACATGATAGAAATAGACTCAGGCGTCTATGGTTGCCATGGAGACAACTTAAAACCTTTTGTAGAAGCATTATGCACAAATGTTTAATTTCTATCAAACAATATTTATAAAAAAGTGTCGAGCACCCTGCCATAAATAAGGCTTTATGGTGTTGTAAAATGGTGATGATGAAGATCAAGTGGATCCCAGTTCATTAAGTGTATCTTAGCAGTCGAGAAACACTTTAATAAAACGTACTTTCTATGTTTTATTTTCCAGATACACTTCTGGATCAACATGTAGGAGGACCTGTGAATGACACAGACAACGTTCCATCTCTCATCAATCATCTATGGATTATTCTTTTGCTTCTGACTTGTGTTTAAATTAGTTTTCTTGTATTTACTGATTTTGTAAAATAAACTATTCAAAAAGAAGTCATTGTTTCCTCAAGATGATTTAGTCGCATAGTTTCACCCTTTGTGTACATTTAAAAAGCAACTAGAGGTTTTAAATTTAAAGCAGGACACAACTGGTAATTCTGTCTACTTCGTGCTGTAATGGTTTTAGAAGCCTACCTTCTTTTTCCTTTTGAAAGGCATGCTGAAGCTGCTGGAGACAAAAGCTACTGGAAATGTCGCAGCTATAAAACCACCACCCACTGTAGTGAACTGTTCCTCTAGTGCCCTCCCCAACACCAGGGAAGTGAATACATTTGCCCTGAATGATCGTCAGTGACGGTGTTTACATTCATTCTGTTCCTGCTCACCTTTTAGTTTACTCTTCCTCAATTTGCCTTTACACTTACGACCTGTAACATACACAAATATGATGTTAAAACAAGGCTGTAGATGGAATAACAGAACCTGAACAATATTAAAATAAAATGTTTATTAAAACAGATGAAACATCCACAACAGTGCAATACAGGCAACATTTATAAGAGACTGCTAAATTTATTTTTTTAAATGTTAGTGCTGAAATAAAACCAGCAGCACTGAAGGGGATTTGCTTTAAAATTCTGCACAGTCCGTTCAGATGTGACTCGCTACCCACTTTCCCTCAAGCTTGAAAGAGCAACCAGATAAACAGTTTAAAATACAAACTGACGCATATTACATTTGAGTCAAAAACCTCTTGAAATGACAGCAGTAACTGCATCACACAGCAGAAAGCGTGCAGACGTTCAGATAGATTGATACAGCTGTAAACATCTAAATACATTAAAAACTTGAATCTTGATGTACATAATATAATGGCCCTCTCAGGTGCAGGTTGTACTGGATTTTAATGAATAAAAACCAGATCAATCATTCTGTCACTCAACACACACAATGATTTTTGATAATGACATCAGACAAACTCTGGCTCACTGTCCCTGTTTCTAGTCAGGGGCAACTTCTTCCCACACAGACGCGCCAGTGGGAGACCCGACAAGCTCAACATGGGGGAGCACGGGTAGTTGTTGTTGGACTGGTTCACATTCAGCTCAGCCAGAGAGGCACTCAGATCCTGCTCCGCCCCTGTGTCGTCATCTGGGGGCCCGCTGTCTGGCAGCGCGGGGGGCTCTGCTCCACTGGGGTCGTCGTGGTGGTCCGGATCTGCGTCTTGTTCCGGGTCGGTTTGGACTGCAGACTGGCTGGACAGGTCCAGGCTGTCCCTGTAGCTCAGCTGGTCGTCATCCATGCTCACCTCGCTCTCCTGCTTCACCAGGCTGAGGGTGTGTGCAGTCCTCTGACCGCTCTCGTCCGGCTCGGAGTCGGAGTCGGGGAGCTGCTCGCTGGACCCAAGCGACCCTAAAGAACTTTCTAAATGGGGATAAAGAGGCCAGTGGTTATACAGGGGTAAAAAAAACACAGCTGGGTGCAGTTAAACAAAGGTACAGTCCGCACCAAAATCAAGAATACGGTTTATGAATCCAGATTGCTTTGGTCTAAGTTGCCAAGTGTTGGAGATATCGGGCCGTAGAGATGTCTGCCTTCTCTCAGGTATAAAATAACTAGATGGCACTCAGCTTGTGGTGCTCAGAGTAGCAAAAAATACATTTGAGAAACTCAACAGCAATGTGTCTTTCTAGAACTCATGACCCGGACACTCAAGATAATCCACAGACCTTGTTGTGAGCGGTGAGGTGAGGTAAGGTAAGGTAAGGTAAGGTAAGGAGTATCACACACTGTCAAGGGTAAATCATGGACATTAAGGGTCACTGCTGGGTAAGATAAGGGATAACAGGCGGGACAAAGGATGATCTGTAATGCTTCGTGCAACAGTTAGGGAGGCAAAACCTCCGCCCTGATGGAAGCATCTGAAACTCAACAAAGGGGATGTTGAGAGTCTGAGACAATAGACAAAGCTTAAGAGGTGACCTTCACTTCATACAGATGCTGGATGTTATTTAAAGTAACAGAGAACCATGAGCCCTCTTGCTGTGAGGTGACAGTGCTAACCACCATGCCGCCACCAAACCAACAGACAACGTTAAAAGAACGAACGGACTCGATAAAAGCAGAATAGAACAGTTTCATGATTGTCCTATTAATATCGATGCTCCTCAGCTTCCTTAAAAAGAATAAGTGTTGGTTTGCCCTCTTACAGATGCCGTCAGTGTTCATGTCAATTTGATACATGTAGGAACTATTTTCTTTCTCCTAACTATACTTTCCAACTGGATCACCACGCAGAAGGAGGAGTGCATCTACTCATAGACGAGAGGTTCGTCCTTGACTGAGCTCTAACTTTAGCTACCTCAGTGGTGCTGGGTGAGCACCCTTACATCTGTTGAAAGAAAATAGTTCCTACATAAAACTGCTCACAACAAGGTCTGTGGATTATCTTGAGTAACTGGGTCATGATTTCTGGAATTTTTTGGTGCTTTGAGGACCACAAGCTGAGTGTCATCTAGTTCCATTATATTCAAGAGAAGGCAGACATCTCTACAGACGATATCTCCAACACTTGGCAACTCACACAAAAATCAAATTGAAAAATAGCACTACAGGTAGGAGGGAAAATATATAGTTTTGATTTTGTGGCGAACTGTCCCTTTAAGGTCAAATCAAGTCAGGTGATATCTGTATTCCTGTTACTGTGATTTTAAATCCCATAAAGCTACTGGGAGTTACAGGAACATGAGTGATTAACGCTCTTAAAAAAAGGAAGTACTATACAACCTACTATACAACCTCGGCTTTATAAAAACTCACCACATCCCTCCTCCATCTTGTCAGAGTCTGGTTTGTTTGGCTCCTCTCTGCCTCCATCATCCTCTCCATCAGCGGAGCTCCCAGTCTTCTCATCCGCAATAGTACCCTGCACCGGGGGGGGGGGGGGTGAAGAGATTGTTATCAAGAAAAACTATGTGACAGTGTTGTTGCAACTTGTTTTTTATCACAGACAACATATCAAAACATGCAAAGCAGGAGGCAAGAGCTGTAGTCAAATGACGTGAGACTGCAGGTCATAAGTCTGGATGAGCAGATGATGTGCTGACACTTTAGAGGTTGTTGTTTAGAGGCTCTTGCCTTTATCAGGATGAGATTCATCAGATTTTGTTTATGCTTGTAAACTAATGGCAGCTCTTCTATGAGACCATGTTTCATTTGTTTAAGTTGAATTTCTTTGTGGTGAACTGACATTTTGCTGAATGAGGACTCCCAAGGGTCACAGTTTTCTTCAACTTCTCATAAAACAAACAGGAAGTCTTTAAATTTAAGACTTCATTAACGAGCCAACCCACACACCTTAATAAGACGTTTAATTAGTGGTTGTAAGTATGTATTTGTAACTAGATTAAAAGTTAATAGCCATGCTAGCAGCTGTGTGAGGCTGTACTTAGGCACGGTGGTGCAATGAGCTATATGCTAACACCAGTATGTTCACAATAACAAGCTTATGTTGAGCAGGTTTAATTGTTTTTTTATGGCCACCATCTTAGTTTGGCTTGTTAGCATGCTAACGTTTGCTAATAAGCACTAGAAATGAACTACAGCTGAAGCTTAATGGAGTTTCAACTAATGCACACAAATCAAACCACAGGGCACCGTGTGATGTCACACCAGAAGAGATAGTGACATCACACGGTGCCCTCACACCGTAACCGGTTCAGTTTAACTGGTGATATGGTGAAATGCAAATATTTGGCTGTGGCGTCCAAAATCTACAGGACCATAAGCAGGGTTCCTAACCACATGGAAAATGTGGAGGTCATGGAATTTCACAATGTCGTTTTCCAGGCCTTGGAAAGTCATAGAATTAGTGAAGTCCTTGAAAGTTTTGAATAGGTCTTTGAATTTTGTTGTGTGTAACGAAACAGAGTAATCTTCTGTGGAAAACCTTCCACAAAGCTTATAGTTAGGGCCGGCTCAGGCTCGGCTTGTACCAGCCCCTAGTTAGGCTGACTTAGGCCTAGTCTGCTGGGGGACCTCCTATAATACACAGGGCACCTTCTCTCCTTCTCTCTCTCATGTCCTGTTACTGCATCTTGCTAACTCGGCCGTACTGCATGTCACTAACTCGGCTTCTTCTCCGGAGCCTTTGTGCTCCACTGTCTCTCAGATTAACTCATATCGCAGCGGTGCCTGGACAGCGTGACGTGTGTGGTTGTGCTGCTGCCGTGGTCCTGCCAGATGCCTCCTGCTGCTGCTGTTATCATTAGTCATACTTCTACTGTTATTATACACATATGATTATTGTCACACATGTATACTGTCAGATATTACTATTTACTTTCAACATATTGTACCACAGTAGCCAGAACTATAACTATAATATTATTACTTTCATTAATGTTGTTGTAAGCTACTGTCATTATCGTCTGTCCTGCATCTCTCCCTCCTCAGTTGCTTGTAAGATATTACAGTGGTAAAATACTACAGTTTCCATGGTAACCATTTGTTTGCTTGTGCTCAAGCTTGTGACACCTAAGGTCTTTTGTGCAATGGTTTAACCATTTTTAAGGGATTCCTTCAGTATGATACCAAGATAAAGAGAAAACCTTAAATACTTAAGTGGACATTTTAAGGACCCCTGAAGAAAAGACCTGTTTTGTGCAACTGATTGTATTTTAAGAAAGCCTTAACATTGTGGACTTTAAGGAGAATCTTAACCGAAGGTGTTCTGTGCAACTGGCCCTAGTTCTCAAACTTAACTTTTCGTATTTTTAATCATATTCTAAGTATGACTCAAGCATGTCCATGTCAAGATACAGTTCTGTTACCTTAATTACTTCATAGATTTTTTTTCCAAAGACAGTAAACCACTTAAAGGTGCTCAGTGTTCTCATTAGCACTGATGTCACGTGGCTACTTTTCATTTATTTGCTAATGCGTTCTAAAAACTCAGTCCTGTTACTTAAATATGAATCATCTTCCAATGTGAACCTTTAAGAAAAAATAAATAAATAAGATAGCCTGCTGAAAAAAGAAAAAAAATGAGGATTAAATTTGAAACAGTCAAATGGGGACTTGTACCTGCTGAGTGGACGAGGAAGCAGAGCCAATGGTTTTGTGGGACTGAGAGGTTTTGGACTGGAAGATAGATGAATAGAAGACTATGAGGGCCTCCACGATGCGGGCTTGGTGAGGGTAATCAACCAGAGAGGACAAGGATATCGTGGCTCCGGTCGGACGAGGACGCATCAGGGAGGGACCGAACACAATACCCAAGTTACTGGGACTCATCTTGTTGTCGTCCTCTAACTCTGCAATCCTGCAGGGAGGGAGACAGTGGGAAAAATTAAGAATATATAAAAGAGCCTGGTCTTTTACATTCCTCCCCCTTTTCTTTTTTATTAAATTACTGACCTCCGGAGGTGGCGAATAATGTAGCGCAGTGTAGCGATGTTAGCCTTGGGCAGCTCCTTCAGAACCTCCTTCAGCTTCTCCACCAGGACCAGGACCTCGGGTTCGGTGTCAGGGCCCAGATCCACCAGCCCCTTACCCGCTGCTGGGGTGGACTCAGCCTCCTCTCCCTCTGGTGTCTCTGCTTCGCTCTGCAGACTCTCCTTCGCCAAACCCATCAGACTGTTGTACAGGCGGAACGGCATGATGGGCTCTGGCAGCTGTCGGTGACGGATACAGCAAGAGGTGTTAGAAGAGCTGAATTAGGCAGCACAGGAGCAATGACTACAGGGCAATTCTTATTTTGTGAAATTATATTTAATCAGATAACTAACAGAAGGATTCTTAAAACACACTAGGGTTCCAACGGTATGAGATTTTCATGTGCTCTGTGCGTACCTGTCTGAGGTAAAGCTTGAGGACGTTGCTGATGTCATGCGGCGAACACTGCGACAGCTCCACCAGCTCCTTGCCGTTCTCAAAGGCCTGACACAGCTTCTCCACACGAGTCTTCACTCCGTTCACTCTGTATATGCCCTGTGAGGAGGAAACAAACAGTTTAAACACCTCTGCGGCAAAAACTCACACATCCAGCACTCACATTACCACACAGTCACTTTCTCACCTTCATCTTGAGCGCCCGTCTCTCTATCTCGGAGATACACTTGGTGATGATGAAGGGGATGCCGTCACTGGCGCAGCTGGCTACCTGAGAGAAGTCCCTCCCGAACAGCTGCAGGCGGCCCTGCAGCTTCTTGTGGCCGCACTGGATGGCCAGAGTCTCCAGACAGCGCTTGTGACATGGCAGAAAGCACTGAGGACAGAGAGGAAGGTGTTGACCCCATGATGAGATGCTATAAAAGCTGCATATTCGTATTCTGAGTCTCTCTCTGCACTCTGGCTGTTAGGAAGACAAGATGAAGGCCTCACCTCTTCGCACTCGGCCCCCTGAAAGTAAACGTAGCTGTCGCACTCGCGGCACTTTGCAGGAGTCCGTAGCTTCCTCAGTCGGTGGGTCCTCGCTGCTTTAGACAGGCCGATGTTACGGAAAGGTCGCGTGGATACCACCACATCAGGATCCATGCCGTTCATGTCTGGAGACACAAACACACGTCACACACACTCCAGGAAACTTGTACCAAACTCACAGCCGACATTGACAGAAGTGTATTTTTGTTTTCCTCTCAGTCTGGTCAGTGATTACGATCTGTAACTCTTACTTGGCGTTTCAAATGAGTTCACATTCCCATCTTTCTCATCTGCATCCTCATTGGACGACATTGTTCCAGTGGATGACGTCCGAGCCATTTTGCTGATGTCACCTGGAATAAATACACAGTTTAAGTATTATCTCTCACACACAGAGACTCTCACACATGCTGGGAGGAAGAAAGAAGTGTTTGAGGAACTGAATTAAGCATGAACACACACACACTGAAATTCTCTCTTATGGTAAATGAGATACTTTTGTGTATGTTTCTGTCAACCTGTCACTCACTTGTGCTGGCAGTAGGAGACTCGAGGCCTCCCTCTCCTCCGACACTGTCGTCGCTCACTGTTGAACCCCACGACTTGTGGCCCTGCCCTGTGGGTAACAAAGAGACAAGAATATGTGAATGATCCATGTCAGAACAATGAGTTTACACAGAGTCATGTTGTCAACTGTTATTTATTTTTAAAATACAGAATGAAAGAGCAACTAAACTTGGATAAAAACAGGCTGGCTGTCTCCATAATAACGTTCATCTTTATGAAACTACAGCTCGCTTACAGAGGCAGGCGTCACTTACTCTTACGCTGAGCCTCTGCCTCTCTGTGTTCTGCGGCTGCTGTGTCCACACTGGTGGCAGGACTGTCTGTGTGGCTCGTTGGCTCCGTGTTGAAGCTGTCATTCCTTGGTCTGTGGCCATGGCTGCAACGTGGAATTATTTAGATAAATTATTTTTTTATCAGAAATTGGAGAAACACACTTATTAGCTGTCTTACTGAGAGTTACATGAGAAGTTTAATTCCACTCTGGACAGTAAAAGTGAAATGCTGGACAAACCGCGCCCACCATCAGTACAAGACAAACTCACCTATGCGGCGGTTGTTTGAATGCTGCTACAACTTTATTGTAGTGAATAAATATGAGACCAACCTGGCAGTAATCCACTTTATTCATTTACTTTAGTCACTGTAAAGGAAGATGTGATTCACCCTAAAAGTAACCACACGTAACCCTTACCCTCGCCTTATCCCTGACCTTAAATCAAAACTTTAAAACTAGCTAAATGCTAAATTAGCATTTTCCTCAGTGCTTCCATCTCCAGATTGGGAACTGCCCATTGGTTCGACATCCCATTGTTCCGACCATATTAAACTCATTGTTCCGAAGTCCGTTCCGAAATCATCATGATGCCCTGTGATTAAGGTCTGATTAGGTTTAGGCACAAAAAACACTTGGTTAGGGTTAGGAAAAGATCATGGTGTGGGTTAAAAAACAGGTTGTGGTTTTATGGGGGTTATGGTGCGTTCGTTTTGTACTCGGACCCACGCAGCCCTGAGATCAGATTTCCAACTCGGAAACTCAGAGCAACCACATCAACCCCAACTTATGAATTCAAGATGGCTGCCGGTCACATATATATATATATATATATATATATATATATATATATATATATAGTGAGTAAACACTCTGCTAAAATACTGTTTATAGCAATTTTATCTTATTTGTTTATTGCTACCTTCTCTAGCTATGTTTCCATCCAAAAGTGATTCGAATCATTGGGAAATGGGCATTAAAAGAAATACGAATCCTGTGTGTTTCCATTAAATGTACGGACTTTGGTGAAAACTACGAACTTGCGCGAGTTTTCTTCAGAACCGGACACAAAACAAGTCTCGCATTCTTCTTCTTCTACGTTTTCTGGTGGTTGGTAAATGCATTACCGCCTTCCCGACCTGGAGTATGGATATCACCATGGAGAGAGGTGCGCTACGTCAGACTTAATTTGAACATAACTGTTTCCATCCCCCGTTTTGCGAATCAACATTTTTTGACTCAAACAAAACCCGGCTAAAGTGAGCGGATTTTAGTTTGTGCGAATCAGGGGATTTTAATTCAAATTTTGGCGTTTCCATCATAATTTTCTGATGCGATACTTCTAGATGCACATCTAAACAGGCTGATGGAAAAAAATTTATATACTTTACTCCGTTGTCATTAACACACAGGTCTGAAATACACACACATGCACAAACAGGACCTATACATGCACAAAATGGCTTCTGTCTTTTATCCGCATCTGCGGCATCATCAGTTGGAGTGCATGATGGTTTTGAAGCTGTCTATACTCCAAAAGTGCAAGGGCAACAAAGGCTTTCTTGTGGGCGTTTATGTTTTTTTCCGACTTGTCCACCGTTATCAACTAGAATGCAAAAGCTGTTGTCAACTCGGAGGTTACGTCATTCCCACTTCCGACCTCCGAGTACAAAACGAACGCGCTATTACATGCCGAAGATTTAGTTAGCTTTGGGCGGAGCTAGGCTAGCCATTTCCCTGTTTCCAGTCCTTGTGCTAAGCTAAGCTAACCAGCAGCAGCTTCACATTTACTGCACAAATGTTAGGAGTGAGGGTGGGGGAATAGCAATACAGCATAGTATCGCGATACTTTTGTGAGGCAATATCGTATCGTCACGCAGTGCCAAGCATTGATTTTTTTTTATTATACAAATGATTAATATCACAAATACAAATTAAACTTTAGGTTGCTGCTGTGAAAAAATGGCTGAAGTGAGATGAACAGACAGTGACAGATGGTGACAAAGTTTTGATTTGAGGACATAATCTACACATGAAAAAGGGTGATATATCACAATATATCTGATCCCAACACTCAACATATTGCAACATATTTAAAACCACAATAATCCTGTATCATGATGACTGTGATAATATTGTATCGTGGATCAATTCCCACCCCTAGTGAGAGTGACATCAATCTTCTCATCTAACTCTCAGCATGAAAGTGAGTAAGAATATTTCTTAAAAAATGTCGAACGTTTTCTTTTAGGTTTAAGGATAATTGTGGCTCTTACTGTGACGATGAGCTGGAGGGACAGTAGTTCTCAAATGTATATTGTACATTCGGCTGCTCTGGCAGCTGCAGGTCTCGGACGTGGGCGGCGTACTGCTGGCCCGGATCGTACAGCTTACTGCTCTCACACAGAGTCTGGTAGTGAACCGGCAACGCTACCGTCTGCATGTGCATGAGCTGGTAGTACGAGATGGTCGCCTGGTGGAGGGAAGAGGAAGGGAAAGAGTTCAGATTAGAGTATAGAGTATGGCACATTTAGAAAGGAAGCTATTTTGTAACAGTGAGGTTTGTGTGTGTGTGTTCTGACCGAGCGCAGGGTCTGGTCGCTCTGTTTGATGACGTCCTGCAGTTGTCTCAGCACTGTGACCTTTGTGTGCTCCAGCTCCAGCTGTTGAGTGGTGGCATCTGCTATACATGTCCGGTAGGTGGCCTCCGCCTCGTCTGACTGCACACACACAAACACACACACACACATGCAAACTCTTTAAATTTACATCCTGTGTTCTGTTTTAATCTATCAGATTAGAACACAGATAAAATGAAGAGTGTCAAATTATACGTCACCCTGAGTCAACAACATACAAATTGTATTTTAAATTCATGGTGCTGAAGCTCTGAAACAACAGATGCAGCCATAGAGTGAAGTTGTTGATAAGAACCTTGTTGCGAGCCTCCTCCTCTATTCGTTTCTTCTTCTCCACAGACTTTGCAGTCGACCCTCCTCCCTCTTCCTCGGCTCGGCTGGCTGCTGTTTTGGCCTTTTCGTACTCCTCGCAGCGAACCATGTAGGCCTGCTTGGCTTTCCGCAGGTTCGCCTCACACTCCATCTAAACAAAGACAAATTTGTTCCTTAACTTCTTAGAGATAAATACAACAACTCCTGCTAACATGCTCACACATACACAACAGATCATACCAGTTTTCTCTTCGCTCGAATCCAGTGTTCCTTGATTTCCTTCCGTCTCTTTTCGTGCTCCTGTTTACGCTGCATCAGAGGCTGCACAGATCAACACAATGTGCACACAACAAGGTAAAACACTCCACTAATAACAGCAGCATGAGTGACCGTCGCAGGGTGACTCAAGAAACACCTCACAGAAGTTATAAAGTGTTCACTGCACAACAGACCTGAGTGAAGTTTACCTGGATGAAGGTCTGGCTGTGCAGCGTGTTGCTGGCCTGCTGCAGCCCCACGCTCTGCTCCTGGTCCTGCTCCAGAGCCAGAGAGTAGATGGAGAAGAGCGGCATTTGGGGCTGGAGGGAGCGAACACACACATGGAAAGAGAGGGTTCAGTATCAAACACAAACAGGGACAAAATGCAATATTGCTTTAACTTCATCCTACAGTTTAACATTCAGTATCACAGATGACCAGTGGGAGATATTCAGAGGTAAAATGAATGAGGCTTACATGTGTTATGCTGTGCTTGCAGGACTGGTATAATCTCTGGAGGCCTTTGGCGAACTCAGTTTCTGGTCAGACAGAGGGAAAGAGAACAATGTGTTTCTGCAGGGGTTTATTTAAATCAGGAGCTGCAGCTACTGATCTTAAATCACGGATTAATCTACATCTATTCACAATTTATTAATTAGCTTATACAATGACAAAATCACACCAATCACAACTTGCTAAAAACCAAACTTGTGTCATATATTTTTTCTGCTACAGTCACGTCATTCAAACTCATCAAATTTACAATGATATGAAAGAGTTCAGAAAGCAAAACTTGACATCTTAGAAGCTGAACAAGTCTCATTTTTACTGCGAAAACACATGATCACATCTGACTGTTAAGGTCTTTGAGGATATCATCTGACATTTTATAACTGGAACAATGCACTTACATATTAAAAAAAATAAATATGAAAATAAATTAGAAAACAATAAAATAAATTTAAAAAAAGAACCATTTCCACTGACTATTACTTTTTTATTTAATTATATTATTTCATTTTTTAAAAATTATTATTATTTATTATTTTCGGTGGTGTTTGTAAAATATTAAAAAATACTATTAAAAATAAATAAATAATTGAAAAAAAACCCACATCAATTTCATGTTGATAAACTTTTTTTTTTAAAGAGCTACAATAATTAATCGATTAGTTGACAACTATTAAATTAACTGACAACTAATTTGACAATCAATTAATTGGTTTGAGTGATTTTTTTATGACAAAAAAAGTCTTTGATTCCAGTGAATATTTTCTGGTTTCTTTACTCGTCTGACAACAAACTGAATATATTGGATTGTGGACAAAACAGAACATTTTAGGACGTCATCTTTGGTTTTAGGAGACAATTTTTTAACCATTTTCTGACATTTTGTAACAAAACAACTAATCGATTATTCAAAATCTACAGATTTATTGTCCATGAAAATAACAGTACGATAAATCCACAGACAGACTAAACCTTTGTCCCTCCCACTCACCCAGTGAAGTCCTCTTCTCCACGTAGCTCATCAGGTCCTTCATGTACTTGGAAATGGTTTTGGCATAGAGCAGAGCGGAGTCCACCCCTCCCTCGCTGTGCTGCAGGATCACATCCACTTCCTCAGCTCTGCCTACGCATCAACACACAAACATAGGTCACTGCGCAGGAACAAGCACACTTCGTTGCTGTGACGACGCAAAGTGTTTTGTTGCTTATTATGATTTGTGTATAGCAAAAAAGTCTGCAGCCGAGGTGTGAAGACTCAGAGCTGAAGTGACGATCTCCAACATCCTGTGTTTTATGCTGGTGATGACTGTGCCACTGCTGTGTTTCACTCAGAGTGGCTGATTCTGTAGTTTTTAATACTTTTTTCTTTGCTTTTCTGTGATAGACTGAGTTTTATGAAGCTCTGAAGCACATAGATGTACTACAGTATTTACATCAGCAGGGGGAGCCATACCAGACATCCAGTGTGTGAACAACATGTAATACCTTTCATGATCTGAATAAAGGTTGGATCGCTACTGTCAAACGTAAATGGATGACAGAGTACACAAACATATGAAAATATCATGACAAAGAAGCATTTTCACAAGATAAAATGAGTGTGAGTGGAAGGACAGAGGTGCAGAAGCATCACAGACAGCAGCCATGAGGGACAGAGAGATGTCAGAGTGTCAGTGGAGGAGCGGCAGATTGTCCTACCCATGTCCTGGAGGTCGCTCCTGAACTGTCCCCCGTCCGCTCCCTGGCCTGTCGCAGCGTACAAGTTCTCCATCGACTGCACAGCACAGAGATGATTCATTAGTGACAAACACACACCAAGGCTCGTTGTAAATCAACAGAATTTTTTCTTCTTCATCCAGTGTAAAGTTGGGAGTGGAAATCAGTCTGACTTTTACTCCACTACATTTGAGAGACAAATACTGTGCTGCTGACCCCACCACATATCTATGAAGGCTTCCATTACGGATACTTTGAAGTATCCCTTTGAAGCAGGTCTGGGCAATATATCTTTATTTTATTGATATCGTATGCCAGACCAGTGTTACTGGCTTTAAGGGCGGTGGCCTTGTGGGTAACCTGTGAGTGTGTGACATGTACTTCATTGTGTGTATGGAGGGAAGCAGCTGTCTCGAAGTGTCATGGTGAAGATGGCTGGTGGCAAAGAGTGATGATAACAGTAGAGTTAAATGTGGAGATAAGCTCAGGGCTACGGTTCAACCTCATGAGAAGGCCACGTTTGTTGCTATGTGGTGAAGACTGCAATGAAGCCATTGTTGTGAATGGCACGCGAATGCCTCGCCATCTTTCCTTCTGCAGAGTGGTCCGGACTGCTAGAAGCTAGATACCAGCTAATAACGATCTTCTCCATATCGCCCAGCTCTACTCTGAAGTCGGCAGGTCACCATCTTTTCTTAAAAAACCTATAGTCAGTTAGTCTTTGTCTTCTTTGTGCAGCACTTTGATTGGCTGTAAAACACTACAGGACACAGTAATGTCACCACTAAAATAAGACAACAAATTACTCTCTCTGTCGCAGCTACACATACAAATAAAACCGACACATTAAAAAGACAATCAAACGTTTTCTAAAAATCTGATTTTTGCAGTTGAATGATTTGGATTCTTTATCGTCTAAAATGCGACAGGCCGTACGCTGTGTTCATCACATTATTAAAAAACAATCTATCAGTCAAGGTCAAAGTGCTTGCTGTAGTTTTTGAACACTTAAACTTGGCAATGATAATAAAAACTCAACTCCACAAGTCGTCAAAAATTAATGTGTTCCAGCAACAAAGCCTTCATCACGCTGATGACGGCTTTGTTGCTGGAACATGTTCATTAGTATTTCGTTAGTTTTGCCAACATTAATTAAGTAAATTTTAGGAGCCCATCTGAGCGGAGTTGTTCTCCTAGTGTCAGTGTGGGTTTTCTCCAGGTACTCCAGCTTCCTCCCACAGTCCAAAGACATGCAGGTTAATTGGTGACTCTAAATTGTCCGTAGGTGTGAATGTGAGTGTGAATGGTTGTCTGTCTCTATGTGTCAGCCCTGTGATAGTCTGGTGACCTGTCCAGGGTGTACCCTGCCTCTCGCCCAATGTCAGCTGGGATAGGCTCCAGCCCCCCGTGACCCCTACCAGGATAAGCAGTTACGAAAAAATGAATGAATGAACATTAAATAAGTAAATGTATCTGTGAGTGTTGGTGCTCTGTTTGTTTTACGGCAGATTAAGGTAATTATTCCTCACTAGCAGAGCACATATGACCATATCTTAAGTCCATATTTGAGATTTTTAAAATGAAGAAAGATTAATTAAGTTTTTAGCACGTTGAGGTAAGTGATATTTGTTAAATTTCAGATAAACATTTTAAACAAACTTGTCCGTGCTCGTGGTAGATGCAGTTTTTTTTTTGCTGTGAATGGTCAAATCAGAGTCATTAGGTTCTGTAAATCCATGGTAGCAACAATACAACAATGTCTTGATATTAAAAAGAAAATGAACTTTTAGATACTGATGTGTTTTTAAAAAACAAGCACTTAAACTCAAGTGGTGGTTCCTCGAGCAAGATACTGGACCCCACATTGCTCCTGATGGCTGTTCCATCAGTGTGTGAGAGCGTGTGAATGGTTACTGAGCAGCAGGTGGCACCATGTATGGTAGCCTCAGCCACCAGTGTGTGAATGGGTGAATATGACGTAGTGTAAAAGCGCTTTGAGTGGCCAGAAGACTAGAAAGGCTCTATACAACTGCAGTCCATTTACCGTTTACCACATGGAGGTGTGTACTGTGGTGGATAACCCTACTGTTTTCTAATTGTCAGATGGGAAACACTGTTAGTTGTGTGATAAACTCACCCTGCTCTTCTCAGTGGGCAGCAGTGAGAGCAATGTGCTGCTGTCCACCTCTCCCATCAGCAGCTCAGACACACTGAGGAGAAACACAACACAAACACCTTTATGACAGCAAATAAAGCAGAAGTAGAAATACACTGTAGATATATATACAGTACAGGCCAAAAGTTTGGACACACCTTCTCATTCAATGTGTTTTCTTTATTTTCATGACTATTTACATTGTAGATTCTCACTGAAGGCATCAAAACTATGAATGAACACATGTGGAGTTATGTACTTAACAAAAAAAGGTGAAATAACTGAAAACATGTTTTATATTCTAGTTTCTTCAAAATAGCCACCCTTTGCTCTGATTACTGCTTTGCACACTCTTGGCATTCTCTCCATGAGCTTCAAGAGGTAGTCACCTGAAATGGTTTCCACTTCACAGGTGTGCCTTATCAGGGTTAATTAGTGGAATTTCTTGCTTTATCAATGGGGTTGGGACCATCAGTTGTGTTGTGCAGAAGTCAGGTTAATACACAGCCAGCAGCCCTATTGGACAACTGTTAAAATTCCTATTATGGCAAGAACCAATCAGCTAACTAAAGAAAAACGAGTGGCCATCATTACTTTAAGAAATGAAGGTCAGTCAGTCCGGAAAATTGCAAAAACTTTAAATGTGTCCCCAAGTGGAGTCGCAAAAACCATCAAGCGCTACAACGAAACTGGCACACATGAGGAGCGACCCAGGAAAGGAAGACCAAGAGTCACCTCTGCTTCTGAGGATAAGTTCATCCGAGTCACCAGCCTCAGAAATCGCAAGTTAACAGCAGCTCAGATCAGAGACCAGATGAATGCCACACAGAGTTCTAGCAGCAGACCCATCTCTAGAACAACTGTTAAGAGGAGACTGCGCGAATCAGGCCTTCATGGTCAAATAGCTGCTAGGAAACCACTGCTAAGGAGAGGCAACAAGCAGAAGAGATTTGTTTGGGCCAAGAAACACAAGGAATGGACATTAGACCAGTGGAAATCTGTGCTTTGGTCTGATGAGTCCAAATTTGAGATCTTTGGTTCCAACCGCTGTGTCTTTGTGAGACGCAGAAAAGGTGAACGGATGGATTCCACATGCCTGGTTCCCTGTGAAGCATGGAGGAGGAGGTGTGATGGTGTGGGGGTGTTTTGCTGGTGACACTGTTGGGGATTTATTCAAAATTGAAGGCACACTGAACCAGCATGGCTACCACAGCATCCTGCAGCGACATGCCATCCCATCCGGTTTGCGTTTAGTTGGACGGTCATTTATTTTTCAACAGGACAATGACCCCAAACACACCTCCAGGCTGTGTAAGGGCTATTTGACCAAGAAGGAGAGTGATGGAGTGCTGCGGCAGATGACCTGGTCTCCACAGTCACCGGACCTGAACCCAATCGAGATGGTTTGGGGTGAGCTGGACCGCAGAGTGAAGGCAAAGGGGCCAACAAGTGCTAAACACCTCTGGGAACTCCTTCAAGACTGTTGGAAAACCATTTCAGGTGACTACCTCTTGAAGCTCATCAAGAGAATGCCAAGAGTGTGCAAAGCAGTAATCAGAGCAAAGGGTGGCTATTTTGAAGAAACTAGAATATAAAACATGTTTTCAGTTATTTCACCTTTTTTTGTTAAGTACATAACTCCACATGTGTTCATTCATAGTTTTGATGCCTTCAGTGAGAATCTACAATGTAAATAGTCATGAAAATAAAGAAAACGCATTGAATGAGAAGGTGTGTCCAAACTTTTGGCCTGTACTGTATATAATTACATTATGAGGCAGAATTATATCTATACCTGAAGAACAATAAAAGTACCTGTAGACACCCTGAGATAGGCATAACTGATAGTTAGACTTACTGCTTTTTTTAGAGCCGTTCAGATGCCTTTACATCAAATTTAGGACAGATTTTTGGGCAAATCATGTTTTACTTATTTAAGCATTGCAGGTAAGGAGTATATATGTGGTCTTGTGCAGAGGTGAGTGTAAGTGTGAAGTAAAATGACAGTATTATAGTTTAAAGATTTGTAACTTTACATTAAAAAAAGCTTCACTCATTGCCACAAAAAGAAATGTAAAAATGAAATAAGATAAAATGTTTGTAGCAGTTTAGACCTCACAAACTCAAGTTTAAGACTATTTTACGACTTTTAAGCCTTTCTAAAATTGAATTTAAGACTTTTAAAAAGGACCTGCAGACACTCTGCTTCTACTGCTTCTACTTCTGAAATACAACTAGTAGTTTGTTGAATTAAAAAAGTAGAACTAAGAACTTCCACACACTGTCTGCTACACTTGCAATTTAAGGAAATGTATAGAAAGCAAGAACGTTTCGATGCAGAGACTGTCAGGTTATCTTCTTCTCCAAGACGTTGTTCTTGTTCCCAATATATTTCCTAATATTACAGGTGTTTTTCTTTTATGATAATCGTCCTGTGGTCTTCTCCTATGTACCTGTCGACCCTCAGGTGTGCAAAAGTTTTGCATTTTGAAGTGAAAAGAAATGATTTCCAACATTGTTTCATTGAAAAAAATGAACATTAAACTGAACACAAAAGGCACAAAAAAAGAAACCAACATTTTGAAGTGTGGTTTTCTCACTAAAAAAAAAAACCCTGAGTGAAATATCGCAGTCTTTCGCAATAGCATTAAAAAAAAAGGATATATTATGCAGCCCGAGGCAGTAATAATAATCTGTGTGCAAAAAAATGGCGGATATAAAAATGCAGAAAAAAAAGAGGAAGAGGCCCTTGCAGCGAGTCTCGACAGGTACAAACAAACAGGAGACAGGAAGTGACAAATAGTTTAAATTGAGTCACTTTTCTCTAACTGGTCTGATCTCACTCTAAAACATTCATACTGTACGTCAAAGCACTCATTTTATTTCTCCACATATCCCTCATCCAATCAAGAAAAAAACCCTCCTGACGTCTTTCATTTTGTTTCACTCGCCTGCTGAAACACTAAACATAAAAGTCTCCATCTTGGTGTTTTTTCGTTCATGACAGAAAAGGAGTCAAACAGAGGAAGAGGGGAGGAGAGAATGAGGAAACAGACACGTCAGGCAGATTTCAACTGTCTCTGCCAGCTCACTTCCTCCTGCAGCTCTGTGACAGATGTCTAAACCCTGAAATGGCACAGGCTAACATGTGATAAACTGCTGGTGAAATGTAATCTGATTACACATAAAGCTGACAAACCTCTCTAGTGTAGACTTCTACTTATTATGATGTTATTTTTAAAGATTAAACACACACAGGTAAAAAAAAAAAAAATCTTGGAAAAACAGACGAGATGATTTTATAGTCACGTTAAAGAACATATTTAATGTGTCATTCGTCTCAAGTATCTCAACTCAAGGGAACGTTCTCGTGATTTGTCGTCTCCTCCATCTGTTGCAATCTGTTCACTAAGCAGCCAGGTAGTCAACAGCATTTTTCAAGTTTTGGTTTTGTGTCATACGGTAGAAGAAAAGAACCACTTCCTGTTTTCAGCTCTGCCTCATGCAAATGTGTCACCATCGCTGCACTTCTCTCTCTGATTCCCAACAATAGTCGACTTTGTACGCATTAACACACACGCATTACACACTACCTGATTCTTCTGTCTGTAAAAGAGGTAATACCCGATTAGAGGCTGTTACAGGTCGCTATTGTTCTGGGTCAGTCTTCGTAGCAAGGACAATAAATAAACCAAACACGAGTGGTAATCACTGCTGGGTTATTTTTAGGATCAGAAGGTTATAATGTGATAATCAGACATGTTGTAGAGGTGTATCAGGTACTCACTTGCTGCTGAAAGCAACAGCGATGGTTTCAATCGCCTTCTCAAAGTCCTTCTTATCTGCCTCGTTAGAAGCCTCATAGTGGAAACCTGTAAAAATCACAACCATGTATCTGCTCAGGTTTCAGTTGTGATTAAAATACACTGCTGACAAACTGAGCACACACACCTGCACATCACACCATATATACAGTATCACCAAAGGATGTTCAGGTAATTTCTACCTAGTTAAAAACAAGTAAACATTTGTTTTTACTGAATTTGTGTGCATGGCTGAAGGTTTCCCTGCTCATCAGACTGACCTTTGACCTTGGATATGAGCTTGCCGGCAGCGGTGAGGATCTCCACAGTGTTAAGCAGAGGGTAGGTGTTGATGACCTGACGCAGCACCCGCAGGACCTCGCCTAAACACTCATGAGCCATGGGCCGCTGACCCTCCTTCTTACCTGGACGAGAAGGAGGAAGGAGGAGGATGAGATTGGACAAGAAGAGGGCAGACTATCTGCGCGTTCCAATACCCACACTGCCACACTATAAAGTATGCCAGGGACAGATTAAGTGTGTCAAATACAGTATACCAAAAATGCCCGGATGCTTTTCTGGCTATTCTGACCCACAATCCTCTGCACAGTGAAAGATTTGTCACATCCACTGTCAGAAGACACAATGATGGATGACAGCGCATTCAGGTGGCTGATGACCACTCATCTTAATATATAATGACAAAAACTCTGTGTGTGTGTCTGTTCCACGTTTTTCTCCTCACTGATTTGGTCAATCCATGTGAAATTTGGCACAGTGGTAGAGGGTCATGGGAGGATGCCAATGAAGCAATATTACATCAATTGGCCAAAGGGGGGCGCTATAGCAACTGATTGAAATTGCAAACTTTGAATGGGCATATCTCATGCCCTGTATGTCGTAGAGACATGAAACTTTGCACAGAGATGCCTCTCCTCATGAGGAACAAATTTACCTCAAGAACCCATAACTTCCGGTTATATAGATTTTCCGCCATTTTGAATTTTTTTGAAAAACACTTAAATCGATCTCTTCCTCGGAAGTTTGACCGATCTGCATGAAACTCGGTGAACATAATCTAGGGACCAATATCTAAAGTTCCCTCTTGGCAAAAGTTGGAAAACTTACTAAAACTGAGCTTCTATAAGGCAATGAATATTGCGGAGGGCGTGGCTCATCACATAGAGGTGTATAACATCTCAAGGGTTTCACCGATCAACACGCAACTTTGTAGGCATATGACCACCCATAATCTGAGGGGACCCCTCCATTATTGACCCCATCACACAAAATGGGGGCGCTAGAGAGCTAATTTCTTATCTAGGCCTAACCGGCATATGGATTTTTACTAAACTTGGTAGATATGTAGAACAGGACGCCTAAAGGTGACTGGAGAAATTTAACTAATTGGCAACTGGGTGGCGCTATAACAACAAAAAAAATGCTTAAAAATGGCTAAAATGCGACCGATCGCTGTGGCTCCCCCTGTGGACCAATGTTTTTTCTACTTTTTGGTATGACCTAGTCATGGTATGGTATGCTGTACATAATCATGGAAACTGTCAGTCAGTCATTCCGTCTGTCCCACATTTTTCAAAAACTCTGTCTGAATACACTGCTCTTCTTAATGGGTTCAGTTGACTATCTAATCTGCAATTTCCTATGACCTGTATCCCAAACACACACCATGTGAAACTGTACGTGGCCAACTGTGCACTCAATAGGTATGGACTAGTTTAGTAATAATGGAAATATTAATTGTTAGATTGAATAAAATAATCATAAATATAACCAACAACAAAAGGGCATGGACTAAGTGTTAAATAACAATGACAGACAAATGTATTTCTACTATTGTGAATATAATGTGTTTGAATCTACAATGTATGCAGTCATTACTTATTGCAAAATAACAACATCAGAGCTGTCCTGGTTGACCTCTGTCTCTACTTGGCTCAGTGAAACGTCATTCTGTTTTATCTCCATGGTAGAGGATGTATGAGTAAGAGGGTCAAAGTTAAGGGTGTAATGTTATGGGGAAGTGGTGTATCCCAATTGCGTGCATACCGCATGCAACAGTATGTAGTTTTTAAGGGCAGCTGCAGTACATACTAAAATTAAAAAGAAACAGTATGTGATTGGGAACGCACCCTGTGAGAGGAGCAACAACAGTAATACAAAAGAACCACCCCACTGGTTTTGGTTGTTTCATCCCATGAACTACGAGGTAAATGGATGCAAACTCTTTTCTAGTTAAACCGAATTGCAGAGACTTATTTTTTTTTGCCTTCCTTATAGAACAGCTGTAGAGCGGCAGAAAATATGGGAGACAGAAAAATGGGGATGACACACTGCAAAAAGCCACAGGATGGAATTAAACCCGGGCCGCTGCCAAGGACTCAGCCTGTATGTTGCGCATACTCTACCCTGTGAGCTAGAGGTCGCCCCAAACTGCAGAGACTTGTTTTCATACAGGAAACCCTTTAATAAAAGTTAAATTATCATTGTAAATAATAAAGTTGCACACAGGGATCCATTCTTGATTCTCAGATATCAGAGTGTCCTTGAACGCATCAGTAATGTAGGGTTCAGTCCATGCTGGCAAAGTCATGAAAAATAAAAGAATCCATTGAGTCATAATAAGAAACTTTATTGAAATAATGACTTAAATTTAGGACCTCAGAATAATTAGAAAATGTCTTAAAACTAGTAAAGCACACTGGCTGCACTCTGGCTGTGACACACCCGCCCAGGCTGACGATGGCCACTCAGACAATTCTTGTATTTCCAGCAGACGTGCCGCAGCATGTTTCAGAAGATACAATATAATTGTGAGGATGAGTGCACTTTTAATCACTAAAGCACAGCCATAAACCTTTGATCCATGTCAGTCAGTGACTTTGGCAGTATTAACTGAAGGCCACAGCACAACAATAAACACCATTATTGCCTTTGTCTGTAAAATATGCCTCGCCCAAAACAGAGACCATGTCACTCTTCTTCTACTATAAGTAAACAAGTAGGCAAATATCAAGGAAAAAGGACCAAATTAACAAAATCTGCTACAAAATCAGGCAAAAATACTTCTGAAAGGCTTCCAGTGTGGTGTGACGCCATGCAGCAGACGGGACAATACCAGTGGAATTGTTTCCCTTACAGTCAAGATGATGGAGAAGATAACAGCCAGTTAGGTTTGTTGTTTTTCGCCAAGCCAATTTCTGGAAAACTTGCAGCTCTACTGGCCGGTTAGGAGGCATGAGGAGTCAGCAGTCAAAGACCATCATTGTGAATCAACGGGAGGTCCTTGAGCATACAGTCGTACATGTGCTAAGGGTGGGCGATATGGCCATAAAATAATATCACGATATCTCAGGGTATTTTTGCGATAAAGATATTCTTGAAGATATGACAAATTAGTGAAAAAAAAATAATTTAAGAATATAGAATCGCAACAAAATAAGTGATATAGTTTTACAGTTTGCTTCAAATATTCAGTAAAAACTAAACAAAAATAATCTCTTATTTCTTTAGTTTGTGAACAGTGAGTGAGATTCAGATTCTGTACACAATATTAATAGCTCAACTAAATAAAATCCACCACTTATTACACATTAAATACAAAAAATGTCCCCTGGGATATATATATATATATATATATATATATATATATATATATATATATATATATATATATATATATATATATATATACATATATATATACAGTACAGGCCAAAAGTTTGGACACACCTTCTCATTCAATGCGTTTTCTTTATTTTCATGACTATTTACATTGTAGATTCTCACTGAAGGCATCAAAACTATGAATGAACACATGTGGAGTTATGTACTTAACAAAAAAGGTGAAATAACTGAAAACATGTTTTATATTCTAGTTTCTTCAAAATAGCCACCCTTTGCTCTGATTACTGCTTTGCACACTCTTGGCATTCTCTCCATGAGCTTCAAGAGGTAGTCACCTGAAATGGTTTCCACTTCACAGGTGTGCCTTATCAGGGTTAATTAGTGGAATTTCTTGCTTTATCAATGGGGTTGGGACCATCAGTTGTGTTGTGCAGAAGTCAGGTTAATACACAGCCGACAGCCCTATTGGACAACTGTTAAAATTCATATTATGGCAAGAACCAATCAGCTAACTAAAGAAAAACGAGTGGCCATCATTACTTTAAGAAATGAAGGTCAGTCAGTCCGGAAAATTGCAAAAACTTTAAATGTGTCCCCAAGTGGAGTCGCAAAAACCATCAAGCGCTACAACGAAAATGGCACACATGAGGACCGACCCAGGAAAGGAAGACCAAGAGTCACCTCTGCTTCTGAGGATAAGTTCATCCGAGTCACCAGCCTCAGAAATCGCAAGTTAACAGCAGCTCAGATCAGAGACCAGATGAATGCCACACAGAGTTCTAGCAGCAGA
Source organism: Epinephelus lanceolatus (assembly GCF_041903045.1). Taxonomy (NCBI): domain Eukaryota; kingdom Metazoa; phylum Chordata; class Actinopteri; order Perciformes; family Serranidae; genus Epinephelus; species Epinephelus lanceolatus. Next base: position 12,080,129 of record NC_135739.1, read on the forward strand.
CCCATCTCTAGAACAACTGTTAAGAGGAGACTGCGCGAATCAGGCCTTCATGGTCAAATAGCTGCTAGGAAACCACTGCTAAGGAGAGGCAACAAGCAGACAAGATTTGTTTGGGCCAAGAAACACAAGGAATGGACATTAGACCAGTGGAAATCTGTGCTTTGGTCTGATGAGTCCAAATTTGAGATCTTTGGTTCCAACCGCCGTGTCTTTGTGAGACGCAGAAAAGGTGAACGGATGGATTCCACATGCCTGGTTCCCACTGTGAAGCATGGAGGAGGAGGTGTGATGGTGTGGGGGTGTTTTGCTGGTGACACTGTTGGGGATTTATTCAAAATTGAAGGCACACTGAACCAGCATGGCTACCACAGCATCCTGCAGCGACATGCCATCCCATCCGGTTTGCGTTTAGTTGGACGATCATTTATTTTTCAACAGGACAATGACCCCAAACACACCTCCAGGCTGTGTAAGGGCTATTTGACCAAGAAGGAGAGTGATGGAGTGCTGCGGCAGATGACCTGGTCTCCACAGTCACCGGACCTGAACCCAATCGAGATGGTTTGGGGTGAGCTGGACTGCAGAGTGAAGGCAAAGGGGCCAACAAGTGCTAAACACCTCTGGGAACTCCTTCAAGACTGTTGGAAAACCATTTCAGGTGACTACCTCTTGAAGCTCATGGAGAGAATGCCAAGAGTGTGCAAAGCAGTAATCAGAGCAAAGGGTGGCTATTTTGAAGAAACTAGAATATAAAACATGTTTTCAGTTATGTCACCTTTTTTTGTTAAGTACATAACTCCACATGTGTTCATTCATAGTTTTGATGCCTTCAGTGAGAATCTACAATGTAAATAGTCATGAAAATAAAGAAAATGCATTGAATGAGAAGGAGTGTCCAAACTTTTGGCCTGTACTGTATATATATATATATATATATATATATATATATATATATATATATATATATATATATATATATATATATATGAATCAACAGGTAATTTCCTTCTTTTAGCAAAATCCTAAATGATTTGAGTTGTTTTTTTGTTTTTTTCCACCTGGACCTTTATGCTCTGCCATTTCTCCTCTAATCATCACGCTGTAACCTGTGACAGGCTGTTATGATACCACAACAATTCACATTGACATGTATGGAGTTTATTCACGTAGGTTTACATTACCAAAGGTTTATGACAAAACCACTTGACGACACTGACGAGAGAGAAGAGGGAGAGATGCTGTGCTGCAGCCGGAGGAGCCGCTGAATGAGTTCCCTCTGAGCAGTAACTCGCTAAAGACTCTGAGAAGTCCGGGGCTGTTCATAAAACATTCAGGACGCCACAGTTTATTCCACACTACTGAAGCTGCTCCTCTTTTTGGAACCACCAAGGAGTCGGTAATAATTTTGCTTTCAGCTATGCTTGTTGTTGCCGTGGGTAACAGTATGACGACAATATGTCAACAAGTCGAAATATCGCAAGTATCACAATATAAATTTTTCATATCATATTAGAAATCATACCAGTATTATCATGAATGAGATGATATGGCACATCTCTAACATGTGCATACAAAATAAGAGGCTGATTGGTCCAGTAGTTTGTGAGATTAGCTGTGGACATATTCACAAAATCAAAGGCATGATCACCTCCAGGCTGATGCCCATTATTATTTTGATAAAAGTTTCTCGTTACGTCACAATTTGAAGTCATGACTGATTAACTGTGATACAAGGTCATTGTTTTGAGAAAGTTTCTCATTATAACGACTTACATAATCTTTATGTTGGTGGAAATGGGCTTCTGCACATTTACAACTTGTTGGACCAAACATAAAAGAACAATTCCTCTCTGTCTTAAAGGAGTAGTTCAACATTTTGGGAGCTGTGCCTTTTCTCGTTCTTGCCTGGCAGCCAGCGGACTCAAACAAAAAAAATGTGTTAATTTGTGAGCTTTGTGGGTGAAGATTGCTTCAACAAACTCAACTTACCAGCACCTCAAAACCTCCCTAATTTACACTTTCTATCTTGCATGTTTAACTTGTACAAAAACCGAAGTGTAAATGTGACACATTGCAGTTCTTTGCAGTAACTTCCTGGAGTCTGCGCAAGAAATAGTCCAGCACATAACTGCTAATTGATGTTTCACACTTTGTACAACTCAAACAAACCAGATACAAAATGTGAGTTAGAGAATTTGTCGGCAGATTTTGTTGCCTTTAAACAGAGCCAGGCGAGCTGTTTCCCCCTGTTTCTATCCTTCATATATACATATGAGAGTGGTATCAATCTTCTCACTTAATTCTCAGAAAGAAAGCAAAAAGCCTTGTTTCCAAAATGTGTGTCTCTGCCGCCTCCACACAGGATCAGAGCGGACAGAGACAACAGGGCGATGGCACTCCGAGCACAGACAGTAAGGTCAGTGATAACGAGCAAACAAGTCCAGAGTGTCAGACAGGTCAGGTCAAGCTCCAGTGTCAGCTCTTCTGCTTTGATGTCACTGGTGACACATTTGCAGCCTGCATCCTCATATCCTCTTGACACACGCACACACACGAGGACTGGTTTCATTTAACTTTTCTCTGTGTAATGTTGCAACCTCATACTCCTCTGTAAACTTTTCTTCTAATGGAGGCAGCTCGTTCAGGGAGGAGGCCAGAGGGCAGCCGATCCTCCGTCCTCCCACCGTCTGTCTGTAAATGTGTGTCAGAGTGTCTCAGACAATAAGAACAGAGTGACCTGAGCACTGTGCCACGGAGGATGTGGTCTCTATTGTTTTGCAAGATTTGAAACTAATCCTCGGGCTGAGCTACATCTGCTTTCTGTGGCTGATGAAAACAAATCACCTTACTCTCAAACCGGTTGGGTTGATGTTCAGGAAGTAAGGTGGGACCTAACAGCCACGAGGAGCTCCTGATTAAGTGGAGCACTGAATTGCAGTTTGGAGGAGGTGAGGCTGAATCTCTGATTGTGCCACTGATTAAGAAGAGGAGGCGTCGTGTCGCGGCGATGCAGCCAGCCTATCAGAGGAGGAAGTGTGGACGAGGCCCTTCTGTCAGAGGCTATCCATCATGGCTTCCTGTTTAGAAAGCACTCTCTGGGTGGAGAACAAGACAGAACAGAGCCAGATAACGGCCGACAGAGAGACACAAACAAAGCTCTTTGTTTCATCTGAACCACAGACCTCTGCTCTGACACAACTGGCGAAACCTTCAGCGTAAAACACACCTGCTCGTCTCAGCTCACACTTTCAGTTTGCTTCAGAATCGACTCTGACGTGGTGGTGTTTGACTCCATGAGAAAACTACAGGTGTTTCGCCATTTTAAGCCTCGCTGCATCACACGGGAGGGGAAGAGTGTGTGAGTTTGAGGCAGCGGTAAACAAGAAGCAGGCTTCCTGCTGGAGACAAGAGCGCGGTCGAGTCTGTGGGCGCAGCGGAAACGCAGCCCTTCACTTGGAGAGAGGACGCTCACAGCCACTTGTTAGCTAACTTGTGCAAGGTGGCTCCACCCTCGTGTTCCCTTCTCCCCTCCCCCTCAAACGCTATGCACATGTGTCGGTAAAGAGGACTGATGTAAGGTTGACGAAAACCCTTTTGGGGATACCGCATCCTCTTCATGTAAGCCCTTGTTAAAGCGAACTGAAGCATGTGAAGGGGACGAGGAGAGGCCAAGCAGTATTCTTCTTTCAGTACAAACACAGAAGAGAAACAATGAAATGCGTCAGGAGATGAAAATCAGAAGTGGCCACACACGTAAAGAGAATATGTTTTGTCTCCTCGGTGGTGAAAACAAGCATTATTCATGTCTTTAGATCCGTGACAGCAACACAGAGCCAACTCACAGCACGTCCTCACACGTTTCTGCTCCAGCTGACAACACACACTGCAGCCCGATCAATTTGATGGTAAATATTTACACCAGATCAGCGTTTCTGTGTGTTGATTTGTGCCTCAAATTAAATTAATCTGTCGTCGAGCTCACCTTCAGCCAGCACCACATCCTTCAGTTTCTCCACAGCCTCTGCGAAGCGCGCCACGTCCCTCAGCAGGGCCGGGATGTCCTCGACCTCGATGGCCGTGCTCTCGGGACCATCAGACGGAGTAGTCGGGGTCAGGGCCCCTTTGCCCTGGCCTTTAGTGAACACCCACGACTGGAGTGGGAAACCTGAGGAATCACAGAGAACAAATGCATTTATTAAGCAAAAATGACATTTTTCAGCCTCAAAATCTCCCAAGAAATATTTAGACATTTTAGGAAATACACTCCCTTTATGGCAAAGAATTAGCTAATTACATACTGTACTTTAGCTTAACCTTAAAGGAACACTTCACCCACAAAATGATTATTTGTGTATCAATTACTCACCCTGTGTTACATTAAATTTGTGTAGAAAACTTCTCGCATGCCTCCACGGTGAACAGACAATTCAAAAACTGACAGTTCTTGATTTATGGGGTACAAGGGGAGCAAATTCAACAATAGCAAACTATACAACATCCGTTAACAAACTCTCACACAGTTCCCGCAGTATAACCCAAGTCTCATTCATACAGTTGTATGCTCAGTACTTCACAAACACATTCATTTTCCCTAAAACTGTGCGTGACTTTATGTGGAAGTGTTATAAATAGTACAATCAAGTAGTGTGCTTCGGTAAGCACATCCGTTTGAACCCTACTGCTACACGACTGCAATTCATATAGGAAGCACTGAGCAAACATCCGGATAAATGAGACTTGGTTTATACTGCACAAGTTGTGTACGAGTTTAAAAATTAATATTTTGATATAGTTTTGCTGCTGGTAAACATGGCTCTTTTACTTTTCTGTTTTTGTATTCTTTGTTCACTGTGGAGGCGTGCAGGATGATCACAAGTCCTGATCACAAATTATGTGTTACACTGGGTGAGTAATTAAACAAATTTTGTTTATCAGTCATTTTGTGGGTGAAGTTTTCCTCCAACAATTCAACCCACTCAATCTTAATCTCCTTGATTAACACTTGTACAAAAAACAAAGTGTAAACGTGACATGTTGCAGTTTTATGCAGCAACTTCCTGAAGTCTGTGCAAGAAATAGTCCAGCACATAACTGCTAATTTACACTTCATTTTTTTAAAGAAACCAGATGTAATATGTTAGTCAGAGGATTGGTTGGTGGATTTTGTTGCCTTTGGACAGAGCCAGGCTAATTGTTTTCCCCTGTCTCCAGTCTTTATGCTAAGCTAAGCTAACCAGATGCTAACAGACATGAGAGTTGCATCAATCTTCTTATATAACTTTGCTAAAACTTGATTGAGTGTATTTTCCAAACTGTCAATCTATTCCTTTAAATGTGAGGTTTTGCTGCTGTTCATTGTTTATTTTTTGGAAATTAATAATGTTTGAATTTTAGAGCATTGGTCGAGCAAATCAACCAATTTAAGAAGGTGACCTTTGTCTCTGGGACATTGTGATGGGCATTTGCCACCTTTTGTGTTGACATTTTGGAGACTAAATCATGTATTAAAAAAGACTAAACCACTAATCAACTGGAAATGAAAACTGTGACCCCGGGTCTGCAAACTTTTTATAGCTAAAGGCCTCAAAATTCACCTTAACACTCTGACTTTTCATTCATGCTGAAGTGAATTTAAAAAGTAATAATGAAACATTTTTTTCTATCTATTTCTCCCCAAATTAATTTATTATTTTTATTAATATTATTATTTTAAAAAAAGATTATATTATTTTTTTAATTTTTCTTATTCCTTGAAATGTTTTTTCTTGACTTTTTTTTTTTTTTACAAATTTTCCCTACATTGTTGTCTATAATTAAAATTTTACGCAGCCATGATTTAGATCAGGCCGTGTCTCCCGTGGTGAGCTGTGTTTGTCTGTGTGTTTGCTGTTGTTTGGGAAGATGGATGTGTTTTGATGTGGATAACTGCTGTTCATAAAAAAAAAAAAAAAAAAAAAAAACATTCTCTCCCCTGTACTGTGACTGTTCTATTCAAAAAACCAAAAACCTTTGAAGGGAAAATAGAAATTATTTGTTCTGGATTCATCTGCTTGTTAAATTTCAGGCAGGTAGATGGTGTATAGTTAAGATATTGTGTGCTCTGTACATGTGGCGCCTTCCTCTAGATTTCACTTTCTGTTTCAGCTCAGGTGTGGATGTGAAGTATGTTTCATTAACTCGACAAAGTAACGATGGATGCTTCAAACTGACCTGCAGCGCTGGCGTGTCTGCTCAGCGCCGTCGGCCTCTTCAGGGTGGACACAGGCGACGGGCAGCCCACCCCTTGCATCACCCCCAGCTTTCCATGCTGGGTGCTGGGGGTGCTCGGGCAGGACAGGGAGGGGTCCTGAAACCCGGCGGAGGACGGGGTGAGAGTTGAAGAGGAGGACGAGGGTGAGGATGAAGAGGAGAGGGTGGTGTCGCCTGCATCTTTCCGAGGCTGCTCCTGGAGAATGGACAGCTGAGAGAGACGGGGATAGAGAGTGATTTTAGTGACACCAGTGCCATTATTGATTCTGCTTATTGGTCTGACTCCATTTTTGGGTTTGTGATCAATCTTCTGTGTGTAAAAGAAGTGGGCCTACACGAGTTTACAGCATCACCTGTTTTACTACTTGAGTCCGAACACAATGTAGAAACAGTCTATCGTCTTCTGAGTGGATAAAATGAGACAATATTTGTACAGCTTTCATTTTCATTCAGGTTTTCTTAGTCAAATTAGAAATCTGCTGAGCCTGTCTGGGTGGTGCTAAAGTCATTAAAACACTGGAAACTTTCCCCTCAGTAATCGACGTGCTACTCAGTTGCGGAGAAGCTTGTGTGTAGGGTGTCAAATACATGACACACCTGGAGTTTAAGCCTATTTTGCGTTTCAAAATATTGCCACTCTCACTTAAAATGCTCATTTTACAGACATTACAAGCTGCATCTTCCTTCATGACATGAAGCCACGCCAAGACCATTTCGTCCTCGCCATGACTCCTTCATGTTGGAAGTTTCCAGCTGTGTAACGCACGACTTTGATGTCACTGTTTTGCAACGCACAGCTGTTAGAAAAACATTGATAAAAGAGGCACACGATTAGACGTATCGAACCGGTTCTCGATTCACACCCCTACACAGGAAAAAGGTCAAGATGATCACCTGATTCTAGCTTGACCTGAACAGCATGAGGGCGCCGACTCCTCTTTGCGATTAGTGGCCTTGAAACACAGAAGCAACAGCGCTGTTGTTGGTAAACACACATGTGAAGACTTTCACAAGATCCTGTGTTGCGTTGTGCAACAACTTCCTGACTCCAAGCTGCTGTCGGGTGTGGCAAACAGAGCCGAGGGGTAGAAACACCGAAATGTCATTTGGTGTTTGGAATAAGAACAGTGATATTTTGCAGAGAAATGACCTTCTCGTCTGTCGACAAAACAGAAGTTAAAAGTCACGGGAAAGCTGTTTTTCTGGCGTGCTTTGAGAATCGAGTCTCCCATGTGTGGTCGACTCGCACAGGTTGAAGTTTAGGCCTTGACAAGTGCACAAGGAGCTCCACTCAGACGTGCAAACATTTCACAAGAAACACAAAGCATCCCTGTACATCTGTGTTGGACATAAGCTGCGTACACCAACCTACCTGCTTCAGCCACACGCTGTGCTTGTTGGGCAGTATGTCCAGTCTGTCCTTGCCCTTCGACTCAGCTTTCTTAACTCTCTGACTGGTCGAGTAAGGATTGTAGCTGCTTTTGCCACTACGTTTCAGCATGCTCCTTCCCACTTACAGCCCCGTCCCCATTCTAACCAAGTCAACTTTTGAAACTGGCCTCACACACAGACTTTTCACACACACACACACACACACTGCAGCCTGACACTGCTTCAGTGCTGAAACCTCACTAAAGACACACTTCCTACGAGCTGGATGAGTCAGTGTGCAGTCACACACACATCTGAACATGAAAACACTGAATCATGAAGAACAGCAGGTTCACACAGTTTCTTATCTTACCAGTCACATTAATGGCACACACAACCTGTTATAGGCTCTAAACACATGCGCGCGCGCGCACACACACACACACACACACATACAATTCCCTGTTGTCCGGAGCCCTCTGTGTAGCCTGTCCCCTCCAGCTGAAGGTCATCTGACACACACACTCTCACACACACTCTCAGAAACCAGAAGTGATGCGCTACTCACAGACGGGGCGCTGCTCTGCGGCCCGGGGCTTCCTGCTCGGCTCTTCTTCGAGATGGATGGCGTTTTGATGAGTTCCCGTTTCTTCCTGGTGAACATCTTGAGCGTGCCTTTGCCGTCCATCCCGACTTCTTTGAGTTTCACGTACAGCCCCCCCACCCACCCCCCGACTCGCCACTTGGGTGCTGTGCCGCGCGCCTTCAGCGGGAGCTCGGTGCCATTCGGGCCGACCTTCAGCCACGGGAACTGTCTGTCTGTCTTCCTCCTGCTGCTGCTGTCGCACATCGAGCCGCGCAGGCTCACTGACGGAGAGACAGACAGCTCACCGCAAACTGTCTGTGCGCTCCCGGCATCCGCTCTGCGCGCAGTTTCCTCACCAAGAGAAGGAGGAGGAGGAGGAGGAGGAGGGACACTAACAACGACTTTTCGCTAACTCTTGGCTTCAGCTGCTCTCATGAAACTGTAACATACACCTTAAACTTTCTCATAACTCCACACTGACTTCACAGGAGAGCTGCGTCCTGACGCACACCACACACACACACAAGTGCTGCTTTGTCCAGACTCACAGTAATCAGCTCATCCTGACACACGTGTGTATCCAACGTGTGACCTGAAGCTTTTCATGGTAACCTTCCGCCTCCGCGTGCACCTCAATACATCCACGGTGCACCTGCTCCACACATATTCAGATAAGAGGAGACACCACACACACACCTGTATGTTTATACGGAGACTTTTAGAGGGGGCAGGTGCGCAAAGGTAAAAACAATATTTAACAGACCATGCACTTTATTTACAGCATAACCTGCTGAATTATAGCAGCACATATTTAAACAGAAACTAACACAGCGTACTGCAGTATTGGAAATTGGCAGTGATATTTTTGGATGATTTTTGGGTATTTTATTATTATGACTAATTTATTTATTGACCTACTTTCCTCTACTGATCCATGTGTCCTGTTTTGTTCTTGTTTCATGCCCATCTTCTACTTAGTTGTAAACTGTTATATGTTGTTATCCTGTCATGCTTTTTCTTTTAATAGGCCCTATGTATTTATTTTCCTTTCACTTATAAAGATATATTCAATATATTGAGTGCTTTAGACAATTTGTCTGGGAAAGCTGGGTCAGATGTTTGGTTCTTGTGGCCACTGTGTTGATGTCTTTATGTTAAACACTGTAATAAGAATATAATATAAAAACATATATATACAAATATTTATTTTATTTTTTTTAAATCCATAAAACTGTACAGTAAAATCACGTGAATTTTGACATGGATAGTCAGGGTCATCCTTGCATCCTGACTTTCATGTAACCTATTATGGATTTTTTTTAAGTGACGGTTCAGATATGAGGAAATTATGAATGTGTACTAATGTAATTTGAGCTGATTTTGGAGCTCCTTTTTTAAATAAAAAAAAGCAGTACAATAACTTCTAATTGGATTTCATATAATGTGCTAAATACTGTTGTTTTACTTGGTATATAAAATTTGAGAAATCATTCCTGAAATATGGGTCTTTCTTAGACCTTTTCAGCAGCTCAAAACACCCATACTGTAACACCAAGAATAGCCAAGCATCAAAATCCAAGCGCCAGCTGGCTTGACTCTCATTTTATTTATAACTAGATTTATTGATAATTGTTAAACATTCTTCTTGATAAGGGCCATGTGCAGGCCTTCACAAGCAAACAAAACAAAATCTAAAATACGCCTTGACAAAAAGGCACTTTGGACATCAAGGGGGGAAAGGGCAGGAGCACCCTCGGGCTCCCCTTCTGCACATCCCTGTTTTTATGTGCCTTCTATGCGGTGGCGGAAGAAGTATTCAGATACCTGAGTATAAGTATTGAGTATAAGCAATATTACAGAGTAAAAATACACAGCTACAAGTAGAAGTCTGACATTCAAACTCTTACTTAAATAAAAATACAAAAGTATCAGAAGTAACAAGAAGTAAAAGTATTCCTTGTGCAGAATCATGTATATTATATTATATCACTGGATTATAGTTACTGATGCATTCATGTGTTCATCACTTTAATGTTGCAGCAGGTAAAGGTGGAGCTCATTTTAATTACTTTATCCTGCTGGGAAACTTAATGCATCATAATTTATATATCATTAAAAAGTACAATATGTGCTTCTGAACTGCAGTGGAGTAGAAACAGAAAGTCGTACAACATGCAGATACTCAAGTTAAGTTTCAGTGCCTTGAAGTTGTACTTAACTACAGTTGTTGAGTTGAATACATTTACTTAGTTACAGTTACCACTGGTTTTATGGAAGCAAAAAAAGCCATAAAGATGTGAATCTTAGAGCAACTGAATACTTAAAGGGGGACATTCATAATACATGAATTTATTGGATATAATTCAACAGCAAGTATTCAACAGTTTTGATCTTGCCATATGTTGAGTGGACTCAAAACTACAAAATCAATACAGATTTTTTATGAATCTTTACTGCCTTTAAAATGTGACCTGCCACCTCAGTCTGGTGTTTGTATATTTATCTCCTCTGTGCACTCTGACCACCAGAGGGAGGAATGAAACCTGAATGCTGGACATGAAAGATTAAATGTTTTAATGTGACAGTTGTGGAGTGTGAATGTAGAGGAGGGGGCAGATGAACTGGCAAGCACAGTTGGAGAGTAGCAAACTACATATAAAACCTTTACTTTTTTTAAGATGATTTTTTTTTACTTTATTTGATAGGATAGTTTCAGCATGAAACACAGGGGATGATATGCAGCAATGTTCCATGGTTTAAAATCGAACCTGCAAGCCGCCACAGCAAGGACACAGCCTTTATACTGTACATCAGGCACCCACTCTTCCAGGTGAGCTTCTGGTCACCCAGTAAAACAAGTAGTTCAACTACATTTTCCAGTAGCTTACCAGTAGTTCAACTAAATTCATATTTGCATAGTTGCATCAAATAGCTATATTACTTTTTTGCCATTTTTTTGCGTGCTTAAACTTGAAACAATTTGTAGTTTACAAAAGTAAAGGAATGATTTTATATTTTTATGTCACCATAGCTTCTCTATTGAACCTCCTTTGACTACAATTAGTCCGACATTTTATTATTGCTATTTATTAGAGAAGTTGTTGCATGCTATTTACAAAGTTACCTGGCTGACTGAATAATCTTGCTTAATGCAACCGCCCCACCTGGACTCAGGTTTCTGAAGGATGGTGTCTGACTGATGGACGTGCAAAACTTAAACAGACCTTCCTGCAGTTTCCCATTGATAGTGGGGTAATTTAATCTTTTGGTTTATGCAGCACAGTGGTGCAGTGGTTAGCACTGTCGCCTCACAGCAAGAGGGTTCCTGGTTTGAACCTGGGGTGGAGGGCTCTAACCCCAGGGTGGGGGTGCCCTTCTGTGCAGACTTTGCATGTTCTCCCTGTGTCAGCGTGGGTTTTCTCCAGGTACTCCAGCTTCCTCCCACAGTCCAAAGACATGCAGGTTAATTGGTGACTCTAAATTGTCCGTAGGTGTGAATGTGAGTGTGAATGGTTGTCTGTCTCTATGTGTCAGCCCTGTGATAGTCTGGTGACCTGTCCAGGGTGTACCCTGCCTCTCGCCCAATGTCAGCTGGGATAGGCTCCAGCTTTTTCTAAGTAGTTTTAATTAACCAATCTAGATTTCTTCCCCTGTAGCTGTAGTTCAATGAGTTGTGGCCCCATGTGAGTTTGTAATAACTGGATTACATGCCAGTATATTAAAGAATACGCAGCATGTGACAAGACACGACACAAGAGCAGGAAAAATGCAGTAGCCACCTTACATATTTGTTTATATTGTGCGTTAGTGGTATCTCTTAACCAACAAATGTGCAGGTCATCAAATACACCAAAAAATAAATGCAACAAAATGAACCTGTTGCCTTTGGGGCCCCTGAGGGTCCGTAGTGATGGCCCTCTTCGCCCAGTTAGTTCTCCAGTCTCAGTGGGGAGTGTAATATCAGGTACAGTGTGTCACAGCTTGCTTTACAGTTTCATCGTCCAATTGTTGTTTGTCCAAGTCATTTTCACATGAGTAGCTGATACTAGTGATCATCATTGATCAGGGTTGTTTTAACGTAGGGAAATCCTGAGAGAAATGTAAAAGACGTTTACTGAGTTCTGCCATCTTAGTACGACTGAACAAACCCACTGCTGAAATCAGGAAAACAGTTTAATGTAGAAAAAGTTAAAGAGGCATCCAAACATATCATAAATGCTTTTGACTCACTTAGTATAATTTCTGATAAAACTATGTGTTTACATGTTACATACAGTAGCAAAGGGCAAACTGATTTATTTGACATTTAAGTAAAAAAATGAAAAGAAATCAGGCACTTCGATCTTAACATTCACGTGAGAACCTTTGCTGTAGGTGTTTCAGTAATCTGTTAAAGGTTGTCGAAATCTCCAACATCCACTCCTGGGCGCGGCCGTCAGTGTAGCCTGACCATCTTCAGACAAAACTCTGGTTCTGCACAAACACATGTACAAAATGATCCAAGAGAGTTTCTTAGAGGAGTGAAATAGTTTCCATGTCCGTGTTAGATCGGTTGAGTCCAGCTTTAATCCTCACTGGGCTCTAAAGTTCTGTCGCAGGACCCCACTCAATGTCATCCACATCGTCCTCGTCGTCATCGGAGCTGTCGCTGCCTCGGATCTGTGTGCGTCTGAACTGGACTGCCTGGTGATGATGTGCTAGCCTGTTAAAGTGCAGGACAGAGGGGTGGAAATAAGCAAATAGCCTCAGTCTGGCTTTACTCTGACAAAGACAGCAACGGAAAGAAGACTTACACGATGAACTGAGGGCCCTTCTTCTCCTCCACTTCTGCCTGTGGCTCTGCAGAGCGAGCCTGCAACACAAGACAAGAACATCATTTTGTTTATGGGGATTCTTGACAATGAAAAATGTGTTGAAACTACACAAATGTGTGTAATACAAACAAAGAGTACTATAGAATATATATTGTGGTGTTCCTGGATGTTTAAATGCATTTACTGCCAATCACATCGTCTACAGTGCTGACAACCACTTTCCAAAGTAGTTAATGTTTTGGTTATTTATTTCCAGGCAAGAAAATTTAAGCAACAGAGACTTTATAACTTGCTTGAAGCGTAAACATTTACTATAATCTTTATGTTGTGTGGTAAGAAAGCAGCTTTAGATCCCTCAGTTTTTCATTGCTGGTTCATTCAGTTGCTGCTGGGAAAATCAGGCTGTCAGATTGGGGGGAAAAGGATTGAAAAGACAAACCAGTATGTCGCTTTTAAGATTTAAAAAAGAGTTATTATTTGGGCACTATCTCACTTTTTTTTTTTAGTTTTTCTGCCATTATTTATTTTGCTAAGGAGACTCAGGTCCTGGGGAGAACAGGGAAGATTTATTGTAGACATTTTTGCCTTTTAATGGGTAGCACAGTGTAGCTTGAGGGGGGAGAAGAGAGGGGACGACATGCAGCAGGGGGCCACAGGCTGGAGATCAACCCGGGCTGCTGCAGCAAGGACGGAGCCTTTGTACATGGAGCGCCTGCTCTATCCACTAAGCCACCAACGCCCCGATTATCTGTTATCAATGATTAATCTGCCATTTTTTCCCCCTCAAATAATCGTTTGATTGTTTGGTCCATCACATTTTCCCCTGAGTACAAGTTGCCATACCTGAATCGTTTGTTTTGTCCAACCAACAGTGTAAAAGCCAAAGATATTTAATTTACTATCAAAGAAGACAAATAAACCAGCAAATATTTATATATTTTATGCATCTTGGAAACTAAAACAAGGTAATATTTGTCATTTTTGCTTTAAAAAATGACTTAAAACTTTCCTCTTGTGCTAGGCATGAGGGAAAACTACGGTGGCCAACACAAAAATACCATTATGCAAACGGCCCTGTCTATAGCCAGTGTTTGGTTTGTCCGTTCTAGGCTACTGTAAAAAACAACAAGGCGGATTAGCTCCATATGTAGCTATAAATGGCTCATTCTAAGGTAAAGAAAACACAATACTTTTTATTTTCAGGTGGTTATAAACTAATGAAAACACAGTTATGAATATGAATATCTGCCAATAGATGCTCATAAATCCTTCACACTGGACCTTTAAATAATTAACTGATCATGAAAATTGTTCATTTTGTTAATTTACTCAGATACTTACTAAGATAAATGGCTTCACACATATAAAAACACAGGTATAGTCCTTTAAATAAACATTTTGTTTACCTGGTCTAATTTCTCCTCGATGGCAGACAGGCTGGCATGTTGTGGGCTCTCAGGCGGCGCCTCGGCGTATGAAGGCTCGTTCAGAGTGTACCTAGTGGAGGGGTCGGGGGCTATAAAATCCGGGGGTCCATCAGATGGAGTGGTGGGTTGAACTGCATCAAGGGCGCTGAAATCTGAGTCTGTAAAACTGCGATGAGAGGGGTCTTCCTCCTCTGCAGCGCTGTGAGGCGGGCTGTAACTGTGCTGGCGGGAAGTCCTGGGCTCAGGTACGTGCATCAAGGGCGGGATCTCTCTGACTGAGCGTGTGTTGGCGTGAGGCTCGCTGTCCACGTCGGGGCTGTGGTGGCCAGAGGCGGGCTCAGATGATCGGGCTAAAGCGGCTCCAGCTACTCTGGAGGCTCTGGAGCCTCTGGGGAGCGTGGCTTCGTTCTGATCCCGGTAAGCCTCCTCCAGGTCCTCGTTGTCGGTGTAGGCCTCGTCGGTGAAGGCCTCTCCGTCAGTGTCCTCCAGGTCACTGGCAGCACTCAGGTAGTCGGACTGGGTTTGATCCAGAGCATCCAAGTCCTGTTCTCCACCACTCTCCAACTGGACAGAGAAAATCAGTTTAGTCATTAGTTTGCCACCACGAGATATGTTCAAAGGGACATTTCAACCCTCTCTCAGCTTTATTCAAATCTATTTATCAGTCTAGATTATTTTAGTTGCACTATTTTTTGAGGCAGACATCTGTACAGCTGATATTTCCAACACTCATCCCTCAACTCACACCAAAACAATCTCGACTGATAAAAAGCACTACGGGTAACAGGATAAATATTAGGGGTGTAAAGATTCATCGATTACATCGATGCATCGATTGATTTTCCTACAATCTAACTGCATCGATAGAGCCTTGGCAAGTTGTCCCTCACTGATGATGATATCGCTGTGAAATCGATTTACAAGGTCAAAAATCGATTATATCGATTACTAAGCATTTGTGCGTTGTATTTAAGCACGACAATGTTATATACATGTATTTTTATCACTTCTAATCGTAAAGTTGCTCGATTCGCTTCACTCTCCCTGAGTGTGACGTCATCGGCATGTGCCGGTAGTGCCGACTCAAAACAAAACGAAGCATGGCTAACAGCAAAGAGGAGGCGGACGAGCTGGAGATTTTCAAGCCGAATTTGAAGTCGAGTGTGTGGAAACACTTTGGTTTCTGCAAAAAAGGAGGTGTTCTGGACAAGTCGGTGGCCGTCTGTCTAATGTGTACTGACTGAGTAAAATGACAGAGAAGAAGCAGGGAAAACTACTGTCCATTCAACCTGATAGGTAAGGTTGCACTTTATTTTTGTATATTATTGTACTCCTTTTATACTGAGTAAAATGACAGAAGTAGCAGGGAAACCTACTGTCCATTCAACCTTTTAGGTTGCACTTTATTTTTGTGTATTATTGTACTCCTCTTATACTGATTGAAAATCACAAGAGAAGTAGCAGGGAAACCTACTGTTCAGTTGTAACTCAGCCTAGAGGAATATTGATCACACTTTTTTTGTCTTTTGATCAGCAGGTTCTGAACTTGTGATAATTATAGTGTTTAATAAAAGGTGAATGTTTTTGCCATTAATCGTTGCGTTTACTTATTTGTATCCAAAAGTAATTAATCCCCGATTCTCTTTCAAGAAAAAACTCCCCTGCACTGTCCACAGTATTCAGGTATGTATTTCACAATCACACTGGTTCAGTTTTTGGCAAAACAAAAAAAGTTACTGAATCGATTTCTAGCCCTTGAATCGAATCGAATCATATCGTTCTAGATGAGCCAAATATCGTTCTTGAATCGAATCGGAACCATGGAAAATGATATGAATTGAGTCGTTGAAAAAATGAATCGTTACACCCCTAATAAATATATATTTTTGATTTTGGGGTGAACTGTCCCTTTAAGGTGAATTTTAAGTGTGTAAATTAAGATATCTTATGATCCCGTTTGGACTGATGAAATTTCATTATCATTGGACCCATAGACGATTGCCAAAACTACTCATATACTTAACATATATATATTTTTTTAAATGTCTTAGATTTACTGTATAAACTGTAGCAACATACTTGAAACGAAATAGAAAAGTAAATGTGAAATGATCAGGTTTGTGTGTCATACCGTCACTTCAGACACCCAGACAGGTTTTGACTGTTGGTGGCGAATCTTATCTTTCAGACTCTCATACCAAATACCGGAGTTGGGCTGCAGGTCAACACGTGCTGCAGGGACAGTCGGGAGAAAAACACAGTGTAAAGTAAATAATACACTATAAATTGGTACAAGATATATGACAGGGACAGACTCTGCTCGTGTGTCAGTACCTGAGAAAAGGTGGCTGCAGTGTTTCCTCAGCTTGAGCGCCTGTGTGTAGAGGCGTCTGGAGCTCTTGTTGGAGTTGGGGTTGTACCTCTGCCTCATGGCTTTGACGTCCTTGCGGCTGTGAGGGTCCAGGAACAGCACCATGGGGTGGTACTGGATGTAGTTCAGCCTTTCCACTGCAGTGGGAGTGATGTCCAGAAGAGGGTGCTTGTCCTGGGAAGATTCATGTTGTTGTTACAGGTGACTAGATATTACATTTTTTTTCTACTTGTGCTTTGTTGAAGACTGGCTCACCTTCTCTGCTATTCTCCTCACAGTGTCCAGTTTAATAACTGTGGAGCTGCTGTCTCCACTGCGAGGAACCATGTCTGCAAGAGGCAGAAAAACTATGTTTAATATGTGAACAACACATCAGGAGAGTTACCACAAAGAACGGAAAGTATTCTTATGTTGAACACAGAAGAGTGAAAAAAAGAGACCAACCTGCCACTTCATATTCATCAGGCATCTCTTTGGCCAGCTTCTCCATGGCGATATCATTAAGAGGACCCATGATGACGATGGGTCGCTTGAAATTAGCTGGAGACACAAACAAATCAGAGCTATTAAAACACTCTCAACTCGAGGACATGAATCTATATGGTGACATCATCTGTGTGTGGCATGAGACACCAACCTTCTCTGAGCAGGACTCTCTCGTAGGCCGGGAATTTGCCCTGAATGGTGAGCTGCAGCAGGTCGTCACGCGTCCGCCGGACGTTCTTGTCATTCTTTTTGTTCCCTCTGAGCCCCCGTAGTTTCCAGAACTCAGCTCTTGGTCCCGTCGGCTGCCTCTCTCCGCTAATCCGCTGCGCCTGCTCTATGCTGGCCAGTGTCTCGGCCCTGTAGGAAGTAATGACAGATGTAAGAACTGAATCATGGGAACGTCCTGTAGCTCAGTGGGTAGAGTGGGCACCTCATGTACAAAGGCCAGCCCACGACCCTTTGCTGCATGTCAGCCCTCCTCTCTCCCCTGTCATGCTTCAAACTGTGCCATCATTAAAGACAAAAAAACAAACCCTAAAAAATAATCTTTAGATAAACTAAATCATGTTCTTGGTTAAACTAGGAATCTAAATCTCGTCCTGACCTGGCCTGGTTGGGGATGGTGCCTTTATCCATCTCGTGCAGGTCGTTCCCCATGCGGCTGGCCAGCCAGTTGCCCAGCTTGCCGCGGTGCATTGTGTCCAGCACCCTGAACACCTCTCCTCTGGTGAAGCTCAGACCGATGGGAGTGTCTGCCTCATGGTCAAAGTGGGTGCGAATGTAGAAGTTGTCTGCCAGGTTGGACTTGATGATCTTCTTGTAAACTGAAGAGAAGGAAAATAAAGATGCATTTAGTCACTGCTTTACAGAGGCTTTACCCATAATTATATCTGAGAAGGTCTGGTGATAAACTTACTGTCCATCTTGTTCTGAGTGCAGATTTCAACCTGCTCTCCTTTCTTGATGTTCAGGAGGAAGTTGGCTGCCTCTTCTCGTGTGAAATGACCAAAATCAACTTTATTTACCTGAACAAATGAGAGACAAGTTTAAAGGGGATTGGCCCTACTTTCTCTTGTTTTTGTGTCTACGTGACTACTGGGAACAACAATTTTTGAAACTGGTCCAGTATTGAGAGAGAGGGCTGCAATTCAGAGCGGCAAAACAGGCTGCAATGTAACCACTCAGGGTGTGTTTGTCAGTGTATGTCCACTAAAAGTGCTTGTTTTGCTGTTGACAGGCTCTGATTATCATTTCAAGTGTCTGACAACATTACTGAAGGGATCCCTACAGAGATTGTTTAAGAATAAGATCCTTTGCGTTTAACCAGAAACTGTAACAAAATTACTGAGTTGCCAAATCCACCAGACTCCATTTAAAAAAACAGTAATTTAATCCTGTATAGAGCAGCATATTTTCACACCTTACTGGGTGCATTAAGGGTTTATTTCAACCAAAACAGAGTTAGTGATTGTTGCAACAGTGGAAAGACAAACTAAGTCTGCTTTTGTGAGGTTTTTTTTTGTTTCTGTCAACTTTGAATTAAGTGTGTTTTACAATAATAAAATGACTGTTTATTTAAATGGAGTCTGGTGGCTTTGGCGATGGTGATTTTGAGGCAGTTTCTGGTTCAACAAAAAGGACCTTACTCTTTAAAAAAAAAAAAAAGGTCCAACCTCCGATTCTTTCGCTAATGCTGTCAGAAATTTACCATGATAATCCGAGTCTGTCAGCAGAGGTGGGAATAAGTCACACTTGAAAGTCTCAAGTCTTAACCCTCAAGTCTGTCACAAGTTCCAGATTATGGTGATGAGAATCATAAGAGTCGAATAAAGTCCCTGCTGTAAGTCAAGCAAAACAAGTCAAGCCATTGCTAATGTCAAGAAAGTCACAAGTCAAGTCACATGAAATTCTGATGATTCAATAAGATAATTCGTTATCTTAAAATCTTTGTGGGGGGTTGTAGTGATGAATGAAGATGGATGTTGTGTGATTATGTCACCAATTTCTGAGCTGCAGACCTTGCAAACCGCTGTTTTTTTTTTATTACTGTCATCACTGACAAACATGAACCTTGATCGAAATTTTGTTTGGACTATCCCC
Source organism: Epinephelus lanceolatus (assembly GCF_041903045.1). NCBI lineage: Eukaryota > Metazoa > Chordata > Actinopteri > Perciformes > Serranidae > Epinephelus > Epinephelus lanceolatus. The sequence continues at coordinate 12,099,533 of NC_135739.1, forward strand.
CATCATGATACATGCCTCCTGTATTGCCCTCTGCTGGTCCTAATAGAGTGCCAGGTTTGCACGTACTGCTCTGGAAACTACCCAACCATGTTTCAAAAACAAAATGTAACTTCTCAGTATCTAGAAATGCAAATGCAAATATTGAATAAAAAAAAATTAAGTCTTCTTGAGTCATCTGTCTCAAGTCAAAGTCAAGTTGAGTCTTTCTTCAACTTTAGTCAAGCGTCTTGAGCCCTCAAATTTGCAATTAAAGTGTGACTCAAGTCACATGACCCAAGTCCCCCACCTCTGCCTGTCAGTGGCAAAAACAAGTACCTTTAATAGACATTAATTGATGATGCAAACATGCTCCCAGCGGTTACACTGCAAAATGTTTTGCAACAGAAATTGTTGTTTACACTAGTCACTTAGACACAAAAACATGAAAAAAATAAGGCCCAGTTTGAAAAATACCTGTAACCCGTCAAGCCAGATACAAGTTAGAGTATTTTTAAGTTCCAAAATACAGTAAAACTCTATCAGTTGACTTTTGCAGATTACAGTCACAGAGAACTCATTGCATTCAGATATAACCTTAAACTCAAGCTAATTCCAGATGTAAAGATCTTTTAAAAATGTAATTGTATTGTATTGTATTAAACTCTGACTTAACTTTAACTATGAAGCTTAAATGTCAAGGAGATGTGATGAGCACCCTGAGCACACAACAAGATAAATTGTGCAGATGAAAATCAGCTGACAGAGACTGCAACTGAGCTTTAGAGTTTCCGGTTCTAGATGTTGACATTAACCTCTTCATAACAGTTCAGCTTTAAGAAAAGTTATTAATGAACTACTGTGCAGCGTACAACCAAAAGCAGAGCATCATTTCCTCACCGACATGATCTGGTCTCCCTCTTTCATCCCCTCTATGTACGCAGGGCTGTTTGGCTGAACTCCACCTACAAATATACCGACATCGTTTCCCCCCACGAGCCTCAGACCCACACTGCTGTCCTTCACAAACGACACCGTGTGGACGTCCGAGCTGTACCTGAGAGAGTGAGAGGAAGAATTAGACGTGAACTCATGACTTTTATAAATAGGCTCGCTGCCTACCTGGTCAGAAAACAAGGACCCTGGAGCCCCGGCGGCTTATAGGCCTGTATCACTCATTAATATAGATGCAAAGATTTTAGCTAAGGTCTTGACTTTGAGGCTTGAACCAAAAATATTAATATTAGCAACACCTGGTCAAACAGGCTTAATTAAAGAAAGGAATTCTTTTAATTATATCAGAGGACTTCTGAACATAATACAACCTGCCACTGATAATGAAGTGCAGGGTTTGGTGGTATCTCTTGACTCATTCAAAGCGTTTGATAGGATTGACTGGCCCTTTCTTTTTATATTTCTTTTTTCTATTAAAGGGTTAATCGCAAGCAGACACCTAATTAACCACAAAAAATAATACAGTACATATATATATTTGCAGATACAAAGAGTATTGCAGGTTGACAGCAGTTAAACAGCATGATGTAAGACCCCCTTTCCTTATTATCCTTTTTTAAGCAGTGTGTACCCATTAACGTTTTCTTTAACTACTTCATATTATGAATAAGGGACGTGTGAGAAAAGTATACATTATCAAATAAGGAGACATTGCAGTACATTATTTTTAAGTTGATAAGGAGACCAGGCATTCTTAAGGGATCAGGCCCCTTTATACCATGGAAAATTTAAATTAGGGGCAGAAATCATCGATTGGGTGAAGTTGTTGTATTTGTCCCTTAAAGCAGTGATTGCTACCAACTCCTACTGCTCAGATCCTTTTCCATTAGAGCGTGGAATCCACCAGGCACGTCCGTTGAGCCCTCCTCTGTTTGTTTCGGCTGTAAGCCTCTAGCACAGCTCACTAGAACTATGTCAATGTTTAAGGCACATAAAATTTCTCTTTACGCAGATGATGTTTTGCTGTACTTAGTTAAGGCAGCTACTACCATCCCTTATCTCCTTGAATGTTCACAGCAGTTTGGACACATATCAGACTTTATGATGAACTTTGAGGCCAAAAATGGAGGCCACCCCCACTAGTGCTATGGCAGGCTCTGCTCCTCCTCATGGCTTTCCTTTTCATTTGTTACTCATGGAGATTATATGAATATGTCCCTCTCTAAAAAACTGGTTTAGCTCAATCATAATTTGAATTAAAAGAAGACTTGCATAGGTGGAGAACTTCCTGGTTAGGCAGGATAAATGTGCTCACAATGAATCTAGGTCAGTGGTTACCAACCTTTTTCATTAAGGGACTCCTTTCCTACCACTGAGTAAACACAAGACCCCTGACAAACTGACATATTTTGGATAGTTCATGTTATATTTAATGCATAGCACTGGATGTCCAAAATAAATTGACTATTTTTTGCATTGATCTCAGCTTGTGGACCTTTTTTGTGGCTGTCCAGCCCAGTTACATAGGTGTGCGGGCATCTCCTCTGCCGTCCTTTCTTGATTGTCCATTGTACTGACGCACCCAAGATACACTTTTTGCTGCCTTAAGTAGGCACAGTTTCACAGCAGCCCTTAGACTTCTACTTCCTGATGCCATAGTTCTATTAGCTCATAGGTTACATGAACTGTGTACTTTCCTGATGCAGGAAGAGGATGTTCAGAGCATATGTTCAGGTCTTCACCGTGCCCTTATTCTGAGATTGTTTTAATGTTTATGTCTTGAAAAAAATATTTTAATTTAGTTTTCTTAACCTCTCTTCACCCCTTAAATTCAATAAGGTCTTGTGACCCTGGTGAAGCTTACTTTACCCCTAGAGGGAATCAGAGCCCCCTATGTTGGGAACCAGCGACACAAATTGTTCTACCCTCAACAGAAGTTGCCAAACTCAATTCCCAACAGCTTTTTAAGAATTTAGATTAAATGTTTACACAATCCATTTGGCAGGGTAAAACGATAAGAATGAAAACAGGAAGGTTACAGAGAGGAGAAAGACCCCAAACATCCCATGCAATCCACAAACTGGTTTACGGACAGCGAAGGACTGCCCCTTTGTGAAATTACAAGAAGGTGAAATTGGAGGTTCAAAATAACTTTATTGTTTTGAACACAGTGAATACATGCAATGAAAATAGGAGCCAGAAGTAAAAAATGATTCTTAAGTTTGTAACAAAGTCTTATATGGAGAAACCCAGATTTCCCCCCTCATGCCAAGATGTAGTGTCTGGCAGGAAAAAGGTCTGGACCGGCTTGTCAATATCTATGAGGGAGGAACAATGGAGTCATTTAAGGGTTTAAGGGTAAATATTCTTAACAACAGTCTCATTTGTCCACTATTTACAGATAAGACATTATATACCAAAATAAGCTCCACATGTATCTTTCTTGAAAGACATTTTTAAACAACCCAAACCGAAAAAAAAAAAAAAAAAAAAAAAAATTACCGTAAACTTCAATAAACAGCCCGGGCTATTATTTGCTTAAATCACTGAAATCAACGGGCCCATATTTGGGACAGGCCTTTAATTCCTTGCACAAAACTGTTGCTCAAACCAGTATGAATATTACTTGTGTAAAAATTAGGCTTCAGATAATATATCAGTTATGAATCATTCATTTAATCTAGCTCCGAGTTACGGCACTTGAGGACACTCAATATTCACAACTTGGATTAATTTTCATGAAAAACCCTTTTGATTCTTTTAATCTGAAGATCCTTACAGACTAATTGAGGAAAGGACACATAATCTTAAGTAGCGAACAACCTAGTTTTATACATCTGAAGAACTTCTATTAAAAAACACGAACAGCTTGGCAACCAGACCAGGCCTCTATTTGAGACAGGTGGGTTTTTTTGTGAAAATGTGTAGCCACCCTGGGCTTATAAAAGGGACTGGGCGTTTAACTGAAGTTTTACGGTATGTCCTATGTTCACAAAACCTTTGGCTCAAATCTTAATAACCTTACAGATTACATTTGAAAGCAATGGCAGATTGACAAAGAATGTCGATGAGAAGAAAATATTTGGGCATCAGTTATAGTAGCAGTTATATCGTTATTCTGAGCTATACTGATGGCTTCATTGTACAACATTATTTAGGGGCAAGCTTGGTCTGAGCTCTCCTAAATGTTCTAAATGCAATTCAGAAGTTGGCATGCACATATGTTTTGGAAATGTGCAGAGATACAGACATTTTGAGGAGAAATTAAAGATGACACTGTTACCTTGATAGGATATGATTTGGAGCTATCACCTCTTCAGTGTATTCTAGCAGCCAAATTGGACAACGCCAGAAACAGCCGTAAAGCTAAACTGATTGGAGCACTCCTACATATACAGGGCTCCCACACATTTACATGGACAAAATTTCCATGACTAGTCACAACATATAACACTGCATAGTACATTTTACTCTCGCAGTCTGCAGACACAGAGCAGTAGAGCTCCCAGAAAGGGGGTCTGTTGGTTCATTTGTTTGACCTCCGCCACACTCTACTTTCAGAGCATTGATAGTGAGGCATAGGCATGGAAAGTTTGGGATTCATGATTCTACATGTAATCACACTGTCACTACATTGTGTTTCTTGCCCCACTTTTTGGGCATTATTGAAACATATCAGAGTCAAATTCTTATCAAACATCACTCTAGCTTACTGCCATAGACGGACGGAGAGACGTAATGTGGGGAGTAAATAAAAGATCATACGTAAATAAATAAATAAATAAATAAATAAATAAAGAGCTACGTTTTGTCAACAGCTACAAAATATTAATATGCCACTGTGTCAGATTATGTGAAAGGTTATCTAGATTAACAAACATCCATGACTTTAACAAAAAAAATTAGGGTCACAGGACTTTTCAAGGCCTGGAAAACATGATTGTGGAATTCCATGACTTTTCCAGATGCATATAGCAAGAAAGGCTGTTCTCAAATTTTGGATTTCTGAGGACATCCCTTCACTGGACGAATGCTATAAGAAGGTATTGAGAATACCTCCCCTGCCCTGCACCTTCATGGCAATGTTGAGGGATCAATCAAGTTATGGTCTGTCTTGGACACAGTGGACCCCCCTGGACTGGACTTGGTTGTACCTTATTAATAGTTTCTATATACAGACTCTACACTCAGTGAATTTAGAGTCTGTAGGCAAACCCCGGAGATCTTGCCTCCGGAAGAAGAGCGGAAGAGCCCTGGTTTCTGGTGCTAGGCTGTTTGTAGTCTGCGTGAAATTGATCAATCACGTTTGAGCCGGCTGCAGTTGTTGCCAGGTTAAACGGTCCATGCGGTGAACTAATGAGGCGGAACATAATTGCCGTCACTGCAAACTCTGAATCCATCACAATGGTTCAGCATATTTACTTATATATAAACGGAAATTCGCCTCCTCAAACCGGAATGCCAAAAAATCGGGGGTCTGCCCCCAGAGGCTGTATTGCCGTCTGCCAGAAGTCAGACGCCGAATACAACCAATGGGTTCCGAGAATGCCTTATTAACAACCCTGGAACTGACTACAACATATCCTAATAATTTGAACTTAATTATTTTGTTTGGTGGTTTTGTGTGGTGTTTTTCCTTCTGTATTATGTTCGTAAGGTTGTTGTTCCTGTTGGTTTTGTTTAAGGCAAAAACTAAATATTCTGAACTGAAAGTACATGTAATCATAGTCAGAACCTCAATGAAATTAGAAAAAGAAAGACATGCATTCATTTCTGTTAAGATAAATTAACATGCTCAAAGGTGAAGATACACATGAATGAACAACTGAGCATAACTTACCCTGGGTTAGGTGATGGGTAGGAGTCTGGAGGTAGGGAGTAGATTGGCTCCTCCACAGGCTTTGCTAGAAGAGATACCCAGATGTGAGACTCCCTGCTGGTGCAACTTATATATATGTTCTCATTCATGACTTAATCCTGCTATTTAGTCTATAAAAAGGTAAAAAACAACAACCCAGAAGCACAATTCATCACAGCTCTAAGTGACTTTTCTAATGTGCAAATCTGGTGAGCAAAAGTTTGATATTTTGTACTCAAACTCTAATGTATTTTCCTGTGAATCAGGTTATCACAATAGTTCTAGTGTTGAGCCTTACTGTGGGTTGGTGGGTTGTTCCTCACTGAAATCCCAGACCTGCTGGTGCCAGTTCCATTAGCAGCACGAGGAGCTCTGTGAGGTGGAGAAAACATCAGCTGTGATATTTGTGTAATCAGACATTTACATATAAAACAGTACAAAAGTACAATGGCCTACAGGGACAAATGTGCGACAACAGCCCAAAACATTTCACTTAGGAGAAACATGCTGCAGCCACAACAATTATGCCAATTAAAAACACATCCTAGCGTGTTTGCCTTCGTCGGACAGTGTACAAACACCATGAGAAAGTGCCTGAAGAGGTTAAAACTCAACAACAGCACAGACAGAGTTTTTTTATGTGAGGACTGCACTTACAGTACAGGCCAAAAGTTTGGACACACCTTCTCATTCAATGCGTTTTCTTTATTTTCATGACTATTTACATTGTAGATTCTCACTGAAGGCATCAAAACTATGAATGAACACATGTGGAGTTATGTACTTAACAAAAAAAGGTGAAATAACTGAAAACATGTTTTATATTCTAGTTTCTTCAAAATAGCCACCCTTTGCTCTGATTACTGCTTTGCACACTCTTGGCATTCTCTCCATGAGCTTCAAGAGGTAGTCACCTGAAATGGTTTCCACTTCACAGGTGTGCCTTATCAGGGTTAATTAGTGGAATTTCTTGCTTTATCAATGGGGTTGGGACCATCAGTTGTGTTGTGCAGAAGTCAGGTTAATACACAGCCGACAGCCCTATTGGACAACTGTTAAAATTCATATTATGGCAAGAACCAATCAGCTAACTAAAGAAAAACGAGTGGCCATCATTACTTTAAGAAATGAAGGTCAGTCAGTCCGGAAAATTGCAAAAACTTTAAATGTGTCCCCAAGTGGAGTCGCAAAAACCATCAAGCGCTACAACGAAACTGGCACACATGAGGACCGACCCAGGAAAGGAAGACCAAGAGTCACCTCTGCTTCTGAGGATAAGTTCATCCGAGTCACCAGCCTCAGAAATCACAAGTTAACAGCAGCTCAGATCAGAGACCAGATGAATGCCACACAGAGTTCTAGCAGCAGACCCATCTCTAGAACAACTGTTAAGAGGAGACTGCGCCAATCAGGCCTTCATGGTCAAATAGCTGCTAGGAAACCACTGCTAAGGAGAGGCAACAAGCAGAAGAGATTTGTTTGGGCCAAGAAACACAAGGAATGGACATTAGACCAGTGGAAATCTGTGCTTTGGTCTGATGAGTCCAAATTTGAGATCTTTGGTTCCAAGCGCCGTGTCTTTGTGAGACGCAGAAAAGGTGAACGGATGGATTCCACATGCCTGGTTCCCACTGTGAAGCATGGAGGAGGAGGTGTGATGGTGTGGGGGTGTTTTGCTGGTGACACTGTTGGGGATTTATTCAAAATTGAAGGCACACTGAACCAGCATGGCTACCACAGCATCCTGCAGCGACATGCCATCCCATCCGGTTTGCGTTTAGTTGGACCATCATTTATTTTTCAACAGGACAATGACCCCAAACACACCTCCAGGCTGTGTAAGGGCTATTTGACCAAGAAGGAGAGTGATGGAGTGCTGCGGCAGATGACCTGGCCTCCACAGTCACCGGACCTGAACCCAATCGAGATGGTTTGGGGTGAGCTGGACCGCAGAGTGAAGGCAAAGGGGCCAACAAGTGCTAAACACCTCTGGGAACTCCTTCAAGACTGTTGGAAAACCATTTCAGGTGACTACCTCTTGAAGCTCATGGAGAGAATGCCAAGAGTGTGCAAAGCAGTAATCAGAGCAAAGGGTGGCTATTTTGAAGAAACTAGAATATAAAACATGTTTTCAGTTATTTCACCTTTTTTTGTTAAGTACATAACTCCACATGTGTTCATTCATAGTTTTGATGCCTTCAGTGAGAATCTACAATGTAAATAGTCATGAAAATAAAGAAAACGCATTGAATGAGAAGGTGTGTCCAAACTTTTGGCCTGTACTGTATTTGATTTTGATGAAGTGCATGTAGCCATACCTGCGGTGGCTGTCTTCCCGCTCAGAGCTCCCAGACCTCCTGAGATGTGACAGGTGGTCCGACTCTGAGGAATCTGAATGAGGTGAAACGACAAAAGAGGCTTTAGACAGGATGGATTGCTCTGAAACTTAAAATGACAACACAGAGGAGCAGAGGATGAGAGTGAGTGACACAGGAGAGTAAACTGACCATCAGGAGGAGGCCTGGTGGGTGATGGGATGCGACGAGGAGCTTCCTGCCTCACAGCAACTGAAGTGGATTTTAGGTCAGGCAGGACTCTGATTGTGAAACAAAAACATGTGATGAACGACAATATGTCATTTAACCTTTACTGTCATCTTGTGATACAGCACAAGAAACAATAGAGTGTATTGACTGTCAAGTGTGAGATCTTTAAATCAATTATCTATCTAAAACTGAAGTGTTTTTGTGAATTAGCTGTCTGAATTGAAACCTTATGTGATGCAATCTTTTTAGGAAGTAACATCATGTGCATCAGTGTGTACAGAGTGTCTATGAGACACTCAGGTTTGTGTTAGGCAGATGAACCAGTCAGACATCCTGTCAGTATGATTTCACACATCCCCACAGTGAAAGAGTAACATGAAAGTTGCAGTCACATTTCTCATTCTCAACTGTGCCAGAATTTTCTGCTCCAAATACTACTGCAAAGGTTTATTACTGGACTCACTGCTTATTGCATTTTATAGAGTTCTAGCTTTTAATAATCTAGTGGTCTAACGTAGTCTGTATTTAAACAGCCAGGGTTCCCAAAAAATTATCAATTAATCTTTAACACTTTCTGTAATATATTACCCCATTTCCATGACTTTCTTTAGGTAGTTTAAAATAGGCAGGCCTCTATAGCAACAATAGGGGGCAGTAATGAGGCTCTGATCCCAGTGTGCAATGCCATAAGACTCTTTCATTCATTTTCTGTAACTGCTTATCTAGTTAGAGGTTGTGAGGGGCTGGAGCCTATCCCAGCTGACAGTGGGTGAGAGGCAGGGTACACCCTGGACAGGTCACCAGACTATCACAGGGCTGACACGGAGACAGACAACCATTCACACTCACATTCACACCTACGGACAATTTAGAGTCACCAATTAACCTGCATGTCTTTGGACTGTGGGAGGAAGCTGGAGTACCTGGAGAAAACCCACGCTGACACAGGGAGAACATGCAAACTCTGCACAGAAGTTTAGGCATTTAAATAAACTAAATACATATTAATGACTCCTTCAGAATCACTTTATCTTAATAATCTACTGCTGACCCTCTACAGTGACAGATATTTAAGTCCAGTTAATTCAAAATTTTCAGTTAACTATCATCAAACATTTAACACACTGTAGGCACAGTCTGCTTCTGACTGTACACCTGCTCAGGTTTACTGTCAACAGTGGTGGCTGAGGTTAAATTTAGGCCCTCGGAAGTACCCGATAGGTTCAGAGTTAGGTTTCTGGTTCGTCCCACAGGTCATGTTTATGAAAACATTGTGATATGAAACTTTCAATATGAAGCAGTGTGTTTCTTTAGCTCTTTGAGTACTGGGTGGTTGAAAACTAGTAACTTGTCTGTTGTCAGAAGAACACACACCTGACATGTTGTAGCGTTTGTGGATGTATTTTCTTTTCTATCTTAACTTTTAAAAAGCCTCCTGTCAACAGGCAAACACTGACCACAGTGCATCTAGTTCATGTGCATAAATATACAGTTGTAATTCTGCTGTGATGTGTATTTCAAGTAAAATAAGATCTTACAAGCATCTCACCTGTATCGGCTGTTAACCTTGTTGGAGTTTGTGCTGCCCGTAGATTCCCTGCGAGGAACAGCTGCATAACTGGCCTCTGATTCAGAATCTGAACGAGCTGTGAACATAAATAAATAAAGATTAGCATTATGAAAACAATTTCACATATATCATTTTGAATGTATCTGGCCAAATATTAATGGCCAGTTGCTAAAGAAATGACCATATCTGTAAATACATATTAAGAAAATGTCAAATGTTGATTCACAAATTGAAAAAATATAAAAAATATGTTTTTTTATATATGTATAAGTGAAACTGTAATGGTATATTTTTACTTACATTTAATTATTTATTTTACTTTATTTATTTTTCTTTTTTTCCTTAATTTATTGCTATCCGCATTTCACTTGTCTCTATGTGGAATTTACACTTTTAGTTATGTATATGTGTGGGGTATATACAGAGACTTGATTTAATTGTTCTGTGTTCAAGTTGTCCGCTTTTCTTATATTTAAAAATAAAAAAGACCTTGATCAAAAAAAAAAAAAAAAAAAAAAAAAAAAAAAAAAAAAAAAAAAGGCATTCAACTCTTAAAAAATAAGACACAGTTGCTCCCTCCTCATCAGTGCATACAGCTTGCCGACCTAATACAAACAACACTTCAAACGAAACACTATGTACACACGCACCTTCCCGTGGCGGATTGCTGGCAGTGGCGCTAGCAGCGCTCCACCGGGGCGGCTCCACCTGCGGCGGCTCCACCTGCGGCTGCAGAGCGACATCCGGCAGGACTCTGGAAGAGAAGAGAGGGAGGCGGGAGTGAGGGAAAAGGAAGACAACAAATCTCAGTTACGTTTGGAGAGGGGGGGACTCGTGGCTGATATGATGATTATTGATGAGAGGTTGAGACTGAAATGTTGAATATTCACCTTTGTGTCTCTGAGGGAAGCTTTCTCTCTCTCTCTGACGGCTAACTGCTTAGTAACTGATCAAAATTAACCATTCAGTGGCATTAGGAGTATTTCCTCATCTTGGTCACTATCGATTTTTATCACATGCTGAGTAACACATGCAGATTTGTAATCAGGGGAGCTACTCTACACACGTTTGATTGGAATATAGTTTCCTCTGTTTAATGAGACTCTGAGTGATACGTGTCCTCTGTTTAATCAGCATGTAGCTACATACAGGAGAGGGACATGGTCAGTACAAGTCGCTTTTATTTCATTGGTGAACAAAATATCAACACAAACACTTGATACACAGTCAAAAAAACACAAAATTTAGGTAAATCAAAAGCTATAAAATGAGACTTAAGGCACAAAATGAGCAAATCAACCAAAATCACAAGACAGAGGGGTAATTTAAGTTTAAAAAGGCAAATAAAAATGTGATTAGCTGTGGTTATAACAAAAAGACGTGCACAGTCTGCTCAGCGTCCCACTCCGTGAGATCTTGCTGGGTTTCGGGGAGGGGGTGGGAGGGGAAGTTGGAGGTTGGGTGGACCTTCATCTGTACCTGTATCTGCTGAGGGAGTCCTGGCTGTACGTGGTGCTCTGCCTCTGAGGACGCCCCACGCTCTCTTCTGACTCGGACTCAGAGTCTGAAAATAAGGAGAACGACAGTTGTGAAATAAAGCAGATTAAAACAGCAACAATTATTGTTTTTGATACTTGATATTTATTTCGAATACGTAACAATAAAGATATGAACATACAAACAAGAAGACAGACAGAAAGTAATATTTACAAATAATGAATAGCAACTGTGAGTGTATAGTTACTTTTATTTAAACCTTGGAAAAGGAGTGGGAGGAATATAAACTTTTTAAATCCCATCCCTTCTCCAAAAATCATGGCATCCTCTTTTTCTTTCTGCCCTCGACCACTAGAGGGTGCAACAATTTTCAGATCTGACACATAGTGGCTTTAATGCAGCTTTAAAGTTGATACATGTAGTATTTTTTAAGGTATAAGGTATACGCAGGATTTTCCTAAAAACAATATATAGACTCAAACAGAATAATAATCCCTCTCAATCACTTCTGACCCACAGGAAGTGTGTGGTGGTGTATTTTTCTGCAGACTCTTCCTTCTGTCTGTATTTTCTTATTTTCTTTGTATTTTCTGTGTTCAGGACGTTTATGGGCGTGTACCCCCACAGCACTCAGGTGAGGTCAGGGCTTTATAAAAAGATACCGACCAGGTGCCAGACTGTAAACTGCAGGAATCCAAGAGGAAGCTACAAACATCAGTTTGAGAGTTTATGTTTGATATATCTTTTCAAAATTAATTTTAGAGACATTTTGAGTCCTTTCAATCAGTGGTAGAAAAATAGTAAAAATAGCCATACTACAGTGTAAAAAATATTTTGCTGTAAGTAACAGTCCTGCATTCAAAACTTTACTTGTGTAAAAGTACAAAAATATTTGCTACATAGATACAATATAATATCACATCATAATTTATTAGTTAGTTGTTTTATTTTTTGTTTAAATAATCTGAATCTGCAGAGTAGCTGGTAACTTAAATTATCAGATACATGTAGTAGAGAAGAAAGGACAATATTTCCCTCTGAGATGATGGCTACATTAAAACAGATGTGTATTTCAGTGGTGGGCGTTAAACTGTGGAATTCTTTACAGAATGATTTAAAGGGTTGTGTCAATATTTTTCAGTTTAAGAAAATGTATAAAGAAAGAACAATTAGACTATATGGAGTTGTAGTGTAGTAGCTGTTCCCTTGTCGAAGGGGACATTGTGTATGGCTTCTGATTCTTCTGTTTGTTTATTTATTTATTTATGTTTCTTTCTGAGGTTACTGTAAGTATTGGTTATTAACTGTAACTGACAGACCATCTATTTATTATGATTATTTGTGTTTTGAGAGAGGGGCAGGTAAAATAAGATTGTTTTCTTCTCCCTGCTCCTTCTCGGTCATGGAACGTGTATTAGAATTTTTTTTTTGATTGTGACTTTGATTCTTTGATTGCTGCATTAAGGACATGAGCGGAACAAATAAAATGAAAATGAAAATGATGTAGTAGAGAAGAATAAAGTAGCACAACATAGAAATACTCAAGTACAAGTACCTAAAAACTATACACCACCATATTTAAATAAATGTACTCAGTTACTTTCCACCACTGCTTTAAATCAAACATGTTTTAATGATTCAGATGACCTGACCCTTTAACATGTTTGCATAAATAACCAGATCATTTCCAGCTCCTGTCTCCACACTGCTTGTTCCACGTGTGTCACTACATCACGTATCACAGACAAACTGCTGGCTTCCTTTACGAGTACAAAACAAAAAAACACACTGCCACAAACAAAGGTTATTGATTATTTCCACCACTGTTTAAAACTACTGCACGGAGCACCTCTCATGTTTGCACTGGCTTTAGCTTTATTTGAACGCTGACACCTGCTCAGCAGCAAATATTCAAAGCAAATATTGTCAGAGAGGTGTCAGACAAAGTTCAGGATGTTGAACAGAACATGGAAGTTGGATTGTTTTTGTTTTTCCCACGTATGTGTCTGGGTTCTGACCTGGGGGTGGGACTCTGACGGGAGAGTTGACCCTCCTTGGTGGCTCCTGGCGGACAGTGATGGGGGAAGCTCTCAGCCCTGGCAGGGGAACATCAGGAAGAACTCTGTGGGGGGAGAAGTGTGACAAAAATGAAATAAATATTCATGGTGTACACTGTAATACCTGAAGCTTGGAGCTAAATAAAGTGTCGTCCTTACTTGTATCTGCTGTCTGGACGGGGGCTCTCTCTGCGTCGCGGAGGGGAAGTGCTGCGGTCAGAGTCTGACTCCGACACTGGCCTGCGAGGCGGCCGTGAGGCGTTGGAGGAGGCTCGAGAGGTGTTCCAGTTGGGGACTAGGGGAGAGGACCGAGGGTTGGGGAGGGTGGACATACCAGACAGACTTCTGGAGAGAGAGCAAATCAAAATATTTCAGCGATAATAATAATAACTACTGCAGACAGTTCTCCCATCCAATCTAAAGTAATTTATTTAAAGATTAGACTACAACTGAAACTGAAATAAACAAGTCTAAATGTTTCCACAGCTGAACAGATGAGTGTCAGAGTCAAATGCAGGCGTACAGAAAGAAAACTCTGCATGCTCTCTCAGAATAGAGCCTGACCTCTGTCTTATTTGCATGTAAATATATTTTGATTTGTGGTTTGTGCAAGGTGATAAAATAAAATAATAACCTTGGTTATACTGCCTGACAGAATCATGAGAATAATAACTAGTGATTCTTAGATTTCATTGGATGTTTGGGACCTCACTGTGTATTAAATCATCTGTTCAACACTATAAATAATCATTCATTTGTCTACACATCTGAAATCTAAACACATAGCACACACGTGATACCCAAACACAGAGTTTGATTCATTAAACAATAATGAAACTGAGCTGACTTGTATTTGTTGGAGTGATCCCTCAGGTCTGGACTGTCTCTCCTGGCGGGAGGCGGAGAGGCACTGCGGTCCGACTCCGACTCAGATGGAGCTGAAGAGACAACAACAAACATTATGAGTTCAAGTAGCTACAGAAGCAACAAACCTTTGCTCATATAATATTAAATCACAGCTCAACTTAATACTGCCAGGGATGGGAACTGCCAAGATTTTTTTTTAAACCATCTCTATTATGAATTTTTCTTACTGGTCCGATTCTTCACCAATTCTCTTTGATTGATTCCTGATCAGTTTTCTGTGTGGAAATAAAAGTAGGCCTGCACAGGTTTTCAGAGTCAACGTAATTGCTTCATTATCTCTGAGTCTGAACACCCAGTGTAGAGACAGAGAAGAAAAAGACATGCAGGTGACTCAGGTGTGCAAAAACTCCACTGTAGTGACGTTAATATTACTATAATGTTAGTAAAAGGATATTTAGCCTCAGCTGGGAAGCAGTGGCACTTGTTCGTAGAGTGTCAAAGACATGGCATTCCTGGACTTTAAGCCCATGTTGGTGAGAAAGGTGTTTCAGCATATTGCTGTTGTTTTCACCCTTACCTGAAATCATACTTTTACAAATGTTACAAGCACCACTGTTGTCATCCTTCCTAAGTGAAATGAAGCCAATCTTTGGACCGTTTATTCCTTTCCACCTTGACTTCTCAGCAGTGTAGACACATGAGTGTGATGCCACTGGGCACGTTTCCAGGCACACTAATACTTCACTATTATTCTAAATACGACAATATTCTGAGTTTGATACGGGTCATGTAAACAGCATATTCCACCTGGATTTTCTGAATTTAGCACTTTCACATTAAGATGTGTGATATGCCGGTATTATTCATGTTTTAATATCATTATGCATTCGGAACATGTGTCTCAGTTTGGGTTTTCACCGCAGTTCAAGACACATGGCTTCTTCCTACTGTCAGCTCTGTAAGTTGTCATGGAAACGTTGTACGCAAACCAACTCAGCAACAGTGGGCAAGGCTGGTGTAGAGAAGCATGGCCGAAAGGAAAGCCCACATTTCTTGTGAGAAAAAGAAACACAACTGCTTTTAAACAGAATCAAATACTTGGATATCTACAGGTTTTTTGATTTACGCCTATATAGCAGCACCGAAGCGCAAACATTTTCAAGACAGTAGTTGAAGAAATGAAAAAGGGAGGCTCCTAATTTGATGCAATGAAGCAAAATAGCACAAGTGGCTCCAACTTAGGCCCAGTCTGCCGGAGGACCCCCTATAATACACCGGCCATCCTGTCTCTGTCTCTCTCTCTGTCTCTCTCTCTGTCTCTCTCTCTGTCTCTCTCTCTGTCTCTCTCTCTCTCTCTCTCACACACACACACTCTGCTGTGAGGGTCCAAAGGACAGAGGGATGTCGTATGCTGTAAAGCCCTGTGAGGCAAATTGTGATTTGTGATATTGGGCTTTATAAATAAAATTGATTGATGGATTGATTGAATTGAACTATTCAGCTGTTTTGATGTGATAATCGTCACGTTAGAGGACATTAATCGGAGGCTGAATGTAAATGGGAATATTAGTGGAATACTCATTTTCATTAGTCATGTAAACAGCTTAGTAGAAACACTGTCTTTTTCAGAATAAGGCAAAAAACAGAATGCTTGTGCATATAAACATAGTCATTGTTTTGCAATGTGCAACTGTCAGAAAAACATGCCTGGCATTGTTGAAGGAATTAATAAATGCAAAGGCATACAAATCCGATGGATCAGACAACTTGTAATTGGTTCTTGATTCCCATCCCTAAATTTCGCACTCCTAAAATATTCATGTTTCTTTTAAAAGGCTGTCTGTTAATATATCTAAAAGCTACTGCCACTGATTCTCAGCAGGACTGACCTCTGCGAGGGGCGTAGCTCTTCATGGGAGGCCGAGTCAAGGTTGAGCGCAGCGGTGATGAATCCCGAGACTTGGGTGGAGGAGGTTCAGCTCTCCTTTTGGGTAGAAAGTCAAAAGATACAGTAGATCAAAGATCAGTGCCTTATCCTTAAAACATTAATTCTGATTTTACGTTAGGAGCTAAAAGAGCAAAGTACTTTGTTGATACATGTCATTTCCCAATCTGTAGCATCACAAACTGCAGCTGAAACATTTTATATCATATCACTATCACTGCGTCACCACCCTTTGGCTCACTCTCCACAGATCTGAAACATGATGAGGGTTGGGCATGTAGAGTGAGTGACAAACAAGCTAATGATCACCTACAAAACAGAAATCAGATGGCCTATGAGCTACATAATGAAACTAGTGTGTCAGTGGTGAGACAAGTTTTTTGTTTTGGCAGACAGACCGAGATAAATCCCCACCCATGAAATGACAGTGTAAGAAACTACGCTGAACTACTACAAGATAACAACTACTGCTTCATCTTTATGTTTATTAGTTTTGGTGGTGGGGTGGGTGTTGTGTGTACCTGCGTGTCCGTTTCTCTCTGTGGGGTTGACGGGACGTTCTGTGAGGGGGGATGTCGTCGTCAAGGTCTGAAATGTCTGATTAGAAACAGAAAACAACTTCACTTAGTCCATTTATTTTTTCTCATTCGTGTCGTTGTCCTGTCTCTTACACAGTATAATTCAGAGGTGCTTTAACTGTCCTCTCAGCCCACTACGCTCAGATTTAATACCCCACCTGCCCCGTTTCCAACTCCATCCCTCACCCTCTAGTTCAGAGCTGCTGTCCCGCCGGCGTCCGTCCTCACTGTTGGGCGGGCTGTCCTCCACCTCTGGGATGCTGACCAGGAACTTGCGGTCGTCCCTGAGGACCGTCATGGTCAGTTTGCCCCTGCTCTTCTCCACCAGGTGCTTCGTCTCCAGCAGGGATAGATTCTCCGTCGTCATCCCGTTGATCTGGTCGAGGGAGGAAAATCATTTAAATCATGACTTAAAGTGATCTGTTTGTGTTGGCTTAAGAGTTTTCTGAGTGTAGTTTAATCATCCAAATGTTAATGTTCACCTTGAGGATGAGGTCTCCCTCCTGCAGCGTTCCTTCCTTTGCAGCCAGGCCTGTTTCCGTCATGTGCTTGATGAAGATCTGACTGCCCAGCTTCAATCCGTACTCTGCAGAGAGAGGTAAACAACAACAACCCAGTCAGACATCAATACTCACCTCATGGTTTTTATCAGGGCAAACTAACTAACTAATTTCTGGAGTCCTACCATCTGTGAGTCTCTTTTTAACTAGTGTAGTTTTGATGGGTTTCTCTACAACGTCCTGATGAGGCAGCCTCTTGTACCCCGACGACATCAGCGGTAGTGTGTTCCCATGCCCGTTGCGGTCAGGCGAGGAGCTGCGCGCGCGGTAGCGGTAGCGGTTGGAGTCTCTGTTGTCGCTGCCGTCGGAGTAGCGCCGTGTTCGCCTGGGGGGCTCCGGGTCCAGCAGGTTGGAATGGGAAGCGGCCCGTGTTGGTCTGGTGGTTGCAGGGATCTGAATCTTTCGAGGACGTTTCACTGTCTGGAGAGAGGAAGACGGAGATGGCAAGAGATTGAGAAACACAGGTGGGCAGTGGTTATTTAGGTGTTTTGGTTGGTGCTTCCTCTGCACTTACTATGTCTGCAGTCTTGCCACAGGACTTGAGGGTCTGGATGGTGAAGTTAGAGTGGACGTTGTCCATAGACACTCCGTTGACCATGACGATTTGGTCTTTGTAGCTGCAGAGGACAAGAAAACACACAGGTGAGTCTGGTTCTGTTGGAGGGTCCTTTGGTTTTAGGATTGATTTTACTTATTAATAAAGGGTAAGTACAGTATTTTACAACCTGAACCCTGTTTTCTCATGCTGTTACTTGTAAGTGCATAATGCAAACAACAACTTCTGAAACTGGTCCAGTATTGAGCGAGACAACAGGCTGCAACGTAACCACTCAGGGCATGTTCACACCATCAATTTCTGTCCACTAAAAGTGCTTGTTTTTGCCACTGACAGGCTCAGATTATTATTGTAAGTGTCTAACAACATTATGATAAGGATCCTCACAGAGATAGGCCTTCTTGTTTAAGAGCGAAATCCTTTTTGTTCACCAAGGAAAACCCCCGAAATTGCACCAGACTCCATTAAACAGCAGTCTTAGTGTGTACAGTGCTGCATATTTGCTCTGCTTTAAGATCACGAGTGATACAACGGGATTTGACCAGTTTTTGCTATCAACAAATCTTCCAAAAAGCCACAACTTTTTTAGCTTCTTCTGGATGTGTTCTCACAGGTGAATTTTCTCTGTTGCCGTCAAGGCATCGTTAGGCTTTATCTGCTTGTAAAGCTAACCTGTATTCAAATTATTTTATTCCCTCTTTTTGTCTTTTAAATTGTCTTTAATTTAGATTAATCTCTTTTATTGATATTAAGTCTATTAACTTTCTTATATTTATAGATTCCTTTATTCCACTGAACATCTTGGCATAATTTTTATTTCTGTTTTTATTTTTTTACTCATTTATTTATGTGTCTACATGTTACTGTATGTTATGTTATAGTGTGTGTGTGTGTGTGTGTGTGCAAGGCAAGCTGCTCAAACTAATTGCTCCTGGTGGGATTAATAAAGTCGTCTGAATCTGAATATTTTCACATCTAACTGGGTGAATTAAAGGTTTATTTCAATTAAACCAGTTGGTGATTGTTGGAACAGTGGAAAGATGAAACCAAGACGGCTTCTATGTATTTTTTTTTTTTCTGTTGACTTTGGATGAAGTGTGTTTTAGGGTGATAAAATTACTGTTTAAATGGAGTCTGGTGGGTCTGGTGATAAGGATTTCAGGGCTGTTTCTGGTGAAACAAAAAGGATCTTACTCGTACAAAAAGGATCTACGTCTGCAGGGATCTTTCTGAAATGTTGTATGACACATAAAATAATAATCTGAACATGTATGTGCCAAAAACAAGCACATTTATTGGACATATATTGATGGTGTGTACATGAGTGGTCACATTTAAGCCTGTTTTGCTTGTGCTCAATACTGGACCAGTTTCAAAAATCACTGTTCCCATTAGTCACTTAGACACAAAAACGTGAAAAGTGCAGTGCACAGTCTGAGCTCCTCAGGAACAGACCTGCTGCCTGTTTCACCTCCCACTATATAAAGACTAAAGGGGACCGAGCGTTTGCTGTTGGGGCTCCTCAGCTGTGGAACACCTGCCTGAGGAACTCTGGCTTGTTACATCAGTATCTTCTTTTAAAATCACTTCTTTATTGAAAGGCTTTCGTATGATTTCTCCTTTTTTTTTGGTTTATTTTCATTCTTAAGTAGTGTTAAAATGCATCATGCTGTTGATATTGCACTATGCAGGGACTGTTGGTGACGGTTTGTAAACAGTATCAAAAGTGAAAGCCAATAGTGGATTGACGTTTTACTATATTTGTATTTTTATTGGCAATGTGTCCACGATTTTTGTAGCTTCCTCTTGGATGCGTGGATCCTACAGTCTTTGAAAAAGTGCGTAGGATCCACACTAAAAATGTATGTACGGGCAGAAGACAAAAATGGCGTGCACCAAGAAATATTCTACAATTTCTACAATCAGGCTTCCACCTCACTGCGTCGCAAATTTCACGTCTCCAAAATGTTCATAAGCATGGGTCAAAGTTTTCTCCCATGAAATCGGTTTTTATACATCATAACTTTTCCATGGGAGGTGGCGTACGCCTCCTTCAGGCCTCGTTTTGTGCGTATGCAATGTTTATAAATGAGACGCCTGGTCACTATCTTTTTATAAAGTCCCAACGTCACCTGGGCGCTGTGTCCAGGAACGTCCCCCAACACAGCAAAAGAAGTAGAACATAAGAAAATACAAGATTCTCTGCAGAGAAATCAACCATCACACACTTCTAGAGGGTCATAACTGTTGACTTAGATGGATTACTTCTGAGTCTATATATTGTTTTGTTTAGGAAAATCCTGAATAGTGTATTTTATTTTATCATATTTATTGTTTTCAAGTTTATTCCTTTTTTCTCCTCATGCCTGTCTGGTTATTCAAACATCACTGTGTATTTTATTGTTGTGTTTGTTGTAAAGCACTTTGTAATGCTGGTTTTGATAAGTGCAACACAAATAAACTTCATTATTATTATTCAAACATCCAACCTTCAAATAAACCTTTTCAAGTATGTTGACACGTGTATGCAGACAGGATGTCATGTGTTTTGCATATAAACAGCCAAGCTTTAAAAGTAAGAGTCACGTCAGGAGGATGGTGGTCAACTTACAACAGGCGTCCCAAGGCCGGTCCATTTGGCAGCACATCTGACACCACCACAGCTGTATCCCCGTTGTCCGGGTGAGGCTTGTCCTTGCCTCCTGAAATGGCAAAGCCAAACCCCATCTTGGGATCCTGCCATTATGAGAGAATGAGATTTTAAGAGAAGGTTTTAGACGGACAGAAAATTACAGTAGGGAAATGAAAGAGTGACACAGATGATGAGAGGGAATGCAGGAGAGTAAGTGTGAGTGTGAGCATGTGTAGAGAGACACAGAGGGAGGAAGAACACATTCCAGCAGCGCTCAGTCTGAGGCAGGACGGTGAGGAGGCAGCTGGTGCTGTGGGGTGCAGCAGGGTGTGTCCCTGTGAATTCTTTCTGGAGCCTCTGCTGTGAAACTGAGAGGTCTGAGGCACGGTCCAGCTCAACCACCCCGACACTACAGCACTTGTACAATACCCGCATTAACAATAGTGAAGGTGCCTCTGTGCCACACATCCAGCATCAACTTTCACTTCTGTGTTTATGCGGCCACTCAGCACAGAAAAACACCACTGATGCACCAAAGATAAGTCTGAACTCCTAATTTACTTTAGGTCCTTGAGAATTTCATTTTTTTTAATACATGTGACATAGGATAACACACCCATGTTGTCATCATAACTCCCAACACCTCCACATCTGAAATGCAAATAATTTCACACATGTCATATATTAAATATTTAAAAAAACAACCACTTACTTTGTTCAGTGTTATTGTATGTTGCTCCCATATCGTTAGCTCCTCCATACCTGGTTTCTGAAAGGAAAAAAACACAATAATGATTATAAATGTATGCTTCAGCAAAGGAATATTTCTTATCTTTTTCGACTATATCAATTATAAATAAGTAATCTTAATCTGTAATCCAGGTCCTTACAGGTAGGAGAGTAGAGTCTGAGCCAAGCAGGAAGAGTGTGTGTACGGCTCAACCTGATCTCGACATGCTCTCACCTGTCTCAATCCTGCCTGACCGGTATGGAGGAGGGGCTACCTGCTGTGTCTGAGTGTGTGTGGGTGTGTGTGTGTGTGTACGCTCCCAAGTCCCTGTAGTGCTGATAGCATATAACACCCGGGGCTTGTTCAGTGAGCATACACACAGAGGAACATTGTATAGAGGAAAGTAGGGCAGCTTCTCAGGATGATTTTAATTTTCGATTAATCTGACAATTATTTTCACGATTAACCAATAAATCGTTTGGCCTATAAAATATAAAAAAAAAAAAAAAATAATTTAAAGAACGGCCATTATGATTTACCACAGTCCAAGGTGACATCTTAAAACATCTATAAATAAATATAAATAATTATAAATTAAATCATTTTTATTCATGAAGAGAGTTATGGTTTTCTTGTATGTCTCCACAGTGAACAAAAAATCCAAAAACAGAGAAAATTCTTGATGAATTGGAATAAAAGAAGACTGCGTTTAAGTGTTAAGTGTAAACTGATTTTTGCTGTTATTAAACACAGACCCCCTTTACTGCAATTGCTCTAGACCTTTCTCCATTTTTAGATTCTTTGTTCACTGTGGAGACGTGCAAGAAAACCATAGTTCTCTTCATAAATTTAAGGTAACATTGGGCAAGTAACTGATATCCAAAATGATTGGTTTGTGGGTAAAGTATTCCTTTAAAATTTGACAAGCTGGAACCAGAAAATATTTGGCATCTTAAAAAAAAGATTATTCCACTGTCAAAACAGTTGCCAATTATTTTTAATTGACCGACTGTTAATCTCTGCAGCTTTGGACACAAACATATTTCCTCTCACAGTGACACAGACACATTGTGCCTGATCTATACAGCACATTTCTACATTTGACTCTTGATTGTAAACAGTCAGTCAGATCACTTGGCCCTGGAGGCTGAAATAGTAGAGCCACTGTAGACAGTCAAGCTCTCAGTCCTGCACTTGATTTGATGACTGTTGACGTTTTCTAAACTTTAAGTGATTTCTATAAAGACACTTTGGTCATCTTAGTTACTGGAAACTCTTTCTGGGGGCAATAAGGAAGCTGGACTCGCTGTTTATTAGACAGGAACATCTGTGAAATGGGAAGAGCGAGGGGGTGGCATGCAGCAAAGGGCCGGAGCTGGAATTGAACCTGCAGCCGCTGCAGCAAGGACATAGTTTTTGTAGATGGGGCGCCTACTCTACCAGGTGAACTAGTGAACACCTTATCACTAAGTAATTTAAAAGTAGATAAATCAATTAATTGGTTTGAGTAATTTAAAAATATATGTATATATCGAAAATCTCTGATTCCAGCTTCTTAAATGTGAGTATTTTCTGATTTATTCACTCATCTGTGACAGTAATCTGAATATCTTTGGGTTGTGGACAAAACAAGAGGACGTCACTGTGGGCTTTAGGAAACAACGATTGATATGTTTCACTATCATCTGACATTTTAAAACCCAATCAACTAGTCAATTAATCGAGAAAATAATTTTAAAAAAGATCAATCAACAGTCAACTTCGATCATTTCTGATCCATTTGTGAATTCATTAACTTATGTCTGTATGTCAAAATGTCCCTAAGGTTTAGTTTTAGTACATCCTCTCTGTATATACTTAAGGAAAAAGTATCCTTATATTTCATTTATTTGTTGTTGTTTGTTTATTTTGGTTTGGTTTTTGTTATTTGCCATTTTTTCTTATGTTTTTGGATAAGTATCTTTGTCCTTTTACTTTAAGTTTTTCAAATAATATTTAAATGCACCAATGGGAACCTCACACATTTTTTCTCCTGCACTGTTATTTGAGCATCTGTTAATACAAAGAAATCTTTGCAAAACATCTCTGTCAAAAAAAACAAAACAACAAAAAACCCATATTATTTTGATGACAAGGTTTAAACTAAGCAGCACCCTCAGAGGCTGAAAAATGAAGCCACATGGTTTCTTGCCTGTCTACAGTCGTCATGGATATGCTGTACACAAACCAAGTCGCCAAAAGTTTGAAAGGCTGTGGGGTAGAGATGCACGCCTGAAAGAAAAGCCCACATTTCTGGTGAGCAGAAGAAACCAAGCAGTAACCTCCAGGGCTAAAAAATGACGCCAACACAGGAAGTGCCAAAAACTGCAGTTCATCGAATGACCACTGGAGGCTGGCTCCAAAACAGAGTAGCTCCCCATAGAGGCTGATGTTAAAATGCCCAACTTTACACCAGAAATAAACATGTTTACAACCTGGTACAAAAACAGTTTTGGGCTCTAGGGTTAATTCCAACATTCATCACAACTGTACAGAGGGTGAACTTTTCTATAACTCCCTGTTTCAAATTTTCATTAAGGCCCAAAGTTACGCATATTTGAGGGCAGGGCTGCTTGAGTGACAGGCTGTGTGCCAGGCCTGACTCACATCCACCCTCGCTTCTCCACAGCTACACCCTCTCATCCAAATATGGTCACTTCTGGCACCAAAAAACCAAGATGGCGACAGGTGAAATGCCAGACTCGAGGCTTCAAAACGTGAGTCCACAAATCAATGGGTGACGTCACGGTAGCTACCGCCACTATTTACACAGTCTATGGGTTTGATACAAGCCACTTACTAACACACCAAACTTGCCTTGCCTCTCATGTTTATCATTTTCCACATACTCTTGGCTCTTTTCAAAACTGAAACAAAGCGCGGGCTGGTTGTGGACTGTCTATCATAGAGTGAAACAGTCACAGTGCTGCTGAGTTACTGTGAGAACGGGTAAAGCCAGCTACTCTAGTCAGGGACACAGAGATATGCTGTTGTAGTCAGGTGATAAAAACAGTTTTGGGTTTGTTCAAACACTCGGGGAGAATATGCAGGTCACACAACCTGTACAAGGCAGTGACATGTCGCAACACCAGCACTGCAACATTAACAAAGTTAGTGAGCACAAACATCCACAGCCAAATATCCAACGTCGTGTCACACCCAAACACACTGCTGAAAAATTACACACAACATAAATTCACTGATCCTGAAGTCAATCTTAGCTCGACAGAAAATACATATCTCACATATGATCACCACAAAAATCTCAGACACGCTGGTGGAGGCAACCACGAGCGCAGGTATACAGTGTGTGACCTGTGAACAGTGTTTGTCCACGTTAATCATAAACCAGAGGGGGGAAAGAAAAACACAGCAACTGACCTGATCGCCCAAATAAAAGCTAGCTGAGGGTTTTCTTAATCTAAATTGACACTGAAACCTGATGGGGTTAATGTTTGATACTGTAGTTTCACTGCAGATAATTACGGCTATGGAGTCGAACAGAGAGAAACAGAACTCACAACTGTGGAAGTGGAAAAGCTGAATTAGAAACCCACATCTGTCAATTCAAAATCTCAAATCAGTGGTAGATAAAGCAAACAGCAGCTTGTTCGCAGAGTCTTTGAAGCTGTGGTGATCAACAGACCAACCAGAGTAAATGAGTAAGAAAAAGATCATAAACCAGAATGTGCAGAGGTAATGACTGAATCAAATGATAAGAAAAGAGCAAACATGTCCATCAAAAGAAAACTGAGGGGCAAAACGTTGTCCAAACACTGTTGCAACTATTGCTGTATTCAATATTCATCCACTACTGAAGGTGAAGACAGAAAATATGCAAACAGCAGTCATGCTTTCAGAAGGCCTGTCATGATTATTACGTTATTGACTTATAGATGTCAGCAAAATGATCGAGGTCATGTCCATGTATCATACGATTTTTCCCTTGGGTTTCCATACATTACAATATCCGCTGCACACCAATTCACCTGAGCTGGAAGGCCACAGAAAAGGTTCACAGGCTGAGATCAATGCCAAGAAAATGTCAATTTATTCAGAAAATCGGTGCACAAAAAGAAGGGTGCTAAGAAAGCGTAGTTTAATGATGCCAGAATAAATGACAAGAGTTTTTCCAACACTTATTTCAGGGTGTCTACAGGTAAAATGAATGCTTTTAAGAACCGTTCAAGACACTTTTTAACCAAATTTAGGACAGATTTTTGTACAAGTCATGTTTTACTTATTTAAGCATTGTAGGCAAGTAGTATATATGTGGTCTTGTACAGAGGTAAGTGTTATGTGGGAATATGGTTATTGGAGTAAGTTAAGTTAATCTACATTCTGACAACAGGCAAGTGCAAGTATGAGGTAAAATGACAGTATTACAGTTTTTTAAAAGATTTGTAACATTAGAAATGTGGACTTTTATGTAGAAAGGCTTCACTCAGTTTCACAAAAAGAAATTCAAAAATGGATAAATGAAATTAGACAAAATGTTTAATGATGTTTAACGTTTAATGTTTAACGATTATTTTCATTGTCAACTAATCTGTCGATTATTTCTTCAATCAGTCGACTAATCATTTTATTGAAAAATGTGTTAACATGTTGAAAAATGTCGGTCTGTCTCTCCCAAACCCCAAAATTATGTCATCTAATGTCTTGTTTCATACTCACGCCAAAGGGTTTTAGTTCACCGTCATGGGAGAGTGTGTAAAGCTGCCAATATTTGAACGTAAGAAGCTGCAGTAAGAGTATTTTGGGGTACTTTTATAGTACTTTTCTATGAAAAATGACTCAAACCGATTAGTCGACTACTAAAATAGTCACTGATTATTTTAATAGTCAATTAGTCATCGATTAGTTGACTAATCGTTGCAGCCCTAGTAGTAGTCTAGTCAAGACTATGTAATGACTTTTAAGGCCTTATTGTTGTAACATTAACATTTTAAGACTTTTTACGGACCTGTAGACACACAGAGTAAGACATAGGTGCAGCCCCTTTTCACAGCACCTAAGCCGGAGACATGTTTTGCTGTTACTACCTACTAGAATTAAAAGTTCATTGCCCCTTGAAAGGCTGTACTTGCATTATTACACTATAATGTTAATCATTACATCAGTGGCATAAACTACTCCTAAAATGACAATAATATTGTTTATTACAATTGTTTCTGGGACAATCTATCGTCCATCAAGACGTTACCGTGGCAGGCTGAGCTACCAGTCAGTCAGCCATCAGGTTTTGATTTCCAAAAACAAAGAGCAATTCTTGTCTGCACTGAAAGTCATTTATCTCAGTCACAAAGGGGGAATTTCAATGAATCACACTGTCATAAACTGAGTCCTCTGACTGTATTGTTGCTCTGCAAAATCTGAATTTAGCCAAAAAGGTGACAAAGGTCCAGACAGATAAAGTAATTCACAGTCTGCTGATGTGAGCCTGGTGTGAGTCCATGACCTGCAGTCCTTCCTGTCCCTCCTGCACCTTCAGCTCTGGGGAACATTTAGCTGGAGCTCTGTACACATCAGTAACAGTTTACGTCCTTTGTTCATTTCCAACAGCGACGCTTTAAGTACTTTCAGGCTTTGCTATACTGTGAGACCAATAATGCTTTGTGTTCCTCCCTCTCCACTTACCACATGGTCTTTGAACCTCACTTCCATTTCCCACTGGGATGTCTACGCTCAACAAAAACACCTGTGGCCTCCGGTGCTCAGTGAACACCCAGCTCTTTATATTCCATACGGCAACACCAAAGGCAAAAACACAAATCACAGATCCCCACTCCAGTTACTTCCACCTCAGATCAGCTCTGTAAGGATGGTGGCTGCTCTCCAGAAGAAACCTGATCTCCTCCTGGTGAAATTATTTGTAATACGAGCAGCTGTGGTGTTTCTGTCTCTGTCAGAAGGGAGAGTAGAAAGAAACATGTAGGAGCGACCTCACCTGGAGCGCTCCTCCCCCACCAGACCTTTGCCCACTCTCAGTCACTCTCCAGTGCCCTTTAACATATGCGGTCGTAAGGTGGAGCTGCACTGCCTCATACAGAAACCCCCATGCACAGATATCACAGCAGTGAAGTATCTTAAATGTGACAGGTAGTGTAATCACAGGGAGGAGAGTCTACAGCGATGAATATGAGCCAGCTCCAGATATTGACATTAGAAATACAAGCGTAAACAGAAAGAAGCAACAGGCAAATCTGATCAGCTGTGGACCCACTGAACCACATTTTTTCCTACACAATAAAACTACACACTGTGCCTCTGGTTATTCCAACCATCAACTGGAATTATACGGAATTTTGCAATGCAAAACTCACGTCTCATGCAAAACTACAAACACATGCCCTTACAATCCATCATGCCGTATTTTCAAGGCTGCAAATTATATGCATTTTCATCCAGTCAATAAAATGTAACGTAATGACAATCATTAATAACAGCATTGATAAGCAGCCAAGAACTGGAGTGTTTATGATGAGGCTGACGGAGGGGTGGGCCAGGTTCATGGCAGATAGCTTGTTCTTCTGTTATCAGTGTATACGTTAGCAGATATGCAGTGACTGCAGTCCGTACTTTAAATGTATATTTTACCTTTTAAAGCTTAAAGTGATAGTTTGGATTCTTTGAAGTGGGGTTGTATGAGGCACTTATCCATAATCAGTGTCTTATCTACAGTAGGTGTCGGTCGGCTCGCCCCCAGTTTGGAGAAGCAGACAGGAGTACTGCCACGTAAACTAAGCAATGTACTGCTGTGGATGGGGCCAACAGCAAAACGAATTTTAGCCACCTAAAAAAACGAAAGCAGTTTAAGTGTACGCTAGATTTAGAATATTTTTCAACCCTCAACAATGCTCTCAGACGGCC
The DNA here is from genome assembly GCF_041903045.1 of Epinephelus lanceolatus. Lineage (NCBI taxonomy): Eukaryota > Metazoa > Chordata > Actinopteri > Perciformes > Serranidae > Epinephelus > Epinephelus lanceolatus. The sequence continues at coordinate 12,127,771 of NC_135739.1, forward strand.
CTTTTCAACAGGGAATTAAAGCAGTTAGACCCATGTGTGTTCTCTTCAAAGCTAACAGACCCCATTGACAAAAACAGTAATTTTATTTTGCAGAAGACAGTCAGGTTAGTTTTAGGGCTGCAACTAATGATTATTTTCATTGTCAACTAATCTGTCGATTATTTCTTCGATTAGTCGACTAATCATTTTATCGAAAATTGTGTTAAAATGTTTAAAAATATCAGTCTGTCTCTCCCAAACCCCAAAATTATGTCATCTAATGTCTTGTTTCGTACTGACGCCAAAGGGTTTTAGTTCACCGTCATGGGAGAGTGTGTAAAGCTGCCAATATTTGAACGTAAGAAGCTGCAGTAAGAGTATTTTGGAGTACTTTTATAGTACTTTTCTATGAAAAATGACTCAAACCGATTAGTCGACTACTAAAATAGTCACTGATTATTTCAATAGTCGATTAGTCACCGATTAGTCGACTAATTGTTGCAGCCCTAGTTAGTTTGTTTGCATTTTTGTTTGACTTCTGTGTTTTTTTTTTTACCCTTTGCAACCTAAGCTAGGGGGCTTGATTTCTTTCAAAAACACGGGAAGAAGGAAATCAGAAATTTACCAAGAAATCACCAAAGAAATAAGAAGAAATAAGTAAAAAGTTACAGAAAATTACCTGAAAATAAGCAAAAAAGAAGAGTAAAAAAATGCTGATGACCTGAAAAAAAAAACTTCAAAAGACTAATATACTGTATTTTTTCTTTAAATATACAATTAGATATATTCTATAATATCAAATAATAATAATTAATACAGTTTTTCAAAAGAAGTCAGACCAATTTGCAGACCTTTACGAGATTTAAGTGCTTTCGAAAGACGTCTCAACGCAGCACAAGAAAACTGATGTTGATTTTAAAAGGATTAAAGAGTCAGTTTGGATTCACCAGAGTCACACAATAACACAAACTAACAGATCGAGGCAGTGTTAGACCAGCAACTCTGTGTTCTGCAAAATAAAATTACTGTTTTCGTCAATGGAGTCTGGTGGCTTTGAAGAGAGCTTCGATAACGGTTTCAGTTCCCCGTTGGAAAGGCTGTCTGATGGCAAGGTAAAGCGGTGAAATTAATCTTAATATCGCATACACTTAAACTGATATTAATTTCTTTTATGTGGCTAAAATATGTTTTTATGCTGCCCCTGTCCACAGCAGTGCATTACTTAGCTTCTGTGGCAGTACTACTGTCTGCTTCTCCAAACTGGGGGCGAGCTGACCGACACCTACTGTAGATAATACACTGACTAACTGGTGTTATTAGTATTACACATTTATATGAAAAACAATATGAGAAGATACATCATCATCATCAATTTCTTTGAACTCAATGGTACTGCATTATAATCTTTTGTAATGCAGTAAATGGGTTAAAAGCATTTGGTAGTTTTACTTCTATAAACCAGTGCCTTTCTATACTTAATCTGACTAATTAACGACTTGTCTCATGAGGACATCAATTAAAACTTCTGGATCTTAACTAAAATTAAAAGTAAAGATCATTTATAATGATGCACCTGCCAAATGATCTGTGGGGGGTGACAACGTTTAAAATACGAGGACTTTAACATCACTGTTCCTGTAACTAAAACTGCAAACTGATTTATTGCACTACAAATAAATTAGGATACACAAACGTGGCCTATAACAGCACACACAGCACTGGCTCACATTTAGAGGTTGAATAGAGGTTAATGCTACAGTACTATCCATCCACTTACAGGCACCACCAGCAGCGGAGGTGGAGGCTCCGGGGGCATAGAGCCAAAGTGCTTCAGTAGTTTCATTCGCTGTGTCAGATTCATGATGATAACACTGTTGTTGCCTTCTTCCAATTAAATAAAAACACCTGCTGGTCTGCCCATGTAGTGTGTCACTGCCTCTCACGGACACTGATGAAGTCCCCAGGACACAAACAATCCACAGAGAGACGCCACAGAAAAGTACTCAGTTTACAAAATGAAAAAAAGCCAGTGACAAATTGACATTCCTCTGCCTCCAACAGATACGTCCGATATGTCCGTCACTTCAGATTTATGATCTGTATCCTCAGTTATTTCCTTTCTGACAGGTTCATAGAGTCAAACTTGCTCCCACTGTCAGTGGTATGTGTGTGTCTTGGTTAACTTCTTTCCCACAGCAGGTCCCAGGCTGTTGGCTGAGTTTCAGTCTGCTGGGTGCTATGGTTACGCCGGGGGAATGAGAGCACTGGGCTGTTAATAATTGACGGGCTGTTTGCTACACTATAGGTCTGCTTGCCCTGAGTAAAGTTTCCTGGGTTCCTACACAGGCCCTGCGCTGTTTCAGGAGCAGGAAATGACACTGAGGCAACCCAGAGCTCTGATAGCATCTTTCCTTTATGGCTGACATTTGCGCACGCCCCAGAGCGTGGGTGTGCTGCTGCGGTGTATTTCTGTTTGACTCTAGTTATCAGTGCCCCGCTCAGTCAGGAGTCATAGTGACTCGTATCCGATGTGTCTACCAGGAGGGAGCAGAAAGAGGCGGAGTGTGTGTGCACCTGAGGAGTGCTCAAGGACTGGTAACAATATTATCAGCTTAACAAACCTTAAACTGGGGAACATCCATCACAGATCGGTGTCTGGCTGATTGAAACTAAGTGGTAGAATAACAGATGCAGCATCCTCGGCTCGGGCTCAGCCAGGTGGAACAGCTGGCCTCTGGTCAGCCGGGGCACCACTGCTGAATTATTAATAGGACTGAGGAAAACAGAGAGCAGCCACTGTTACTAAAACAAACACTTAGCTAAGGTGTGCCCCCTCAAGTAGGTAAATAATCACTCATTCCTGTGTCACGTCTTTTCAGCAGTTCTGTGTTTCTGTCATTTTAAGCTTCAGCCACTCCTGTGTGCCTCCCAACATGCAAACTACGGACTCAACTCCAGAGCACCTTGTTGTTCCACCTCACACAGAGGCCTACTTTTACTCTGACACATAAGTGGAATTCTTCAACCGTGCATCATGCAAACAAGCTGCTCTGATAAATATTAATGACTGAGACAAACATAAAGCCTTGTGCGGACGTCAGCGTAAAGCTGTTGGTGGTTGGCGAGGAACAGCGAAGCTTCCCCGTTTTAAGTATAGCGATTTGAAAGACAAATACTCCAGAAGTTTACAGAGCAGAGTGGCTGTAATTACACAGGCCGGGGCTTTGTAGCTTCCACTTACAGTGGAGTTGCTCATGGTATGTACTGTCAACAGTGTTTAAGCACTGCAAACACCCACTTTATAGCTACTTGGAGTCCCGTACAGATGTCTTCCCTTGGGTTATGGAAATACACGAACATTAAGGGGAAGTGACCTGTGTGTTTGCTGTTTGTTAATATTAAAGCGACTGAACTGTGAAATGTAAAACAATAACTTAATGCTACCTGGAGGTTAATGGAGTGTGTTGTTCACAGTCTCAAACATATGACCTCAGTCTGTCAGCTGCTGAACGCTTGTTTGATATCAATAGAAATAAATTAACGGTGATGTATATTGATTAGAGGTGATGAATACTATGAGGCGATTAACTTTGTTGAAAGTCAGGGGCCGGTTGCACAAAGCACCTTAAGCGAAAATTCCCTTTAAATCTGAGTTAAGGTTTCCTTAAAATAAATCGGTTGCACAAAACATCCTTAAGTCTTCTCCTTAAGATTTCTTTTCTCCTTATCTTAGTCTTATACTTAAGGAATCGATTAAAGTTTGTTAACCCGTTGCACAGAGGACCAAAGTAAGGAAAGAAACATAAGGCACCTCAGACTGAGGATAAAATGAGGATAACGAAGCCGTCCTGAGAAGAGTGTTCCATGACTGAGAGAACCAGATGGACACCCTTAGTGATGAGCAATTGATTTTGCAATACAAGTGTGAGATTTGAAGTTGGATCACTAAACTTTCCGAAGCTGAATTCTTCCAGACCCATTACAATAAATGATGGTTCTGCGGTTTTATGCGACGGGATCTTTCCGATCAGTTACTGGCGAGGTATTTCCTGTACACACAGAGTCAACAGTGTGCCGTGTTGTTCATCACGTATAAAAGTAAAATACTCTAGAAACTTTGGACCTTCAAACATGACATTCTCAATATGAGAGAGCCGGTTAACATAAAATGGGATTATCATGTTTGTTTCCTTTTTTTAATGGTTAACTCAATCTGTCAGTTCAGTCATTAATTCATTAAAACATTAACTTAACCTAACTACTCATTAAAAATGATTACCCTTTTTTTTTTACCATGCTTTCCTTGTTCTTTTGTTTTCTGTTTCCTTGGTGCAATATTGATGACTAAGTCTGGACTTTTGTGGTTGACATGGAATCTCTATGTCTTCTTTAATATTTTTTTAAGGGGCAAAAATATTAAAAATATCTGTAATATGACAAGGTGGCACATAGTAGCATGAGTCATGATATTGGGGCATCTGGTAGCCTAAAAAAATGCTGGTTTCACTTCATAAAAATGTCCCATTTTACCTGAATGCATCGAGTACTCTCCCAAATCTCTCTCCCATAAAAAGTGATGTGTATTGTGAAAACATTTTTATAAGTCAAATAGTTAATAAAATGCAACATACTACAACCATTTTTTGTTATGCCCTTTTGACAGATAGATAGATAGATAGATAGATAGATAGATAGATAGATGACTTCTTATATACGTTCCGACTGGTTCTCGGGACCCTTAAATTGACGCCCAGACGGGAGCAGCTCAAACCTTATTACCAAAGTGAGAATATCAACATGCCACATGACTTATTTTACAACTTCTGTGTCAAGTGATGTTTTTACTCTCTGCTCTGTCCATTCTAGTTAATACAGACCAATTAAAATAGTTGTTTCATGCAAAGCACATTTGTTGCAACAACATAATAATGTGTTTGATGATTGGCTGCAAATATTTAAAGATCCCAAGACGTAAAACCGTATTCGTCCCATTTTACCTTATGTCTCAAATCACCTAACTTCACTCTAGGGTTGCTGCGATATACCGGTCTCAAGGTAGGCTATATCGTGATATAAAAGTTGACAGTCAACACACTGTGTCCATTTCAATTACGCCCCAAAACTATGGAACACACTACCCGTAGATATCAGGGAAGATAGCTGGATAAATATTTTTAAAAGAAAGCTAAAAACTTATCTGTTCACTTTAGCCTTCAACTAGCTCTGACTTTCCTGATGCATGTCTGAAACTCTTTCTTTTTACGCTTTTACTTTCTATTTACACTTCAAGCTGCTGTAACAACTCCATGATTTTATGAATCACTTAATCCATGTTTTAAACTGTTTTAAATGTCCTTTTATATTGAACTGCCCTGTTTGTTTTATGTCCATTATGTCTACTTTCATGTGAAGCACTCTGGCCTTACTGTAAAGCACTGTGTGCTGCATTTTGACATTGAATCTCTCCTTTATTTTAGTAATTGTCTAAGAGAAGAACAAAATGGTTTCAAGTTTCAATTATAGGAATGAAACATTTATTCAACCAACAACAAACCTTCTGTTTTCAGTTCTTTAAGGTTAATTCTGACTGATAATGATATAATTTCTGTAACACCATGAGATTATGATATTTCCTGAGATGGGTTTTGTACCATGGAAACCTCATGGTGCACCCCTATCCACAAAAACACACAGCTCTCTTCAGGGAGAGAAAGATTTACCTAGAGCCAAAATCTGGGACTCAAATCTTGAAACACCAAAGGGAACTTTCCACAACAAGGCAGCCATCCTTAATCAGTCTAGACCATCAGTGGAGACTCTGTTAGGAGTCAAGGTAAAGGAAGACGCAGCTGTTTGGGAATGCAAAGTCGAAACTATTGTGAAACACTGAGACAGGCAGGTAGAAACTTGCATCTGTGGCAGAACCAGTAAGGTGAGGGAGAGTGCAGCTGACAGTCATCTCACACACACACACATATAAATAATATGTTTTTAACACACCACACACCATGAGCACAACCACAGCTGACTTTCAGGCCTGTAACTGTCCTCAGTTACTCACGATGAAGGATATTTTATGAAGCTATCAGGCTGTTAGTCCTGTAAATATCCATATGCTATAATCTTTGCTAGCTAGCTCCGTGGCTAACATTAGCAGCCATTTTGGGTCTAATTTATACATAAATATACTAAATTATCTTTAAAGTTAGTCCAGTAAAATGTTCAACATGTTAAATGTTTCTTTCTAACCTCTCCCCCTCCTCGTCAGACTGATGATGTGGGCTGACAGCCATGCTTCACCTGTGTATGTACAAGCAGTGAAGCTAACGTACCTGTTCACTTCCGCCCTGTAGAGTTTGTCTCACGCGACTCGTCCAAGTTTTACAAACGAAAAACAACAACTCCTGAAATCTTCTTTAAAGTCTCGCTTCTTGTTCGCGGTGACTGCTCCTGTACTTTGAAAACTTTCTCCTAAATCTTCCTGAAAACAGGTGCGGAGGAGGAGTCCCAGGCTCCACGTACAGGTGAGTTTCACGACGTCATCACGCGAGTGCCGCGTCGCGGACAGGAAGTTGGTGCTCCTCATAAATAAATCCTCCACCCAGTTTTGGTTCAGATAAGAGATGCCTGAAAACAAATACACAGGGTGCAGTGGAGGAATAAATACTGTATATAAATTCAATTTTAACTTCTTGTACTTTACTTATTATTTTATATTTATAAATATATATATTTATATTAGTTTAATTTCATGCCACTTTGTACTTTGACTCCACTACTCTTCAAATGGAAATATTGCACCTTTTAATCCACTACAATTTTTTAGTAGCTTAAATTATAAATTACTTTACGAATTAGGATTTTTGCACCCAAAACTTAGGCTATCAAAATGTACAAGTGTAGCTGAAACTATTGGTTGGCTGACTGGTTGATAATAAAATAAAATAAAACAATTAAATCAAATTACATTAAATTAAAAACAAAAACAAAATAAAATGAAAACATTTGCAACTATTGTGAGGATCATTTAACTAATTTTTCAAGCAGGTTGGCTGACTGGTTGATAGTGAAATAAAATGAAATAAAATAAAATGAAATGAAATTAAATGAAATAAAATACAACAAATTAAATTAAATTACATTAAATTAAAAACAAAAACAAAATAAAATGAAAACATTTGCAACTATTTTGAGGATCATTCAACTAATTTTTCAAGCAGGTTGACTTGACTGGTTGATAGTAAAATAGAAAAAAATAAATTAAATTGAAATAAAATAAAATAATTGAATCAAATAAATTAAATTACATTAAATCAAAAACAAACTATTTTGAGGATCATTTAATTAATTTTTCAAGCAAAAAAAAATCCTGGTTCCAGCTTCTTAAATAGGTTATTAGTATTCTCTGGGTTTTTTCCCTTTTAATTATAGTGAGTGATTACATTTATTTTAATTTTTCTACACCGTACTTTTACTTTTAATACTATAAGCAGATTTTCCTGATTGTACTTTGTACACACTGTTAGACTACTTAAGTAACATTTTTGATGCAGGAGTTTTACTTGTAAGTCATGCTTGAGTGTTTGTTAGTGTAGCATTAATATTTTCACTCAAGTAAAGCATCTGAATACTTCCTGCATCACTGAATAAATATACACATGGATTTTTTGCCGATAACCGATACTGATACTGATATATCCACATCCTTCCTCACCTAACTTTAGTGATCATCAAGTGTCTTCTGTAGTAGATTAACATCATATTATACATGTATACTCTTATTGTGATGGCCCACCAGCAGATGGAGACATGAAATACAATGCTATTGAATGTATGTAATATTCATTCATGGTGGAAAGTAAGACAAAGCATGTTGGGTGATTCTATTCATTTTAAAGCTGATATTGGCTGATACAGATGACGTGCCCATACTACTGTGTATCCCTAACACAGGATGTTTCTCAAGTGAGGCTGAGCTTTTTGTAATTGTCACAATTTATGTCTTAATTTGGCCTAGTTTTAATTTGAAAACAGGAAAAGTACAATGGTTAGCCTCAGCTTAACAAATCCAACCATAAATCTGATAACTTTTGCAGAAGTTTACTTCATTAAATTGCATATTACCCCTGGGCTTTATTGTAATATGATGGGAACTTGAGATATGAATACTTTTTTTTTTTTTTTTTTTTTTTACAAAATGCACTACAGAAATGTTAAGTCTTTAGTATAAGTGTGAAAATGTTGTAAATAAGGGGTGTCAAACATACAACCTGCAGACCAGAACCAGACCGCCAAAGGGTCAGATCCAGCCAACTGGATGATTTTGCACGGGGTGGCAGTAGCTCAGTCCATAGGGACTTGGTTTGGGAACTGTAGGGTCACTGGCTCAAGTCCTCGAATGGAGCATGGACTGGAGCTGGCACCGCTGAGGCATCCCAAAGCAAGGCACCAGACTCCCCACTGCCCAGAGTGCCCGTCCAAGGCAGCCCCCTGACTCTGACATCCCTCCACTTAATGTAAAGGTCTTGGTTGAGCATGTGTGTGTATTTTGGGCCTGTGTGTGTATGACAACAGTGAAAAAATTAATTACCCCTCAAGGATTAATGAAATATATCTTCTTCTTCTTCTTCTAATAGTGTTACATTTGTGAAAGCCAAGAGGTGCCAGGTTTTAGGAGCAAGTTAAAACAATGTTGGTGAAACCCTGTTGCTAATGATCCCTGGAGGGAAACTCACAAGCTACCCAGCAGTATATAAAGTAAATAAAATTAGCCCCACCTTGATGAGCTGCAACATTAAAGTGATATAAACATTACTGCACAAATGATTAAGATCCAGTAACTTGTATTATTCTGAAATGTGTCATTCACTCTAATGAGTACCTTTACTTCTGGTACTGAAGTATATTTTGATGCTAGTATTTTTTGTACTTTTCTATCTATGTATAAAAGGACTTTTTCTTGAGTTAAAGATCTGAGTACTTCTTCCCCCACTGCACCGATACACACATTCCTTAAAGGCCCCTTATCCTGCCTCTCCCCATTGCCCCCAAACATGTCTCTGTCAGGACACGTTCAAAGTCAAGATTTTCTTCAGTGTTTTGACTCCAGCAAGAAATATTAATGACAGTCCTTCACACAGCAGCTTTAGCTCATGAGGCCTCTGGGTCTGTTTCAGTAGGCGTGTTCGATAACTCACCCACGACTGTGAGACGTTTATCAAATGATGTCCAGGTGTAGTGTGATACTGATACTGGAGTAACAGTTCTGCCTTCACTTTTTGTTTCATCTCTTCAGTCTATTTTCTATGTTACGTGTTTAAATGTCACACACGCTGCCTCAGTAACCTGTGCAGGAAAGAGTGTGACGACCCCAAAGAACAAAAGACTCCGTTTCAGCAATCTTCAAGTTTTTATTTGTTTACAAAGTTAAGATTGCAATTTCATATAGTCCTTCCTTTAATGAGTAGAAAACCTTTTTAAAGAATTAGTCGAAAGGCACAAATTTTACAATATATACATTTGGATCTAAATTATAAATATATAGAAAACAAAAGCACAACCCAGAATAAAAGTGCTGAACACAGTTTCTTTTTTTTTTTTTTTAGAGAAAAAATATGCTTTGTTTAAAAATACATACAATCAGTAGCATGTTTTTTGTTTTTTTTCTGTTAGCAATAAATTATGTTGAGTGATAACATGTATGTAATATGCAAACGGTGGAGAAACAAAAAAAAAAGATGGTTACAGTATACACAGAGCTATCCATCAAAGATCCGAGAAAACAACAGGCTTGCAACGCTCAATCATAACCAACAACAGAACAGTAACTTGATTATGCCATTCTTAGTGCAAAATGATAATAATAAAACGATAAAAGGCCTAACTACACTATGACTACAAATTAAAACAAAAAGCTTTTTCTTCCTAGAAATGCGGTCCATATCCCTCAAATGCATAAAGCTTTATTTGTTTGACTATAAAACAAAATCGAAGGCAAATCTTTTGCAGACTGGTGTCTGGGAATGTGCCCGATGAGGAATATTCAAAGCAAAATTAATGATTGTACCAGAAAACAAGCTATACTAAGAAGCTGCAAATAAAAATAAAAGAAGCGTGTACAAGAATCGGAGATACTTTGTGTCTAAACTAGAACATGTGTTACACTGAGGGAGGGGCGGGCTTGGACAGATGCATTGCACATATAAGTATAACTCAGGTGCGAATCGACTCGAAACATCTGTCAGCTTTAACATGAATGAACACAAATGAAAACAGAAAAAAAAATAATGTTCCTTAAAAAAGAAACAGCCTTTGATCTTTGCCCTAAGAAGGCATAAACATTACGAATCACCGACATGTTCACAAGGACAAACAACAAACCCATCACATTAAGTCTAAAACATAAATACAGCAAGAGTCACAGCACAGTTAAGAACAAAATAGCACATGTACTGGTTAGTTTCACCACTGTTAGAAGGAGAAATGATATATTTCTGCTAACGCCCCGCCGTTACACCTCTTGTAGGTTTCTTCCTGAGATTGATAAAAAGATCTGATATCTTAGAGCCAGTAACTTTAGGGGTGCCCGTGGAATACTTTGGTATCTCTCTGCGAACTGGAGGCCTGACAAAAGGTCTACGAGTCGGAGAAACGATTTTTATTTGAGAAACAAACTGAAATGAGCAGAAATAAATCCAGACGCTGTACAGCAGTACAGAACAGTGCAATCTTATTTGGTGGCAGGTTATAATAGAATTTGTCTTATAGTAATCTTGAAAACTAGAAACTTCCCTGACCAAACATTTCGTCGACTACTCTAATAAGCAGGATAACATATCTAAAATCTAAATATCCCTTAAATATAAATAACAATAACTTTTATAATAACGATGACTAAAACATCAAGAACGCATTGCGCTCATCCCGTGAAAACTTACTATACAAAGGTTGTATGCATTGTTGTATCTTGTTTAACTAAAGACTATGAAGCACAAACAGAAATAAGAAGATTCATACCATGCAAAGGTAACCACAAAGCTTTGCCTGTTGAGCGTAAACAGTACGTAGGCATTTTCTGTTTCACAACAAGTGTAGAATATGGTTTTATTGCTTCTAGATCACTTGAACTTAAACCGAGATTTTGTCACGAACTCACTACAGTGCATCGTTTTCACACAAAGATGACCGGATCTCACAGGTTTTTAAATATCATACACAGTGAACATCACACGTTCGCATATTTCAAGTGTTTTTACGCCTGAAATGGAAACAAATTTAAAGGTCCAGCGTGAGGCATTTCGGGACGTCTATAATATTCATATCTGTGTTTTCATTCTTTTATAATCACCTGACAATAAGAGTTGTGTTTTTGTTTCGTTTCACTGCTAAATCTTGCACGCTGGACCTTTAATGAGACATCTGCGTCCTTTTTCTTTTCAGACCTCACGGCGATAAAAACTTGAAATTCTTCGTCATCCACTGAAACTTAAAAACTAATTTCCATACGTTTGTTGGTCAAAATGACACAAAAAAAACCAACAACAAAGCACTCGAGACTTTCCTGAGAAATTCAAAATCAGATAAAACCAGGAGTCACATCACTAAATGCTTACAAAAAAAAAAAAAAAAAAAAAAAAAGGGTGAGAATTTTTTTTTTGGACACAATTTTTTTTTTTATCCGCACCGCTTGATAATCTGTGCCATGCTGACCATGTAGCACATTGTCGCATCAACAGGCAGGGACAGACGGACACAGAAAAAAAAAAGGGACGCCGCTCTTGTTTTGGGAGCAGCTACACAGACAATGATACGAGCACATACAGGCTTAATGGAGGCTTCTTCCTGAAACCCACCACCAGCATAGTGTAACACAAACGACGACTGACTGACTGACTGACTGACTGACTGAAGGGGCTAAAAGTTAAATACAAATATACCATATTTAAATTAAAATGAAAACCAACGCTCAAGAGTACAAATCTATACATTAGGCTACACGGATTTTTTAAACACTGCATTGAAAGATTTCTCCAAAGGCACTGTTTGCAACAGCAGACTGCTCTTCCTCTCCCTTTTTCCTCACACTAGTGTTCATACAAACCGGGAGAGAAACAAGAGGGAGCGCGCAGAAGAAAAAAAATAAATGAGGCATTTCATGGCTAATCAGCTAAAAAGATTTCATCTGTTGTTTTTCTCATCTTCCAGTTCGATGCGATCTTTTGTTTCACTCAAACCAAGCCTTGCATACAGCCTTGTTTTAGTCAAGACAAACGGCCATGAAGCGGAGTAACAGTAAAGCAAAGTCTAAAAGATGCGGTTTCAATTGGTGAAAGGCATTTAGAGCTTCCAGCAACTTCACCAATCATACCTCGTAAAATCAGCAGCGGGAGGTTCGTTAAAGATTTCCACACCTTGATGAGTGAGCTTTTGTTTTGACAGCTCGTATGTTCAATAAAATACAGTTTGTTTTTTCACTTCTTGTTTTTTTTTGTTGTTGTTTTGTTTTTACAGCTGCCGTTCGTTGTGGAGGACACACTTTGGTGCAGAAATCTGATATTGACGGAGCCCGCTAACACAGCCTCAAGCAGGTGAACGCTACAGGTGGATAAAGAGAAGGGTGAGCCGAGTGCAGGACAGGCAGTGACGTGACTATAGGCCCTGAGGGGAGAGGGAGTAGGTCCGAGGGTGCGATCGTAAGACAGCAGCAAACAAGACACAATCTGCTTTAAAAGACGAAACAAAAAAAAAAAATTACTTAAAGAAAAGTCCAGACGAGCCGTCGCTGTTTAAGCTCTTACTCTTGTGGCCGGTACTTAATGACAGACTTGCGGTCTGGCCCCTGCAGCATGCTGTTCAGAGCCTCGCGAACGTCAAGAGCGCCGGAGTGGCCGTTGGGTAGGGATAGAGAGTCTGGCTGGGGGAGGAGATAGTTGGAAGAGAAGTGAGGGGAGGAGTTGGAAAACAAAGAGGAGGACGAGGACGGGCTGGAGAAGAGAGAGGAGGAGGAGGATGTCGGGATGAGGGCAGATGCGGGCAGGAGGCCAGTGTGTGAAACCAGGTTGTTTGAAGCGGATGACGTGGAGGAAGAGCAGGAGGAGGTAGAGGATGAAGGGCTGGCTTTCTGTGCGGGCATCTGTGGAGACAGGGGCAAGTCAAGTAAACCTAATAAGTCTTGGTGGTTATTGGCGAGCAGGTTGTGGTTCTGCTGCTGCTGCTGCTGCTGCTGCTGTTGTAGCAAAAGAGGCTGCTGTATTTGGGCACTCGGTGCAGTCTGAGAGATCAGAGACTCCAGATTAAAGTCATCTCCGAACGCTGCAGAGTGTCCCGCCAGACTGTCCAGATTCAATCCGCCCTCTGTGGTGTCCGGCGAGGGCGACGGTGAGCTCACAGTCAGGTCCAAGATCTCGTCCAGGGGATTCTTGGAAGACAAGTTGGGAGACAGTGTGGTCTGATGGAGTGGAAGTGATGGGCTCTTCAGCTGTGGGAAAGCAGACAAAAAGGACTGGGGGTAAAACTGGGAGTAACTGGAGCGGATGTTAACCGTGTTGGGGACGGCGCCCTGGTTGGCGGGGGTGGAATTGGTGCTCCAGCTGTTATGGGTCCTTTGCTGCGTTTGAGTGGGGTTTCTCTGTAAGGACAACAGGGGTCGATTCTGGGAGGACGGCTGTAAAGCGGACTGGGCTTGCAGTCTCTGCAGCTGAGAGACGCCCCCAGTTTGTGTCCTTTGCAGAGCATTTTGGTTCAGTTTCTGTTTGAAGATCTGACTCTGGGCCAGAGACTGAGCCAGGGACTGGGTGAGCATGGGTTTAGGGTTGAACAGATTCTCCAGGAGGTGTTTGTTCTCCTGCTCCATTTTGCGCATGCGCTCCTCGGCTAGCCGCTGCTCCACGGCCTGCTGCTCCCTCTCCTTCCGTCTCCTCTTTACCTCCTCGTCCATTAGCAACAGCTCCTCCCGCACACGGGCCACGCAGTTCTCTGGGATCTTGATGCCTGGGGGAGAGGAAGGGTACAGTCATGTCAGAGTTATCAGTGAGGAAAATACTAAAAGACTGTTGACTAAACACTCGGACACTGTGTATTTTTCTGTGTGTAGCACATAGAAATAAAGACCAGACACTGAATAAACAGCGAGTATCCTCACATTGTTGAGTTAACGTGGATGTCAAGCTGAATTGCAACATGTTATGTTTCGTAAATGTCAGTTACGGTCAATGTCGCACTCATTAAAGTTCACAAGAGCTAAATATGGAATGTGAGTGACAATTTCATTTCCTCAATCTGTCATATAGAAGTGTCAGCACTTTATCAACATTGTATTATAACATCCAAACAACCCTGTGACGTCTGGGAATGCAAGTTCATATTCTAGGACTTCTCCTTTATCACTTTTTCCAGAATATCCCCACCAGTGTAGAGTGTGAGAGACACCAGTTAAAATGTGCACTGTTAGTAAAGTATAGGGGATGTACTGACCAACTTGCTTGTTATGTTGTTTTGTTTTAAGGCGGACGATCTGCAGGATGCTGGAGCTGGTGATGTCAGACACCACATCGGAAACACGCTTCCACACACGCAGCAGAGCTCCACACAACATGTGGTACTGACGGAGGCGCATGCCCTGCAGACACTCCTGACCTTCCTCTATTTTCTTACACTTCCCATTCCTGCAGAAAGGAAAGGAAAGAAAAAGTCAAATGTTTTATGCAGACAACAAAAGAACCCACAAGTTTCTGTCTCTTTGCCAACTATGCTCCGTCCTCGCATTTTAAACACAGTCCAGTGGTCGGCTGGTGACGAGGGCACATGTGAGACTCGCAGGTTATTTCTTCATGACTAGTTCTCAGGTGATCTGTAAATCCCTGGGAATGGCATCTGACCTGAAAACCACCCTGGCTGAATCCTAATGAGTTCCAGCCTGATTGGATGCATTGAGCCATTAATCCCGGGGGACACTGTGGATTCCGACTTACCAGTTGGCATGGCTACACTTCTTGAAGGAGAAGGTGAACTGGTTCTCCCAGCTGTCTCTGGCTTCCTCTGGAGTCACCTGGTAAAGGGAATGTGCGACACCGAAAATCAGCAAAGAAGTCCACAGTTGGATGCAACACAATTACACAGCTTTAAAAATACATATTTACCGACAAGCAATAAAAAGGTGTCTTTAAAGTCCCCCTCCAGCCATGTTTTGTGTATGATTAACATTTAGTTTAACATATTTTTCCCACATGAAAAGTTTGTTAAACTCTGACAAAGGGGCTGGAAGGAGAACTACTCTTTCTCCTTCAATGACAAAGTCTGGATCAGGCCTCCGTCTCTTTCACCACTGCTGCTGGCGAGAGGCTTCACTTTTCACATTTCACATTTCAATTCAGTTTGACAGGTATAAGAGCGAAACGTGCATGTTAGTGTTAAACAAAACATCAGAGAGATTGAGCCGTACATGTTTGAGCCTGTCAGACCGACACTCAGATAAGGAGTCTGATATGCACACAAATCTGCAACTAGGAGATGTATCAGAATGGTAAATGAGGTTAGCATCATTTTGATAAGGCTAACTGGAAGTGGCCGTCACAGCGCTGGTGTTTGTGAAACATACAATGGTATCTGCTATGATGGGGTTCTTGGTAGATGTTGGAAGGAAGCTCCAGGGTCTGGTTTACACCTACAAACTCCACACTCAACCATGTTTGCTGTCAAAACTTTCACTCTGCTAATGCTAACCCATTCTCTGTACTTCATGTTCGATCTGTGCTGGATGTTTTGGGTTTTTTTGCTGGAGTTGTGTAAAAGTGTGGACATTGCCCCCTTAAGTAGAGTGAAAACACCTTTCTAGTTACAATTTTTGCACAGATACAAGGCAGTATAATCAAGGTCAGACATTTTAGGGGATATATAAGTAAAAAAATAAGAACATTTTTGTGTGGAGAAGGACTTTAACCTTTGACCAAAAGTCATATCATAGTTTCATCTCGTTTATAATCCTTCACTGTGTCATAGAGGACTATTATGTTCTGTGGGCTTGTGGTAAAAGGTTATTAATCATCACCCTGTTGTTCATGTGGAGACAGGAAACAGGTTCAACTTTAACAAACAACATGACTATAAATTAACTTTATACCCCCACTGATATACTCTTTTAATTTTTTTGCCAATCACATTTTTGTCAATGAGTTTTAGAGTCTAATATGTTGCCACATTGTTCAGCTCTGAAGTGCCTGGAGTATCGCCTGGTTCAGTACTCTTCAATGGCCACAAGGGGGCATCAGACTCAATATACAGTTTACTTTAAACAGCAATTTCAGATCAGAGGAAAATGACAGTCCTGAAAATCTCCGGCTTTGTCTTCAGTCAAACCTTCCCCATCATCAGAAAATGTTTTTATAAATTTATGACCTTGTTATTCTTTAAAAAACAAACCATAAACTTAAAAGACAACATCTGTGAGAATAAAAGCAAGCTCAAACATGACCTTTGATCAAAGTACAAAATGTTTTTTCCTCTCCACAGTATGGAGACATTATTCAGTGAACAGACACAGATGTACAGACGCAGTGATGAGCCTAATTGATTCACCACCAGACAATTGAGCCAATTACCTTTCGGTAACGTTGATGCAAGTTGTCCAGACTCTCGGGGTGGGTCTGCTTGCCAATATTCGGCTTGTAGACGATGAAGTTCTTGCCTCTTCCTTGCTCGGCTAGCAGCACACATGGGTGGTTACCTCGCAGCTGTGAAGAGGGAACACAGAGAGTTAATTAAAGTCTCTGTTAAATAATAAATCATATACATACAGTGCCTCAGGTATAGTTTGCTTACAGTAGCCTGGACTCACCTTCAGGGACAGGTAGAATCCCTCCTCAGGACCGCTGAGCTTCAGTGACCTGTTGTAGGCCTCGTCCCAGGGCATGCCTCTGTCCACACTGATCTACAGGGCAAAAAGCATCAGAGACTAAAGCATGTGCTGTGGAAGAGGAGGAACCAAGCAGCTATGCAACCACACACTGCTGTCCTGAAGGCCGTGTTGAGTTAAGACCACCTCAACTGAGACCAAGTCATGACCGAAACCAGTGTATCGAGACTGAGACAAGACCAAGACCAAGACCAGACATGTGTGAGTTCCACACTGCATGACACCACTAAATAAATTGTAAAATAAACATGCAAACCATAGACGTTCCTCAAATTGATCTAAAAGATTCACATTTCCATAGAAACACCCACAGAAAACAAATGAAGATTCCTGTTCATGCATCTCTTTGCATGGATACTGCATAAATGTGTGTGTATAGGTGTACCATGAGAAATGTCTTGACAAAATAATAATTTCATGTGTTAATTTCCCTTTGTTTTCTTTAGGCAAACAAATATTAACAAAAACTAAGGATCTGCAGTTGTGGTCTTGACCAGTCTTAAATAAAACCCAGAGTCCTCTGTGTCTGAGACCAAAACAAAAAACAGTAAAAATGTGGTCTAGCACAAGAAGAGACAGAGACCTCCAAAAAATGGTCTTGAGAGATTACGACACTGTCTGAAGGTGAGACAGACTTTTGCACAGACACCCAAAAGTACTTCTTCTAACATTCAAAACACACAGTGAATAAAACTTAGTGTCTACCACAGTCATGCGTGTACCTGACACACTCTCTATACAAATTTGTACTAGCTGTGCAGCATTCTGCCTGACTGCCAACTTTGAAAGTCAAATGCAGCTTAGTCTGCAGCCGACAGCTAAAAGCAGAAGATATCGGTAATTATCCTGTTCCCACCTGCCACTGGTGTCTATATAGGCCTCGCAGCCCTGGGCTAAGTCTGTGTGATAACAGTCTCACTGCTGGCAAAGTGACATCAATCATCATATAGTGCAGAGGAAGCTACTTGAGTTACAGCTCGGACTGCAGGTTATGTGGAACATTTCGCAGGTCTCTTTGTATGCAAAACCATGTCACGAAAATCTCCATGAATTCACAGTCACTGGTGTTTGCTACTTAATCTGTGAGGATTGCTCAGCTGCCATTGAACATGAACTTTTAATTGCCCTGGTCTACTTTGGAGCCAAAAGGCCCGACTGGATTTAACTCAAAAGACAGAGCACAAGGTTTGCATTTTTTAGGCATCATGTATATTCATAGAATCACTTCTGGTTTGTGATGTGTGACGCCACAACATCAGCACGGGCCTGTAAATGTGCCTGTGCCCACGGGACTGTCTGATGCCCTTCTGGTGGCTGCTACATCCTGCATACTGGCCGCACAGCATTGCTGACGTGTTCTTGGTTTGTGCAACACAACTGTTAATTTGGCTGTAGAGCACCTAAAGATATTATACAACAATATAACAATATACTCTACGTGAGGTTATGAGGTGCCTACCTTATAGAGAACAACCTGTCCATCCTGAGGGTTTCCAACTGTCAGGAAAGTTTCCTGCTTCTCCTCATAGATCTCATCGTTACCTGGGGCAAGGTCTGTCAGAGACACAGGAGAGCCAAAATAATTACTCACATTAGAAGAATAGCAGCCATTTTTCTTTTTAAATGAGTCCCTTAAGGGCCAATCCAGTTTAAGGTTTGTTGACAGACAATTGAAGAAAGGAACTCAAACTGCTCTCAGTGTTTTACAGCCCTTCAGATGCAATGGATTTATAACTAACATTATTATATAGTGTTGGTCTGTTTTTAATAAGCCTGTCAATTTATTTCAAGCAGTAAAGCACATTTTAATCTTGTGTTTTTACTGTAAGTGGATGGGTTTGTGTTTCAGATCACAAATTAAACTACATTCAGGTAAAACAATGCTGTGTTTTAAGTCACATAATGACATCCATACCTAGGATTCCCATGTCATATTTGCCCTCCTTCTTATCCTTCTCGATTAGGTAGTCAAAGTTGTCAGTGAAGTACTGGAAGAGATAGTTCTGCTTGTGGACCTCCAGGCCCAGGATGCGATTCAAGAACTTGGTGATGCTGCAGTCTGAGATAAAGACACAACACAGACCAGTTAATACAGCCGATTGTGTGTCGACAGATGAACAAAGAACACGTTATTACCTGCATGCAATATGCCTGCATGCCTCTTTGGTACTCTACCTTTCTCAGTACTGATCCCAAAGCGAGGCTCCCTACAAAAGATGCCCACATCCATCATTCCGAGTTTCATGTCTGAAAATAAAGAAAAACATTGTTGTGTCACCGATCAATCTCAGTTAACTTTGTGCTGGTGAAGCTGTTCTCCATTTACAGACAGTCAACCAAAGTTCGAACATACCTCTGAAGAACATGGCCTCACCCCCGGGGTAGCCTTTGGGAGGGGGCACCTTGTTCTCTATGTGGCCAAGGATTGCTTTGGTGATTTTATCCAGAGCCTTGGTACCATACTGCAAAAAATGGGACATGTCATTGTCACAGAAGAATTTTCTTACACGGCCCATTGAGCAGCTTTGCAATGCAAATCATCAGTTAGAAAAATATCCTGTATACCGCTTTAAGTATGTAGGACCTTTAAGAGTTTAAGATAAAGGGATAAAGGTCCTTAACTGCGTGTTTTTTTTTAAAGTTTTGATATCATTCTTTAGCTTCTCACTGGTGTTGCTTATAAATTCAAAGCTGAACATTCAAATGTTGGTCATAGTATGTATGTTTTAGGGTCAAAATGTTCCTTCTTTAAATGTGTCCCCATGTGACCTGACGCAGGTCTCTGTATGATGATGTTGACAACCTTCTCATATGTTAATAGTAACACAGTAACACAAACTAACTAACTGATCGAGGCAGTGGAAGACCTGCAACTCCCATCTTCTGTAAAGTAAAATTACTATTGCTGTCAAAGGTGTCTGGTGGCTTTGAAGACAATGATATAATGGCTTCAGTTCCCATTCAGAAAGGGCTGTCTGGCGGCGATGTAAAGCGGTGAAAACACTACACTGACTATAGGTAAGTACCTCATACAACCTCATTTAAAATAATCTAAACTAACCCTTTAGTTATCATAATTATCATTCTTCATTTGCCCTTTAGCGCAGAGCCATGCTTTGACACTTAAAGGTCAAAATTTTATTTTCAGTGGTTGTTTAATTTGCCTACCTTGTTCTCAAAGTTGTACTTGCTCAGATCTCTGGATTCTGTGGCTCTTCTGTCTCCATGAGTTAATGCACCCTGCAAAAAAAATAAAAATAAAAATAAAAAGGTTAGCAACAGTTTTATTATTAGTATTAGCAGTATTACAGCCTGCAGAGCAACATCACAATAATACAGCTGGACAAAGTGACGTGAGATAAACCTGTGCTCACTGTTGATCCTTATAGCAGATAATAGCCCTCTCATTCATCAATTCTACTCTTTAAAATGTATATAAGAGATGGAGTATTTAACATGATTTTTGGGCGTATGTTACTGCATTGAGTTTTTATAATCTGGCCATTTCATATGAAACATGCTATGTTGAATCTCCTCCGCAGGCAACACTTTTAATTACCTGAAAATCTACAACCATGTAAAGCAAATATGTTTAATAGGTCTGATATAACTTTGGTATTTACTAGTGATATGAAAGTACAAGTTAAAGAACCAGTTAAAGAACCGGGGATTTAACCTGTGCTAGTAGTATCGTATGAATGTCAAACTCTTTCAGGTGCAGATACATTGACTCTGCATCGCGTGCATAAAGCAGCACCAAGTGAAAGCTTCATTACACAGACACACACCAGATAGTGTGACTACACAGCCTGGTCTCTGCCCAAGGTATCGAGAGGAAACGCATGAGGTTGAGGTGTGAAGCGAAACTTTTTCTACACCTGCCTACTGACATAATTTTGTGCCTCAATTGACCTTAAAGCTACTTTTAAGTGACAGAGACGCAAGACGAAAATGGATGAAGAACCATAATTTAAACAAAGCCCATGTTTGACCTCCATTGCAGGGATGCAAAGGCAATTTCAGAAGAAGAAGTCAATGGCAGAGCAGCCTTGTAACCAGCTGCTGGCTCTGCCCACACAAAAAAAATGCCTTGAGATACCAAAACAAAGGAATGTCTTTGCCAAATATGACTTCACTGCTGATCTGGAGTCAGCCGGTCGCGAAGGTATTCAGCGAGTCTGTTTGTGTGTGTGTGTGCATTTGTGTTGTATCGGGTTCAGGCAGGCATGCAGACGGGATGTGACCTATTCTTGATGCGGATTTACCGAACACGCCTGGCAAACAAATGAAGGACTTTCTGGAACCACCATCCCATGGCACCCTCCTTAACGTTTTCCCACAAGAACTGTCATGCTGTGTCACTATGGAAATAAATGACTGCGAGTGCTGAAATGCACTGATGATTGTGGAAAATAAACTGAGGGTTATAAATTATCCAGGCAAGCTCCTTTTGCTTTTTTCTGCTTATTCAGTTTTCCATTATTGAGATGGAGAAGGGAAAGACCCCAAGTCTCCTGAGGTTTGTGGAGAGAAGTTGATGTAACTTCAAGCGAGCCGACAACAAAACAGACTCTGTGGAGAGCATCGTGGCCAGGGAATACCCAAGGAAACAGGAAGGACAGAGAGCGAGGGCAGGGTGAGGAGGCAAATGGCAATGAGTCGATGGCAACCCCAGAGCACAACAATCAATAAACACATATCCTCTCTGTTTACAGTGGAACAATTCTTTTCACAAAACAAGATGAAAAGGGTGATTTTCCTATGAGACAGTTTTCAATCAGTTAAAAGGAAATAAAAATACTGCGAAATGAAAAGCAAACCCAACACCCACACCCACACAAACACATCTGTAAGGCTTTGATATTTACCAGACTCTCGAGTCTCTTAGCCACAATGGAGGCAAACCGTCTCTCCCCAGCCAACTCTGAGATGAGGAAGATGTACTCTGGGGCCGTCACCTGATTGGACCGATGGGTGCGACCTGGAGAGACAAGGAAAAGATGATAAGACAGAATTTATACAACTGACAGGATTCCCACGCATTTTTTCCATGACTTTTCAAGGACTCATATTAGTGCTACGTTATGTCAGCAGCTACAGAAAATAAATGCTGTAATGTTGCATTGCTTGGGAGGTAATCTACAGAGGATTGATATGTTAGGGGTCACAGGGGCACGGGCAATTTAGAGTCACCAATTAACCTGCATGCTTTTGGACTGTGGGAGGAAGCTAGAGCACCCAGAGAAAACCCACACGGGGAGAACAACTCCGTACAGAGGGGTTCACCCCGGGTTCAAACCAGGAACCCTCTTGCTGTGAGACAACAACAATGCTAACCACTGTACCACCGTGCATATACATCCTGTGATATGAAAACAATTTCACACCAACTAATCTCTGGTTTCAACACACTTTATCAGCATCAACAGACAGGCGAAATTCATCTGAACACAGGCTGCTTATTAGAAACAGAAAAGTAAGACGGGGATATTCTTGGAGACACGAAAACATCTGCAACATCAAATGAGATCTGATCTGAAGTAAATCTGATATTTACACTCTGATTTCCCCCTCGGGGATCAATACAGTCTTCCTCCTCTTTGAGAGAAGATCCCCTGCTGAAACAGAGTCTTATTCACTAACAACCCCCAAAAAAAAAATTTCCCCGAGGTTTTTCAGCGGAAGCCGAGGAGAATTCCTTAGAATTATTGGAAATAAATACGGGTGTGAGTGTATTTGTACAATGGGTGAGTGTGTGTGTGTGTGTGTGTGTGTGTGTGTGTGTGTACATTAACCTGCCAAACAAGAATTAAGAGTTTCACACTAAGCAGGAAGGCTGCTAATGAAAAGAATTACTTAAGCAGTTTGCTAATTACGGCAAACAATTTATTCATCCACTTCTCCGTGCTGGTGTGTGTGTGTGTGTGTGTGTGTGTGTGTGTGCATGTGTGTGTGAGCTGAAGCATTCAAAAATAACATCTAATGTGTGAGGAGACAGAGAGCTTATTTTATTAAGTCCTGATACTAAATACAACTGCTAATATTAAGTGACAGACTAAACAACAGCAACCTTTATTAGTATGAAAGATCAAATGTTTAGACTGCACCATGTGGCATAACTGAACGCAGCCACAACCTCATATTACCAGTAGTATTTTAAGACAACATTTGTCCTGGTCCTAAACATGAACGGAAAGGAACTACTTCTCTACGAATTTCTCTTTTAACATTCCTGATATCCTTTGACCCCACAGTTGCAGCATGCATGTAGACAGCAGTCAATACTAGAAACCTGAAGTATGCATGACAGATAGAAAAGTCCCTCCCATCTTTCAGCCTGTTACAACATCAAGTGCAGCAGCAACAAAAATGCAACTCATTCACAAATAACTTCAGCTGATTAAAAACTATCACTATGTGAGGAAATGTTGAGGCTGGTTTATTAAAGACAAATATATATTAAAGATATTATTAGCAGCCAGCAAGAAAGCCTTAACATGAAAATGGTTACAGACCGAGCCTCCAACAAAGACTGACTTGATAGATGTTGTGACAAGTGTTCAAAGTATGGAGAGAATGACTTTGCTAATCCTACGGGTTGATAAGTTCTGGCAATACCGGGAAATATAGATCGTGTTTGTGAACATTTCTTCTGCCATGTTTTCACTGTATTTCTATGCTTCTTTACAAAAAAAAAAGAAATATTTGGTGAGACCAACTTTGTTTTAGGGGTGTTTTGACATTTGTTGCTATGGTAACGGAAAATAATACTGACTTACATGTAAAAACCAATGAACAACTTCGAAATACTTTGAAAGACCAAAGATTTTGTGGACAAAAAACGTACCTCAGCCAGTGTCAATGGGAATTTTTTTTTTTTCCCAAGCATCTACTTCCCTTTACTTCTGAAAGCCTCATTGTAAAATTACACTTCCTGACTCACCAAATTGCTGAATGGCCCTGTCTGCACTCCAAGGCAGCTCCAAGGTCATGTGGACCCTGCGCCTCTGGTTTTTCACTCGCTTGTCCGCCTGCAGGGAAATCCCAGAGCTGGCTGCCTCTGAGATGATGGCCACATGCTGGAGAAAAAAAGAGGTTTGGATTATTAGCGAAGACTGAACAATGTTATGAAGTCATATATTCTTGGCAGACAACTCATGAGTTTTCATATGTAAGCTCTACTTGATTGGTGTATCTGACCTTCTCTCCACTCATGAAGCGATCCTTCTCCTTGATGTTGATGTGGTCGATGGTGAGACCCTGCTCAGCCCGTGACTCGTAGCGGACGCTGCCATCAGGACGCCGCACCACACGACCCTTACGACCAGTCATCTGCAGAAAAAATATTCATCACATTGACACTTAATACATGTTTTCAAAGACATGTTGCTTAAAGAATAACATCTGTTCTTTATTTTTTGTGCTTGTGTGAACACTGATTTAAGAGGTGACACGTGGAGAACAGTCAAACAGTGTGACTTTTTCCAGAGCCGATACTGATTATAAGTAATCAAGGAGACAGATACTAATATATATTTGCAATAAAAAAATGTAAAATCCTGATTTCAATGTGTATGCGGTCCATTTGTAAGATATCTTAGTGGCAAAGATTTATCTTGTGTGTTGGACGTAAGGGAGGAAGCATAATCACAACCTCAGCACCCCCAGTGTAAATTATTATTATTTCTCTTCACCTTTTTCTTTTTAATTTAATATTATATTTACCGGCGTTATTATTATTTTTATTCATTGTGGCTGTCTGTGTTCCTATTTCCTTATTTTTTTATACATGTGTGTGAGTGTGTATTAATTTTTCAGTTGCTTTTATACAGCTTGTCACCGTGTAAGTCTGTATTTTAAAACATTCACAAATTTGGTATTCTATATGTTCTTTTCTTTTTGTATGATGTTGAAAACCTAATAAACAGATTGTTGAAATAAAAAAAAAAAGAAGTAAAATGTTAATGTCAAATTTTAGAATAACACAAACCCAAACACAAAACATTGTTTAAATGGCTTTATGCATGTCTAATTAAATAAAAGCACCATATTTATCCCCATGCTGATGCCGTCTTTGCATAAACTGCAGACTGGCTTCCTTGGTTGAGTGTTATACTCACATACTGCACTTACAGACCTTTCCTTTAGTGCATATATCAAGAGAAGGAGATCATGAAGCCCGTGTTACTGTATAATTCTCAGGTTTATAAGTGTATGAACTAAACCGCAGACTGAAGTCTCTACTCACAAAGACAAAAAGAGTGACGCTGACTCATATTCAAGGGTCCAGCACAGGGTGACAGTGCATCTGCAGGTCTGCATTATATACCTCTGGTGTTTGAATTGTCTGTATCATCGCTGCTGCTTTTTTATATGCTTTTCAACTATAATAATCTGACCTGCACTCAGGCGTCGTCTCACTCTTTTTTTCTGTCCTTGTAGTTCTCATGCTTATAGACCTGAAGTTCAGTAACTACTATTAGCGGAAACACTGGGTGTTCTTGCAACTTCAGCATAAAGGATTGTGGTGTTTATTACAACTTCAGTAGCATCTGCAGCCTCAGAGTCGATTCAAAGCTCCACCGGATGCTGAAAGTCTTAGTTGGTCGACCCCTAAAAGATTGATGAGGCCAGAGAGTTTCTAGTTCAGTGTCTTAGACTCGTACCTCTGAGACTTTATCTGGTCCTCCGAACTTATCAATGAGCTCATCCAAGGTATTGAGAGGTAGTTCTTTTCCCAGCTCGGATATTTTATTGAGGAGGCCCTGCTTCATCTCCTCTATCCTGGCTGTGAATAGGAAGCAGAGAGATTAACCATGTAGCCCTGACAGACAGGAATCACAGAAACAACAGGGCATGGGAGGAAGCTTCATTGTCTAGACATGCATCTGTTTGATCCAGACCGGACACACCCACTTATGCTAAAGTATCTTCCTACTGTCAACACAAACCAAAGAAAAATAAAGACATCTCCCTACCTGTCTGACAGCTAGTGTGGTTAACAAAGATGACATCATCATTGTCTAGCAGGGAGTCTGGTGAGGAGTTGGAGTCCGTGTCCATGCCGTCGGAGTCACTACTGCTGTCGTCGCTGATGTTGATCACACCGCCGCTGTCCACGATGTGCTTGGGTACCTTGGTCTGGCGACCTCTAGGCTTCCCTGATTGGAAACCATCACATGATATTAGAGTAAGAAATAGGAAGTGTAGCTTGACAGCACTTTGACTTTTGGGTAAAGGCCAAGAAAAAGAAGCAGACTGCAGTTTACTGTTAAATTAGACCACAGGGCGAAAATCTTGAATGGGATCTGTTCTATTATTATCTATGGTACACATGCTAGCATGGTGTGACGTCTGCATCCTCCTCACTTACGTTTTCTCTTATTCCCTGGTGCCTTCTCCCTCCTCTGTTTCTCTGAAGGGAAATGTTTCGTTACAAGAGACTGGAATACTCCCCTACAGGAAGGAGGAAGAGAGAAAGAGAAACTTTTATTGACAGTTGTGAAAGTTAGACACTCTATACATTCCTGATGTGTCCTCGTTATTGTTATCAGGTGTTGACAGGCTGATGAACATGTGTGAGCCAATACACCCAAGCCTTTAGGCATGTCTGCTGCGAAAGCTTTAGGGTCAGACAAGTTCAGAGCACTCATCGCCTGTATCCTCCCTTTCTTGTTTTTCTTGGATGTGCCATTTCGTAATTAAATAGCTGCTAATAACTAAGGAGACTGTTTGGTTTAATTGAGGATAAATGCTGAGGACTGTATGCATGACTTCAATACTTGTACAACATGTTCTTTATAGAATATGCAAATCATTAGGCTGTTTGATGAAGCAATGAAATAAAAACCCACAGACTGCTGTGGCCTCTGGCAAACGAAGAGTAATCCTGCCAAATAAGGTGAAAGGTATCAGAAAAGCTTTCCTGCAAAACTCTGTTGTTGTGAGTGAGCATTTAGCTGCTCACACAGTGCTGTAACCCACAGAAAACATATCGCTGTTTTAGTGTGTAAGGTAATAACAGAAACAAACAAACAACAGAAAACATTTCTTTCACTCACTCTGCTGCAGAGACAAATCTGTCGAGATGCCCGTCATTTTCATCCAGGACTTCTCTGGTGCGGGATTCACCTGTAGACTGCAGCCCGATAACGATGCACTGCGGTGGAGGAAAACAAATACACATCAACAACTGAACATGTCTGCTGTGTTTCCTGAAGTAAATTCCATTGCGGACACATTCCTGGCACCGTGATAGCATATATTATGACATCCATGGGGAAATAAAATGCTCTCAACTCAACCTGTGTACAGGGAAGTGCAAAGTAAAATCTTAAAGGGACACCTCACTCGACATTGAAATACATATTTTCCTCTTACCTGTAGTGCTATTTATCGATTTGGATTATTTGGTGTAATTTGCCAAGTGTTTAAAATAAAGGCCTTGATAGTATCCTCTGACATACACCTGCCAACTGAATCACTATGCAGAAGGAAGCGTGCATCTTCTCACAAACGAGAGACATGTGCTTGTGACAGTGTGAGAATGTTAGCTAGCTCAGTGGAGCATGCTTCCTTTAGTGCGATGATAGAAAGAAAAGAAAATAGTTCCTGTGTGAAACTGCTCATGACAAGGTTTGTAGATTATCTTAAATTATCGGGCCATGATTTCTGGAAAGAGACATTGCTGTTGAGTTTTAAATATGTTTTGTTTTTGCGGCGCTTTGAGCAGTACAAGCCGAGTGCCATCCATTGGAGAGGAGGCAGACATCTCTACAGCCGATAATCTTCAACACTCTGCAACTCACACCAAAACAATTTAGACTGATAAACAGCACTACAGGTAAGAGGAAAAACCTGTATTGTTGATTTTGGGATGAACTGTCCTTTTAATGACCCTCATAGATCCAACAAATGACATCCAATCTCTACTTTTCCTGTGCAGACAAAGCAAAGTATTGGCAAAACTGTACTTAGTATTCTGTCCTTGAAGTTCTCCTCACTTATGCAACATCTATAGAATTTCATTTCATGCTTGGATCTTGCTCTGGGTCATTTATAGTCCTCTAGATTATACATACTATATGACTCAGTGTTCTGACCTTTCCAGCCTGCAGCTCTTTCTGAGCCAGCTCCACCAGGCAGCGGACCTTGGCAGCGATACAGAGGTATTTGAAGAAGCGCTGGTGAGATGACCAGAACTGCCCCCATAGAGACTTCCTGCTGACCAGGCCCAGCTCATCAGCTGCACGCATGAACACCTGCAACGCCTCTGCCCACTGGACACAGATTGCAGATGTAAACAGTCACTTTAAAGTACAGCGTTTGTTTTTTAACTCTCACACACACACAACCATAAGCACGCACTAATATAACTGACGCAGGTATGATACTAACCAGTTTGGCAGCTTTGTTATAAACCAGTTTGAAGTCACTGTCCAGTCCGATCTCTTCAATGCGGAAAGACACCCCTGAGAAGCTCAGCTGCCTGGCGATGTACATCCCGCTCACTTTCATGTCCATGGCAACAATCTCCATGGCACCCACACCTCTGTTTACAAACAGCATATAAAATATTCAAAATAACTCAATCACAGATCAACCAGCCGTAACCACAAACTGATTGTAAGGTATTTTAACCAGTGAGCGTGGCAATTTGAAGATATGTATTCACATGATTGGAAGGCAATCAGAAAACACATGACTTCTGAGGGAAGTTCTACATGTCGCCATTACAAACCTTTTCTCGATGGCATGCAGGAAGTCATCAAAGGCTCTGAAGGGCGTGCCTTCACCCCAGATTCCCAGGCGGCTCATATAGATCATGTTCTTTGGCTCAGAGGCACCTGGGGTGGAGATGGCACAAATATGTATTCTAAACTCCTCGGCTATCTTGCATTTATGTGACAATTGTGTGTTTATCTGCGTGTCGGCCTACCTGTGGCACTGGCGTACACCACTCTGGCCCGTGGCAGCTTGTTTTGCAGGTCAAGCACTGCCTTACCCATCTTTGTAGATGTGGCATTCTTGGCTTTGTGGCATTCATCAAAAATGATCTGAAATAAGGAAAGGTCAAGGGCAAACAACGCAGACATGGAACACCAATTTGTGTTTAAAAAAACTTTTAGACACGAGGTTGG
Source organism: Epinephelus lanceolatus (assembly GCF_041903045.1). NCBI lineage: Eukaryota > Metazoa > Chordata > Actinopteri > Perciformes > Serranidae > Epinephelus > Epinephelus lanceolatus. Next base: position 12,156,799 of record NC_135739.1, read on the forward strand.
AAGAATAAAAGGATACAACTCCGTCAAAGTCTGGCTTGCACCAGTCTAGAATCTGTTTTATTCTCGTCCGGTGCTGCCCTCCTGCCTGGCTCTCTCCAATCAGCGCAGAGTAAGTTGCAAACAGGACTCCTTCTGAGGTAGCTGTGTCTCCATACTTAATCTACAGTAACAAAACAAAGATACAAGAGTATTAGTGAGATATGTGTGAACAATTGCAGAGACACACTGTCACCAAATATAGCTGCTTTCCTTTCCTGCTTGGATGCACATGTAATTCAAACATCTGCCAAGAACATAACTCATTCTCTCAGCTTGTCACGCTAACTTCACCAGGACTCACCTTGTTTAAGGCATGCACAGGAATAGTCGGTGCATCTATGTCTTTGAGATCTCTCTCTGCATCGAATTTCAGGTCATTGGATATGCTGAACCTGAGGGCAGGACAGGACAGTCAGTAATTCAGTTGGCTTCTACACACACTAGCCCAGTGTTTAGTTCACACTACACAACTTTATCCCTGGTTTTCCGCTTGCTGGCAGTTTTTGGAGCTCCCTGGCAAAAGCTCCAGACCAGAGGCGGATCGGCACTGCCTCTGCGCTGGCAAATCGGTGCTCAAGTGCTATATATGAACTGTTCAAATATGCCAACTGAGAAGCTCAACAATGCATCACAGAACTCTCCAGATATCTAACTGGCTAAATATACGAACCTGTTGGGAACTTTGTCGATGAGCTAGAGCCAACGAGAGTGCAAGACACAGGTTTAGGAAAGAAGCAAGCAGTGCTTTAGTGCTTTCAAAGGTGCGTGTGTGTTTGAGAGGGAAAGATGAGAAGGTGGAAGGTGGACTATTGCGTGCAAGGTTTCCACTTGGAGAATCGCTTTGTCACTTTTTGACTTTGATATTTTCTAAGCCACCCCCCACACCCCGCATTGTGGTTCGATCCAAGCATCACAACATACTCATCAGGCATTCCTCCAGGATGCGTGACACCGGACACTGTTCCGTCATGTAGTTTGAGAACTATAATGACTTCAAGGCTCCTGATTACAAGACAGTATGTTGTGTAGTGTGAACTAAGCTTACATGCTCAGTTCCCTGGCATAAAACTGGATGCAAAACACAATTATATAAATCAGTAATTGAAACCCAGTGAAGGTTTCAAACTGGTTCTGTGATCCCCGTAGGAGGTCTCTTACCATAGTGCTTTCTTCCTTCCTTTAAGGTAGTTCTCCAGGATGATTCCTGCCACAGTGCGTCCTTTTCCGACCCCTGCCCCATCTCCGATCAGGAAGCCTGCCCTCTGGTTGTTTTGAAGAATAACCTCGTGTTGCTGAGGGCGCACAAAGAGCAAATGCATGAACAAAGATGCCTGCATAATCAAAACATCAATCATTCATAGATCCGAAATGAATAAGTGCTTCATGTACTGTGTGTACGTGAGTCTGCGTGTGTACCTGGCAGGCATAGATGATGGCCTCTAGCTGCAGAGCAGACAGCAGACCACAGTTAATAGTTGACTCAGGGATAGACAGAGTGTATGTGATGTCAGGAGGAGGGACACTGGATAGCGTGTTGGTCTCCACCACTATGTCAGGATGAGAAATTCCTATAGTGGCTGAAAAGAGGAAAAACAGAACAGCAGTTTAAAGAAGGTTTTTTTTTTTTCAAACATGTTAATAGCAAACTGTGTGAGTGTCATGCCTTATTAAGACGAAAAGTGTGCATGAATTAAAGGGTAATAGATGTAGACATTCAGTCTAGTGGCCTACATTTGGAAGGTCTGTACTCAGCATATGTGTCTACATGTCCCAGTTCCTCTGTTTCCTCTTCCTCAGCATCCTCTTCCTCCTCTGGGGGTGACTGGGTTCTCTGAGGCTGGGAACACCAAAGAGATTTTAGTGGTGTAATTCACATTAATAACACCCACATTTGTGAATTACATTTCATGTTTCAGCCTAGGTGAAGACAAGTTAGGAAACAGCTAGAAGCCAGGGGCAGGTGAGGTGTTATTAAAAGGTTCGCACAGCACATCTAGAGCTCCTTATCAGGGAATGTTAACAAGTCCAACATTAAAATAACAAAAGATGTTAAAAAGTGTGTAAACCAGCTGAAGCAGGATGAATGAGAGCTTTGAAACATGCGTGTTACTGAAGACAAAAGAGTGCTTTACATATTCAGGCAACGCTAGATTATCTGAGAAACCGGAAATGCAAAGAGGCTGGATTTTGACAGACAGGTTAATATTCCGCAGCCTCTTTTCTTGTCACACTGACTATTCATAAAGACAATGCAGTATATGAAATACGCTGTTCTCTATGCAATGTGCATTTGCAGAATGCCCAGTGCATGCAATACGCAGCAATGATTTCATCATCTGTGGTATTACAGACATGCCAAAGAAGGCTCAAGCATTTCAATTTCACTCATGACATGCACCACCTTCATGTACTGTACTGTCAAAATGTGGCCCTCAGTCTTAGATTAGTTGTTATGAGGCTGTGCAAAACAATGTAAGCCTTATCTTGTGTTGCAAACACACAGCTGCATATAAGTCATATAACCTAAACTGAATATCTGAGCATTACTGATAAATGCCTTCTAGCTAGGAAGCTTGGTTTCATTTTAACATCAGATTGGAGAGGTTGGTGTGGCTACCTGGAATCCTCCTGAAGGTGGGTTGCTGATAATAGCAGTTATATCATCCAAACTGGCCAAGCCATGAAACCTGCTGGTGCCATTCAGCTGTCAACAAAACATAAAATGAAGAAATTGAAAAACAAATGAAAACAGTGCCAAATGCATGAGAAAATAGTAACAAAAAAAGCATGAGTAATCAATGTATGTGTGTGTTGTGCATATATGAATGTGCATGAGAGAGTGTGGGTACTTCATGGATGTCTGATGGAGCAGCACTCAGCAAAATGCAATTTGTTGTCTGGCAGTGAAAAGCCAACAACAACAACAACAAAAGGCAGATAAAGCCGTGTGTCTGGGAAACATAATGGATGAAATGAGGGCAGAATGAAAAGGAAAACATAAAAGGCTTTCAGAAGGCAGGAGAAATGAATGTGCTCTGATTCATATCAAAAAGATATCCTTGGACCAGTCTAATTCAAGAGGACTGAAAAGCAACGCGAGCGGGGATAGAGGATTAACACTCGATAACAAAGTTGCTCGTCTTAGATCAGCAACTTGGAGACGGTGACATACTACAGTTCGATGAGTTTCTTTGAAGGAACAGTCCATCAAAAAGAAGAGGATTCTATCATTTACAGTCTCATATGGATCTCTGGAGCGGTAGCTAGATACTATTTTGTGCACCACTGAGAAAACTGAACAAAATCAACTCAGACCGTTCGAAACATGTCAACATAAACATTCTAAGTTTGTCCCTTTTGTATTTCCTGTTTTGCACTGTATGCCAATGTGATCAAGGCTCCTGAAGTAATCTGCCTGCAATTTCAGTAAAGCTGGTTACAAATGGTTGCTTTAATTCAATCTAAATATTACAGTATTTATATTGTGAGAATAATGGATGACTGAAATAGTGTGTGCATACTGGCCTTAGCTCAGCACCTAATCAGTTATAACCGTATTCCACAGGTTCATTTTCTTATCAATCGCTCAGGTCTCTGTCATGATACTGACACATACACATGAAATCTATTGCACGTCTGTCGGTCCTGAAAGCGGGATCCCTCCTCAGTTGCTCCTCCTGAGGTTTCTACCATACTTTTCCCCAGTTAAAGGGTTTTGGGGGGGAGTTTTTCCTTATCCGCTGTGAGGGTCCTAAGGACAGGGGGATGTCGTATGCTGTAAAGCCCTCTGAGGCAAATTGTGATTTGTGATATTGGGCTTTAAAATTGAAATGAAATTGAACTGAATACTATTTGTTTGTGTTTACAGTATGTGACAGATTTCCCAAGAGTGAGAGCTTGGAAGGGCAGTGGACTTGTTCACACTACACAACTATAGCCTTGATTTTCCCTTGTGGGCGGTTTTGGGAGCTTCCCGACAAAAGCCCCAGATTGGAGGCAAATTGGTTGGTTCAGTACTCGCAAATCGATGCTCTATGTCTCTCTCTCTGTCTATGGTGAACTGTACAAAGATCTGTCTGGGACCTCGCTACAGCCAATCAGAGTGCAAGACATTAGTTGAAGGAAAACCTGGGGAAAGGGTTGTAACTTTACTGCATGTGTTGCCTTTGCAACATGAACCAAAGTTGTTGTTGCACCTGAAGGAAACAGGCTATAGACAGTAAACACATGTTACAGGCTATGTTCTGAACTTGTGTGCAAGAAACAACAGAAAAGTCCCATGTCGTGCACTTGCGCATGTGATTACATCACTTCCCGTGTCACTTCTCACTTGTGTTCATGTGACAAAATGTTCTGGAGACCACAAATATTGAGAGATCTTGTAGTGTGTCCCCCCTGTTGCCTATAAGTCATGTAGAATGGAAACAAAAACAACTTAAAGACACCCGATCACAAGACAGCAAGTCGCACACTAAAGCGATCTGATGAGTTTAAAAGTCATGCAGTGTAAACCCGGCTTTATGTGGTACGAATACAATTATTTTAAACTGCTGTATAATGCTGTAAGACACAATGGTGGTTACGGAGAACACAGCTAGTTACTGTGTCAAACTTAGAGTGTGGAAAAGGCTAAATTGAAGCAAGAGTAACACCTGCTTAAAAGTCAAGTAAAGACTCAATAGTATTGTACTGTCAGTGAATTATTATGTGCCTAAAAAGATTACTTGAGGATGCAGAGCATTAGCTATAGCTGAAATACTGAGTAACCAATCATGGTAATTAATTGTTACTTGCCAAGGAGATAATTGATACAAACTGGCTTAAATCCGTTGTGCAATTAACAGGTGGCTAACAAGAGGAAAATCCCTTTTTCAGCCATGGTTTTACACGACAGTCCCGCCCTGCATGCTATCAAATTAATCACTGATAAAAGAAAATATCTGTTTTGCATGTATGGATTGCACTGAAGCCTGAGTTGAAACAGAGTTGTAGGTGCTGGCCTTTTGTGTATTTTCAGAAGAATGAACATGAACCCGTCGACACCAAATTCCCATCTGAGAGCTAAAGTTGGCAGAGAGCCAGAGCAGCATAAATGTTTACAGAGCAAGAGGGACAATCTTCACTTCCTTGACCATTCTCAGTGTCCACCTCCCCCTGCACAGACATGCGTGTGTGGATTTCAACAAGCTTTTCTTTGATAATAGTTGTGTGAGATGAGTTGTTGCTGTGGTCATCAGTGTTACTGGTGATGTACTGTGTGTTTGAGTGCTCGCTGCTGACCTCTAGCTGGCTCTGTGCTGGTGTGGTGGTGGTACTAGTGTTGACGTCCCAGAGGGTGGGCACTGTGCTCAGGTTGTCTGGGCTGATGAAGGGCTGGGCATCAGCATACTCCGACAGTGAGTCAGCCGGAGAGGAGAACAGAGAGTTTGTGGAGAGGTCATCAATGCAGGACAGTTCCTGAAGGCAGAGAAAGAGAGGAGGTGTTAAAAAACAGGGGAATATATGGGCCAGAGCAGCGAGTCATGCTGACTTTATTCAGCCTAGAAAGAGTTCAATATTGTTAAAATGACAGGTAGATTCCCACATTAAAGCCAATGTCTTTGCAGCCTTTGCAAATACTCCCTTTACCACCAAGCCTCATAAAGGACTATAAATCCTAGTTACACATGGATACAACCCACAGGCTGAGCAACACACACACAGGAATACTAACTGTATACCTGAGAAGGAAAAAGGTGCACGGATGGGAGTGAACTACAGACAACAAAGGTGGCCCATTCAATCTGGATTTCAGCCAATACAGCACTCTTTCAGGAGTAACACGAGTAGCCTAAACAAAATCTAATCACACACAGATGTGTGAGAGCGAGCACGTAGAACAGAAAGAGAGGGGCAGGCATAATAAGAGCGCTTGTGTATGTGTGTGTCATTTCAGCTATGGCTGCCTTCCAGTCGCCCCTCTATTCATATCCTTTCGAAGCCATTAGCATGCCATGTTCTTTAACTAGCCTCTCACAGGCACCCCCGGGCCCCCTGAGACTTATAAACATGGATGTGGAGAGATAGGGATTGAATGATGGGGAGGACGGGGGGAAGCCAACACGGTAGACAACGACAAGCTGTACAGAGGACAAACTGTTTTGGGAAACAGGAGTATGGATCTGTTTTATTGTGTGGTTCTCTGTGGGTAGTCCTCAATGTGTGCGATTTTGTCTGTGTATATTTATACTCTGCGGACCATGTGTGGAAATTCCCACACCCCCATGTTCTGACTACACTCTCCAGAGGATCATGAGGCAGCCATGCATACTATCAGACTATAATACTACACTGTTTACCTTACTTTAAAGGAATTGTTCCACATTTTGGAAACATGCTCATTCACTTACATGAGAGGATTGATACCAGTCAAGCGTCTGTGCTGTATATATGAATCTACCAGCAGCAGCCGGCTAATTTAGCTTAGCACATGCAGTTGCCAGGCAACCTGCAGGGACTCCAAGACTTTGCTGGTCTCATGTGGATACAGTGACAGTAGAAGCTATTATGACAAAGTTATTTTCTATCGAAGTTACTGATCACAGCTTTAAGGCCTGGTTGTCTGTGCTGTAAACTCCTGAGTTACGTAACATCCAAGCAAAGCAAATACTTCCAGTTGCATCACACATCTGTCACAACTGTCCTGCTTTTAAATATGCTTACATGGTTTTCTCACAGCACCCCCAGAGTGACACTTTTAATTTAGATAAAAATACTGCACAGCCACAAACAGTTATAAGGTGAGTTGAAGCGCAATATGTTATAACTGAAGATGAATATTGGGTTAACCACAGTAAAAATCTATGCTGTAAGAAAGCAGTTCTGAATCAGAGTTAAAGGAGAAGTTGCGATGCGGCCTCCATTTCAACAATATGCTGCTACTGATTAATGCTGAAAAGATGTGCTGACTTCTGATGGACATTAATCACAGTTCAGCTAAAAATGTTTCACAGGCGTGAGAAGACAAGACGTAGAGTCCTTAGTGTTAACATGACTAAATCGTACGGGAATGGGGCCTAGTGAGGATCGTAAACAGCAGGCCGACTTGCGTGTATATTTTTGCCTTCTGACGTTAGAGGATCAACTTGATGACCGTCGTGTGTGGATGTTTGTGTATTGGGAAATTGTGCTTTTTCAAGTGTACAGCACTCAGCTTATCAGTGTTTGCTGGGAGCTCTATGAGTATGCCTTTTCTCTTCAACTCTCTCACTCTACCTTTCTCTTTTCTTTACTCCCACTGTGTGTGTGTGTGTGTGTGTGTGTGTGTGTGTGTGTGTGTCCCCGTGTGTGTTTCCTGAGGGCAAGATCAGGCATGAGCTCTGAAAGCAGGCTCTCCAAAGTTGTTCTGCCCTGCAGACAGCTGAGTGGAACCAACTGCTTTTTCTAGGGGTGACACAAGAGGGGGAGATGTAGAGAGGGTCCCTGCAAAATATCACCACCACTCCCTAATACACAACCTGCCACATTTCCTTTCGACATTTTCCTTGTTTATCCTATCAGCTGTGTTTTCCTATCCTGTCCTATTCTGCCTCACCCCTTGCTCTGCTCCCTCCTTTTTTGGCTTTACTGGCTGAGGGTAGATGAGTAAACAACAAGGCTTGGAAAAAAGGGACACTGTGTCACCAGAGGCATCATTCCACAGAAGCACAACTGTGGAAACACACAGATGAGCACATAGACATATGTGTATTTCACCATGGAGGGTAGTAGATTATTTTTGGCAGAAGAGTTAATCACAAACAATTGATGAAAAAAGTTAGAAGAAGAGTTTTTTGTGTGGGTGGGGATAGAAAAAAATCTACTGAATTAGATTTAATATGACAATACATCTCAGCTTGGATTACAATTACAGTTATGAGCCATCATAATAGCTTTGCTTGTAAAATGGTTGTCTATGAAACCCTTAATGACATTAATGTGCTGCATCCCACTGGATTAATTCAAGCCCAAGCCTAAACTTGTTTTTAATCAATGTGTTCTGCAAATATATGATCTGTATTTAGACCTGCAGGTCATTGCTCTGTGTTACGTTACGATGTGACTTCTCGGTTTTCCACATCATGTAAATTTAACAGAGCAAACGGTGCAGATGCAGTGTTGTTATTAAAAAGGACCGACAGTTCTGATACAGAGGAATCACAGAAAGCTGCAGCAGGTTGGTCGGTGCTAACCAAGACACGGCCGACCTTAGTACCATGCTAATCGAGTTGTTAAGCAGAGCGTAACAGAGGCAGCAGTGTTTGTCCCCCGGCAGGCCCGTACCGAGGGCTAGTTCATCTACTGTTCCTAAGACTGGGCCCTGCCGAGCAGAGATAAGGCTTGAATTCCAACTGCTCTGATGGTAATCAGGCTCCCTCCAAAGCACACAGCCACACAACCGTATAGCTACTAATCCTGCCTCTCTCTCTCTCTGTTTCGCTCCCTTTTTCCTCTGCTACGCATCAAAAAACATCTGAATGTGTGTGTGTGTGTGCTTCTTCTAAAATTGTTTCCGGGGAATTTAATCTACTTGAATTGTAATTTCTGAGAATAGGTAGTGTGTATGTGTGTACATGTACACAGAAGACCATGTGAACATCATTTGTCCAGCCTCTGGTTTTGCCTGTCACATGTTCCTTCTTCCACCTCAATTTCTCCTCTCTGCTATGAAAGCTAAAACCAGCAGCACATCCTCCCCTTCACCCAGTTCCAAGACAAGAAACCATTAACAAATATTGGCATCAATACGACCACCAGTGTAAAACACGGTGCTATCTAAACAACCATGTACTCACATTGATTTACTGTGAGAAGCTCTGCATAGAAGCCTCACACATATGCATGTGCTGTGCGTCACATCATGCATCCACAGAAGCGGTAAATTGTATTTGATTGTTTGGATAATGACAGTTATCTGCCCGCTGATGATTAATGGAGACAAAGGCAATGAAAAACAGCGGCAACAGTGCAGAGCTGCAGAGCTCCTTGATGGTTGTGGTTGAAGGTGTCGGTTATCAGCTCGAAGAATCAGAACTGGAACAAAAAATACACTCTTAACACAAACCGCCCACAAACAGCTTGGCTTCATCATCTGTTATAGCTGATGTATTTACAGTGTGGTGAGCAATCTGAAACTGTGTCGCAAAATATCCTGTTCCCTAAAAAAAACAACAAAAAAACAAAATCACAGTGAATCCATGACCATGAGGCGTAACTGCTACAAAGTGCGTTTAGGCTGAAATAAATATTAGCAAATACAAAATGGCAAAAAAAAGCATTTATCTGTGCTACTCATGCAGCTTCACCAGTAGCTTCTGGAGAGGTGAGTAACAGCCGTTCCTGATATAATGACTACAATGAAACTGGTTATGACACAGCCTGTATGATAAGGTCAGGCACTACCATACAAGGAGGTCTAACAGCCCTATCTTTGTTAGCATTATAAATATAATTTCCATGTCCTGTGTGCCTCTCTTTGTCTGTAGATGCTGCTTCATACTATTAAAGGGGAAACGTTTTCTAATCTCAAATCCCATCAAAGTTAGGTGTGCATCATGATATAGACCACTTGTTAAATTTATCAGATAGGAGCCTTTAATAAAGCACATGTCCTTAAAAGATGGAAGAAGAAGAAGTTCAGTAGAGGCAGCTTGTTATTATGTTACATTTATGGCCTGTCAAATAAGAAATGTAATATGATATAATACAATAAGAATCGTCTTATTTTTGTTGCCTTAGAATCAGCAGTTTATATCTACATAGGGAGCGGGTCCTTGTCTGCAGAGTGCGCTGTGTTGCACTGCCATGTTTCTACAGTAGCCCAGAACAGACTACATAGGGCCATTAACCCTTTTGCGATGATCTCCGGAGTTAACAGTCTCCACAATACGCTGAACAAAGGCAACAAAACACTGGTTTCTTAACATATTTTCTGGTTTGAATCACCAGGTCAGTTTGTTTTGGACAAAAAGTGACCTCTGTGGATAATTTAGCTCTCGGTAAAAACCTCCTCAACATCTGGATTTTCAGTTGTCAGAGAAAAAAAGATGAGCACACATTAGCAGGTGCTGGGCTAGTGGCCGGTCTCTGATGAGCCAAACAATGTTGGAGAAACTAGTTTTAATCACTATATCCATTTGTTTTGAAGAGAAAGAGACATAATCTGTGGATAATTTGGCTCCCAGTGAAAATCTCAGGTTCAGGTTTGGCAAACGGGACAAGTTTCAGCTGGTTGCAATCTGTAATCCCCACCGCTAGATGCCACTAAATCCAACACACTGCTCCTTTAAGGATAGCTGTCTACACACAGGTGTGATATGCCCAATTTGGTATAGTCAAATCCTCTGTAGTGATGATCTTGTCACTGCTAACTGTTTTCCAGGGAAACATACGGACAGCCACACGCCTCCTAAAATACACATGGTGTTGCCAGCTGCTGCTTCTCACCAGAAGTTTCTTTGGTATGCTGGAAATGTCGACAACAGTTGAAATGTCAACATGTTGCTGGTACAACGACGGGGACATGATTCCTTACTGACTTTCCACCTGTAAAGACCCCACCATCATTTTTACTGCAGTTCATAAAGCTAAAGGCTGACAATTTCTTGAACCAACCCAAGAAATGCCTTTGTCTACCTTTAGTTAATGTTACTGCTGCATATTAGGAGCTAAACGATTTCTCCCTGCTATCAAAAAGCAAATGTCAGGTAAGGACAACTGTATGTAGTCCTAAGCCACATCCTGTTAAACTCAATAACCTGCCTCAGCGCGAGGCCAGGCCGAGGCCTCGGGCAGGCCAGGCGCCGGGGCTTTCCCCTCCTACACACTACCAGCTTTTCCAAGACCAGGAAACAAGTTACCCTGTCCTCCCACTTACCCCACACACCCACATATGTACACAAGCATACACCTCAAATGACCTCATCAACCCACTCGCATGTTTCTGTCATCACTTGCTAATTTTCTCCCGCTCTTTCAAACTCTGGCCCTCTTGTTTCCCATCTCTGTCTCCATTTCTCCCTGCCCTTTCAGCTTCTCGTTTGGTGTTTGTCCTAGTTTTACTTTCCCATAGAACTCCGCAGCAGGAGGACGATTTATTTAACCCACCTCTTGCTTTCACTCATATTAATCTGCATGCATCTTTTTTGGAAAGATGCCATTACTGTCACATCGGAAAATGAGGACTAAAATTATATTACGAACACCGTTATGAAACAAATGATGAGGAAAATGTACACAAATCTATTCCCTCTCCTCTACAAGGTAGTGTTTAGTGTCCAAGGCCGAGTAAAATTTAAGAGCATTTTCACAAAACGTCGTTAAGGGCTGTGGCCTCTTAGAGCAGAAACTATAACATTTTACCCACTGGGCCTTTTTAGGGCTGTAAATCCTGCCTGAGCCTGAAATGTTGCAGTAACAATCATAGTACAATGTGAGTGTGTGAGTCAAATCACAATCAAGACTCAGAGTTATGAATGCTAATAAAATGTCATGCCTCTTGTTTGTAATTTAGGTAATGCAAAATGACAGTAACCCTGTTGCAGTTAAAGCTGCAGCCTTATCAGTTTCTGTGTGTGTGTGGATGTGGTAGTGGGAGGGACCACCCACCCCTCATTTATGATCAGCTGACTAAAACAACCCCCACCCCAGGCTCTCCCCTCTGGGATCAGATGTTGACCTTGTCCATGCAGTCAACAGAACCTGATTGATGGCCTGTGTGCTAGTGTGTGTGTGTGGGGGGCGGGTTTCGGGCCTGGGACTGCAAAGCCACCACTGGTGTCTGTCTTTCTGTCTGGCTTATGTTATGCCAAGCTGTCTGCATGTCCTGCGTCCCTGAAATATCTGTTGAGCTGTGACTTTAATAGCACAGCGCTAAGCTTTTCCTTTTCCTCGACCATCTCATGGACTTGAAGCAGACAGATTTTTTTGTCGCGGCAGCTCTCTGAATGACTTGCTGTTGTGAAGACTGGTAACAGTAAGACTTCTTTTTGATTCTGTATTAAACTGATTTGCTGTGGTGCATAATACTTAAGCACACCAAGTGTTTTGCGGACACTAAAACAGTCTATGTATCCCAAAATGACTCTATAAGACATGCAGACATAAATCGACTTATCCCGTCGCAGTGCTTTGATCGAAGAGCCAATTTGTCAGAAAGCCATTGTATTTTTATGAGTACGCATGGAAAGTTTTACATCTTGTTTTGGACCCTTTAGTCACACAACCACCAGCCAAAAAATACATTCAAACACTTTTTAAAAGTCCTTCACAGACAACTAAACTCTCAAGTCTGGGGAACTGCTCAACACAGTTTCAGCTGTTCCACTGACCACAAGCAGCTCCACTTAAGATTCCGCCAAGCCGGAACTGATGTTAAAGGGCCCCTGACACTATTATTTAATCAGCGTTTTCTATTTAATTTCAGTTTGTCCCTAAAACCCTGGTTGATTCTTCTTGACAAATGTGCTGAAATCAAAATTGCAAATGCTATTTTCAGGGGATCGTCTGAGAAATAATAAGACAGATTATCAATTTTCACTGTATTTACATATTTATAGTGGAGGGGTCAAAAGAAAATTATCGTGTCATCTTCGTCTAGCCCACAGACAGCCAAGTCTAGCCTACCCCCCGACCGACTATTCAAAGCCAATCAAAGCTGCACGGCCAGTCCAGCAACCTCCTGACAGGCAAGCCTTCATGTCGTGCCAAGTCTGAGTAAAACAAGCCAGGGACTGCTTGCTGCTTACAAGCCTCCTGGAATTTTCCAGTGTTTTCATATGTTCTGGAAAATAAAAGGATGCCATGTCAAGTGTCCCAGCGAGCAGCCATATGACGGAGCTGGTTCAAAGAAATGTTCTGCTTGTTGCGTGTATGTAGGGGAGACTAAATCTTACACTGAGCTGACTACTAGAAGCTAACAAGGCTCTACGATCCTCATGGTACTGCCAACACATAAATCTTTCTGGCAAATTCAGGTTCTTTCTCCAGCGAGCAGAGTTAAACAAGTTGCGAAAGTAATAAAACAATAGAGGAGAGAGAGTGAAAGAGAAAGAGTCGCAGTGAGAGAGATTTCATCTGCTAGGTATTTGGGGTGGTGCCAAGAGGAAGTCACCCACAGAAGGGTGCCATGAGGATGACTTGGCATTCACAGGGCCATGCCTCAGTAGTTGAAACCTGTATCTTGACCCGATCATTACAAATAAACACAGATAAGTACTGACATGGATCCCAAAAATATGGTGGCCTTCTGAAAAGAGTTTAAGATTGTAAAATTAAGATTAAGATTAAGAAAAATGACTCAGTCTCAATCTATGTGCTGTGATATCTGTCATAAACAAGTTGCATGTGTGAGCCTGTGTCCTCAGTGTTGAGAAAAGTGGATGTGAGGGGAGTGTTGACGCAAGATGACGTCTCAGTTATGCAGAAATTTCAACATACCCCACACAATACTTGCAACAGGGGCAATCGCTGTCATCTGTTACACTCATACGCAACATGGCTTAAAGAATAACTGAGTGTATTGAGTGAAACAATGCAGCTGTGTCAACGGACCATAACTTTAATGAGCGCTCGTTGCACACAGTTAGAAGAGATTATATCATCTATAGAGAACAGAAACAGACACTCATGCCGATGTTTCTACCTCTGTTACCTCATGCTCTACCAGGGACATGTTAGAGTCTTGAAAGCATTACTTCACGTTGATATCTGTGTGTAAACTGGTATTATGCAGCACAGCCTACACTGAAATTCAAAGTCTGAGGTTAACATTTTACTACATCCTGTTTTTACTTGCTGTATGTGGGAGACCAGTACTACTGTGATGACAAGAAGATCCATAGTATATCACACCAACTATCTGATGTGTATCTTCACAGGTTTTTCAATCGCCTCAAATGACCTTGCTCGCGTCTGTCTTGTGCGTGACACACACCCACCCACACTTTTACACACCTGCGGTCAATGGACTACTATCACGCTGTGTGACTCAGGATGGTGGGCTCGTTGCCCGTAAGTCGCTGAGTTGGTTCTGAGCCAAGAATTGATGGCTAACTAGAGAGTGTATTTACTCTTTTACAACCATGGGCACTGTCCTGTGAACAATCCCGAGTTAAAACAACCCTCCGAAAACAGTTACGACCAATATTTACTGAATGTGCTCCACACTTTGGGGGAGAAAGGGAATGTGCTTTGACATCAGTTTGGTCTGGTGAAAGACACAGTGGCCCAAAGCAATTTTCATCACAGAAGTCAGACAGAGTAATGTGACATCCAACCAAGAGTGCAAAAGACATGGACAACTAAGCAATTTTTTTTTTTTGCTCTTCAGAAGTCTTGACTTGTTTTAAACAAATGTACTGAGCACTTCTATAACCAGCGTCTATGTAATCTACGAACCCACCGAATTTTAATTTGTTTATTTTACATACTTGCCTTTATTTGACAGCAAACGGTGTAGAGACAGATAGGAATGACAGCAGAGAAAGAGGGGTATGACATGAAATAAATGACAAATGATCCCTGGGCTAATTCAAACCGAGGACTTTGGGAGTACATGACACTGGGGCTGGCACAATCAGATTTTCACTACACCATAATTGTGGCCAACAGAATTCACAATAACAGTGTTACTGTGAATTCTATAGAAAATTTCAATAATTAAAAATCTGTCAAATTCATCTTTAACTTAGTTTATTGTGCATTTGGTCTCCCCTCTTTGCCGAATGAATTACCCTCAAAATGTGAGTGTAGGAAGGTGGAGAAAGACTCTGTACTTAATGTACAGTGAAAAGGCAACTTGCATTTAGGGGAGAGGTTGATAAAAGGAGAACGGAAAGAAATGGAAATTATTTAAGAGGAACTGCATTATTTACACAATATTATCATATGTGCATTATTAAAATGATATTAATATTTTTTTACTTTTAGATTACAAGGTTACTGTCAAAACCAGTATATCATGACCTCCTACGTGGTGCACCGCTTAACCACTCGGCTACAGATGAATAGTTTTCATTAGTGAAACATTTTGAAATTTAAAAAGCAGGAAATACTAAACTTATGTCAAAGGAAAAAAGGACAACAACATGGCATTACAAACTACAAAGGAGAATTTTCCCATTTTGCTGCTACTACAGGTGACCACTGATGCATAAAAACCGAAATAATTTGTGAGATGATCTGTAAACCTGCACTGCGACCTCTTCACCCAACCGTAGCAGCTGTCCTGTTTTCTGAAAACTGTCAGACCTGACAGATTTGCTGCGAATCTCTTATCCTGTGTTAACTGCTTTTGACAGCCAGCAATAATTAGAGAGAATTATATCACCCTGTTATGTTGTCTTCACACCTGGCACCACCCTGAGTTATTCCACCGATGCACTTATAATTGGCACCAATGCATGATACATTTAACAAATCCTCCTGAAACAGATTTGATCATTGCTGACATAGCAGGCAGCATGGCAGAGACGGCATGCAAAATAAGCATGATGGCAACCTTTAATTCTTTCCACTGCTCATCATCAGTCCACCCCCCATGCTCTCACTCATCCTCACCATCATTGTTTATTCACTTCCCGTAAGCTGCACACCTAGGTCATGCTTGAGGTTTCATGCAATACCAGGAAACTGACAACATGTGCCCACCGAGAGGCTGCCGTGCTGCACGTCTGGTCTTAAAGGACAGGTTCATAATTTTTTTAAAATAGCAATAGTGGGGAAATTTGCACTAAAAAGAGTGTAGCTTTGGAAGAAACCCAATTGCACAAACTGCTGGAGCTACAGCTTTAGATAAATTTAAGAATGCATTTCTGCATAGAACCGGAAGTGGAAATTTCGTCCGCCATTTTTTACATCGGCACTAGGAAGGTAGGCTCTAAATAGACAGTATTAGCAGGAGGAATGAAACCGCTTTCATGGTTATAACGAGCACCTAGTTCTGTTTTTAAAGATGCACAAAAAATTGTGAACCTATCCTTAAAGGGTGTAGAACTGATTTTGTGACAAGCTTCACACTGATAATGATATTGATGTACTAACAGAGAAACTAAAGCAAATGATCCGTAGCCTGAGCAAATGTCAAAAAGGACTACAAATAACCTGCAACTTCGATCTGCTGTGCATTATTTTAAATTAAAAAATACATATTTAAAGCATGAAGTACTTGAAACCACAATTGGGTAATTCGTCCGCTTTCTGTGAAGTGAAAAAAAAACGCTGACTTGGTGAGATTGGCTCATCAACTTAATCAGAATTCAACAGAAATGGGTTCAGCAAGCCTCGCACCAATGAAGACATCAGACTGAGCTGAGCTATAATTCCACCAACACCTTGTAGTCTAATGAATAACGCATAAAAAAATACAATGCAGTTCTATTTACAGTACAGCACAACAATGGGCATATTTAATAGCCATCCAGTAAACACACAAGAGTGCTATTTAGCCTGACAAGATATCAAGTTCTCGCACTTACTGGAAGACAGCAAGGAGTGAGGCAGACAATCATTTGTCATATTTCCTGGCTGGGGATGAGAGCCTCAGAGCCATACTGGGTGACTGACTGGCAACTCTGGTCTGCCAGCAAGGAAATTCACAGCCAGACATGCTGATGAACGAACAGGCCAACTTTTAACAATGAACTCCCAGAAGTCTGGGTTACTGTCTTTGGCATTTTTCTCTTTTACTAAACAGCAGATGGGTTAATGTCACGTTGAAATAATTATCAGGGAGAGAAGATAATTATTTTCTGTCAAAGGAATGAACCCTAGTCCTACTCTAAAACAAGATTCAATGGTGATTTCTATTGAAAAATGTTCTTAAGTCTCTGAAGTTGCACATGTGGCCTTTGTAAGCACTAATGGGAAACTTCTCAGTAAAGAGTAATATGTTATTGTAATACCCGATTGTTTCCAATGTAGGCCAAGCTCTAGACAGAAAATTAATAGTAAAGAAAAATCAAATGCCTCCATTAACATTCTGATGATAAAGAAGTACTTTTTTAAGTTCATTTGAGGAACTTAAAAAGCACAGACTTAAGGGGTAATCAACTGCTTTCTTGTCATGTGTACAAGTTCCTTGATAAGGGCAATAAAACTCTTCACACAAGCA
This sequence comes from Epinephelus lanceolatus, assembly GCF_041903045.1. Lineage (NCBI taxonomy): Eukaryota > Metazoa > Chordata > Actinopteri > Perciformes > Serranidae > Epinephelus > Epinephelus lanceolatus. The sequence goes on from NC_135739.1 coordinate 12,173,966, forward strand.
GCTTTCGGTTAGCCACAATTCCTTATCTAAGCTTTCAATTACTGGTTTTGACATCATAAGTAAAAGAAGTTGTCAACAAAATAACAGCAAGTCTCAAAAACAACAGACTTGTGTCAGCGTAATATGTACAAAAAAGGAAGCAAACAGTACCAGTACCTTGGGAAGCGGACGTCCCAGCTGTGAATACAATTTAGTCCAGAGCTGCATGAGAGACATGGGTCCAAACGCTGCAGTATGGGGGGGGTAAAATACACACACACATACACTCCTGCTTCACCTTGGATCCCTGAATGCGACAGCCTCTTCCATGTGTTGCTCAAAGTGTTCACCTCTACAGCTGGTGCACTTCCACCCAACAACAGTGGACTCTCACTAGCCCTTTCACAGTTCCTCCCTGCTTCAACACACACATCTGCCTCTGCCGCAGGTACGCTCTGGGCAATGAGCTCACACATACAAAATTCTGTTCCTCTCACAGGCGAGTCTAAAACATGTTTCCTGCTTCACCAGGACAGTCAGGTATTTGCATAGAGGGCTTAGTCATAGTGATTGTGGACTAGTTCCTCAGCGCTCAAAAAGGTGGTTGGAGAGTGAGTGAGAGAGCAGAGGAGGGGAGGGGAGGGGAGAGGTGGGGAGAAGAGGGAGGGAGGAGGGAGGAGCTTTCAGGAAATGATGCTTTTGTTGGTAAGTGACTAGAGTTACTGGCAGTCGGGCCCATTTTACTGTACATGGTGTAACTCAACCGCATTTGTAGTGTAAACAGTATTGCGCTGTGGACCTGGCCGCTCCTCACACCCCGCTGCTTACCGCTATGTTTAATGGGCCTGGGCCACTATTTAATGATTATTATATTTAGAGACAGACTCCCTGCCTGGCTGCCTGTCTTACTTCATACTCTGCTTTTTGTCTTTCTATTTGTCTGCACAGGCTCAGTTTCAAGGCTGCTGTTCTGGTAATGATAACTGATTAATAAAATGATCCATAGCTCAGAGGTGTAAAGCTAATAAGAAGGAAGCAAACAAATGGCTCATTATCTAATTGGGGCAGTGTGTTATTTCTGAAAATGCAGGTGCAGTTTTGGGTAGACTTGAATTGTGAAAACAAATTTCCCTAATAATTCAGCTCTTATGTGTTAATCAACACTGAGGGAGATTTGACAGCCCCATTTATAAGTTCCCTATGGACCTATGCTAAAAACATTCTGGACAGCTTAAGTGAGAAGGAGGCAGCTGAAGTGGTCATGAGTGAATTAAAAGGTCAAGCTGCAAATGTGGCTCTTCAAGGGTCTTTCTGCCACTGCTTCTATCTGAGCACAATTACACACAAATACTGCATCACAAATTGCCATTCCCGCTTACTGGAACCGGGGGGCGCGACTGATGAAAAAAGAATATTCTGGGAATCTTGTGGCAAATGGGTTATTACAACAAATCCAAGATGCTGATCAAAGACAATGTTGCAACAGTTATATTTGTGATAGGAAGGCAATGTTAACTGTTTGAGAGCCAGTCGTAAATGAGGAAACTGTGATATTTAAAAAATAATGGGATTTATCTCCTTCACAGATGAAGCAGAGGTGTCCATTTGCACAGCTGGCTTCCAGGAATCGGTGATATCAAGTCAGCATGGTAAGGTACTGTAATGTCCATCTCTGCCGGACTGAAGGGGAGTCAGACTCTTAGAGACCGAGTGGCGCCTGTCCATGGTGTCATCATCGTATGAGTGGGAATCCTCTGAATCATGTGTGTTTGTGTGTGTGTGTGTGTGTGTGTGTGTGTGTGTGTGGTAGTGGGACACAGAGGGTCACCAGGGAGGAATGAATCATTGATGAGCTTGTTTTGGATACTCAAATGCACAAACACACCTCATTACATCACAGCCTAAAGAGGGAAGGATCTGTACCTGACTTCACAGACAACAGACAAACAAGGTTGGCGTACAGGCACTTCCACATGCAGCCTAAGCGTCACATGCACGGATGCACTCCTGATGTTTTGCGAAATCCTGGTGACAATCGTGATGTGGCTGCTTGGGAACACACACAGAATCTGTCTGATTTAATTTCCAGTCACGACCCCAGTTTTAATTTAATCCTGGTTCCATTTCTACTTCTGTTGGACATGCTCGAATCAGCTCATCCTGGGCTGCATACATCAGAAATATTTATGTACCATGTACCATGCTGCAGGAAATACTTTGTTGTGTTAGATGAACTTCCTGTTGTTTGACATTGTTATTGCTCAGTAACTATATTTTGCTCTATCGCCAATATCATATGTAAGTGCTATCCTAATGTAAACATTACACATGTGTACTTACACAACACATAACTTGCAATGTCAGCAAAGATGCAGCAGGTCTAAAGTTTGCTTTAAGGAATTATAAGACCAGTGTTTTTTCTTTTAAAAACATACTTTATAAAGTACAAGCTTGACAGAGGCTGAACCATCCAAATCTAATCTAACACCGAAGTGGATCGGGCGGAGCATCCACTCCCCAAGGAAAACACTGCACCTATTATCACCCCTTCAAATTAACCTTTAACTACCTCCTTTGAACTAGGCCACTGAAATGACTGTTAGAGCATCTTACAGGGAAGTAACTGAGAAATACCAACTGATTTATATCTTGATGTTGGCGCCAGAAAAAAAGTCAAGAAAAACAAGCTGACCCTCCTTTTTTTTTATTCAAATGAATGTTCTTATTTTTTCAAATATTATTTCCTTGTAACTGAGCATGGTACATGTAGGACCTTGAGAAGCAACTGTATTCTGAAGAGAACCTTTAGTTTAAAAGGCTCGTCTGAGCAAAATAAGGATGTAATTATGGTTCAGCTATAGGCAAGGGCGCATGTTTTGTTTCAACACTGGGGGCACGCATATGAAACAGGGTTTGGCGATCCTCTCCCAGGAATTTTTGAGAATCAAACTCTTAATTCTTGCATTCTGGTGAATTTTTCGGCATCAATTTATGGTAGGTATGTTGTTTTTGGGGGTGGACGAATACCACCTGTGGAGGGTCTGTGGAGTTGCAAAGGTTCATAAGTAAAGAATCAGTGGATCTCACGCAGCTTGCCTCTGTGGTCAGCATTTTTCAACCCAGTTTGAGACTAATTAGTTTTTTTTTCCCATGTGGAGATGCATGTTCTGCTTCTGCCCACATATGTGCTCTGGGAATCTCCCACTTTAAATACAGTAACAGTATGTTAGGCATATTGTCCCTCTATCGCATTTGACCATGGTACTGACCTTTAATTTCCAGCTGGTCTATGGTCACAGAATTATGGCTACCCTTTGCTCCTTATGGGTTAAAGGCTGAGGCAGGGTTGGAAATTTTATTTTTTGTCCACCTGCAACTGTGGCTGGTGGATTAGAAAATCTAGCAGCCACTAAATAGACTACTATTTTTTTTTTTGGCTGGTGAGTGAAGCAAAATATAGCAGCCACTTGCAAATCTTGCCAGCATTATGGTGGTGTTAATTTCCAACCCAGGGCTGAGGACATGTTCATGGTTTTGGGCATGACTTATTTAGCAAATAAAGTGATGAAAGTGATGAAAGATCTGTAGAGGCAGACCTGCATATGCAAATGAAATCCATGCATATCAGCTCTTCCTAGAAGCGCACTGTGCACAAGCATGTGTGAGTAATAATAAGACGAACCACTCAGAGGAGGAATGAGAGTATGTAGCAATGAGAGTATGTAGCAAGAGATCAGGATCGTAAATGTGACATAACATGCCCGAGTGCGTGTACATGTGTATGTACAGTATATACATCATATACAGTACGTGTGTTAATCTGTGCGCCTGCAAAGTGCTGTTGAGTCTTTGTGGTTAGCCAGAGTGGTTAGTGAATGAGTTCTGTGTTTTTGTCTTCCAGTAAGTCTTGTTTTCATTTTGATGCTCTGCATAAAAGTTCACATACCTTCGATCCACAAATGACCCGACCAAAGCCTAGACAGGTGTGCACATGTCACTGTGGCGAAGTGAACAACTCTCCTTCCAACCACAGTGAGTAAGTTTCAGATTCAACTTCTTTTAAAGCACAGTACCGGTGGTTTTCTTGGTGCCTGTAGCATTCTGATCAGGTTATAGCTTCTTTTTCTTCCCATCACGTCAGGTGGTATGTGCACTGTCAGCATGGTTGGGGCTATCACAGTTTATTTTACTGAAGATAAAGGACAACACTGCCTGCCATTATTTTTTGTACAGACTTATGTAGATCGCTTAATACAATGAAGCCTCAATTGGGTTTGGTCAAAGTTTCCAATGTTTATCTTAATTCAACTGTGTCCAAGATGAGGGTTTTGATAATGCTTTATTTAAAAGGGACTTTAGTTTCCCAGTAACTCCCAAGAAAGGATTTAATGTGCAACTGTTATTTTTGGGGAAGTTTCCTGGGAAGGGCCGTGCAATTCGGCACTCACGTATCAAATGATTAATTACTGTAAACTGTACATGTTTAATATAAAGTGATTGTCTAGATCTATTTAGACTGATGTCACTTAAGTTAATGAACATGACCTAATTACTTACTGTGTGATATGCAACTTAATTCAAAACATTAAGATAAATTTGATGCCCCCTACAGAAAAAATATAGCTTTCATAGGAGGTTGCTGTTGTGACCTAACTGGGGCATTTTCTGGTGCCACTAAAGCAAAATTAAATTATTCAAATCAAATAAATGGTATTAAAAATGTGAAACGTCTGCTTTATCCACATCACTGTACTGTGCCTGGCTGTGTATTGTATTTCAGTTATCAGCTCGTGATATATTGTAATTGACTGATAATCTAAGAAGGATATCAAGTCTCACATTGGAGTCTATTAATTCTTATATAAACAAACATTTGGCTCTTGTTTTCAAGTTACCAGCAATCTAGAAACAGATATCCTGTCCTCATGCTCCAACAGTGTGCCTCCTCACAATATGAGGATATTCCAACAGAGCTCTGGTGAACTGCATAAACAAACTATAACACTGCGGGAAGCCGAGCAAACCAAAAGAGAATCCACTAACGACTCTAAAGCTGTAACTCAAACAAGACAATGGCGAAGATAAACATGGTAGTCACCTGACAAACTTAACTATCACATTAACAATTCCATAAAGTCACCCCCCCCCCCCCCGAATGTCCTCTGTACTGTCACAATTTATGTGCAAAGACAACAAGAAATCCTGCGTTCTGGTTGCGGATGGAAAGAGGGAAAAATGCATGTCATGGTGAAGGGGGGGGGGGATGTTAAAAGGGGTCTGAGTGTGAGGTGGCGGCTTAGTCATGATGACCCCGTGACTTACATTTTCTCTGCATGCCTCACATGGCAGGGAGTGTCCACAACTAGAAAGAACAGCTGAGAAAGCACAACACAAGCACAAAACATCTCTCTCTCACTCGGGCACCATAACATTCCACGTCTCCACTGCCGGGAAACCAAACTTCGCTGCTCATGATGGAGGAGCTCATTTGAACTAAACCACATAAAAATGACAACTAAAGCTGTACATTTCTAAATACGTAGGCAGATGAGTAGATCCTATCACATAATCATGAGCCCTCATAATTACTTGTAAGGAGGAAATCTACAGCCAGTCCGACAGGTTAAAACAGGCAGATGGAAAACTAGGGAAACCCCACGTGAATCACAAAACCTAAGCCAGCGCTTCACGCACGTGAGGAGAATGACATATCACTTTCTTGTACGTAAAAGCCTTCACATGCAGCCTTTGTTCTTGAAATCCCCCAAATTTAAAGTACACATCCAAACATTTTAATATAACTTCAAACACTCTTCATTTTTTTACTCCCATAGAACCACCGCGCTCCTCACACCTGGACACAAACATGAAGTGAAACTTGGTAGTTTTTGCATCTATTTATGCTTCCCTTCAAACTGTTTCTAATTGTCAACAACAGTATATATTACGAAAGATTTTTGGGAATTAGACCTCTACTGGGGGGGGGGGGGGGGGGCTGTTTAAAGAAGTGAAACCAAATCTGCATAGACAAACAACACAGCCTTAAAAGGAACATCAAACACTCGCAGACCACTACTACTAGATTGAAATAACACTGTTATTCTTTAACTGAAATGACCCTTGATGTAAACATTAGTTAAGACTCCTATCCAGAACTTGCAAGTGTTCCTGTGCCAAACACATTATAACCTGCACCTATAAGGACCCTACTGAATCTGACTTGCTTAACATTCAGTTGAATTAACTGTAAATTATATAAGCTTTTATCAAACCCTCAGGCTGTAAGACTCTGTGGCCTCCAGAAAGACAAAAAACTCAAACTGAGCTCCTGCACACAGCAGTTTAAGAAAAACACATCCCTCAATGCCAGATGGCTCATTTATACTATTTTGTGGTTTGTCAAACAAATGGAATTGCCTTCTGCGTTACAATGAATTAAATGTAAAATGTATAAAATTTAATTCATTGCATTGCTGTGTTGTGAATGCTGCATTACATTTATTCAATAATATAACAACAAGAAAACATCAGAGTCTTGAGTCCCTTACACACTGCCTGTTCAAGGCAGGAATATTGCGCCATTATTCTGCCTCACTGTTCTGTAATGGTAAGTGGATTTGTACTTGTATAGCACCTTTCTAGTCTTCAGACCACTCAAAGCACTTGAACACTACATGTCACACTCACTTAGGGCTGGGCGGTATACCGGTTTGTACCGAAAACCGGTATTTATTTTCGTTATGATATGAATTTTTCATATACTGCCATACCGGTGAATAGCCCAAACAACGTCCGGAACGTGCGCGGCGGGAAAGTGTTTCAGCGGGGACCCATTTCACCGCTGCACACCACAGGCATGCTTGAGCGGGTGAGAGTGAGAGCATAGAAAAGTTTAGAGGCGAGAATGGCTGCCAGAGAGAATCCTGAAAGCAAAGCAACTGTACACCATGACCCAGAAGAACTCATACCAAAAAGAGCAGTGTTTGCCCTATATGCAACTAGCAGCGGCGCACCGCCATTTACAATTCTCCTCTGTCCTCTGTATCGCGCATGGCGGAGTTTCGCCCCAATGCGCGCACACCCACACACACACAAAGCGCACACACACAGACAAAGCGTACACACAGGTGAGCACACTAGAGCACGGCTCGGACCGCATTTTCCTGACCGAAGACGACTCGTCCCGAGTCGTCTGAGACAGTTACGGCCGGGCTCCACCGGGCACGTCAGCGGCGCGGCACGTCTGCAGCGCGAGTCCCGTAGCAGCTCGCCCCCCGTTAATCAATTACAGTGGCTCCACCGGCAACGGGAGCGGCTCGACAACCCCCGTCTGACGCGTGACAACTCTCTATTTTACGCGGCTCTTGTATTTTTGTCGCGCTACGCTCCCCTACGCGACCCTCCAGCAGATAAAAACTGCATGAAATAGTGTGCTAAACGAGCACAGTGTGTTTTTAAATGAATAAACCATTATCAGAGGTGATATGTGATGATTTTTTTTCATGCATTTACCCATGTTTATCCGTGACATTGTGTAAATGTCTGTGGCGGACATTTGAAAGCGAGTAGATGACAAACAGTACAGTAAACTTGTAGATAACTCAAATATATTTAATAACTTAGGTGGAAAATGCTTTAACATTTCATGCAGCCTACGTGCAGCCTCTCGGCTCGGCAAACGGTAAACAACCCTACTGGCTTCTCTACATGTCTCTACACTTCCGTACGCAGTCAGTGGAGCCCAAATGAATGGAGCGGAGCGTGTGTTGTGTTCAGGCATTGTCAGGTAAATAACAAATTCCGGCACTTGAATAGGCCAGAGCACAACACAGCAGCATGTTAAGTTGGCCGAACCTGAGCAAAATACCGTGAAATACCGTGAAACCGATATGCTTTTTTCTTAAAACCGTGATATGAAAATTTTGTCATACCACCCAGCCCTATGTTCGCTCATTTATTTACAGCAGTTTGGGGTACGGCATCTTGCTCAAGGCCACAACTGCTGATCTTCCTATTAGTAGACAACTCAGTCTACCTTCTGAGCCACATCTGCCATTCTGTAAAGGTACGATTGCCAAATGAGGGGACAGAGTTGCCTCGCCTTTCAGCCAGCAGCGGTGGTAGTAACATGGCCAAATCAATGCCTGAGTAAAAGGGACAGCTGGCAGGATGGGACAGGTGTCATGTTTTCACAATGTCTTGTGTTTGACACCCACTGACAGTAGATTTAAAAAGCAGATAGCAGCAGTTAGCAGCTAACTCAAAGAGAAGAACAGCAATGTAACGTGTCTGCAAATCAGGGAGACAATGAGGCCCGGGAACTCCAAACAGAGGACGAGATCAGCCACAATAAAACAGGGACTGTAAATGACTGTTATTGCTGTCATGCCCTTGTTGAACTTAAGGGAGTGCTGCGTGACAGGTATGCTAAACATCTCACTAGAGGCCAATGCTATTGTGTTTTATGTCATGCCTTTTTTGCGTCTGGAATGACCGCATGCTATCTAATATCAAACAGAGGGGCAGAATTATACCTAGGGGTGGGAATCAGTGGAGGACCCACAATACGATATTATCACATGATACAATACTACTACAATTTTAAATATGTTTTGATATGCTGAGTATAAAATATATTGCGATATATTGCACACAATATTGCCACAAAAAATACTGTGATACTATCTATGCTGTATCGGTTTTTCCCCCACCACTAATTATGCCAGTGTTGTCAGGTTCTGTATAAATAAGCAAAGCCAGCATCCCGAAGGGTGTTTGTTGTGGCCCTATTGCTTGACCTCTGTGTGAGAAGGGCTTTAATTTTTGCTCCTCATTTGCTAGGTTTCATTATTAAACAATGTGCACAGTGATTTTATTTACAGAAAATAAAATATCCCCTGCTCTTTGAAGAACAAATTCATAAGGAGACATATAGAGACATAAAATTCAGGTCAACAGCAGTTTACACTGATACTCCAAGAACCTTTTGCATTATTCAGTGAAAAGCCTTAAAAAAACGCATAATCAAGGTAAGAAATGTGTTTCCCTTGCCATTGCTGTCGCACCTCAGCCCATTCTTTATTATTAAGTGCTTTGTCCTTATGTTGAACCAAGACAATCCAGGATAGCTATACCCTCTCTACACTCAGACAGGCTAATCATAGAGGGGACACTGCAAGTCTGCTTGGTAACCCATGACTGCCCTTCTTTAAAACTCATCACCATAGATTATTTTTTAATATGGCTCCATAATGGCACTCATCAGCTCAACACAAATAGGCCTCAGATTAGAAACTCACTGGTCTGTGTCAGTACAATTGACTCCTATTCATGTGATTCTAACTATAAGGAACTGGCTGGATGGACGCACAAGTGCACAGAAATAGAAAATGCAAATGATGGACAGAAATCATCTGGAATGGTGAGGGAAATATACGAGTGAGTTGAAGCCTGCACCTTTACTTCACTGACCATGTCTAAGACGAATGCGTCCTGAAATGAACATCCGAGTCTTTGAGCTGTGTCCACCAAGGTTGGGGATAATCTCAAGGAAACTCAAATTATTAACTTTTCAGCAACACATCTCACATGTGGACACATGCCAAGCGAGACTGAAAATTACAAAGAGATTCTGGGTTTACCTAACAGTGATTTCTCAAGATGCGGTGTGGAAGTGTAGAAGAGTGTTAAATTACAGTGTCTTAATAATGACATGCCTTGACAGGAATGGGGCAGGTACTGCTACAGTCGTCTAGACAACGCTAGCCTTTAATCAGGCTGCACTATGGTAAATTGAGCAGAGCTGAATACACATGGAGCACAGGATAAAAAGAGTGGGTGGGTGGAACGGTCCGTCCCTCTGATAAGCAAGAGAGGGACAGGTGGAGGAAAAGAATGGAAATGCACATAATACATGAAACAAACCTGGGAAAAGTCTCCATTTCTAGGGAGGTTGAGGCCATTAAAGTCCATGTCAGAGAATCCCGAGTATATGTCCATGTGCACATCCGGAGTGGTGGTGGTAGTGCTGCTGTTCAAGTGGTATTGCCTGGAGGGGAAAGAGGAGGTTTAGTTTGTTTAACAGCGACATCTCCAAGTAAAACTGACACACGCTGTTTTCTTCACCCTCATACAGTTACACAAATTTACACTTTACAGCTGCCAAGTACAACCAGGCCTTCAACTACTGTGCAATAAGCAGCTCTGGCAGAGTAATGAAAGGAGCACTGAAGATTATCTTATGTGATCAAGTGGTCAAGTGTCACAGTCGGAACATTGGATGACGTTTTCTCAAGCTGGTTACCTAGTAATGTAATATTTAAATAAAGTGATCTAACACTATACTGCTGCATTACATCATGTTATCAGCAAGTCCAACACATCACAAGAGGGCAACAAGTGAAACGCTTTCAGTTTTGTTTACTGACTACAGTCTGAAAATTTAATTAAAGAACGAACTGATGCCAGTGGAGTGAAGCCATACGCTCTTTCTAAATCAAACAGTCTGAGAATTCAGGTGTTCAAAGCCAATAGAGTAGCAACTTGAACTGTCAAAGACACAAGAGGGATAACAGAAACACATATATCAAGTCAGACAGGCAGAAAGAGTTAGAGGTTTAATGAGGTGAAAGAGAGAGAGGGTTAGAGCAAGATATCGACAGAAAGTCAAACTTTAGAGAAAAAGAACAGCTCCTACCCGCTTTGAGGATCCAAACTCCAACTTTCATTAGTAACAACCATACTCCTTGAGCCCAGTGTTAATATCAGACACAGGTACAACCACCTTTTACTTCCATTATGAAATATTTTCAGTTTCTTGCTGAGTGCAAGTCATCATAACGCAACAACTGTCTCATAGAAGTGGACAGACACTTAAAACGAAAGCAAAACCAAAGCTTTGTTAAGGTGGAACTGCAACCGTGCCCTCCCACCTTCCTCCCATCCAATCATGTGCCAGGGCTCGGGCTCAGAGGGATTGAGCTCGGCCAAAGCTATTCACAGGATTTGGCTCTGGGTCCTCAACCACGGGCCAGAGATCAGTGAGACTGATTGATTTAAGTTCAAAACACACCAAGAAGATGAAAGAGAAGCCTTTAGCCAAGTGTATAGGAGCAAGTCTATAAAAATGTGGTTGCTCTGGCTGATTTTGTTGAATTTCGCAAACAACATGCAGCAAAATTCAATATTTAACCATGTCCATGTTCAAATGTTACATTTTTGTTGAGTATCTGTTTTCAAAATTCAGCAACATTTTTTAAATAACCATAAATATCACTGGGTTGTGACGTACTTACTCCTGAAAAAATAAAGACCGATTACAAATGCATAGATGTTTATGAAAAAGAAATTAAAGGACCAGTGTGTGGGGTTTAGTGGCATCTAGTGGTGACGTTGCATACGACAAACTGAATACCCCTTCCTAGGATAACGAAGGCACGACTCGCCCTATTCTCCCTCTTATTGGTTAGTACTCATTGCCTACACTGGTTGGGTTGGTTAGTTTTAGGCAAGAGCAGTGGGATTTGTTAGGGTTAGGCAAGAATGTCTTTTCCGCTGTGACTTTTGGCCACGCTGAGTCAAGCCATGCCGCGCCTATTTGTGTTTCCATTATCAGTTAAAACGTGCTGAGCCATGCCGAGCTGCACCAGGTATGGACGTTCTCTGATGTCAAGCTGACCGCAGCCAACCCCCAATGACTTCCTTCTCCACATGAAACAAGCTGTGTGTGTTGAAAGACTCTACTCACCTCGGTCTGTGTTCAGCTCTCAGTAGTTTTGTAGCTTCTGACTGAATCTCTGTGGTTTGGAGTTTAGTTTGTCTCGTGTTTCCTATTTGTTCTTTAGATATCTGCTTTATTTTACTGTTTCATGTTCGCTATCCCCCGAATTAGAGGTTGCGCAAAGCTGCTGCTTGAAAACTCAACATTTTCTTATTTTGCTGCTTCACAATAAAAGTTTTAACATAACAAAATAATGGGAGACTTTTATTGTTTAGAATCTATAGGAAATGAAATGTGTTTATCACTGCATTAGCAGAGCTTTGTTAGTGGCTTTCTTCGATAAAGGCAATTCCAATTATACCGCAGGGAGGAAAGTAGAAGCAGAAACAGCAACTGTGAGATGTTGATGAAGAGCTGCAGACAACAGGCTCTTACTGCACCTCTGCAAACCACTCACCTCCTACAGGTAAACTTATTTAACCTGCCCTGCTGTGTGATGGAAACACACATGCAGCAAAAATAACGGGGGATCAGCTTGCTACTTTTAAACATCACTCAAGACAAGTCATCATCAGTGTTTAAGACACATCTTTAAGCAGGTAGCCCTGTTGTAATGGAGACGCAAATCCCTGCTGCACTGGGCTGACAGCCCAAACCAAACCAAACCAAGCCAAGCCAAGCCAAGCCAGGACATGACAGTCAAAAGGGGGTATAAGTGAGGCAGAGTAGGTTGGGTCATGCCTTTGTTATCCTAAATTTGCTTCCCCTCACTCCTATGTTTCCAAGCATGTCGGAGAACCTTCAGTGGTCTTCACCTTAACACTCTAACCTTGGTTTGTCTGCTGTGGGCTACTATAGGAACATGCTGGTGTAACATGTTGGTCTCCGTGGAAGAGGACCTGCTACCAATTTAGATATAAAAGGCCTATTCTGAGCTAACAAAACAAGGTTCTTGGTTTCAAGTGAGTACACACTAATGAAAACATAATCGTGAATAATTCCATTTCTGTTAATGCATCCCCCTAAATCCAACACACTGGTCCTCAAGTGTGACAATAAAATTGGAAAAAGACAGCGTAACTATTGTAGTTATAACGAGTAGCAAAAATAATTAAAAAAAAACAAGTAATGTGATTACAAAGTGCAGGTATAGAATCTGTTTCTCAGAAAGATCATAGCGCTGTGAATGATTATTGGTAACGATCATCTGCACTGGAAATCCCCTTCCTGGCCCTTCAGCCAACACTGATATGACAGTGATATTATTACAGCAGAAGTCTTGGCAGGCTGCATCAGCTGCTATCCAACAACACAAAGCTGATCAGGGGCTCTCAGCCAAAGGCGCTGAGTGACTTACTGTTTATGTACATGAAGCCTTCCCATACTACGCAGCCTGAGGCTGTGTACACATTATCCTTTGAACCTTGCTATTGTTTCGCAATCTCATATTTGAGACTAAAAACATACCAGTCAGACATGTAACAATGTCAATTTACAAAGATAGTATTTTTTCACACTTAGTACATTCACACTAGTATTTCCTGAGATACCTTGTTTGTTGAAAACTTTATAATAAGGGGACTTCTAGTGTTGGAACTACTGTGTTTCAAACATTATATTGTAGGTCAGTCATAAAGCTTCATGTTGCAGTTTATCGGGAGCTTGATCTTTAAACACACTCACATAGCAACTAAATAACATCCTTTCAACACACTAATACCTCAACTGTAGCAGGACTTGCAATAACACAAAAACATAAAGCCCAAAATGACAATAACAAAATTATTATTTACAGCTTATATCAGCAGAGATAATGCATACATGCAGGACTTGAACAGGACACAGATTTACTTTAAGTCCTGTTAAGACAAAAACAGATATACCCTTTAAAAACTCCACCAAAAGACACAGCCTTTATGTATTGATGAAGGGACTAATGGCTAAAGAACTTGTAAGGGATTTTTTGTGGGTTAAGACAAAGTGAATATTGTCCCATTTCTGCACTACACAGCATGTTCCACTGCATTTCAGGTTATTTTATGTGTGTTTCAGGGTAGATTTTCAGTTTAGATTTATATTTGAATGCAGTTTGAACAACATTGAACTGTAAGTTAAACTCCAGCTTCTAAGAAATGTTTCTTCCTTTAGAAAGGAGCAACTCATTGCATTTTTATATAATATAAATATATAAACTACTAGCTATTGTTGTTGTGTTCAAGTAAGCAGCAGGACTATGCAAATACAAATTCAAATGTATTACAAGACAAATGTTCTATGAAATTCCCTGTGATGAAATATAATCACATCAGAATGAGAGTCAACAGTTTCATGTTACTTCAATAGAAAAACATGTTCCTCAAAGACTTAACCAGATGCACTGACACCACACAGTACACACCAACACACTACAATAACCAACTGCTAAGATTCCTAGGAAGTTCTCTTCCTCAAGCCAACACAATCATGAAATCTTATGCTATCAGCAGAGTGCAATAAGTGAACTTTGACTCACAGCGCTGGGAAACACTTCAGTATGACCACAGGCAGTATTACTGGTAAATAATGGAGAGGAGGCAGCCAGCAGGTCAGGCTAAATTTTGGAGTAAGGATATCGAAAAGTTCAGCTTGAATCACATTCTCAATGCATCAAAAAGAGAATGGTAAAAGACAGAAGCTCTCTGTAAATCTCTTTGACATGTAGTCTATAGTAAGGAAATATGTTAATTGTCAACCAATATAATATAGTCCTATTTCAAAGAGTCACATTAAGCTTAAATACTGCACACACGAGCCTTCGTGATTCATAACTTAAGAGTTGGTCATAGACAATCAGAAATAAACAAGACATAAAAATAGAAGCAGATTTGTGGTCTGTTTCTTATTCTTCTGCTGTAAACAAACACCCAGACTCGGCTGTGTGGGACAGACTTCACCATACTACCACAAACTGTTAACTGTTGTTTGCTGAAATGATTCAAAACAGCAGGCGTTTTTTTTTCCCTCTTTAAAGTTGTATTTAAAAAAATGAATAAGAAAACAACAGGAAAACCCAAAATATTTTAGGTAGTTTTAACAAAGACTGCAGAGCTTTGTACTGCATTACACCGTACTTTGGTTTTGCATGTACAGTGTGGTCTGTAAGACGTAGACAGTGACATATTTTCCATTGTGAATATGAGAGTAAGTTTCTGGCTTTCAGCTCTGAAGGTGTTTGAGGACATTAACATCCACACCAGGAGACACCAGGACAAGGATCAGTAAGAACAAACAGTCCTGAGGGAGTTATTAATGGAGAGAAATTTTAATTGATCTACAGTTTTTCATAACTGTGTCACTGACTCAATCTCCTACACGCGACTGATGATTTATATTACAGTGGAAAATAATCAAGGTAATTAATCATAACCGCCAAGTTTGATGTTCACACATGCACGGAAGTTTTTGTGGTTCTTCTGGTGCTGGTTCCACTAAAATGTAACCAGCAGATGTGGTGGGTGTGACTGTGGCTTGACAGTGGAACAGATAACTGCTGCCTTCAGATGGTTGGAAAGAGAGTCAGAGGGTAAAGGAAAGGCCATCAGCAGGAGATACTATAGCTGTTGTGGGTAACAGATGACAGATGATGGGCACAATCACTCATAAACCTTTTTGTCTCGCTGACATTTAAGGTTCACTATGAAA
Organism: Epinephelus lanceolatus; assembly: GCF_041903045.1. Lineage (NCBI taxonomy): Eukaryota > Metazoa > Chordata > Actinopteri > Perciformes > Serranidae > Epinephelus > Epinephelus lanceolatus. Next base: position 12,189,345 of record NC_135739.1, read on the forward strand.
GGTTTGTCCTAAACAGAAAATGTATAAACCAATGGTTCCCAACTGGTCCTGCCATGGGTCCAGATTTCTCCTTAGTCATTAGTCGTTGTCTCTGTTAAGTAGCTGTCTGTTATTCCCTCACTCTACAGCAGAAAATGGCACCTCAAAATAAAAACTCTGTGCCGGAAATTCACAGTATTTAAAAATAAAGTGTGTTTTATACAAACTTGACATGTTTGTGTCACTTGTGGTGCCTTCAGACTGGACCTGTGATCAACTTTTGGACCATGACCCACCAGTTGGGAACCACTGGTGGAGACTCTTACAAACATATTCCCTCTCTAATCTCTCTGTAGTTTATTTATTTTATTTTATTTATTTTTACTGTGTTTGGAACATTTGGTTGCAGTGCACAGGTGAGGTCAGGATTTAAGTAAGATGTAGCAACCAGGTGCCAGACTGGACACGCATCAAAGAGTTAGCTACAAAAACTCCATGCACATGACACAACTACAGCGAACGAGAGTGAATCTGGGGTTTGCTTTCACTCTGGCTGGCAATATTGTTAACAAACAAGCAGCAACCTTCAAGGCTGGAAAATAAAGCCAACTAGGATGTGTCAGAAACTGCAGTTCCTTAAATGGCCACTTAAGGCCTGCTCCGGAGGGGGTGAGGCCACCTGAGTAAAGGCCCGAACATACTCGGGCGGAACGTACGTAGAACGGACTCCGCAGAGGTCTGCGCGGACTCAAAGTGGACATCCGCAAGCCCTGTGTGCGCAAAGCTAAGATTTTATGACCACGTGGACTCCGCTCCGCGCACCAGTGACTGCTCAGCATGTGTTTTTCACATCGTGGGGATTTTTCAAGGACATTTTTACAGGAAACTACAATGCAGAAGTGCGCTCGACTATGAAAGCCCGAATGACTGCGGACATTCCTCGCGGAGTCCGCTCCGCTTATAGTACGCCCGAGTATGTTCGGGCCTTAAGAGGCTGTCTGCGAGGCGTCGCTGGAGTCTATCAAGTGTGCCTCAAATTGCATACTTCCGTTAGTACACTTCAATGGGCTCTTGCTTGGTGCGCTAATTTCGACAGGGCACGGCTTTTTTTTTTTTAACTGCCACTTTTTCTTCGTATTCTTTTTTAACAGTGAATTGCATACGGACAATGGAGCATTATCACCAACATTTGACCACTATCTCTGCCCAAACATAAACTAAACTTAGACCACAACGTCAGTGCTGATTAAAGTGTGCCGCTGGTGCTAGGAGCAAGTTAGCTAGATAGCGAATACTAACATTAGCTAGCAAGCTAGCATTATTGTTTGCGGTACAAAATCATTACAGATCCAACAAACATTACTGAGAGCTTCTGTTCGCCAACAGTATTAGTACTTAGTGCAAAAAACATTTATAACTAACATTTGTATAATGTGGCGGTGTTCACTGTAGCTAGCTCAGGGTCCTTGTTGTCCCCAGCCACTATGTCAGCTGTTGTGTCGTAGCGGAAGCTATGAGGGTGAGAAGTGTCCATCACTCCACATTCAACTTTTGGACCGTTCGAGAGCGCCAGTAGTACACAGCATTTTCCCGTACTATGCAGTGCGACTGCACTTACCGCACTTGTGCACTAAAAATATCAAGTGTTTAGAACAGAAGTATAAAAAAAGAAAAGAAGCCAACACTCACAAATGTCCTTTTGGTAAATTTAATAAACCAACTTGGGTGGCGTTACCAGAAACACAGACGTTTCGACAGAAAGTCTTCTTCAGTGTGTCACACTGCGGTGGGAGCCGCTGTTCGCATTTCCTCAGCCACCACGTCCACAGCCCGAGCTCTGCCACTGAGCTGCCCAACACTGTGTGCCCCAAGTTCGGCCACAACTCGGCCCTTCACCCGGTCTCTGTGGATGCTGAATAACAACGGAGCCTCGTCGGGATACAGGCCGAAACGTCTGTGTTTCTGGTAACGCCACCCAAGTTGGTTTATTAAATTTACCAAAAGGACATTTGTGGGTGCTGGCTTCTTTTCTTTTATTCTGCTGCTTTTGGCCGTGCACCTGTTGAGTGGATTTATTTTGAGAGTGCTTGCTTCTTTCCTACGTGATTTAGAACAGAAGTATGCAATGTGAGACACACTCTATGACACGCTCCCCCACAGCTTCGCCCTCTAGTCCAATATGGTCACTTTTGGCTTAAAAAAAAAAAAAAACCAAGATGGAGACGGCCGAAGCCCTAAACTCAAACTTCAAAACAGGTGTCCACAAACCAATGGGTGACGACATGACGCTACAGCCATTATTCTGTACAGCCTATGTTTACAAACAGTAACCATCAATTCCTGCATAGCACACCTTTAATAATCAGAATAAAACTGCAGCCTGCACTGAGCTGGTTGAAGAGCGTACAAAGAAAAGACAAGCCAAACATGAATACAGAGGTTTATATGTGTGTGTGCCATCACCAAATACAAAGACACAGTATTATCCACCTTATTTTCAAACACGGAAGTAAATAGTGATCAACTTCCGTTTTTTTGTGTGTGACTTCCGGTCAGCCGCTTTCCCTCATGCTTTCCCTTACCGGAGCTAACGGTGCAAGCTAATTTTTTTTCAATTTTCAGTTGTTTATGTTATTCAATCAGTTAGTTAGTTAGTTAGTTAGTTAGTCTGTGTATTTTGTATAACGTTAGATAACTGTGCCCACGTTTCCGTTATAACGGAAATTTATTCCCTCTAAACGCGAATAAATCACACGTCAATCATAAACTATGAACCAAAAAAGCACAATCTATCCCGAGTGAGACAAACTGCTTGATCCCCGTCTCCAGTGTACCAGCAGAGAACCTGCAGAACCGAATCAGCGAAAAAACACACCAGGCTACACAGCCTCTCTACCTGAGCAGCTGAAGCTGTGGCTCGCACCCTCGACACACAGACACACAGACACACAGACGGTGCTTCTGCATGCCAGCCAAACGTGTGCTCAACTGTGAGAAATAAATATGTGAGGTGTACGCTGCTTTTCTATCTTTTTTTCCCTTTTCTTTCTTTCTTTCTTTCTTTCTTTCTTTCAGCGACATACACTCCTAACACAGGACGGGTTGTTTTAATTGACTGAGTTGATCATTAAGCCATAGTGATGCGCGGATCGGCTCTGATAGCACCCGAATCAGCATGTACGCATCAACCATCCAGCCGTTACAACATGATTGAGCTAGCAAAGCAATTTTGTGTTGCGATGTGTGGTATTTATTCAGTTTTGGGAAATCACGATGTCTAGAAAGCATCAGTGGCTGCAGCTGACAGGGACAGCTAACGTTAACACTAGCAGCAAAGCTAACATCAGGATCGTCATCCGTTAAAAGCCTCCCGTTGTCGGATACGACATGAAACTACTCCAATTAGCTCAATCATGTTGTAACTAAGACATCCGCTGGAGAAAATATTTTTTTCACGGGCCACTTTGTGAGTTTAGTGAGTTATTACAGACACGGTTAATGGCTAACAGCTAACGGTTAGCCCAGCTAATCTACGATAACCATGTTATTAATTACACACAGAGAAAATACTAATGTTTGTTCAGTCATTGTGTTTATAGACTTGACAAGCATCAGATTAGTCTAATCGGTGATATAGTGACGTGAAAAATGTGATATATACATATACATATATATAGCTAAACTCAGCAAGGTAAACAACAAGGGGATTCCCATTTACACAGTGGTAAGAGTGCTGGACCGGAAGTGTCGCACAAAAAAAACGGAAGCTGCCTGCGTTCTGTTTTGCCTCCGTGTTTCTGTGAAAAATAAGGTGGATAGAACACAGGTGGGCTGGGATGTGGATGTGTTTTGAACAGGCAGGCAGGCAGGCGACCAATGAAGGCACAGTTATCCTTGGCACCAAGATTGCAGTGTGCTGCTTGATTGACAATGGCACGCCTTCTCCTGTGTCTCTCCTCCCACTATGGCAGCAAAATGCCAGTTCGCCTGTGCAGAGCAGCATTCCATGCCGTGTGCCAGCACCAAAATGTCAGGACTTCTAAAGCTTTTCTAGCCTGTCACCCCGTTTTCTTTGTCACCATATGGAATTAGCAATTGGAGCATGAATGTCAAGTGACTCATGTGAGGTCTCAACTGAAGCTGGAGAAACTGCCCTATCATTTTACAGAGAACAGCAACACACCAAGTCATACCCATGGAAAAGAACCAACACTTCTTTGACACAGTCTCAGTCAACACAGAACATCAGTTCTTATAAAAACACTACCTTTTAGAGGGCTAGTGTATTAGACTGAATTACGTTGCTGTTGTGATGTCTAAGCTCTATATACTCCAGTGTTGTGACCTATAATAGTTCCTGTTCCAGACATTTTGATCTCCACACATAAGAATGGTTTCAGCTGTGCAGAGGTGAGTGAGCACATCAGTCAGTGCATCAATCAGCACAAACAGAGCACTGACCCATTCACATTTTTCCTCACTGGTGCAATGTGATCTATTAAGTCATCTGCTTGTTCTCAATGGCAATGTGAGTAGACAGCTACAGGCTGTAAAGTTCAATCAATTACATCATGACTGTATAGTGCAAGTCAATCGTACTAAGCATCAGCCTTGAGATCATGGAAGAAAAGAGTAACTGTATGAATACCTTTTCAAACCACAGGACTTTCAAGAGGAGAGCCTTTACAAGAAAACAGTAAGGTCACAAGATGATATTTTATCACACTGGTCTCATTCTAATCAGACACATTTTGATTCTGATCATGATATCTGTAAATTGTATGACAGAGAGTGACATAAGGGTTTCGTAAAACCGGCCTGATGTCAGAAAATTCTGCTCTGAGTGAACCTGAAAACCACAGACCGTGCACTCACGTCATCCGCTGCTTGAACTTTTAAAGAAACGCTGCGCACACAGCAATAACAATACAAAACACCACTACTTGAGCAAACACTTCCTGAGTTGGGTTTGTGTGTCGCAGGTTTGGTGATGACTAATTCCAAGTCATTTAAAAAGTTTGACTCACATAGCGTGAAATCTTGTCTCTAAAGTAAGTCCTTATCCACTGAATCACAAAACAGATACTACAGATACTGTATGTAGATAAAAAAAAAAAAAGAAAAACCTACGCCACTCTCAAATTTAATCCACACATTCTTTATGTTTGAACTGGTAAAAACAATACCATGCTGATGTTAGCAGTTTTTAAGACCCTGATAGTACAGCTTAAGATAGACAAGAAATGTGGGACAGAGAGAGAGGGAAGCCACTCAATAAAAGACAGCAGGTCAGAGTCGAACCTGCACTGCTGCCTCAGCCTATATGGGGCTCACACTCTACCAGGTGAGCTAGAGGTCGCCACCATAGTTTCTCTCTTTTCCTTTCATACTTCTGCTCTGTGTGTCATGCCTTTTCTCTGGTCTTGGAGTCGCTGACATGTTGTTTAAATGTCAACTATATTAAAGCACATTTCCATCCTTAACTGAAACACCTATTCACAAAAGCCAAGCCAAAGCCCCACTTAACAGAGGCCATGTAAGAAAATGCATGTTGACCAGTTCAGACAAGTGGCTCAGCTGCATCTGTCATCTACATCGATAGTGTATTGAGCTGTGATCATTTGAGTGCACAGCAGTGCTGTGGCTCGGCAGATGCAGTGCAGACACAGACAAAGACTGCAGCTGCTTCTGCTCTGTTGACGTGTTGCTTACGCTACACAGCCAGTGTACACAACATGTTGCACAGCCTTTGAATTACACATTCTCCCATGCACACATACACACACCTTATGTAGGAGGAAAGAGACAAACATCTCTCATTAAGTGGTGAGGTCATTAAAACGGAGCAGGATTGCAAGATGTTCAAGTCACGGTGACACCAGACCACACACTACAGGAAATGAAGGAGGTCTGATAAAGGCCATCCCCAGTGGTGATGTGGGCCAGTGGTGGAATGTAAAGTTAAAAGCCATGTATTGGCCTGATGTGTTAGGTCGCTTGAGGTATCATGAATGCAATGACAGGACCAAATAATATCTAATAATTTATAATCAATCAATGGAAGTGTCTGAAACACTTTAGTCCCTGTTCAAACACGTTCAACCTTTATAGAAAGGGTAAAACTTTTACCTTTAGGGTGCAGAATGATGGTGCAGCCACAGTTTTTATTGCACAGCATCACATTAATTAGAGGGCACATACGTAGCCTTTAAGTTACTCAATTAAGAGTGAACCAACATCGATCACATTCCAGTTTAAGCACTGACTAGGGCTGGGTACCATTCAAATTTGAACCAATACTGGTACCTGGATTTTGGGACCATTACGCAGTGATACCTTTTTTGGTACTTTACTTTCTTTGTAATAACAAAAAAAGCAGCAGGAGTGGCCTAGTACATTAAAAAGCAATTCTGCTCCTCTGTGTTTTTCTGTCTAGCAGTGACACAAGGCAGGCTGCAAAATTATCTTTTTTTCCCCAAGCCAATTGGTTTGAGAATGTTCCAATTTTACCAGCCGCTCAATAGATCATCATTGTCGTTTTGGCTGGTGAGTAAAGCAAATCTACCAGCCATTTTACCAGAATTTAACCAGTGAATTGAGCTAAATTTATACCCTGATACTCGGCTAAAATAATAACATAAACTGGACCCCAAAACTATTGCGGCAGATCAGCATTTTGGCTCTGCATTTTCAGGGGACTTCCTCCTCCTGTCTTAAGTTGAACCCAGTGGCTCATTTGAAGGCCTTGGAGCTCCATGGCTGGCTTCCAGGCTTTGGGATGCTTCACAGCACTTCCACCTCTTGTGTAAGGCCAGCATTCTAACCCAGATGCGCTCTCAGATACTGAACTTTGGCACCGATAGATCAACAGGAATCTGTCCTCAGTAGTACAAGTGTAATTTGGTCAGTACCCTTAAAACCACTGTGTTCAGTACCCAACCCTAGATACTTCTATTTGAACATTTCACATTAAGAATATATACCTAGTGACTTTTAGATCTTCATATTCATTAGGATCCCCATTTGTTGATTTAGATACATCAGCTACTCTTCCTGTGGTCCAAAAACTCCTTGGGTAAAATACTTTTACAGAATACACAAATCTGAATTTATGGTATCTGTCTTGTACAATATCAACATGACTCATAACTCATAACATAACTCAGTCTGTGTGCCCTAATCAGAAGGTCTATAAATAAAGGGGAAGTGTGTTAGTTTGCCATGTGGATGTGGCTGTCTCGGTCACATGCAGTAATGCATGAATCAAATATGCACAACATTGGCAAAATATTTATAAGACGCCCTCAACAAACACACCACAGTAACTGTAAATGTGTAATACTTGAGAGTCCCAAGGTTTATGGGATGTTTTGTTAGCTCATGTGTGAAACTCCTGTGGGTAGTTGTTGCCGAATTTCAACAGTTTGCAGCCCTCAATCTAAAGGCCACGGCCTGCTGGTATTTGTTATGGAACATTCTCAGCCACCATGTATGAACTGGTGGGCAGAGCGAAAAGTTCTCAGCTGATGTACTGTCGTTCTCAGCTCATGATAAGGCAAGGTACTGTCAAACTTGTTTGTGGATGTGTATTAACTTACTGGTTTCCAGATTGCATAGGGCAGTGTATGCTGTATCCAGCCTGCTGAGAGTAGGATCCCCAGGAACCAGAGGCATATATTGAACTCTGAAACAGAACAAAATGAAATGTTACAAAAAACAGCACGGAAATCAAACACTGGACAAGTGCAATGTGTCTATCCCTCCTGTGATTAATGTTTTGGCAAAATTAACAGCAAAAATTATGTGCTGAGCTTTATTTGTTATGTTTACAGTTCAGTTCTAGAGAATACTTTGGCTACTTATCCCTAATGGTATCTGGATAGGTAAACAGTTTCAGTTTTAGGAGGCGAGGTTTTGAGAATTTCTCCGGAGTTTCTGTCGCTATCCCATTACAGAGTGAGTGAATGGAATTTATTAGTGGTCATAAAAGAGATATCTTCCACTTCAAGCTGACACTTTATCCACACGTCATTTCTTAATACAGTGAGCACCAAAAAACAAAATTTCCATTAACCAAAAACACTAAAAGGACAGTAGGAATTTTAGAGGGCAGGAGATAAAACCAAACAATGTAGACATCGAGAAGATAAGTGAGAAAATTTGGGTGACACAGCCCCTTGATATTTGGTCTCATCTACACGAGAACTGCAAATATTCCACAAGCAGCTGCGCCTGGCAATTAATACCACAAGTAGGATCACTTCCTTTCTCACACATTTCGAGACTGTTCTGCAGAAGTCCCATACACCAGTGCTCAGATCTCAACAGACAGTAAATATCTGAGGTATTGTGTCAGCTGAAGTGTCTTCACCCACGATGCTGGATATGACATAACAGGGCAAGTATAAAGAAAACAGCTAATATGATGAACCCAGTTGAACTTGGTCATTATGTCATTAAATACCGCAGTGTAAGAACGCATTGTGCTGTACTTAGACACATGCAATTAATATATTAAAGTACAATCTTGTGGGATTGCTTAAGCTATCTCTAGCACTTATATTTTCATTGCTTCAATCCTTCATATATCCTAAAAAGAATGTTAGGCTATAGTAAAATGCCCCAATTTTCTGACTTCTGTAAAAGTGAAACATAAAAGGGAGTAGTAGCATTGTAGTCATGTCCATGACTACAGTGTAAATTAATCAAAAATACATATGGCATCTAAATAAATACAAAAAAATCCCTTGAGCATACCTCCATGTTAGAGGGGGCCACAGAGAACAAGCTGCTGTCCAGCTGAGGGCCTTCTGGATGCAGGTAGTTCTCCCCGTCCATGGCCAGCGCTGAGGGGAGGGTGGGCATCAGACCACAGCTTCACACATGACCACCAGCTGACTTAGGCTATGTACCCTCCGACCGCCACCCAACTGCTGGCTGTGTCTGAGATAGCACTTCTAACAGGGGCAAATGCTTTCCATGACCTGAGGAAGACAGGAGATACGGGGGGAAGTAGCAGAGGGAGAGAGAAGAGGAAAGAGACATTAGAAGAGTTGCAGGGAATTTGTTCCAGCAAACACAGTGATCAATACTAGGGCTGAACGATATGGAGAAAATTTCATATCTCGATATTTATGCCAGATATCTCAATACCGATACGATACGACTATGGGTTCAGTGAAAACTAAGCATTCTTTATTTAAAAAAAAAAAAAAAAAAAAAAAAGGTCCGAACCATTTTCTGGAAGCCCTCTTTAGTGACTGAATACACAGGAATCATGTGTAGCAATATGGTATGTTATAGCGTTTGTAATGTCTTTGTACCTGCTGGACATCGATTGGTATGGCATTATGCTGCTGAATGCATCGGCAATCTGACCTTGCTTGGGCTTGACACAGGAGGCCCCAGATGTCCCTGCCGTGTCTTTTATTGCAAGGCACTGTTCATACAGTACTCGGTAGTGTTGTCACGGTACCAAAATTGGGACCCACGGTACGATACCACTGAAAGTATCACGGTTCTGAGTAGTATCATGATACCACAGCAAAAATGAGGCAGATGTGCCTTTTGTCATTTATAAAAAGATAAATCACTTTTCTATAATACATCAATGATATTTCAGTGGAATAAATTATTTATTGACTTATTCATACTTCAAAAACAGCATCAATAAGTGATTAACATAGGGGGGATCAAAATAAAATAAATAAATAAAATAAAAATCAACCAGCCACCCTCCTCCCCTGACAAGTAGAGAACAGTCCCTAAAGTGTGGTGAGGTTTGTGGAAATGTGAACGGCTTGTTTCTCCTCTGACACGTCACATACCTGTGTGCCGCCACACGGCTCGGCTGTTCAGGTACTACTGGGCAGTCATGACACCAACTTATTCACCTGGAGCCGGGCTTCTCGGTTGCCGGTAGCCTCGCGTCACCAGGTTCTTCACGTACGGCGAAACACCGGTAAACCACGTTATCTTGCGGTGGCCATAGCGCGCCGCCGTATTCCCGTCTGTGACCCCCATTCAACCCACAATTGGTAGGTTTCGCCTTTCGTTTCTGCAGCTGGTTGAAATCTGTACTCACACAGCGTACTGAATGATTTATTTTGCTCGAACAAAACTATTTTTAGTTGCAAATGTGTTGTGTGTACTAGCAAGTTGCTAACAGCAGCACGTCTCCCTTGCTCAAGGGGATGTTTGTGATTGGCTGGCTTTGCTGTCGATCCAAGGCAAGCAGGAAATGAGGTTTGTGATTAGCTGGCCTTAGCTGTACATTTAGGGTAAGCGTAAAAAGGATGTTTGTGATTGGCTGAGCTGTACATGCAGGTCAAGCTGGGGAAACTCATGGGGAAATTATATCGTCAATATCGTTGCCTTTTGGGATATTAATATCTTGCATGTTCATATCTCGGTATAGATACGATAACGATATATCGTTCAGCCCTAATCAATACCACATCAAAATTTTAGATGTGTGAAAGAGTGTGGAAAAACTCATTGATACGCTGGACTTCAGTGACTGTTATTTAACTGAAAGTCAGATAAATACCAATGTGAGGCTAACCTCACTTCTTTAAGAGCACATCTTAATCAAAACTTTTCCACCTACAATGCCTTGCAGTATTGCATGGTCAATATTAAATCGGTGTGGACAGCATGTATCAATTAAGGCCTCTGGTGATGCCCACACCTGCTGCAATGACCTTGGAGAGCTGAAACCCTCCTTGAAAATAGAGTAATAGAACAGTACACTTACATAAACTGCTTATTATAAGCTGACTTTAAATGTCGGATAACACTTTAAATTTAATGAACAGTAATCACAGAGCAAACAGAAACATAAAAAAGAGATCTTAAAAAGTGGAATAGGTCCGCCATAAAAAATATTAACAGATGTAGTTAATTTCACAAGAAGAAATTGATTCAGACAAATACACTCCTGAAGAGTTCAAACTGAAAATAAAGACTGAAATAAAACAAAAATAATGGTTTAAAGTGTTAAATCAATAACTTTTATAATATTCAGCAGATTGGTCTTCCTTCTCAAGACTTATCCTAGTTGCCTTGTCTTATACATAATGCAGTGTGAGCTTATATTTATTGATTGGCAGGCCTCATTAGCTGGTTGTCATCTGACATGACTGAAGGTTCAGCAATCATCAGCAATCATCAGAGGACCAATTAAAATCCCAGCAGGAGGTCCACAACAGAGTGAACAGGCTGGAGTGCACAGGGGCAGGCCTAATATAAATATAGCAACTGATTATCAACACACTGCATAGATATAATATCCAGTCAATATTATGACTGGTACGACTTCTTCCTTATTGATGCAGATTGTTTTATTTTGTGTTTTTAAGAATATCAAAAACCTAGACAAAGTGTTGGTACACTGAGGCTGCACGCCATTATTCATCTTCACAGTCATAAAGTGTAATAAGGCAGCAAAAGACCGTTTGTTTCACACACAGATGTGTGTGTGTGTGTGTGTGTGTGTGTGTGTGTGTGTGTGCGCGCGCATGTGTGTGTGTGTGTTTTACAGGTCAAGCTGTTCGTGTCAAATATAATGACAGGTTAGACTAGCTGGACCAAACTGCCTGGACACAGGCTGAGGGATTCCTGCAACACTAACATGCTTTCCCTCACACACGAGCATGCCCATGCACACACACACATTTTAGAAATTAAAACTTAAATAAAAACATCTTACATTTACATTGCAGATGTCACTCTTTAACCTGTCTGAATAAATCAGCCGTGCTCTGCTATAATTGAGAAACCAAATCACTCTGAATACAAAGCTGGCAGATTCTGCTGCCTAACACTGCGGACTATGACAGGACAAATATAAAATAATGTGTATGAACTTAGCTTTAGCACACTATCTATGCTATACAGATAGTTAGATCGATGGACAGATGGATAGTGATAATGATACATAAACTAACTAAATTTTGTGTTCCTTCCAGGCTGACAAACTGACAAATATCCCACAATCCAGTCTCTCAGCACTCCACAATGCACGTCTGTGTAGCGTCAGTAACACTCCCTTTTCCCAAACTAATCAGACCGTTACCTTTCTTTCCCTCTCTGTTCCTCCAGTGTGCCCCCAGTCTGCAACATGGCCAGATGTGTTCACTGGGGACAAAGCCGAGGTAACAAATCCTAATAGAGTTCATGAGGGTCTAAATAAGAGGACCTTTGTGTGTCCGAATGTGTGCATGTGAGAGAAGGAGAGAGAGACCTGACCCAACATATTCACCACTAGCTAGCCAATACACACAAAAGGGAGGCCATTTTACCCTCAAGCTGCCAGTGCGATACCGTGTGGATAAGGGTGAAGCAAATGTGTGGAAGCCCAACGCAAGGAACAAACTGGCAACCAACTTTCTAGGCAGGAGGTCTTCAGCAAAAGGATATTAGATATCTTCTGAATATGTATGGAAAGCTTCCAGTCCTCAAGGTTCAGATGAACACAAGGACGGGAAAGCAAGTCAGCTCAGGGCAGCCGGGGAGGGCCTTGTGAGGCCCCTTTGGTGTTGCAGAATTGTACTCAATGCAACACCCCAAGGAGGCTGAAAGCTTGGATGCAGCAAAGGTTCTTGAGCATCTTGCCAGCTTATCTGGGTCAAAGGTCTTGATTTATTCCTGTGCTACTTTCAGTCGATCATGCAGGACACACGCAGGTCAAACGCACGTTTGCACTCAATCTGAACTGGTCAATGTGGGGTGGAACACTGTTCAACATCTATACAATGGACTAAATATCTACATAGAGAGGAAGAAAAGAGGGCGACCAAAGAGAAAGTGTGAATGTAAGTGGGAGAGTGAGATACAGAACTGAAACCTTCGTGATGTTACTTTACTGAATGTCACCTAATTCTTTGTTGTTCTATTGAATTCTGTGGTTCAGCAGTGATGTGTGTGAAACAATTGTTTTAGTCTGAATGATCTCTGAATGATTACATGCAGAGATTATTCTGTGGCTGCAGTCTGAATACACACACAGTAAAGTTAAGACCATTTCTGCAATATAGCAGTGTATGATACCGATATACTGATACATTTCAATTCTGAATATTTGAAAAGTTTCAATACTTCATTATTTCCTCAGTGTCAATACACCGGTGCCATTCTTACTACAGTCATTCTGCTGTTCCTTGCCACTAACAAAGAAAAGAAAGCTGTCGTTGTGATGTTATAGCCTTGTCATATTTATTTCTTATAGGTCCAGTGTGTAGGATTTAAGGGCATCTGTTGGTAAAAAGGTATAAGGCAGTTAACTTAAATGTCTTTTAAGACCCATTCAAGACACCTTTTAACCAAAGTCAGGAGAGGTTCATGGACGAATCATGTTTTACTTATTTAAGCATCGCAGGTAAGCACTCTTGATAAGGCCATTTGCGTTTCTGCATCTGCCATCTTAGTATTCTTACGCACTAGGCAGGCACACAGGAGAAATTTCAGTTTTGTAACATCTCAGCTAGATGCTTCTAAATCCTACACACTAGACCATTAATCAAATTTAAAATGTAATCAATGGCATTTTTTTCAGTGGTATCGAATATCAATATCTTTCAAGTTGCTGTAGTGAAGTTAAAAATTCCAATATTGTGACAACACTTGCGCACGTGAAAGCCAGAATATATGGTTGCCAAGTAACACAGTGGTAGTAGTCATCGCATTCGTAGTCGTAGCCATAATAATAATAATAATAGTATATATTCTTCCTTCAAGTGTGACTGCTAAAAACGCGCTAGTTCTCCTGATCAGCCTGAGGTAGGGCTGCACGGTATATGCGGTAGACGGTAGAAATGATATAAATTTGGCCCACGGTAGAGATTTGCGCTCTACCGTCCTATCGTCAATGACGTCATCGCACCTGCCTCAGTGTGAAAATGGCTGCGAGCACAGAGACAGCGGAGCAAGAGGAGCTGGTTCACGTCCGTGATTTAGCGTAGCACGTGCAACATGTGTTGCTGGAGAACTTGTGAGTGAGTGAGTTAATGTCTTATGAACAGCCCCGGACTTCTCAGACTCTTTTAGCGACTTACCGCTCAGAGGGAACTCGTTCAGTGTCTCCTCTGGCAGCAGCACAGCGTCTCTCCCTCTCCTCTCTCGCCGTGCGCACACGGGAGTTGGTTTTCGGCAAGAGAGTTTGTCATAAACCTTTGGTAGTGTAAACCTATGTGACGCTAGGGGCTCCACAAAAAACTCCATATGTGAATGTGTGATAGCAGAGCATAAAGGTCCAGGTGGAAAAAACACAACTCAGTCATTTAGGATTTTGCTAAAAGAAGGAAATTACCTTTTGATATAGATCCCAGGGGACATTTTGCACCATAGAGTACTGGGTTTTAATTTTGAGTTTTGAGATCTGCATTCTGCACAATAAATGCTCTAAAAAATACATTATATCTTTGCTTTTGTTGTTGTTGGGTTTTTTTTTTATCAATTTAGCTTTGCTAAGGGACTACAAAACCCATTCAGAAACACTTCTATTATAACTTTTACACTTAAATTTATACCGCGATATATACAATTACCGTGAAGGGATTCGATTTATACCATGATATAAATTTTAGGTCATACCGCCCAGCCCTAGCCTGAGGAGACGGCTGCTGTCATTCTATCACCCATGGCCACATCACTCACTAGTACCATGCCAGTTACTGTCTCTTAGCAACAGAAAAATGCCTGTCTTCTACTGTCCCCTGTGACCGAACCCCCACCCCTCCAGCAAACCTCTGAGGATAATCGATACTGATCACTGGAAGAGTGGTCCTACATATCTCCTTCTTGTAAGGCCTCTCATTACCGGAAAACAGCAAAACCCTTTACTACTCCTAACCACTGTGGAGAGGAAGAGGGAGGTGATGAACAAAGCTATCAGTAGGGAGAAGAGGGTTAGAGAAATGGGAGAAAGATAAAGAAGCATGCCCACTGCAGCACAAGAGACATAAGGAGTTCATTCATCAAAACGCAGCGCACACAAGTCATCTTTATAATCCTGCCTGGTTATTTAAAAATGTGTCCATCTTTTTTTGTCAACATCTAGAGTTATAGCCTGAAGTCTGCTGAGGAGGATATGGCTATTTTAGAATAACACACAAAACCTTTGTTGTAAAGCAGTACAGAGAGAGAGAGAGAGAGAGAGAGAGAGAGAGAGAGAGAGAGAGAGAGAGAGAGACTCTTTTGCAGCGTAATCTGTTAAATCTGTTAATTACTTCAAAGGTTACTGCTGGTTTTTGTACGACCCCCTCCCATGTGTGTCTCCCTCCACCCCTCTCTCAGTGGGTGGCCTGGTGGAAAAGCTCACTGCAGGAAGATTAGGCCATTTCATGTGCAGCAATTGTAAAAATATTTAAAAACTGAAATAAGCCCATTCACTATGCACTGAGCAAATACACTGACTGACTTATCTATGCAGAGGGACTGCAAACATGGAGATTTGGTGACATTAGAAAAAGTACTTCCAGTGATGTGGCCACATTCTAGGCCAGTCGGTTCCCTTTGGCTGTGTGAGTCACTGTGCATGTCTGTCAGCCAGACAGAGGTTAATTAGCACCATGCACGTCATTTCAAAAACACAATATGTGTTTACTATGTGTGTTGTCCGTTACAGCATCCAACATGTGCTTGCAAGTATGTTATGTGAGAGGTAAAATACAGTCAGTGGTAGGAGGGACTGCCTGGTTGGATGCTGATGGCCTTCAGTGAGTATCAGTGGAGGCCAGAGCACATGGGGATCATCCGGGGAAGTGTGACTTCCCTAAGCTGCTAAGTCACGAATTAACACTCACGAGGAGAACAACCACCCTGCCTGGCGCGTGTGCCACCTCACTCACACCAATGTGCTCTCACATGTGGAGTGTTGATATATACTCCCGCATACAACAAAATGATCTGTGGGTGTGCACGTATGATGAAATAAGGCTGTTCATGTTGTTGTGTACAAGAATTACCTTAATTTACCTACCCAAAACACATGCATGCTTTGGCTTTAAAACACGTGTACGCATGCATGTGTCTCTTTACATGCGGTTGCAAGTGTGGTGCTAAAAGTAAATGTATCGTAGGGAGAGAAAACACTCAATTTTTGCTGAGGTTACGACAAAGGCATAGATATTATCCTGCTTTCTTTTGTGTGACCACCATTCGTTAACTTCCTTGCTGGAGAAAGAATAACTGTGTGAGGTATCACAGAAAAATAACCACACCCCTCTATCCTGTTAATAACTGTGGCCTCATCACACTTGTCTTATTGCTTTTCCTTGGGCCCTGTACTAAATCCTTCTTAAGGTTCTGAGAAAATCCTTCAACACACAGCTTCATCTTCATTAACAACATTCTCAAAACCAGCTCCATGTGGCACAGTGGGTGTCAGCAGTGGATTCATTTTAGCCACATTCCTCACTTTCATTTCAGCAAAAGCAGCAGTCTACATTGGCTGCATGACGGTTTACACTTAAGGCACGCCAAAATGATTGAAACCTCATCGAGTCAATATATTTATCACTGACATGTGTGGGTATATTTTGGTGTCTGTGAGCTCAGTCAAGTGCAGAGCAGTGCTGGCTGGACAAGTCCGGTGCAGACACAGCTGCTGCTGTTGTGAATGAGTCTATGATAAGTCTATTGCCTACCATACACTAGAAGACTTTGAAACGGCTACCTCTACAGATAGCTAGCTACATCTTAAGACAATTTAAGTTTTTAAAATTTTGCAAAGACTGGGAATCTTGCAGGGTCACTATTTGCCAGACCACAACTAGATTCCTTTTGAGATTCCCATCCTGCTCCTGGTGGGGAAAAAATGCCAAACTCCCTTTAAGAAATGTGATATATTAACAACTCCCTACGTGTCGCAAAAACACATAATCTAAAAACACGAGATAAAAGTCATATGTCGACAGTTGTCAATTTCATTCATTCATTATCTGTAACCACTTGTCCTGCAGGGGGTTGCAAGGGGACTGAAGCCCATACCAGCTGACACTGGGCGACAGGGTACACCCTGGACAGGTCGCCAGCCTATCACAGGGCTGACACACAGACATGCTCACACTCCACCTGTGGGCAATTTAAAGTCACAAATTAACCTTATCTGCATGTCTTTGAACTGTGGGAGGAAGCAGGAGAACAGCTCACAAGGGGAAAACATACAAAGTGCACACAGAAGAGCTCTCCCACCCACGGTTCGAACCCCCTACCGCAGATATGAACCACGAACCCTCTTGCTGTGAGGGGTCAATGCTAACCACTGCACCACCGTGCCACCAGTTGTCAATTCAGCATCAATACAATCCATAAAGTTAAATTATAATTCATAAAGATATTCAAATTTAGTGGGAGGAGACTGTGGGAATGAAAGGCCAACAATTTCAAAAATTAAGATCTCTCATTAAAATAGGTGTCTGCTGGTGGATCAAATAAGTGCCAAATTCAACGCACTCTTATTCACCCTACAACTCCACCTGATTCTCCTCCGTTTCCACAGTCCAAGAGAAGAGTGTCCAAGAGTCCCCTCCATGTTTACTGTCTACCTGAATTGGCTGCTTCTTGTTTGGGGCTGGGAAGCGCACACCTACTGGCTGTTGACAATGTTCACATCATCGAACTAAAACTTACAATAACATTAAACGTGTTTGATTTCAATGGAATAACTTGGACTGAGTGCACACCAACTGAGGTATTACTGTCATTAAATTTAATTCTGACATTGGAAACTTGTCTGAGACAGTGAAATCTTTAGTGTAAGGTCAGCACATAAGTGAAAAGGCCAGTAAAAAGGAATCCCAGACAAAACAGTCATGGAAGGAATTACTGCGTGACGTTTTAAGCAAGAGAGCTGCACTTTCAATACACATGCATGTACAGTAAGAGTGCATGCATTGTACACAGAAGTTTTTCTTGTAACAGTCCTCTGTAGGCATCTGTCACTCTCCTGTTGTAGTCTGCATCAGTCTTAAAGTCTAACAAGTCGGCTGACAACAAGCATTCAATCCAACGCACGACACTCACTCATCACCAATCTGAGTCCATCAGCATCACCAGTAATCAGGTTAGAAATGATCAAGGCCCAGCTGCTTTACACCAGAGCAGCAAGGGGGCTGTTAGTTGGTTATGATTGCCTAGACTGGCTGGATTCATTAGCTACTCTGATGAAATATTCATAAAAGGAACAAGTTACTTCCCAGGGAAACGCAAGGCTTCGTCATTCACAACCGCCTACATTATTAATTAGCGCCTTTTTTCAACACAAAAGGCCTCGGCACATGCACAAATCCACACACATGCATGACACATAGCCTTAAGCACATAAATACAAGGACATAGACATTAGCTACCAATCTGTTCTTGTTCCCCTCCCCACAACCACAATTCCCATTCAGTATTACAGACACTGCCATAAAGGGGCTGTGGACAGCCCAGTGAGCGGGTAGGACACTGGATAGAGAATAATGATCGAATGACTGTGTAACCGAATCTGCTGTCTTATCAAAAGCCGGGAAATGGAAACAAATTGGGTTTTAAGAGCCTGTTGTTATTGCATTTCGCCCGTTCAAATATTTATCAAAGAGGCTCTCTGGACTGGGACAGCACGCAGGAACACATTGAAAAAACAGGCAGTCATTTGAATGATTTGGTCTGACTGAAAGGCAGGGTTCAAAGATTTAGTTACTTACAAAGGGATCGCGATTAATCCTAATTAGATTCTCATCAACCCACTCCAAGTGGCTATTCAGCACCATGATGATAAATATCTTTGTGCCCACAAACACCAGCTGAATGAGACATTAAAGTGATTTATCCATAATGGGGGACTTAATCAAGCTCTCGTGGCTCAGAGGATGCCTTTGTTGTGGGAGATGAAGAAAGAAGAAAGAAAGGTGAGGGCAGAGAGGAGTTTGACAATCAAGGCCGGAGCAGAGCGGTGCAAAGAGCAGAGAGGTAGAAGAAGATCACAAACACTGGGTTTGCAATGGCTTCATGACACTCATTTTAGGAGCAAATCCCTCTACTTCTACCACCAGCAGCAGCAGCAGCAGCACCCACCAGAAATAGATCAAAGGCTGACTAGATCAGAGAGAGAACGATCCACTTAGCTGCCTCTTTGCCCCGTTTTCTTCTGACATCTAATTTCCTTGGAACAGAAGGATGATGACACATGCTAACAGAGTGCAGCTCTCCACCCTTTATTGCTCCAGTTTAACTAGTTAGGTGAACAGACAATAGCTTATTTTACCTAAACAAATTCGTATACATAAGTAGTACTCTTTAAATACAGAAGGCTGGACATAGCAATTTGTTTGTGCACATAATTAACGTGCAAGCAATTGATTCTGAAAGCATTTTCTCACAACTGTATGCAAAGTGTGCGTGCTTCTCTTCTGTCTTTCTGTTTCAGCTGATGACGTTAAGGAAGCAAAGAAGCCACATTTAAAGCGCTAACTTGAGAAAAGGGGTGACACATTTTTAAACACTGTCCTCCACAGGACACCAAGCCCACAAATTTAGTGGCCAAAGTACATTTTTGATGCCCACATAGACTGCTAAAAAAATGGCTGTAGCTACCGTGACATCAGCCACTGGTTTGTAGACTCCCATTTGAAACTTGGTTTACACATGGGAGAAGTTTCCCTCATAGGCTTTTTTCAAGAAAACCCTTTCTGACAGAAATCAATTCATTTAAACCCAATTTACGACTTTTTTCCTAACCTTAATGTTCCTGTTAGAAAGACCTAGAGGAAAATTTCTCCCACCAGGCAACCTTTCGCTCAAAGCGGCCCTTAATTATGCGTAACTTTAAACCTTTATTAAAATGTAAATAGGTGAGTTATAAAAAAGAAAAATCAACCCTAAAGTTGTCATGTTGAAAGTAGCTTCAGAGACAAAAGTGTTTCTTGTACCAGGCAGTAAACATGTTTATTTCTGCTATAAAGTTGGGCATTTTCACATGAATGTCAAGTGACTGCTCAAAGAACTGCAGTTTTTGGCACTTACATGTTGGCTTCATTTTTTAGCTGCAGAGATTGCCACCTGGATGGCCCGAATGTAAACTTATATTTTAAAACAATAGCCTACAGAAGAGGCAATTTAACGAAACATACAACATCCTGAACATATTTTCTATTGTCACTGGGACAGCAGTACGTCTTTAGACTCAAGATTAAGCTAACCTGCAACAAGTACAGTTTGCTTTTTTCCCTGAATGTTGTACAGAGTTCCCACGGTCTTGAAATTCTTGGAAAAGTTATGAAATTAGATTAACCATTTTAGTTTTTTATATGCATTCTTTTGGCTATTGTTTAAAATATGTTAATCCCAAAACATGTCTAACGTTTGTATGTAATACGTTTCTTGTATTACTAGTTTAATATCAAGTGCTGCGCTGCGTGACCATTGAAACATCAACAGTATCACGATATACACAGACCAGGCCATTGTTGCCTCACAGCCCCTTTTGGGGGCAAGAATGGCGCTGGCTCTTCAGGACACAAAATGGAAAATGCAAATAAGAAATGTGAATATTCATTGTCAGTGTGGTTAACCACTAACTGATGCTGGTAACAGTTACCACTGATGGATAGCTAGCTTGAGTGGGAGGCTGCTGCAGCACAGTGCAACAGTATGGCAGCATCAGCCTGTTTCTCCAATTAAATCTAAATCCTAAATCAAACAGTTGGCTATAAACAGGTTGGTTGTTCACAGACAACACGATACGTGGTGAGTCAATCAAATATACACATTTGATTGAAAGATAAGGTATAAATTCTATGCATTTCAAGATGTCCGGGTAGTCCTACCCGTTTTAAACTCCTGAATTAAAGTCATGGAAATTGGGTTTTATGGGAAAGTTATGGAAAAGTTTCAAAAAATGTAATGATAAAAACTTGAGGGAATCTTTGTTGTACTAAAACATGCAAATGAATTGCATTGTCAAGGCTTGCAGTATGAGATTTTTTTTCTGACTATATTTAGACAGGTAATCTCATTAAAGACACAGGCTCATTCTCAGTAGAGATTAAGGATAGACCGATACATCGGCCGGCCGATATATCAGGCCGATATTTGAGTTTTTTACTTGTATCGGCATCGGCCGATACGCGCGTGGGTTCGCAGATTTATTTTTCCCTGGCACTTTTTTTCATTTGAAAGTATGTGGTTAAGTTGAACAAAGCTGTTGAATCCTACTGTGTACAGTAGTTGTTGTTTTATTTATGCTTCAGCTTAAATATTTGTTTATTTTATAAAGACATTACTGGAAGATTTAAGAGCACTGAACTCTTTTTTATTTGAATGTATAATAATAAAAATAATATTCTACCTGTTCTACCTCAACTTTCCATCTTGTTTTAGTATTTTTTACTGTTCAATAAATGTTTCTTATTTTAAACTTGAGACCTGTAATATTTGTTATGATTGTGTCATTTTTTTATGTAAATTGAGGGAGCAAAAGCAGTATCGGCCCCAAATATCGGCTCAAGAAAATCGGCAGTCCATAATCGGTCATCGGCTAAGGGTGATGGAAAAAAATCGGTATCGGCATCGGCCCTAAAAAATCCATATCGGTCTATCCCTAGTAGAGATCATCATGGAACACTTCGTGGGACACCTACAGGCGATATTTGGTGGCCACAGAGTAAGATTTTGTGGCCACGTGCCATTCAGCCACGGTAAATGTTGAACCTTGTATACACTGTGTGTATCATAATTACTCCATTTAATTTTGTGTTGGCTCTCAAATCAAACAATGTATGTTTGTCTTACAGACATATTATCATGTCTGCCCATTTATAATATTACCAGATTGCTTGCAGTTACAGTTAAATAAACAAAAAAACTTAACTCTCAATGCAATGTTGCCTTTTAATGTGCAAACATCAGCGCAGAAACAACACTCTGCATTGGATACTTCCCACCTTCAAGCCATAGTCTAACCATACCAGCCCTTTCTATTATCAAAATGTGCACCATCTCCCTCTCCATTTCCATCACCCTCACACTCTATACTGTTGCCATTGCCAGCCCCATATTCTCTCACTGACATTGCCTGCATCCCCATTTCCATCACTATCCCTCTTTCTTCTTTGTAATGATAGTCTGTTGTTTTCCTATTTCCATCACAATCCCTCTCTTGCCATGTGCTAGCCATGTCCCCATTTTCCTTATGTTCATTTTTCTTTCTCTCTCTCACCCAGCCTGACCCCCAGATGAATTCTGCTGCTGATTGGAGGCAGCTGGTTCCCTGACTCCGAATCTCCACCCCCTGCCCACCCCTCTCAGTCATGGTTGTTCGGGGAGTCAGTCAAAACACCAGGCAAAAGCTATCAGATGCACATTTCGCAAGCAAGCAACACAGCACAGGGACGCAGAATCTGGACTGCTGAACTGAGAGCAGGATAGGAGGCATTCACGAGCACCGACTGAGGCTCATCCTGAAATGGGAACAGGAGGAAACATGTGCCTCAGAATTTAAACAGCTTGTGCTCCTTACATAAATTAAAAATTACATCAGCAAATAATGATATATCATCATCGTGCTAGAGAGTAAATTGCTGTAAGATGCCAATATAAGTGTTTTAGTTTTCTTAGTGTGCCCTGCCACTGGTCAAATCCAGACTCTGCCCCTCTGCAGTGACCTACTCTAAAAGGCGTGAGAATATTGCACCACATGCACAGCATCAGGGAGTCTGTCTGTGTCTGTCCTTCTGCGCCACTTTGCTATGCCAACATCAGTTCAATTCAGGTTATCTGTCTGGTATCGACTGAGGCTGCTGTTGTACTCTTGAACAGTAAAACCACTTCAAGCCGGTAAGCCATGCAGAAAATTAGCCAGACGGGGACAATTCGTTCTAAAATATGTTGAAAAAGTTTTAAGGTGGAAACAGAGAGTACAGACAAGTTTAATTTTCAACTGCAAAGTGCCCCATTCAGCTTGGTCACAGTTCTTTTAAAAACAAAGTTAGGCAATCGCTTTGTTCAAAGTTATTTAAAATATAATGTGTTCATGTAAAAAATTAATTTCAGCCAACACAGTATTTCTGAAACTCTCAAATATCAATTTCCGTACCGCCTAAGAACTCCGAATTCCAGTGTAGTTCTGCATTATTCTACCGCAGTGAAAAAAAAACTGTGGTAGTGCTTGCCAGGACTCATTCTCTTCTGGCTCTAATCCACTTAATCTTCTCACAAATCCAACCTCCATAACTGTGAAGGATGGGTTGAAGACAAGAAAAAGACTAACTGTTGCCTCACTTGAAAAACAAAATAAAAACAGCACACATAAATCCAACTGGACCATGTCATGTGAGATTAATTGAACGATTTTTTGAGGATAAAGGTAGGCTAGAAAAAGTAAATAAACCCGTCTGCCAGCAGCACAAATACATATATAGGGCAGGACAAAGCAGGTCAAAATGTAGCACACGGTGTCAATGAAACTGAACATACTGCGAGAAGATGTGTGTCAGAATGAGCTGACCACTACTATCTTTCTGCTGTTTATCTCTCCCTAACGGACACACTTAAAATAAATATCCTGGGGATCAATTTATTGGCAGTCCTCTAGTAAACAAAGATAGCAAACATTTACTGATATTGTATTGACCGTAAATCTTCACCAAACCATAGGCCTCGGGGTATCCTGTAACGCCTTTGTATAGGGACAATTACAGTTAAAATGCAAATGCACTTCTTTTAAGTCTAATGAGCACAATGGCAGCACACTGCCTTCCTGCCTTTTTAAGGAACAAAGACCAGAAATTCCAAATAATTTAAAATAAAAGTGAGAAATTCTTATGCTTTGTAAAAGGTGTGGTGCGCAGTCATCATATCTGCTGACTTTGTACCCTCTCACCAGGAAGGGACTGTCTCCATCCTCAACTTAACTGTTGTTACAGTAAACGGATTTGTGAAACATTTGTGGTCAAGGAAAAAGCTCAGTGTGTTCACCTTTAGCTAGTTTTAAAACGTCCACATAACAAAGAACTTTGTTTTTGTCTTGTTCCACTTCAATGATGACCGCTCAGGCAGAAGTGTGTGTATCACACAGAAATTTCTGCAGTTAGGTTGTGAATTTCTAGGGCTGACCCAAATGCTTCAAAGCTTCAATCGTTGCCATGGAAATCGACATCAAAATCAGTATTTGAATGTTCTGGGGTTTTCTGTATATATACATGCATAGCCCCCCCAAAAAAATCCCATAAATTATGAAACAGTTATCCAACATCATTCATTAAGCATCAACATGAATTATTTTTTGTTATTCTCTGACAGGACTTAATTTAAACTTAGTGAAAGTAAAAGTTTAGCACCATTCAAACAGGGACACTGTGACAGACCTTTAGATCAGCAAACAAGATTCAGAAAGTGTCTGGAATAGTTTCAAAATTTGCAAAGATGACCTTCAAAAGTCATGAGCCAGATATGCCAAAGGAAACTGGTATAACACAAATCCACGATGAGCTTAGAAAAACATCTAAAAGCTGTATACAGCTTAGCCATCTTGCTAAGTCTTTTTTCCCTTCTAGCTATTATGGCTAACATGCAACCTGCGTGCTAACAAAGTGGCTAATAGAGTGTGCCAGGGCTGACGTCAAAACCCGGAAGTTTAGCATAGTGCTGGTTCCCGGAAAAGAAAGTGAATGTGATTTTTGCATTGCGTTTTGGATTATGTCAGAAAATAAGCTCTGTGGCTAACACAAGTTTATGATACTTACAGGTTTTGTTCAGCGAGATAATCTTCACATATGAACACCTTTCATACTGCATTTGAAGCTTAAATGCGATCGCCAGAAGTAAAAAGCTAACATTAGGCTTTAACAGACTACATGACTAATCCATGGTTGCATGACTCTTGACATCACCGCCACTAAGCTTTCAACTGATTTTGGCCGCATTATTTTAAAAACATTTTATAATGGGGAAATCGGACTGTTTAAGCTAAATAAGAAGCTGTAATGGCGGACTGCCAGCACTCTTGCCCGCGGGGGTGATGATGTTTAATGTCCCCGACAGGGTTTGTAGTCGTATTGAGCAACTTGTTAGCAACCGCCTTTTTTACGACACGTAAAAGCTTCAAAATTCACAAGTAGGGTATTTACTGACGTGTTTTATGTCGTAGAACAAAACCTGAAACTCGCTTAAGCTTTTGTTAACCACAGACCTTATTTGAGGCATTTTACCAAAATCCCATTCAAAAAAAAAGTATTGACTTTTAGACGAGAGAACCGGAAGTGCTAAAAGCGCTAACGGAGTTCTGGGTTTACTGGCACACTCTATTGTCATGTTATTTTAAGGTGCATCGACTAATGTCCTTGTCTCTCATTTACACCCCCCACCCAAGCCCCATCGAAGCTTTCATTAATCACGACTGAAAATTCAATGCCCAAAAACTGGTACTCAGGACAGCCTAATTAATTTCAGAATATATTTTAACTTCAATACAATTAAACCCACTGGTAACGACAATACTGACTACAATGTGAATAAAAGTGTTTTTAAGAATGCTGTAATCAAGTTTGCACTCAATGACAAACACTAACAGATGAAAGCTTGCTAATTTGCAAACATCTAGGATTACATCAAAACAAATCCTCCATCATATATGCAAATACCACTAATACTTTAAAATTCATCACAGGCCAAACATCCAAATCAAAAGGGTCCTATGTCAAGTGACCTATATCAACAACCCACCCTAAGATCACGGTCAAACCTGCATGTGTTATAGGTTGCCCAGTTGAACAGGGTCAAATTGGACATTTCACATTTGATGTATTTATCTTGTATTAAAGCGTATTGTGGATCATCAAGTCTGCTATCAGACTCCCATGCAAGCAGAACAGCCATATGCTGTGAAACAGTCGATCAGAATTCTTCGGGTGTAAAATGTGGCATATGTGACACCTCACCGACACATGTTACTCCAAGCATTTTACAGTCTACATTGTATGTCAACATTCAAATGACTGTTTGTTTTTTCCTTCCCTGTTAATCACATGGGGCTGGTTATAAATCCACGCTGATAACTGAAACAATGACACACAAGGTACTCTGTCATCTGTCAACGCAGGCACTAATATTTCTCTCATGTTTCCTTCCTGGATGAGTCCCATACTGGAATCACTGTTTGCTTTTCTAAGAAGGATGTTGACACGCTTTTTCCACAGAAAACCATAAGGCAAAGCGGTGAAAAGGAACGCCAGAGTGTGGCATGCTCTCCTGCATTTCAGTCATCTCTTACAGAGCTCTTATGTGGCTTGGGAGAGATCCACATAGCCTCCAGGTCGGGATACTAGTTGGGACATGGGATACTCAAATAGTCCATTGTCAAGGACCTGTTTGTTTCTTGTCACAGTGTAGAAGTGAACACAACGGCCCCTAATTCCCAACAACCGTCACTTGTTCTTTCACTTGCTTCTGACCAAAACATCTACATTATGTTAAATACATGAACTATTATCTAATGAAGGCCAGATTCCAGGAAAGCAGGAACTGAATCAAATGTATTACCTAGCCCCGAATCCCCTCCTCCACTCCGCATTTTTCACTCTCACTCTAATCAGCCTACGGGCCATAAATTAGATTTATCACTGGCACCAATTGAAGAGGGGAGTGAAAAAGGGCTAGCAAAGATGAAGGCAGGGGAAGAATGGAGGCCTGGTCACAAAGAGCAAGGGGCATGAGCCACGGTTGAGCCATGGATCACAGCTGTGTGAGCTCACACGACCAGGGAGTGTTACAATAACTTAAATGCAAACAAAAAATGTGAATGCTATTTCCTGATAACAATTATCCAAATGCAATAAACAAAACTGGAACATTACATTTAAGAACATTCATGAAAATTAACATTTCAGAAGATACGTCTTAACACTTTAAAGTCATCGGGCCAACTTGCTAATCCTGCTTAGTGAAACACCCCCATGTTCTCTGTGTATCATCCTTAGGCTCTAAACACAGTATAAACAGATCTGGTGTGTTGTGGCCTTCAGAGCGCCTGCAGGGCAGGCAGCCATCAATTGTCTGAAACAGTGGGAGATTAGAAAAAGAGGGGCAGTGCAGCAACAACATGCAACTTAACTCTCACACACAAGCACTTTTTAGCACAAGTTACCTTTACTATGACTACTCTTGCAGCCCTGGACACGGGGCAGGTATTTGCACAAATCCTTAAAATATTACAAGGCACCACTGGTAACCAAAAGTAGCTAGTATTATATATGCGACATATGTCAACTATTTTGTGAATTACTATTAGCTAGTTTCAACCGAAAGACAGAACAAAACAAAAAAGGCACTACATGACAAAGGCATTTTACTGCCTGTAGGGTTGTCTCCGAGTACAGCCATCTTATTAGATTTAGTCGTCGAGGTTGCAGACACGTGAAACATTACAAGGAGCAGTGACTTGTGATTGTTAGCCTATATTTCTGCTTGACAATCCAGTAGTTTAACAGCCTGCCTGTTGCTATTAAAACCTATATTGAGAGAGAGAGAGACGGACCTGGCTGCTAGAGGGATATGACAGCAAGTGACATCAAGGCCACTCACCACGTCACTGGGGTTAAGGGCACTAGAGTAAAAGACAGGAACCTACCATGTCATTCACTTTACAAAATAGTACCCATCAAGGGGGAGGGACATGTGGGGGGGATATGACATAATTAGAAAAATAGCCAGCCATCATAGCAACCTCATCTACTGTGTCAAGGCTTGCATGAGGCCTGACTAGCCTTGGCTGCAGGCAACAGACACACTGGAATCTCAAGAGGGAAAATTGCAGGAAAGAAAAAGAACTGGGGGGGGGGGGGGGGGGGGGGAAGCTTTTGAAAGCTATTTTCATTTCCTCCTGGTCACCCCTCCTGTTTTCAAAGTCACCCCCAGACACCCCAGTATTTCTGTCACATATCAAGCCAATATTATTAGGTCAGGTGTTTATTCTTATCTTAAAACAGAAGCTATGAAATTAAAGAAATCACCAGTGACATGTTTATCCTTAAGTCATAGTAGCACTTCATGGTGGCACGGTGGCATAATGCAGGCAGGGTACGCTTAATCATACACAGTATGCCTGCTTCTTCATTGGCAAGCATTTAATTATTAAGCTAAGCTCTAACACCGTTTAATTTAAGTTACATACAATGTTTACAATTAGCTGCCATTACACAACTGGCTGCGTAGCCGACAGAAGTTTGTCACTAAGTACAGCAAAACTAACCTACAAATGCTACACCTATTTTACTTTGCTGTTTCTTTCCTTTACTATGAATGTAATGACAGTACCTGCCAGGCACAAGCCGGTGCAACAACTCCCGAAAGCTTTCTGAGAACTACATGAATTTCCAGGTAACTCAAAGTGGCCCTCATTTGAATCAAACATTACACTGCCTTCCCTACAACTAGCTCTAGCGTATGTCCTCCTGTGTTCATGTTTACACTTTAAAGTGCGTATACATTTACGTGAATGTGAGGCAACGGTTTCACACAGCCGGTACCGTACTAAGCCGAAATGTGGCTTCTTATAAAGAAAGGTACAGAGGCTCATTGGTCTCCGTACAGCACAAAGAAACGCAGCCAAGGCTTACGTTACAGTGTTACTGCCACTACTGTTAGCTTGCCCATCGACAAACGGTACCTTTAACAAGGGCTAGCAAAGGAACAAACGTTGGCTACAAAACATTACAGTACTGCCCGCTTCAATTCATCGGCTAACAGTCACGGACAGAAAAACAGAGCAACATTTTACACTTGTTTGATAATACTGGGTATACTTCGGAGAGCCAATTGCGCTAGCTAGGTTAGCATAGCTTGTAGCCCTTTTCTGACTTTGGGTATGTTCGTTTTGTACATTGCCTGCGTATGTTATTGGATTAACGTCACTATCTATTTAGTTAGTTTGCTGAGGAAAAGCTTTCATTTCCTTACACTGTGATAAAAAGTTTGTGTAGCAAGCACACAAACTAGCATGTTGGTCTTTTAAAAGTAGCGTTAGCACGGATTTTTTTTTGATGAACCACATTAACGTTACTTGCCGTTTAACTACCAAGGCAATGGCTTATTACTAGCTAGCTACATGGTAACTAGCTAGCTTGGTTAGCTGATGGCCTTTCTTGACGGTGGCATATTAACGCCGACATATCAAAAGTGCTGAGTGTCTTTTTATTTGCTACACATATCCCAACTTCCTTGGGCTTCAACTAACTCCAAGTTTACCGATAACGTCGCCTGTGATAACGCCAAGCTGAGAGCAACCGTTGAAGAACCGGCGTAGCCCGTCGTTGAAAACGTGCGCGTCTAGGAGAGGCTGCCCAGAACGCATCTTGTTGTAAGGCATCTGCCGATGTGTCGCTCGCCTTTTCGCAATATCCCCGAAATACACTTACCGTCACTATGTTTCTTATTCTCAATCCAAACCCCGATCACACGGGCCGATTCTGAACGAAGACTCGCGTCAAAGTAACAGAAATACGGGATTTTATCCAACTTATTCTTCTTAGTTGTTTTCTCCACTTCCTGATTGAGACGGTGCCATTTTGAATAGCGAAAAAATATTTCCGCCGCTGTCGTCACGCGCAGTGCCGCTCGGTTTCGCGAGCAGCAAACAGCCAGGCCATAAATAGTTCATCACGGTGATATTTGGCACACCTGAACCAATGCTGCAAGTTAGAATAAATAAATAACTAAATAAATAAACATGATGGCAGATGAGACGGAAAATGAACCAGTCATAGCTCAGTTATTGGCCTTAGTGTCAACGCATTAAATAATTATGACCTAATAATAATAAGCTTAGACAGAAACTTACTATAAATCTGTTACTTAATGCCATTTGGTGTTACTAATTTGTTAAGTGACATATCTGTAAGCGTAGAATGTCTAAACTCTCTCCTGCAAATAAAAATTATAGGCAAACTGTGTTTAGGTTGGTTTACCATATGGTAGGGTTTATGCAATACTAAACATCCTTGTGTAAGTTTGTATGACCAGTGGCTTAAGGTAGTTACAATGGGTCCCAGTGCACACTATTATGAGGGGCCCTATTACGCCCTAGTTACAAGTTATGAAGCACACACACACACACACACACACACGCACACACACACAGTTTTATATATTTTAGCACAGTGTGTCTTACTGCTGCTTTTACGTTACATCCACTTGGTGATACTTGATACTGGGCACATTAACATACATATTACACAGCAATCATCGTTACATATCTACGTAAGACAAATCTACTTACGCAGAAGAAAATAGGAAATTATTAGTTTAACTTAATAGTTTTTTTTATTGGTAAATTCTAGTTTTTTAAATAGTTTATGTAGAATAAGATTATAATTTCTTATAGATTGACACTGTTTTACAAAACCAGAAAACCATGATGGAGATGGGTTTGCCTCATTTAGGGCATGTATGAAAAATAGCAGCATTTTTGTTTTAATGTTCTTCTTTGAACACAGGCGTATTTCCAGGTGGTGGTCGGCCCCCTCCACCTCATGGGCCCCAGTGCAACCACACTGCCTGCACTGTCTATATTTACGCCCCTGTGTATGACCTATAACAGTAAAAAGCTTTTGAAATTAATTGAGACTTTACATTGAGTTGTATCTGAAAATTTAGTCAGGCCTTCTTTACTAAATCATTTTAGGAGAGAGGTCTATAAAGAAATGTTCCTCCATGAGATGTTAACTATTATATAGGCCCTACTCATACTTTATATAGTACTTGCAAGTAGTACTGCAACATTTGAAATTGGCTGTTTAGGGTTAGAGCTTATTTATTTTTGTCTCTTTTTTTCATAACAGACAACCTTTCCTCTCTCTAGATATTTTTTTGGCAAGAGATCTAAGTCATTTAATGTTATTTTCTTATATACACATACCATCAACCTGCCAGGGACTGCAAATGAAAATTAGCCTGTCGAGCTTATTTGTTAAGTGACATATCTATAAGAGTAGAATGTTTAAACTCTATTCTGCAAATAAAAATTATAGGCAAACTGTGTTTAGGTTGGTTTACCATATGGTATGGTTTATGCAATATTAAACATTCTTGTGTAATTTTGTATGAACTATAACAGACTTTTGGAGTTAATGGAGCCATTACATTTTACAATATCTGAAAACTAAGTCAGGCCTTTTCAACTAAATCATTCTAGGAAAGAAGTCTATAGCCTACAAAAATGTTCCACCATGAGACATTAACTATACTCATACTTTCTATAGTACTTATGGCTGCAACACTTGAAACTGGCTATTTAGGGTGAGAGTTAATTTATTTTTGTCTCTTTTTTCATAACAGACAACCTTTTCTCTCTCTCTATATATATTTTTAAAACATACAGGAAATGTTTTCTGAAAGTGAGAGCGTTTATAAGTTAAGGGGGACAATTAAACTTAAAGGTTTGCCACACCTGCACAACAAAAAAGAGCTTCTGTATCTCCATTTATGGAGTTAAATTGTGGAACAGATTCAGTGTGGGCGTACAGAAAAGCCAAAATACAAGACAGTTTAAAAATAAATACAAGGACATCATATTTGCAAGGTGCAGGAATCTGGAAGAGCCTCGTTAACTGTAAATCTGTGTGTAGTGTGTGTGTGTGTGCGCGTGTGTGTGTGTGTGTGTGTGTGTATGTATATACGTATATGCGTGTGTATATATTTTTTTCTTTTTTTGTATATATGTATGTACATTGTATTGGTATTTCTGCATATTTATACACATTTATAAATCATTTTACATAATGAAATTACTATAGAGCTACGTATTTGTATTTATATCTATTTATATACATTTATACAATATTTTACATATGACATTATTATATAGCTTTAATAACGAACACTGTATTTGTGAACATTGTAATTATACATATTTACACACACTTATACATTATTTTACATAATGAAATTAATGCATAGCTTTTGTAATATGCATTGTATTTGTATCATACATATTTATATACATTTTAGATAGTTCTTTGTATTTATATCTATTATAGCTTTTTTTAAAAATATTGATATGTTAATAATATAATATTGATAATCTAACCTTATATCTGAGTTAAGGGGTAGGACTAGATAAGTTCACACTTCCTCCTACCCCCTTTCGAGCATGTGAAACGTGTGGAGGATCCAAATTCCATCCTTTTGTCTTTTTTGTTGTTTGTTTGTTTATTTTAATTTAGGTATTTATTTACTTCGCGACCTGTTTCTTGTTGATGTTTTCACTGTTCACATGTTCGAAATAAAGACAATCAATCAATCAATGTTAATTCATGTGCACTGCCCCTTTCTAAATAGACATAAACACAAATATAAATCTTAATTTTCATTACATCATTTCTTTCTGTAATCATATCTGGTATTACAAAGTTTAGCCATTGTTTTCTGTCTCACTTTAAGAGGCAGTGGGTCTAAATTTAGCCACAATACCACTGCTGCTGGTCGGACTATTACTATCACTCCCACTACTAATGATAGTAATTATCACAGCTAATGAATAACTAATGCAGAGAAGTGCTCACTGTGTAAAATCAGAGATGACTCAGAAGAAAAAACACTTCACAGCTGCATTAAGTAGCAAAAGACAAAGTGATACCAATGCACAATAGAATAAAAAAATAAATGTAATGCAAAAAGAACATAAAAGTATGCTATAAAAAAGGAGAATAAGGTGGGTCATAAAAACTTTATCCACAAAAAGACCTATGGATTGACTCGTGTTATATGCTTAGCCGTTTTGTGTCTTGATTTTCCGTGGAACTGGAAACAAATATGTTTCATTATTGTGTATTTTCATTTTTGCAAATCACTTGGATTCCTTCCCTGCAGGCGGTTATTAGTGTATTTTAGATGTTAAATGGAGTACATGTTCATCTCCCTCCCGCAGGTCGCTGTCTCATTTTGGCATCCATCTGTCCATTCTACGATATTGAACGACAAAGCTGGAAGAGCTCCAGTTGTTTCCAGCAAATACACATTGCCACTGCTTTCCTGGTATAACAGTCCCCCCTTTTCCCAACAAAGGAGAGTGGTGGGAAGTAAAGGGCGGTGTATGTGTGTGTGTGTGTGTGTGCATGCATGTGTGTGTGTGCATTTGTGTTCAAATTTAAGGTACTGTTTGTGAGAGATACTGGAAGGGCTGTGCTTTGTCTTCCCTGTCTGATACTGTTGTATTGTCTTATGTCAGCAAGGTGGTGGTTGGTGATACAGGATGTAAAAGCAGCATCCTGGCTTGTTTTAGTTACACCTTTATAGTGCATGTTAGCTCAGTGAGGACCACTTGAGTACAGACTAACGTAATCTTGACCTAACCTTACTGGATCAACACAATAATGGCAGAAATCTGTGATGTACCAGTTCCTATGCAATGCTGAGAGACAATCCAGGACAGTTTTAATATTTCCTGATTTTATATCTCAGAACTACCTGAAATTCAATGGTGAAGAATCTGTCCTTTTAGTTTGAATTTGGTGCACTCTACTGGAAACACACTGCAAACACTGAATGAACTTCTAAGTGAACTGGATTTTGAAGTCATGACTGTTTGAACAGAGTAACTGAAGAGTTTAAGCAGCAAGCAGTAATTCCAGGAGCTGAGAAAAAGCACATGAAGCAAAGCCACAATGAGGATTTGCCTCCATTGAGCAATTTCAATCACGACTGAAGAAAGCACTGCAGAAATATTTCCCACTTCCTGTTAACTGCCCGTTATATGTCACGTCCAGAATGGTATGTAATAACTGTGTTGCTGACAGAACTGCAGAACTATTGTTCTTTCGCATTTTTTGCCTATTCAGCTGCTCTTCACTGTGACTCTTATGCAAGTTAGTTACTGTTAATAGAATAGGAGACGCACTCTCAGTCGAAAGGATCTCAAATACACTTCCTCTGTTTGAATTACCTTTGCAGAAGAAGCAAAACAGTGTTTGTTATAAAACCCCAGTGGCACACTCAAGTCGGTTGCGTCGGTTTATACAATTGCTTGCCCACCTACTAGCCCCCCCTGGTGAAAATAACTGGAGTCGGGTATTACTGTCTTTAAGAGGCTGGGGCACACTCATGTTGTAAGCTGGCGCAAAGCTACAAAGTACCAAAGGTATTCATGGAACCAAGATGTTGGCATAGCTTTATGGGAAGGGGGCTAAATGACGCTCCAAAGTTAGGCTACATTTTATCGAGAGATTAACTGACTTGGCCATTTTCAAAGGGGTCCCGTGAACTCTCCCTTCAAGATATCTGCATGAAAATGGACTCCATGGGTACCCACAAGTCTTCCCTCAACTTGAAAAGGCTTTTCACAATAAATGTTTGGTTCCTTACAGTCAATGTACTCCTTTAAATGAAAGTTCTATGTTAGCCTTTTTTTTTTTTTTTTTGAGGAAAAGAATCCTTTTTGAAGAAAAATAAATTGTTTAACATGTATAGATATATAGCATATTAAAGTAGGATCATTGTGGAACTCAAAAATTTGCATCAGATAATTAGTAATATAAACTGTAACATAAGAAACCAAAGCTTATCAGTATTGACATGGTTTTCGACTAGCATGTATACTTCAACAACATAACTGAACTCCTGAAATTCAGTTACAGCTTTAGGTTTGCCACCCTAAGATTTTCAATGGATGTCCCTATCTGGCTGCTATGAAAATTTTCTGGGGGCGCCACTGGCAAAACTCAAACTGGTTAATTTTAATCATGTTAAGTTAACCCAGTGGGTCGTGATCGAAAAGTGGGTCATGGGTCAAGTACAGTGAATTCCCGGCACCAGATTTTATTTTGAAATGCAGTTACATGCTGTAGAGAGGGTGTATAATGGACAGATGCTTCAATCAACCTTTATTTGAATTCGGAGGATCATTGAGAGCAAGCCCTCATTTACAATGATGCCAAATGTACAACAACCATAAAAACAATATATAAGAACAATACAATAAAAATAAAACAGAGACAAATTTAAAGCAATTACACTCATGAGTAAAATGGCTAACCAACAAGGATTTAAATTGACCAGGCTGTACAAAGGTTTCCAACTTCAGTGCATGCTGCAAAATGTTCCAACTGTGAGCTGCACAGAAGCTTAATGCAGTTTTTCCAAATTCAGTATGTGGACATGGTACTTCCAGCATAAGAAAATCAGAGGAGCAGGTCGGGTATCTACCACTTCACCGCCTAAATAAGGAGCTAAGGTAATGAGGAAGCCTTCCAGTAAGGGCCTTATAAACAAAGAGAAACCAATGCCTATCATGTCTGACAGACAGGGAAGTCCACCCAAGTTTTTCGTACAAGATACAATGATGAGTAGAATAACTGTCACCAGTGATGAATCTTAAAGCTGAGTGGTAAACAGCATCAAGTGATTTTAGGGTGGAAGCAGATGCGTGTTGATAAATGACATCACCATAATCCAAAACTGACAAGAAGACTGCCTCAACTACCCGCTTCCTGCAGGACAAAATTATCTCTATATTTATCAAAAAAAATACCCAATTTTCTGATGCAGCTTTGTAACAAGTGTGGTGATATGATGCTTAAAAGTGAGTTTTTGATCCAGCTAAATACCAAGATATTTATATTCTGGAACCCTTTCAATATTTTGACCATCCTGGGTCCTGGTGCCCAGCAGTATGTCAATGTCAACTTCATTTCCAGAAAAAAACATAAATTTGGTCTTGTTAGACTTAACAGAGACAGCAAAGTGGCTCAACAACATGGCCAGCAAAGCAAGTATGACGTTGAATATATTAAACTGTGTGGACCTTGAACTAATAATTAAGCACAAATCTGGACCCCGTGGCTGGACCAGTTGGGAAACACTAAGTTAACCCATATTCATTTGCTGCAGTTTTTTGCTATTCTGGAACTACTGAAATGATAAATATCACTTGACAGATGGATATTTTCATATATTCAAGGCCTCGGTGTCCACAACATTTGCTGGGTTGAATAATTAAAGTTAAAAAGTAAAAAATAGCCCACAAAGACAATCTGTTTCCCATTCACTCCTGATGCTTGACACCCTTCAGATAATATAAATACAGTCCTGTCACATCCATACAATCCATATAACATTGCTAGTATTTGTGAGTCTATCACAGGCAGCATACAATGCCCACATTTCATAAAAACATTAAGTGCTTGGTAGAACAGGAATCAGTATCACTTTGAAAGTGTATTGCTGCATAAAGTGGAATGTTGGCCTATTCACTAATACGACTTATGTAAATCTCTGACAAAACCAAATTGCATAACTTTCCCCCCAAAAGCTTCTTTGTCTCCACTTCATTATATTCCCAGTAAAGGCCATGTCTGCCTCAAGCCAGCTGTAATTTGATTAATCCACCGAAAGGGTAGCCAGACGGTAAGAGCTTGCTCTGCTTCTTTTCCCATTCTATTCAAAATTGCAGATCTCCTATGGGATATTATTTCGTGACATTCGTGTGATTTAATTCTACTTAAAAAGATTTTTTCTATTTGTTCTAGTTCTCATAATATATTAATGCTTTGGCATCATTTGAATATTGATTTGATCAAATGTTAGTGTTGCTATTGCTGGAGCAGATTGTATCGACTTAAAATTGATAACCGTTGTATTTTTAGCAGTGCTGTGGATTCTGCAGGGAGGGAGGCTGAACAGCTTTTGACGAGATGGAGACTCTTGTCTTTTTGTTTTCATTTTCTGCCCTTGGCGTTCTTTATGCCATGAACACCATTCCCGAGCTTCAAGAGTAAGTCATAACATTTACTGATTTCTGCTCAGTCTCTACATACACTCTATTTTATGTCTTTTTACTTTTCTGTTTTGGGGGGCAAGCTATAAATGATTTCTATACAATTACAGCAACCACAACACATACTATTATTTGATACTATGCAATCAAAACTGTCACAATACAATTAAATAACTATGCTGCAGGTGATTCTTTCCACTGGATGACAGACAGTATACTTTATCACCACTAGAGCACACTGTAGGCTCAAGGTATATTTCTGTCTGTGACTGTGACCACTTCATAAATCCTCCATCACGTTGAGCACCACTAATTCCACGATTTTCAAAGTGTACTTGCCAATTGCGTCTTTAGTTGTGTAAACTCTTTAAATAATTAAACCTGACATTTCGTGGAGGGGCAAGATAACGAACAGGGAACAAAAAGAAGGACACGTGAACAGAATTTGTGGAGATAATCTGATGTGATGTTGGAGATAATTACTTTTGTAAGCTGTAAGGGACAATTTTCTTATTCAGTGATTATATGTTTATTGGGGTAGTGCCTTTATAGTATTGTCTATAGTTGATGATTGTGTGCTGCATCACCGAAGCATGTTCCACTCCCCCCTCACACACTTTTTACCGCAAGATATTTCTCATTTCCGACAGACTTTTACACATCTCTTGTGTGAATATCTTTTGGAATTTGTGGACATTGACAATCAATACAGACTGCACAGAACAGTTTGATAAATTGCTCTTGACATACAATATGCCTCGTGCTCTTCCACTCTGCAAACAAACAGTATTGTGTGCATAAATCTTCCTGCACTGTTGAATTGGAGAGGTAGCGAGGGAGCTTCCCTTTGCTCTCACAGCATTTGTTTTCCTTCTGTGAGCACACATTGTGAGTTTTCTGAGGATGTAATGTTGTTTACCAGGAGATACCCTAAGCACATTAATCTTTTCCAGTGCGAGGCAGCACTACCTTTGACCAGTAAACATGGAGGGCAGTGCTGAACTAACATGGCCTTAACTTGCTGCTTCCCACACCTCTGCCTATGATTGATTAAACCTTTGTACAGCTGTGTTTTTAAGCCACTGGTAGGTATATCACCACAGCAGTATGGGAGGTGGAATATTGTAGGTCTTGAGTTTCACAAAGGAAAGCTTTTGTAATATATACTGGAAGTGTACAATATGGAATAAAATTCTGTAACTTGGTCGTTGAAAGAAATTGGATCAGATTAGCAAGGTAATTAAAGGTGTTAAAATATGCTCTATTCAAGGTCATAGACATGGATTTAACATTTGGGAGGAGCAAATCTGCAGCTAATCTTTGACTAGGTTATATTGTTTGCATGCAGAACTGCAGTACACTGTCATTTTAGAACTGGTAGTAGCCTAATAATCAGGCTAAGCCCCATAATCATGACCCAGTAATTTGTGTGTGTGAAACCAAGTGAACTCTGAGTTATTTTAAGGTTGTAGTCACATTGTTTTTCCCCCTAAATCCTAACCTAAGTAACTGTACTTGCCTTAATGTAACCAAACAACTGTACTTGCCTAAACTTAACCACATAACTATACTCTCAAACCTAACCTACGTAACTGTGCTTGCTGTAACGTAACCACATAACTTAACTTGCCTAAACGTAACCACGTAACTGTGCTTGCTGTAATGTAACCACATAACTTAACTTGCCTAAACTTGACCATGTAACCGTACTAGCCCAAACTTAACCTATTCAACTGTACTTGCCTAAACTTAACCTACATAACTGTACTTACAGTACCTAAACCTAACCTATCCGAACTTTACTTACCTAAACCTAACCTAGGTAACTGTTCTTGCTGTAACGTAACCACATAACTTAACTTGCCTAAACTTGACCATGTAACTGTGCTTGCCTAAATGTACCCTATTTAAATGTACTTGCCTAAACGTAACCACGTAACTGTTCTTGCCTAAACCTAACCTATCCTAACTTTATTTGCCTAAACCTAACCTACATAACTGTTCTTGCCTAGACGTACCCTATTTAACTGTACTTGCCTAAAGGTAACCACGTAACTGTTCTTGCCTAAATGTACCCTATTTAAATGTACTTGCCTAAACGTAACCACGTAACTGTTCTTGCCTAAACCTAACCTATCCTAACTTTACTTGCCTAAACCTAACCTACGTAACTGTTCTTGCCTAGACGTACCCTATTTAACTTTATTTGCCTAAACGTAACCACGTAACTGTTCCTGCCTACACCTAACCTACATAACTGTACTTACCTAACCCTAACCTATCCTAACTTTACTTGCCTAAACCTAACCTACGTAACTGTACTTGCCTAAACGTACCCTATTTAACTGTACTTGCCTAAACTTAACCTACATAACTGTTCTTATCTAAACCTAACCTATCCTAACTTTACTTGCCCAAACCTAACCTACGTAACTGTACTTGCCTAAACCTAATTGTGCTTGCCTAAACGTAACCACGTAACTGTACTTGCCTAAACTTAACCTACGTAACTGTACTGGCGTAAACCTAATCTACCATATTGTACTTGCCAAACCCTAACCTACAAACTTTACTTGCCTAAACCTCACCTACATAACTTAGTACATAACTTTACATCATGTTACATATGAACCATTGTATGTGTGTTTTTGTAAGACGACCTGCTGTATGAGGATATTTTGTGATAATAATGACTGTTTGTTAGGTTAATATTGCTAATGCTAATGATTATTTTGGTTGCCTGTTGTAGAATAGCATTTTTTAAATCAATCTATTTGAGGTGTGGGGGGCGTCGGGAGGTCTCCCTAAATATATATTATAATTACTGCCTTGGGCCTATAACACTACAGGCAATCCAGTGCATATAATACAATAAAAGAATTCAATTTTCAATTCAATTTTATTTATAAAGCCCAATATCACAAATCACAATTTGCCTCACAGGGCTTTACAGCATACGACATCCCTCTGTCCTTAAGACCCTCACAGCGGATAAGGAAAAACTCCCCAAAAAAAAACCCCTTTAACGGGGAAAAAAAAACGGTAGAAACCTCAGGAAGAGCAACTGAGGAGGGATCCCTCTTCCAGGACGGACAGACGTGCAATAGATGTCGTACAGAACAGATCAGCATAATAAATTAACAGTAATCCATATGACACAATGAGACAGAGAGAGAGAGAGAGAGAGAGAGAGAGAGAGAGAGAGAGAGAGAGAGAGAGAGAGAGAGAGATGCAGGTAATGACAGTAGCTTACAACAACATTAATGAAAGTAATAATATTATAGTTATAGTATAGAAAGACATTACCCTGTAAGACCTTTGGAAAAGTGGGACTGGTGACGCGGGGCCCAAATGGCAGGGAGTTCCTCAGAAAGTCTGGAATGAAGCGTTTGGTTTGCTTTGCATTTTGTAGTTCTACATAATTAGTGCCATAACTAAATTGAAATTGGCTGAATAAATCTGGTTAGAGACTAAGCTTTGTAAAAAACAGGAAGGCCACTATACTATACCTCCATTATACTGGAATGCCATAACCCATTTTCTTTGTTTGGTCTGATCTTGAAGCACCAATTTCAAAAGTATTTGTGTCTGTCTACTGCATAGACAGACCAATTTTAAGAAGCCCCATTTTAAGGCCCCAGAATTTAGTGCAAAGCTCCTGGAAATACCAGCAACACCGACTCTGAATTTTCTTGTCAAATGTCAGGACCAAGTGATTCATCAAACTCAATATATATTTTAAAAGCTTGGATTAAAATTAGTCTACCCCTTGTGCTAAAAGGAGATCAGGAAGGTAAATCCAATGTGACACTGCCATCTCGCCAGGAATCTCCAGGCACACCAGCAGTGCCTGCCTTTGCTCCCTCTGGGCGCAGTGCATCTATCACAAAGATTTCCCCTCACACTTGTGCATTATTTCTCCCTGTGCTTGCTAACTCTGGGTGGTGCGTGATTATTATTCTCTCCGACTTCCCATTCATCATCATTTACTAATTTAGCACTGCGGAGAAGACTGGCACAACTTTCACGGGAGAAACTAATTAGTAAAGAGAATGAAGCAGAAAATCAGAGGGAGATTGGTGTCTAAAAGTGCAGAGAGTGTCAGCAGTTAGGTTGTGGACAATGTGTTGTTATTTTTCTTGGATAACAATTGAATTTCTCTTCTTTCACAGGCCTTATGTGATCTTGGAGATTGGCGTTGCTGTGCTGGTGGTTGTGTTTCTGTTCTACTTCCTCATCACCCGTGGGAACCCACCTAAAGACCTCTTATTCTTTGGTAAATAATACGACTATGTACATTTCCCAACTCACATGCAATATAGTGTATTTCTAAAGAACAGAGTTTTACAAAGGTTGAATTGTATGTAACATGAATTGTGCTGTATTCGATGTGATTTCACCTGATATGGCAAAAGCAGCTTAGACTGATCAGGCTCAGGGCTTAGCCAGACTTTTCTGAGGCATGACTGCCCCCTGCAAGCTGAGGACCTTCATGGCACTTCTACACACTAACTGTTACTGTATTCTTTTGAGTTTGACCTTGAAGCAAAATGTAGCTATTGGACAATGATCATACAGGAGAAAGCTCCACAGTCACTGCTCCTGTATAAAACATTCACCGCTGACTGACTCTAAACGCCATGGACTTCTATATTCAATTTGATAGTGTGACAGTAGCAGCTTGTGCAGCCATGAATTAAGCTCTTCTACGGTGATTTGTGTCATATTGTCCCTCGTTATGTGTATAGCTATCGGTCAAATAAGTTCTCCGTTTCCAGCCAAGGTGTTCCCCCCGCAAACACATCCCTGCAGCTGATGCCAGGGGCTACGCTAGCGGGACAGAAACAAGGTGATGTATCGGTACTCTGTGCCCAGGGTGATACGAGTGTTGTGCAGGAGAACCCACAACAATGGGGACAAAGCCGTGGCAGGCTCTTCTCAATGATAGAGAGCCATAATCCCCATGCTATCTCACCTGTTAGATGTCAGAGATAAATCTGGTTGTCCTGAGGATTACAGAGACGCTGGTACACACGAGAGACAAAGTGTATGTGTGTGTGCGTGTGTGTGTGGGCATCTGTGTGCAAAGAGTGTGTGAAGGACAGATAGGAAGGATGTGATACAGCGGTTTAAGCCGTGGTATCTGCAGAGAGATGCCCGTGTCACAACCATGGTCACAACACAGTGATTCCCTTTATAAATGACATTCTGTTAAGTCCAGGCAGCAAATCATTGCAATGGCTTTTACAGCTGCTCTTTATGAACTGATTCCAACTGTAAATCACTGATGCAGGCGTGTGCTTTGTCCAACATTTATGTGTGGACTCTCCTTTTTTAGATGCATAGATGGATTACTGATCAGTGTCAGGGCCCCCCCTGGCCTTTGCCTACAAAATTAACACATACTACTGACCAGGAAGAGACTCTGAATGACTATAAAGAGGCAAAAAAGGCCACAAAGAGATGCAAACAACTGCAAAGACACACAAAATAACTACAAAAAGACACAACATGACTACAAAGAGACACAAAATAACTACAGAAAGACACAAAACAAACACAGGGGTACACAAATTGACTACAAAGAGACACAAAGACATGCAAACAACCACAAGAGTACACAAAATGACTACAAAGAGACATAACATGACTACAAAGAGACACAAAACAACCACAAGGGTACACAAAATGACTACAAAGAGACATAACATGACTACAAAGAGACACAAAACAACCACAAGGGTACACAAAATGACTACAAAGAGACATAACATGACTACAAAGAGATACAAAACAACCGCAAGGAGGCACAAAATAACTACAAGGAGACAAAAATGACTACAAAGAGACACAAAACAACCACAAGGGTACACAAAATGACTACAAAGAGACATAACATGACTACAAAGAGATACAAAACAACCGCAAGGAGACACAAAATAACTACAAGGAGACAAAAATGACTACAAAGAGACACAAAACAACTACAAAGAGACACAAAACAACCACAAGGAGACACAAAATGACCACAAAGAGATGCAAAATAACTACAAAAAGACACAAAACAACCACAGACACAAAATGAATACAAAGAGATGCAAAACAACTACAAAGAGACACAAAACAACCACAAGCAGACACGACATGACTACAAAGAGATACAAAACAACTACAAAGAGATGCAAAACAACCAAATAGAGACAAAATGACTACAAAGAGATACAAAACAACCACAAGGAGACACAAAATGACTACAAAGAGACACAAAATAACTACAAGGAGACAAAAATGACTACAAAGAGATACAAAACAACTACAAGGAGACACAAAATGTCTACAAAGACACACAACATGACTACAAAGGGATACAAAACAACTACAAGGTAACACAAAATGACTACAAAGAGATACAAAACAACTACAAGGAGACACAAAATGACTACAAAGACACACAAAATAACTACAAAGAGATACAAAACAACCACAAGGAGACACAAAATGACTACAAAAAGACACAAAATGACTACAAGGAGACAAAAATCACTACAAAGAGACACAAAATAACTACAAGGAGACAAAAATGACTACAAAGAGATACAAAACAACCACAAGGAGACACAAAACGACTACAAGGAGACACAAAATGTCTACAAAGATGCACAACATGACTACAAAGAGACACAAAACAACCACAAGGACACACAAAATTACTAGAAAGTGACAGAAAACGCCTGAAAAAGACACAAAATACCCTTTAAGAGACACAAAATTACCTCGAAGAGACCCAAACCATTACAAAAAGACAAAGTACCACAAAAAGATTCATATCAAACACAAAGAGATGCAAAACCACCACAGAATCTGTTTGTCGTCTTCCTGTGTAGGAGAGGTGGTGGGGGCCTTTGCATATCTGTGCCCAGGGGCCAGTTATCTCATAATGTGCCCATGTTGCTAGATGCTCTGTTTCTGTTAATTTGAACACACTAATACATATGATATACTGTCCATCCAAAGTTATCAGTGTCAATGTATGCATATTGAATGTCCCCAAACAGTCATACCTCCCTGACTGGTTTGTACAGTTTTAGCCATGGATGAAGGGTCCATTGCCTTATATTGTTTACCCCACATGCTGAGTCTGCCATTGTGAACTATGCAGTTGATACCAATCCAGGCAACATTTTTCCAGTCATTAACAGTCCAATGGGCATGTTATCCACTATAACATCCTTTTACAGTTTGTCATGGACGGCAGAGGTACCCCTGTGTGTGTGTGCCCAAGCTGGTTGTTACACTCCACAATTACATCGTGACATTAAATTTCATGCTGCACCACACACTGATGGTGACTTGTTATGGTCCGAAACACCTGATCATCTGCTGAAAGTCTGCGACATGCTGTAGCCAATGTTTTGGTAAGCTGTCGTGTGTAATGCATTGTTCAGCCGTGAGATTGCTGCCTTTGAAAAATCCACCAATGGCCTTGGTAATGCACAAACCTGCCCCCCCGGCACCCACAATAACCCCCTTCTCAAAGGGCTAGAAGGCTCATTTTTAGGAATCCAGTCATCTGTAATAATATGAATAAGTGAATGAGTGCAAGCAACAGAATCATCCTACATAATCAGATCATCACTGAAAACAACACTGTTT
This sequence comes from Epinephelus lanceolatus, assembly GCF_041903045.1. Lineage (NCBI taxonomy): Eukaryota > Metazoa > Chordata > Actinopteri > Perciformes > Serranidae > Epinephelus > Epinephelus lanceolatus. The sequence goes on from NC_135739.1 coordinate 12,233,722, forward strand.
GAGGATCACTCACAGAGACATTTACTGTGTGGCACTGAAAAGTCAAAATAAGTTCTAATTAAATAATCTATCTTGCCTTCTTTTCCAGGCTTTTGTGATAAAACTGGCAAATTTTAACACATCAACATTAAACAACCATTCTGAGTTTTTCCACCTGAGCCCCAGAATAAAGTCAAACCATTTCATGGAACATTAACTTTCTTAAGTCATCATAGTTTGTACAGTATAAAAGGAAATGGGACTGGCTCTCCACTTAACCTAAATCAAACAACACACCTTCACACATTCTTTTGTCCTCTTGAATATGTTTAATCATCCAGCCTCAATGACTGGAGGAAGAATACCAGCTCTTAGCTGTGCAACAAAAGATCTTTGTCTACTAAATAAACGAGATGTTACATATGGTTCAGGGCTGAACTTCAGTGTTATATGCACGTATCCTTAATTTTGGCACTGTGACAATGTTTTCAAACCTTTTGTCTTCAAAATTCGGTTTATTTTTAATATAGTGAACAATACAACATTAATTATTGCTGGAAATATACAGCACATCCAGCTCCTTAAAGATTTGGTAAAGCTCTTTTGCCCATGGAGAACCATGTGATTTACTTCACATAAACACCTTCTTATTTATTCTGCTCTCTGCCATTTTGATTTGATGGTTTCACAATCGGATCATTTCATATTTTCTTTGCACTGCTCCTGGTACCCAGCCCATGTTGCAAATCTATGAACCCCTCAGAAAACACTGCATGGCTCTAATCTGTCCTATAATAATAATAACTAGTCCATACCCATTGAGTACAGCATACCATACCATGACTAAGTCATACCAAAAATTAGAAAAGAACAACAGCATTGGGCCACAGGGGGAGCCACAGCGATCGGTCACATTTTAGCCATTTTTAAGCATTTTTCTGTTGTTATAGTGCCACCCAGTTGCCAATTAGAGTTAAATTTCTCCAGTCACCTTGAGGCGTCCTGTTCTACATATCTACCAAGTTTAGTAAAAATCCATATGGTGGTTAGGCCTAGATAAGAAATTAGCTCTCTAGCGCCCCCATTTTGTTTGATGGGGTCAATAATGGAGGGGTCCCCTCAGATTATGTGTGGTCATATGCCTACAAAGTTGCGTGGTGATGGGTGAAACCCTTGAGATGTTATACACCTCTATGTGATGAGCCACGCCCTCCGCAATAGTCATTGCCTTATAGAAGCTCAGTTTTAGTAAGTTTTCCAACTTTTGCCAAGAGGGAACTTTAGATATTGGTCCCTAGATTATGTTCACCAAGATTCATGCAGATCGGTCAAACTTCCTAGGAAGAGATCGATTTTAAGTGTTTTTCAAAAAATTCAAAATGGTGGAAAATCTGTTTAACCAGAAGTTATGGGTTCTTGAGGCAAATTTGTTCCTCATGAGGAGAGGCATCTCTGTGCAAAGTTTCATGTCTCTACGACATATGGGGCATGAGATATGCCCATTCAAAGTTTGCAATTTCAATCGGTTGCTATAGCGCCCCCCTTTGGCCAATTGATGTAATATTGCTTCATTGGCATCCTCCCATGACCCTCTACCACTGTGCCAAATTTCACATGGACTGACCAAGTCAGTGAGGAGAAAAACGTGGAACAGACACACAGACAGAGTTTTTGTCAGTAAGATAGTGCAGCAGTGGTTTCGTCACCTCACAGCAACAGGGCTCCTGGTTTGAGTTGTGTGGAGTTTGCATGTTCTCCCTGTGTCAGCGTGGGTTTCCTCCAGGTACTCCAGCTTCCTCCCACAGTACAAAGACATGCAGGTTAATTGGTGACTCTAAATTGTCCGTAGGTGTGAATGTGAGTGTGAATGGTTGTCTGTCTCTATGTGTCAGCCCTGTGATAGTCTGCTGACTTGTCCACGATGTACCCTGCCTCTCGCCCAATGTCAGCTGGGATAGGCTCCAGCCCCCCATGACCCCTGCCAAGATAAGCAGTTACAGAAAATGAATGAATGAATAAAAATAAGTGGCTTCAAGTTGGTCAAAACACATCATAGTAAAATCACAATACATGCAATAAATAACACAACATGTACAGTACAGTACAGACAATAGACAATAATGGACATGGTTCCAGTGTGAATGATGTTTACAAATTTAGTATAGGTACTGCATTTGGTATGAAAGACACCACAATCTGTCAGCCTTCTTGTTTACTTGCATTTTATATATATATGCATTCCAGTTGTTCTGCTTTTCCCCAATAATTTCCCTGGCCATGTTTGTAATGCAGGATGGTTTATTTTTGCTCTTAGTCCCCAGGCACCATACCATGTACACATATTACTGTAAATGTAAATCACTTTCAACAAGACTCCTGTAAACATTCTCTGAAATATTCCTGCTTATATCGTATGAATTGCTTCTCAGAAAAAGTTTTTTTTTGTGTTGGCTATAAAAAAGAAGGAAAGAAAAAAGTAAGTCTGTGAATATGTGAATATGGAAAGGGAGTTGCTGTTGTTTCCACACTTGTTATGAAATAATACATACTGTATGCAAATGATATGGAAGGACTCACTGTTTCTGTTATATCAGTGCTGGAGTGTGGGTATAAAGTAAAAAAAAATCAGCTCTCAAAATGTTTTGCATCAAGTCCACAGGGAGTAGAGCCGTTGATAAAAGGGTCTATAACAGCATTGAATCAGCGTGGTCAGGGGTTTTTAGTTTGGAGTATTAGTAAGACCCACATGCCACTCATGTGTTTGTGTAGCTCCACACTTTCGATTCTATCTTGTGGACACGGCCTTTCAGCTCTGCTGGGCTCTTAACCTGAGGACAGAAGAAGGTTGTTCACTGTGGACTCAATATAAATATGCCTGCAGCCTACCTCACTGCTCAAGACTTAATTTTCTCCCCACGCTATCCCATAAATCACTGACTAGCCAGTTGAGGGGAAATTTTGAACTCAAAAATAGTGAATTAAAAAGCTGGATAAAGCCTGGGAGTTAGGCAGAACACACTATATGTATGTGTACAAGGTTGACAAAGCAGACTGAGTTATTACATAAAACTTTCAAAATCAGAATTGCTTTTGAGCGGCAGTTGTTCAAAGCTGAAAAAAACTGCATAACGTCAAGGTTTCGTGAGTCCTGCAAGTTTTTCCTTTGAGTCTTAAGCTGATATTGCACAGCTGCAATAACCACCACCCACCTTCCCTTACAAACACACGACTGACAAAAAAAAAAGCTTTTAAAATGAGTCATTTTTTCATGTCCAGTATCAGGCAGATTATTTTCATTTCCCTGTACTGTTTCTCATCTTTGCAGTTTTTGCTGAATTTTCCTTTACTTGTGTCATTGACCTGGTGAGTGCCTTGGAATATGACGGTGTTATCTCTGGCTTCATGGAATTCTACCAAAAGACTGTAAGTTTCTTACTCACATCTAAAATGTTGATGATAACCCTTACCTAGTGCAAGACAACAACACTTGGTCTTAAAGAGACAGTTCACCCCAAATCAAAAATACATTTTCTTCCTCTTACCTATTGCACCATTTAGCAGCCTGAATTGTTTTGGTGTGAGTTGCCCAGTGTTGGAGATATCAGCCCTAAAGATGTTCATCTTCTCTTGAATATAACTAGATGGCACTCGATGGCACTCAGCTTGTGGTGCTCAAAAAGCCAAAAGATGTATGGAAAAGTCAACAGCAATGTCTCGCTCCAAAAATCATGACCAAGTTACTCAAGATAATCCACAGACCTTGCTGTGAGCAGTTTCATGTTGGAAGTATCTTCTTTCTACCAAACAACACCTGCCAACTGTATCACCACGCAGAAGGAAGTGTGCATCTACTCATGGACGAGAGGCTTGTGCTTGTGACAGTGAGTAGATGCACGCTTCCTTTTGAGGAGTAGTATGGTTGGCCAACACATTCTCACTCTGACCTCATCACATAATGATGTTTGGTCATGGATTTTCCACGTCCAGATACAACGTACCCTGGGTGCGTTGGTTGTTGACGTTCTGGGACACCAAGACAAGTTCTGCCTGTTACATTCTTTGTCTTCTCTCAAAATACACTTCCCTTTTCACAGGAAATGTAACTTTTACATACAGTCTCGATCAAGATAAACGCTCGGTACAACACTGCGAACTGCTGTTTCTTTTTCCTTCAACATCAAACACACTTGGTTGGGTTTAGGAAAAAAAGAACAGGGTTTGGCTTTCTAATCTTACAAGACGGAAACACCACTCTCCTGGGTGAAAGTTGTCGGTTGTTGGACCCTTCCAACACTAACCACTGTCGCCTTAACTTTTGTTCTTGTCCTGCCACATTTCCCCCATGTGGTCACTGGGTGGCATCAAATACTATAACGGCGACCAGCTGTATATCATGCTTTTTTCGTCGGTGTCTGACACCGCAAGCCACTGCCCAAATGCTTGGTTTTGAAGACTGCAGAGTGAGACCACACTCAATAACTCACACCAAAACACTCTAGTTTAATAAATAGAACTACAGGTAAGAGAAAAAATATGTATTTTTGATTTTGGGGTGAACTGTCCCTTTAAAACTACAACTTCATTTCAACCCACTCTCTGTCACTAGCACACTAACTAACGTCTGTGTTGTAGGGAGAGCCTTATCTGGGGACAGCCTATGCCATCATGATGTGTTACTGGGATGGAATAGCTCACTTTATCATGTACATGGTGATGATCGGCAGGATAACAGACAGGTGGGTGATGTCAAGTCAGTTCACATCAATCTCATTTATCTTGCTCTCCATCACAAAGCGCCTGCCTCAAAAGACTGCAGAGATCTATAGTACCCGACAACTACTTAAGAGGCTGTAGAAGCTGTATGGATGTCGCAGTGATACAGTACATATCAGCACTAAGATTAAATTTGCTACAGCTGCACGATAGGCTTAAAATCTGTCATTTCCACATATTTGAGTTTTTAAAAAAGAAACGGAGATAGAGATTCATGGGTTTATTACATTAAATTCACTCAACGGCCTGAATAAAACAGTACTTTGAGAAAACGGGGTTCTCTAGAGTGAGTTAGTCATAAAGTGCAGTTAGTGAGTTCAAGAGTTCAGAGCGACTGCTGCCTTGGGGCAGGTGCTCATGGAAATGAAATAATCTTTCAAACAATGCCAGATTTTTACCGCTGGGAGAAGTTGTGCAGGGCTTTGTAGTGCACAAAACATGTGATAGTTGTATTATTGTGGATAATTTGTGGAAAAGGAAATGAAAATGCAGTAAAAGAATTTAAAAATGAGACAATAAACTAATATAAAACTGAAGTATGAACAATAGTCCATCCATCCATCCATCCATCCAGCCATCCAGCCAAGCACCCCAGACTCCCCTCTACCCAGCAATGCTTTCCAGCTCCTCCCGGGGGACCCCAAGGCATTCCCAGGCCAGATGGGATATGTAATCCCTCTAGCGTGTTCTGGATCTACCCCAGGGCATGCTACCAGTGGGACGTGCCCGGAACACCTCTAACGGGAGGCACCTAGGAGGCATCCCGATCAGATGCCCGAACTACCTTAACTGACCCCTTTCCACGTGAAGGAGCAGCGGCTCTACTCCGAGCTCCCTCCAGGTGTCCGAGCTCCTTAATCTTTGTCTAAGGCTGAGCCCAGCCACCCCACAGAGGAAACTCATTTTGGCCGCTTGAATCTGCGATCTCATTCTTTCAGTCACTACCCAGGGCTCATGACCATACAGTAAGTGAGGGCTAGGATGTAGATGGACCAGTACATAGAAAGCTTCGCCTTTCGGCTCAGTGCCCGTATTACTGCAGACGCTGCAAGAAACTGCCAATCCATCTCACGCTCCATTCTACTGTCACTTTTGAACAAAACTGAGATACTTGAACTCCCTCACTTGAGGCAGTAACTCTCTCCCAACCCAAAGGGGGCAATCCACAGTTTTCTGGCAGAGAACCATGGCCTCAGATTTGGAGGTGCTGACTCTCATCCCGACCGCTTCACACTCGGCTGAGAAAGTGCCCCAGTGCATGCTGGAGGTCACGGTGTGATGAGACAAACAGAACCATATCATCTGCAGAAAGCAGAGACGCAATTCTGAGGATCTCAAACCGGCCCCCTTCCCCTTCGTGTCCATGAATGTCACAAACAGGAATGGTGACAAGGGACAACCCTGGCGGAAGCCAACACCCACCAAGAACGTGTTAAACTTCAGTTAGTGGTAGTAGACAGTAGTGTGAATAGTAGTGTGTCATATGAAATTTTTTGGGGGGACTTTTGGGTATATTCATACATTTTGTCTTGTTTCTTTCTTCCATTTTCAGTGTATAGATCTAAAGGAAACTGTACAAAATAATGTTTAAAGGGTAGGTGTAATAATCTCAGGCGTAAGCCGACACCAGCGGTGGACAAACTTTTTTTGAATGTAGTCTATATTCAGAAAAATATAAGGTGTCATGGGCCAAACTATGGTAAATGCATAGTTTTCAACCACTTACACAGCATGAAAATCAGACCATTTGACGTAGAAAATTCATTTTCTATCAAAATTACTATGCAACACTACTGTTTTACATTTGCCATTACGGTAGTTTGTTGTTATGCCCACATCTTACAAAAAGTATTTCCCTATCCTTGGTCTTTTCAGGTCCCCTGCCATGTTTACTGAGGTTAATGTTTTTATCAACTCGTAATCAATCACTGTAGGTGACGTAGCGAGCATTAGCATTAGCATTAGCAGGGCTTGCTGGTAGTAGATGTTCAAGATGACAGTGACACTGGATTTAAACCAGTCTGTGCAATGCGTACACAGTGCAATTCAATACAAATATGCTAAAGCCATACTCTGACTTATTGTTAAAAATTTGTAGTGGGCCATTTAAAAACGGGCAGATGGCCGCAGTTGGGCCACAGGCCAAAGTTTAGCCACCCCTGTCCTACACCTTTTCAGTCAGCATGAACTTCTGCTTTTGAAGTAGTAACATATTGTTGTTTATTTACTATTACTTTGACATGAGTATTTATGTTGTGTAAGTTGGGAAATGACCAAACTAAACTCAACTTTAAGAAGTTTCAGCATTATAGAGCCATCTGTTACCTCCACTGACTTAGCTTTTCAAACTGTGTACCTACCTGCTATCTCTACAACAGTATAATCACCTTTGTTTTTGATTTCTCTCCCAGGAAAGCGTACCGTACCCTGGGCCTGTTCTGGGCTGGCTCTTTGTGTGCCAACATGAGTGTGTTCATCACTGGTATAGTGGCAGGTGAGCTTCATCTCCTATTCCCCCTCTACCAGTCCCGCGATGACAAGTGTTAATCAAGTGAACATCTGCACTGCCGTGTACCATCAGTGTCACAGTTCAGCCTGCCAACAGAATACACACACGCTCCGCACCTCACCCGCCGTCACAACCCACAGAACAAAGCAGCAAACAGACTTAAAGCATCTGTTGTTGGCATTTCAAACTGCATACATGAGCGTCATGAGATCAAACTCGTCTACAGGCAACGTGTTGTTCACTGTTGTAGACACATTGCACTGTTTTCCTTCGCCTGAAGTGCCCTGTGGAGGTTTAGTGCGGAAGCTTAATTACAGACTCAGAGATGTTTGTGTCTTTGTACGAGTGAGGAAAATGTGTCTCTTTTTTGTTGTTGTGTCAGGTAAATACGGGTCAGAGATCCGTCCAGCCTTCTGGCTCAACTTTCTCTTCCTTTTGATGCCTGTGTTGGGAGCCATCACACTATTCACCAGGCCCAAAGACAGACCGCTAATCGGTGGATACAATGTAAGTCTAACACATGAATGGTTGGACCTTGGTATGAATGTGGAGAGCTTTAGAGCACTAGTGTTTGCTGATGTTATTTGATGATTCAGACCATGACAGATGACAAAGGGCAGTCAATTAGAGCTCAGGTAGGTTGATTTTAGCGTCACTGGGCAAAATCCCATAATCAACTTTAAGCATATTGTAATTCAAGTGGTCCGAGAGAAAACTAGATATCTGCAGAAAGTTTGTGACCCGGCTACCATGTTGTAAAAACTCGAGCCATAATGACGTACCACCCGCAGGCTAAACACCAAAATATGCTCTACATACACTAAAATGTGTTTCTGAAAACATTTGAGGTGACAGATGCGCAATGCAGTCACTGAATCTCGATTCATATGTAATCAGCAATTGAAGTGTGTTAGAATGTGGAGCTACAATATTTTCTAAGTATGGTATGTTTGCAACTTCCTTTGCTGTCACATTATCAGGTACTGCGTCACTTGTTGGGTGAACAGTATACAATGGCTGACTCTCTAGCACAAATCATCTTGAATAGGCTACTTAGCCCCAGCTCACTGATGATTCAAACTCAAGTTAGCTAGGTTTTTAATATGTCTTGGATGTATAGCAACCATAATCAATAGTTTTTTATATTAAAAATGGACCATGGCTGCTTATGAGAAAGGGGCCGCTTGTGGTGACGAACCTGCAAAAAACGACAGCTAGTTGTTCTGGTTTACTGGCCCAAAACTTCACTGTTTTACTTCACTCTCATCAGTGTTATTTTTAGCTGCTTTTCAGCTCCGATGACCTGAATTCATGCCACTTGCCCAGCACCAAATAGCAGACAAGGCAAAGTTAGCAATCTGTTAGTGAACACAGTCGAGACTTTTGCAGCCAGAGCCAGATTTTCCTTCAGGAGTTGGTGGAGACCAAAAACAGAGTTAAAAAGAGAGGGAAAATTGGACTTACATTCATCACATGGACACAAACTTGACACCAAATGAAGGCTATTGTTGTTCTGTAACTGCTGGCAATGTGATCACACAGAAATACATAAAATAACCACAACTTCTGAAGACAGCATTATGTGGTGGTGGCATGTATTGTGTTCAAATTATGTGGTGGTGCAGGCTGTTCTCACAAACTGTTCATGTGTTTTCCTACGAAAAGTAATGCAATCAAAGTCGAACATATCCCACAAACTTTGAAAGGATGAGCTCATGTGATGGAAGTAAACAAGGAAACAGTCCTGTGCGATCTTGTTGCAAGTTGGGGTGGTGGATGGGTCGCAAAAACACAGATTTCCGTTGGGAATTTCCCATTGGAGTTGCGTATTCGGGACTGTGTGAACTTTGAGTCATTTTAAAGTGCGTCCTCACCGTGAGGTTTTCCTAAACCCAACCACACCACTTGCCTAAGCCTAACCTCCATAACTTAACCTTAATTTCATAACTGTACATGAAGGATGTAACGTCATTCGTGGGGGTGTTAATTCGTAGGATATACATACATTACATTGGGTGGAGGCACGGTTGGGTTTAGGCACTTAAATTACTTGGTTATATTTACAAAAAGATTGTTTTCAGTTCAAAAGGCTATGTATGGGCCGTAAGTATGTCGTAAAGTGATGTACAGTCATGAAGGACATGAATATGTTAAGTTAAAAGAAGTCCATATTGACTTTTTGTTTCAAATTGGACACAAACAGCAGTCTCACAGGTGAAAGTCTAGTGTTCGTCAACCCATCTACCACCCGACCTCCTCTCTATGTGGACTTTACCCTCTTTATACTACTTAGGGGGTTGTAACATTAATCAATGCCCACTGAGTGGTGTGATTAACCAGGGAATTCATGTGTCCACCACAACAAAGGATCCTAATTGACTTTGAACTGGCAATGTTTTCCGTGCAGGTCATGTTAGTGAACCCAAAATGCACAAGTTTGCAATATCAATTTAAATGCCGATGATAAGTCAATTTTATGTTAACAAATTGGTTCTTGTTCCCCCAGGTGGCCAAAAAATCAGTTACGCAAACCCTGTAGAGACACACATTCATTCCTTCCCCGCTTTAGAAACACAGGTCTCATTAAAGTGAAAGTGAGAGTATGCTATGAAACAACGACCTTGACTAACCAGCTCAACGCTCTACATTATGTTGGCTTCTCCCCGCAGGCCCAGCACGCTCAAAGCATGAAGCTGATCTGGCGTCCCTTGGATCTGATGCTGGTGCTGCTCCTGTTAGCTGCCATGGCCTTCACTGCCCTCAGAGGCCTGGTGAGTGCACATAACACACGTGTTACTGACAGAGTTTAGGGCGAGACTGTAATGGGTAGTTTTAGAAGTGATGTGGCCTTGCTCATGCAGAGTGGTTAGTCCAGGGAGTGTTTAGGATTTGTATAGTATGAATTATATTTGCTTTAACAAGCAATATGTTTAGCTAATTGAGCCACATGGGTACATTATGTATGCTCTAAAAATGATCTGGCATTAAAGGTCCAGTGTAGAGGATTTAGGGGAATATATTGTCAGAAATTAAATATACCATAATAAGTATGTTTTCTTTAGTGTGTGTGATTACCTGAAAATAAGAACAGCTGTGTTTTCCTAACCTTAGAATGAGACATTTATATCTACATAGGGAGCAGCTCCTCATTCACAGATGGTGTTTCTCAAAGTGAAGGATCCTTGCAGGTCCTTAGGTGGGATTTGATGAGGTAGCATCCTTGAAATCCTTCCTTGACTTTGAGAAACACCTAGAGATTGCCATGTTGTACAGAAGCCCAGAATGGACAAACCAAACACTGGCTCTCAGGAAAGGGCCATTTGTGCTTTTGGATTGGCCAACTTAGTAATCAGCCGCTACATAATGAGTGTAGGAAAAACAGATTCTTTAAAGTGAAACTGCTTTATTCAGAAGAAAAGACTTTGCTTGGATAATTCATCTCCAATAAAAACCTCCTGAACATCTCGATCTTAAGTTATCAGAGACAAAAGGTGAGCACACATTAGCAGGTGCTGCACCAGCGTTCTCACCACCAGAAGTCACCAAATCACCCTAAATCTTACACACAGGACCTTTAAAGGGTAATGACATTTCAATTGTCTATTTCAACATAATAACTACTATGCTAGGAATATTATTAAATGAAAAGAATAGTTTGACATTTTGGGAAACGCTTATTTGCTTTTTGCCAAGAGTTAGATGGAAGGATTGATAGGACTGTTATGTCTGTATGGTTAATGAAGCTACCTTCCACAGTCGGTTAGGTAATCTCAGCTCAGTGGTACTTAAACTTTTTTTGTATCAAGGACCCCAGAGTTGATGTACAGCAGGTCTCAGAGCCCTGTTTGATAAGATTTTGCTTCAGGGACCTCCATCTGAAAAGATTTTAGTTGTTAGAAATGATGAAGACAAGAATTCTATCGCTGTCAACTACAGCTGAGGAGATAACAGTGGAGGAAATACAACTTATCAGAATAGTCACTATCATGATTCACTTCACTTCTATAGTGAATTGAATAGGGAAAATAAACAATTTCACATTTTTCTGGGGACCCCTTGGATCCCTTCAAGGACCCCTGGGGGTCCAAAGACCCCAGGTTGAGAACCACTGGCTTTGCTCAGCCAAAAGATTGAAAACAGAAATAGCTTGAGGGGCTCTAGTCAAACATGAAAATCCTTCCAACACCTCTAAAGTTCACCAATTAACATGTCATATCTTGTTTCTTTAATCCAGATAAAAATCAACATGCAAAAAAGACATGTTGTAGTTTAATTAGTGAGTTGAAGCGGTGGTGATAAGCAGATTTTGTTGTCTTTGGACGGAGCCAGACAGGCTGTTCAGTCTCCAGTTTCTTCACACTTACTGGACAGATATGAAAGTGATATCTATCTTTTCATCTAACTCTCAGCAAGAAAGCGTGCTTCCCAGAACTAATCATTTGACCATGTTCAGTGTATCGTTCTAATTAGCAATTATAATACTGAAAATCCTTGTGTCTATCTGGATGTTCATACTTTATTCATATAGTGTCAGAGAGATGTTTAAATCTGTGTTTTTTGCAATAGTAATTTGTAGTGTTGTCGGAATGAATTGCACTTCATGTCACAAATACATCAGAAAGTGTCTTGTTACAAATTACAAATACTTGGTATATAACTGGTAAAGAGAAAATGTAGTCAATTAAAATACAAGTAGAGTTGCAATTCGGAAAAATTGTAAATCTTGTCATTTCAAGATAATAAAATACATTCTATACAAACATTTTAGGCCTCAGTGAGTCTGACCTTAACCACCCTACACTGAGAAGATGGGCTCTGCTTATTTCCCACATCATAGATTTGAACAGTGGGAGGCTGCGAATTCAGGGGTGCATGCTGGGTGATTTCTGTCAGTCAAAGGGACCATTGACCGAATAAGTGAACAGCCATTTGAAAAGCAGCCGGGGGAACTGAACAGTCAGTCCACAGTGATGCACTACTTCTTTCAGATGATAAAAGCAGATGCCTTTTTCAGGAATGATAAATAGAAGTGCAGTGAATTCAGTAAATTTCGAAGCTCTCTAACTTTAAAATTAAGTGCAAAAGACAATTTTACCATTACAGCAGAGCATGATGGAGCACAAAATAGTAGAAGAAAAAGAGAAGCACACCCTCCACTTTTGTCCAATACCAGCATCAACCTTCCAGGGGATTACAAATGAAATACAATAGTTCACAACTGGCACATTGTTTGACTTGACAGTAACGGTCATGTGATTCACATACATGTAATGAAAGACTGTTATTAGGGTAATTGTTGTACAGTCTTTCCTGCAGTTTAAACCTCATGATAAAATGTGTCATATTTGAGAATATAATGACATATTAATCTAGAGAAGTGCACTCAGTAGAATACAGACCTGCACCAGAGGGTTGCCTGGGTTGACAGAGCTGTGGCAGGTGGAATTGTCCCTCCTTGCTCCCTTACAGTCCAGATGGCAGCGAAGATAACACAAATTGGGATTCTTTAAAAATATTGTATCATGCCCAACTTTAGTGGATCAAAACATATCAGGCATGGAATTAATCTGTAGATTCTCTGGTTCAGAATGAGACCAGACTTTGCTGTGGATGTCAGATTATGAGCCACAAGAAATAGCAAAGTTTGCTGGTGCTTCCCCTGCCTTAGGCTTTCCATGTATTCGCATGGAAGGGCAGGTTTGCTCTCTCTGCCTCAGGCTGTCGGGGGTTTTTTTGCATGTGAAAGGGCAGAGAAGTGTGCTCTTTCCACCTTAGGCTTTCAACGTAGGCACGGAGAAGGGCAGAGAGGTATGCTCTTTCCGCTTTAGGCTTTACACGTGGGAGCATGGAAGGGCGGAGAGGTGTGCTTTCTCCATCTTAGGCTTTCTGCGTAGTCCTAGGAAAAGCAGAGAGGCCCCAGAACAGAGCCATACCACCAAATGTAATACTACAAATGGAAATAAAGTTTTCTTTGACTAAAGTGGTCTTGATTGAATTATAAATCAACACAACTACAAGATTTCATTGAGCATACAGTCATACATGTACACACAAAATATTAGGCTGATTGGCCCAGTAGTTTGCGAGATTAGCTGCTCACAGCCCTCCAGGTTTACGCATAGCAGAGATAATAATGTATTTTAACTACTTTAAATACACATGTACAATCGCTTAAAGTGTTTTGTTACATATCAAATCAAAGACATCTATTTGAAATTCTGCCCATCTCTGCCTGTTATTTTGTCCGTCCTCTGTAGGTGGCTCTGGACTCTCCAGTAGAAGCCTGTTCCACCTACCTGCGGCAGTATGAGCCCTACCTGAAGGATCCTGTGGGCTACCCCCGAGTGATGGTGAGTGCTTTTTTCTCTCTCTGTCTCCACACTCAGCCTGTGTTTTAAATAAGCAGCCACATAATGGACCTCTGCTTTCATGGATATCACTCTGAGTGTGCTGGAGGCTTGCCCTTATCTCCTCCACTCTTTTCGCTCGCAGCTGATTACAGAGCCATTTTTCATCATTACAGCAACAATGAGCGAGGGTTGAAAGGCCAGCGCATCTTTGTCTCTCTCTTTCATTTGCGTGAGATGGATAACAGATTATTACTGTGACGGGCGGCGGGTCTGCTTTCCTTTTATTTTCTCCTCCTGACCCTGCTCGGCCGTGGGTTTTGTTGTGTTTTGTTCAGTGTACACAGCTTTGTCAATAGGTTATCCAAAGACCTTGTCAGGGCTGCAGTCCAGTCACAATTGCGAGTCATTGATCAGACAGACGAACCGCATGCTGAGAACTTGATAAGCTAATCCCTCTCCCAAAGCCCCCCATCAGCATCTCACTGGGTGGGAGGAGGGTGTGTGTGCAGCATGTGAAAGTATGTCTTGGGTAGTGGCCTTTGCAAATCTGTGTTTGTGTGTGTGTGTAGCATAAGCTCCCGGGTGCTTGTGTGTATGTGTGGGTGTGAAGAAATGAAATGAAGTTGCACAGGGTTGCAGTGTTTCTGCAGTGACCGACCTCTTTATTCATTGATGATGATGAACGATATGCGACAGATTACCGTGGCAGCACTAAAAAGACATCTGAACAAAAGACTGAAGGGCATATATGATTGGCTTTCAGGCCTTGGGCCCAACTCATTAGAATTCATCTAGACCTCAGAGCAAGAATGAAAAGAAACTGTTGAGTGGTATGATTTGAGTTTTTTTTAAGTGGGAAACCAGCTTTCATGCACCAAATATTTTAAGTTGAAGGTCAAGACAGTCTTTGTAATGACCATTGTGTGGCAGTAGTAGTTTGTGCTGAGTGTGCAAATTTGTGTTTGAAGGACTGCAGAGCTGAGAAGTGGCAAAATGCTCAAGAACAATTTGGAGATACTGATTCAGATTCATTTCAATTTTGTTAGAGCTCATTTTACTTCTTTACATTTCACATTACACAATTGTATATGGCTGCCGTTACACTGCAAATTAAAATGTTACACTCGACAAAGATAAGATGAAAGGTCCCATGTCATACCCATATTTAGGCTCAATCTTATATTTTGTATTTCTACTAGAACATGTTTACATACTTTACTGTTCAAAAAATACATTATTTTTCTCATACTGTCTGCTGAAAGATACCTGTATCCATTCTGCATTTTAGACACTCCATTTTGGCGCCTTTCTGTTTAATCCCCCCTCCTGAGAAAACCCAGCCTGCTCTGATTGGTCAGTGTTTCCGGGTCTTCCATGTCTGCACTCTCAGTGTCTCCACAGCGTCATTGCAGCCGAAGGAATGACTGTAACCGCACTTTTCTATCTCTGAAGACCGTTTCACGGGAATTACATTGCAAGGCAACAGAGCATTTCAAACTTGACAACATAAACATCCTAAATTGGTCTCTTTGGGTGCGTTCTTAAATTCAATCTGCCGCTCTACAATAAAATGAGAGTGAAATTTTACTTGAAGGTATCTACATAAGGGTGACATGACACTGTCATGAACTTGTCATAAACATTATGTACATGTCATAAACATTTATGACTGCTTTCATTAAGTGTCATTCGATTTTTGTAATGACAAGCTGACATTGTTTGGGTTGTGTTGATTATGACAACTTGACTTTAAAGGGAAATTTCGGTTTATTTCAACCTGTCTCCTATCGTCCTAAATTTGTTTCAAGTGACTAGTGACATAAAAATAATAGTTAGCATGTTAGCCATTAGCCTAGATACAGCCGGGGCACATAGTAGCGTCAGACCTATTAAAACGTAAGTGAACGGGCAACCTTCAAGTGCAAAGTTAGTCCACTAAACAAGCTTTTTTTCCACAAAGACCGCCTCATATCGTTAGGATAAATGTCAGAGAACATATAGAAAACGACATGTAAACGTGTTGTCTTACCTTACAGGTGTGGTACCATGTTTGTTTACCATGTAGCTCTGCTTTCCAAAGCGTGGCCGAAATATATCTCGCGAGCTCTAGATAAAGCCCAGCTGGATACTAACGTTACTCCAGGTGGAGGTGTCTCGTCCTCGGTCACATCCACACCTTGAAAATAAGGCTGCAACCGGTCCCATTCTTTGCAACAGAGGCATTCCTCTTCTGTGGGCACTGGGGCACAGCATTCACAGGTACACCACCAATCTCCAGAGCTACGCAGCCTTGCAGCAGCCATTCCTCCTCTCTCGTCCTCTACCTGTTATGCCTCTCTCTCTCTCCTCCTCCGTTCTTCAATTTCACGAAACTCTTCGTCAGTGTATTCTGGCTCAAATAAATAAGGGCGGCCATCAAACTCTGCAAAATCAAATTCCTCCTCCACAAAGTCAAAGTCTGGCAAAAAGTCAGCCATTATTCTATAAATCTTTCATAAAATAAATGAATGAACTTTTCAGGCTACTGTCCGGTTCTGCCTTCCAGCTGTTGCTGCTTGTTCTCGCGATATTTCGGGCACGGTATGAGATCGCTGCTTGTTCTCGTGATATTTCGGCCACGCTTTGGAAAGCAGAACTAGATGGTAAACAAACATGGCACCACATGATAAGGTAAGACAACACATTTACATGTTGTTTTCTATATGTTCTCTGACAGTTATCCTAACGATATGAGGCGGTCTTTGTGGAAAAAAAGCTTGTTTAGTGGACTAACGTTGCACTTGAAGGTATGCCCGTTCACTTACGTTTTAACAGGTCTGATGCTACTATGCGCCCCGGCTGTATCTAGGCTAACGGCTAACATGCTAACTATTATTTTTATGTCACTAGTCACTTGAAACAAATTTAGGATGATAGGAGACAGGTTGAAATAAACCGAAATTTCCCTTTAATTGAAGTGACTTTACCAGAAAATGTCTTTGTCATAACAATAATAATCATTATGTCAACTTGTCATAAACACAAAAAGAGGTGCATTTCTTGTTAATGTCAAGTTGTTATGACAAAGACATCTTCTGGTAATGTCATCCTGGTTAATGTCAAGTTGTCATTATAAGGACATCCCAAACAGATTTAATGTCAACTTGTCATGACAAAGACAACTTCTGGTAATGTCACTTTGATTAATATCAAGTTGTCATAATCAAGACAACCCAGACAATGTCAACTTGTCATTGCAAAAACCGAATGACACTTAGTGACAGCAGTCATAAACGTTTATGACATGTACATAATGTTCATTACAGGTTTGTGACCGTGTCATGTCATAGTTATGACAGTATTATGTCACTCTTATGTAGATACCTTCAAGTAAAGTGTTACCGAATTTTTTTCTAAAAAAGCATTCTATTTCTAGATGACTTAACGTACAGTTAAGTTAATCACACATTCACTTCAGTGGTACACTCCAACAGCACTCAGAATTTTTGTCAGCTTACAGGAAGTAAATTTGGGGCAGAGCTGTTGAGCTGTTCCCTAGTGATGCAATTTCTTTCTTTTTTTAAATATATTTTTTGAGGCTTTACTGTCTTTATTTTATAGGACAGCTAAAGCGTGAAAGGAGGAGACAGAAAGACGGAATGACACGCAGCAAAGGGACGTGGGCTGGCACTGAATTTGCAGCCTGTGTACATGGGGCGCCTGTCCTCTTCCAGATGAGCTCGTAGGCGCCCCTAGTGATGCAATTCCAGTGAAACGGTCTATATAGTACAGTTCTGACATCACCACTTAATGGAAGTCCCGACGGCAGGGTTTCTGAATATGGACCGTATTCATTTCTCTGTGGGCTGAGCGTTTTGATACTTTCACGGTCTTTATATCGCACCCATATCTTCTTTATATTAAAAAAAAAAAACATGGAAATCTGACTTTTTACGACATGGGATCTTTCAGGTGATAAAATGGTGCACTGTTAATTGGATGTAGTTGGACCCAGGAACACAGGGACCATATACAACATCAAAACACTGTCTACTTTATTTGATAAAGCAGATAAAGTATAAGGTGATTACATTAACGTATGACACTTACTGCTAATATGTGTTAACATTTATTTTACTTTTGCTGCAAGTATTTTTCCACACTGGAAGTGCAGGCAGATTATTCTGAGGGTGTAAGTGTTTGCATTCCACAGTCAAAGCAGCCCTTGTCTGTATTCAGTGAGAGTAGGCGAAGTGTAGTGTAAGCCAGAGGAGAAGGAGGATGTACTGTATTAATTGTCTGCTGGATTGTTGGTCAGGGCCCAACAACAACATAGACTGACAGTGATGGAGAGGAAAGTCCTCCTGTGCTAGGCAATTTTCACTGGATCCAGAGTCCCTGTTTGCTGTAGTATACACCAGCAGCTACCTACTGTGCTGTGATTTGCAGCGTATATGTTGGAAGTACAGAGCAAAGTCATTCAAAATGTTGAGGAAAGAGTTTGGAAATTTTCACTTTTGCAAAAAATGATCAACTTTTGTTTTTACAGATGCTGCACTTGTTCTTCTATGCACTGCCTCTCTTGGGTGCATTTGTTTACGGTCTCCTGAAGCCTGGATGTTCATGGATGTCAGACTGGACTGTGTTCCTAGCTGGAGCCATGATCCAGGTAACACCACAAACAGAAAGACAAACAGCCGATATGTGAAACTCTGTTCAGGATACAGGTGTTGCACACTGAGTACAGTTTGTTGCATTACATGAAGTCATTTGGGATAATTGCTGCCTCTGATTGATTAAAGTCAAATTAAAGTAAAGTTTATTTTTCGTACAAAGAGGCCTGACATGTGCCACTGCAATTAAACTCCTTGTAGCAAGCTCTCATCCTGCTAATAATCACCTGGACCACTTTTATCCTTTGAAGTGTATGTTCTGTAATAAACAAGCTGCTGGTGCTTTCTCCCATACTAACCTGACAGAGAGATTAGAGCTGTGAACCATGAGGAAGCACTTGATTAAAGCCTTGTTTATAAGCGGCTGCAGATACTCTGTTTTCTAAACAGCCAGCTTTTTAAGTCCGTGCATCTCCTGTGCAATCGGCTTATCTTCCCTTTTAGGATCCTGTTCTGTCTGTTTTAATGGTAGACTAATGACTGTGGAAGAGAGACTCAAGGTAACTCATCCCCTCCAAATTATTCCTCTGGAGGGTTTGTGGAAAAAAACATTGAGGTTTAAAATGACCTGCCATTAGTGTAAATATAGAACAAAATAGTGGAAGAAAGAACAATATGCAGTGTCAGTATATGACGGTGCAGTCTAACGTCTGTCTTGTTGTCTGTATCTCCTTCCAGTGCCAGTGGGCCCACATTGGAGGGTCCCTCCACCCTCGTACCACAGCTCCATTTCGCATCCCAAATGATGCTTTCTGGTCTGTGCTGGCAGCTAACTTGCTCTACGCAGCTACTCCCATCCTGGTGGCCTTACGGGTTCAAAGTAACCCCTATTTCTTCCTGAAGATCGCCCCCTTTCCTGGGCAAACAGGTCTGCCAAACAGCGAGGAGAAAGATACCAAGTACAAAGATAAATAGTTACTCCTTATTTTCTCTGACCTTTGGAGTTAATTGCGTATCTGATGATTCATGAAAAGCTGTTTTATTTCAAATGCCAAAATACAAGATTATTTTGCTCAACATCTTTGGATTATATCTTTATTTACATGTTTGCTTCCAACACTTTGATTCCTTATGTCGGGCATAAATACTAAAACAGCTGATTGATCAATGAAGTTGGTTTGTATAGCAATGTTTTTAGCCATACTAAAAGTAGACAACTATTTTGTGGAGTGCCATAAAAGTTTTTACAGACATTTATGATCCTCTGCAAGCCAATCACCACAAAAATTGTACATTTCTCCAAACCATGGATACTTTATATTTGCATATTATGTAGTGGATATGTTAAAACTTTACATTTCAACAACAGTGTGGCTAACACATGGTAAGGTTAAGGCTGAGAAAAAACCCCACTTGGTTATGGGTAGGGAAAGATCGTGTTTTGTCTTGAAATACCTGGCTTTAGGGGCACAATCCCCGCTGGAAATGCAGCAATGTGTTAGTAAAAAACAACCACTTTTCATGGCAGTATCCCCACTTAAACAATGGTGATGGGACACTAAAAAAACAGCCACTTTTGGAAGCTAAAAAGCTGGAGGGAACCCAGCAAAGGGTCCTTGAAGGAAATTTATGTTTGGAGCTCGAAAAGCTGCTGGAAAAACAGCCATGGGTCATTTAAACACACCTAGCCTACATCTGGGGGCTAAAAAGTTGCAGGGAACACAGCAAGAGGTCCCTAAAAAACAACCGCAATTGCTTTTGGGGGCTGAAAAGTCACTTGAAAAAGATCCAGGGGTCACTTCAACACACCTACATTTGGGAGCTAAAAAGTTGCATGAAACTCAGCAGTGGCTCCCGGAAGAAAATGTATGTTTGTGGTCTGAAAGGTTGCTGGAAAAAGACCCACGGGTCACTTAAACACACCTAGCCTACATCTGGGGTCTAAAAAGCTGTGGGAAACACACGATGTGTCCTTAAATAACACCCACGTTTTGGAGCTAAAAAGCCTCTCAAAAAAGAGCTGTGGGTGCCTAAAGAACACCCACATTCGGTGTCTAAAAAGCCACTTGGAACACAGCAATGACTCGCTCAAAAACAAGTGGTTATATTGTTCTCAAACAGTGGTCTGCAGCTTGGCAGGCATCTCACTCAGGTGTCACACAATCCCCCATCCCCTTCATCTCCCCATGAGAAAGTCAGCTCATATACTACTTTGCTTTAGAAATGATAACCTTTGCACGTATGAAACCATGGTTTGCAGAAACATACAATGCCAACATTTCCCCCGGCATCTGGGCTGTCCCCAGAGGATGAATCCCATTTACGCTGATGATCCTGTGACATTTCCTCTAGTCCCACCATCATGTCCAAAATTTAAATTTGTCCAGTAATAATGTGTCCTTTGGATTATGTCCAAATACATGCAAAACTAATGACATTCCCATCAGCCTCAGCTGTACTTTATGTATTTAGTATTACAGAGCAACCTTCATCGAACGTGTTTACTGTTCCTTTCAGCCAGTGAACGAGGGAAAAAAATGAGTTCAATGAGCATTAAAGCATGTCAGGTTGTAGAAACCTTCTATAACCTTGGGCCTCAAGGACTCCAGCTGATTGCATGTTGATGGCTGAAACAACATGCTGCTGAGATTTCATAGGTCTGTGTGATGGGTGGGAGCTTTAAAAGTGGGTGAATTGCATCATAAAATGAACATAATCAAGACAAGTAGAAGAAAGTAAAAATATCTTTGGCAGCTTACGGTGCACACAAATGAACAGAAGTGCACACAGAGCAGAAGAATAAAAGAAATATAAAGGCAAACAGAAGGTATTGTGATTCCAAGGTTAGTGCTCAATGTATGTTATATAATTAATATATATACATATATATACATATATATATATATATATATATATATATGTATATGTATGTGTATATATATATATATATATATATATATATATATATATATATATATATATATATATATATATATGTATGTATATATATATAACCACTCTGCTCTGTGTGCAAATCAATTCAGTTTTCTCACTCTTTGCAAGTAAAAGTGTTTCATAGTAAATATTTAAAACATCTCGCCTGACAGTGGAACCATTTCAATTTATGATTTATTATTTAGCTCTATACTCACACACACTGCACACACATGCAAATTTATCACCTTTACACTTGTTTCTACACGTTTTTTCCCCAAAATCCCCCCCCAAAAAAGCATGTGGTTCGGTTTTCCGGGCAGAAGTGGCAGGCTACACGGTATGGCATACAGCCATGAAGGTAACTGAATAAATCCCACAGCCATTTGTATGACTGAACCAGAGGAGCCTTAACAACAGTCTTGAGGGGAGCTGATGAAAATACTGCAAAGCATCCCCTGTGCATTCAACCCAACAGCAAAGCATGTGGCAATTTTCTTCACTGAACCTTGGGAGCATGAATGAATGTGAGAAATTGGGTGTGACTCTTTACATTACCTGGACTAAAACGCTTTAACACAAACCAGTGAATGACATAACAAGGTCTCTTTTTTCCAGTGAGGCAGAGAGGAGACAAAAGCAGTAGTAAATATAGCAACACCTGCAAACTGTGTGACCTGACGTCTGCCCAAAACTATTATAACTGTAAAATATGTTGCCTGTGAAGTCTGCTGTAGGTAGTGTTCTCTCTCTGTTCATTTTGTTATTTCAACAGTACACATGCAGTTTAACACAACTCAGTATACCAACAACAGAGATAGAAAGTAGACAATTGTACCTCCATGACATTGTCTGTCAGAATGCTTCATCTTATCTTCATTCACATTGTTTGTCTTGAAATACCTGGCTTTAGGGGCACAATCCCCGCTGGAAATGCAGCAATGTGTTAGTAAAAAACAACCACTTTTCATGGCAGTATCCCCACTTAAACAATGGTGATGGGACACTAAAAAAACAGCCACTTTTGGAAGCTAAAAAGCTGGAGGGAACCCAGCAAAGGGTCCTTGAAGGAAATTTATGTTTGGGGCTCGAAAAGCTGCTGGAAAAACAGCCATGGGTCATTTAAACACACCTAGCCTACATCTGGGGGCTAAAAAGTTGCAGGGAACACAGCAAGAGGTCCCTAAAAAACAACCGCAATTGCTTTTGGGGGCTGAAAAGTCACTTGAAAAAGATCCAGGGGTCACTTCAACACACCTACATTTGGGAGCTAAAAAGTTGCATGAAACTCAGCAGTGGCTCCCGGAAGAAAATGTATGTTTGTGGTCTGAAAGGTTGCTGGAAAAAGACCCACGGGTCACTTAAACACACCTAGCCTACATCTGGGGTCTAAAAAGCTGTGGGAAACACATGATGTGTCCTTAAATAACACCCACGTTTTGGAGCCTTAACAACAGTCTCGAGGGGAGCTGATGAAAATACTGCAAAGCATCCCCTGTGCATTCAACCCAACAGCAAAGCGTGTGGCAATTTTCTTCACTGAACCTTGGGAGCATGAATGAATGTGAGAAATTTGCTTATGGATTTCTTAGAAAGATATTAAAGGTTAACTTTGGCATTTTTTAACCTGGACCCTATTTTCCCATGTTTCAGTTTTTTGAAATTGGTCCAGTATTGATAGAGGGGGCAGTTGTGCTCCATCACTGTTCGTCTTGAGTGAGACTTACTGTACATTCCAATACCCACACTACCATACTATATAGTATGCCAGAAAAAGATTTAGTGTGTCCCAATACATAGTATGTCAAATGCAGTATGCCACAAATACCAGGATGTTCTACTACATCTAGTACGATTTTGCAGTCTGCAAGCCAGCGTGCTTTTCTGGCTATTCTGACAATTCTCTGCACAGCGGACGATACATCACATGAACTGAGCCGCAAACAGCTTGACAGGTGATTGACAGCTATTTAATGGCTGTCAGAAGTCACAATGACGGATGACAGCACATTCAAGTAACTGATGACCAGTTGAACAGTAATAAAAGGAATATTGATTGTTTAAGTGGGCATAAATATTACGAACAAGAAGAGGACATATCTATAGAAATAAAAATGACAGAAAATTGCAAATATAATTTCACTGTCGCATATATGATATGTTCGAATCTACAATCTGTGCAGTTATAACTTTAAAGTTAAACTACTTATATTGCAAAGTAACAACAGCAGATCTCATTGGGTTCATCTCTGTCTCTGACGAACTTGGTGAATTGCATCTGTTTTATCGTCAAGGCAACGGATATAAAAGCAACAGGGTCAAAGTTCAGGACCATAATATTGTGAGAAAGTACTATGTCCAGATTGTGCACATACTGAACAGTACTTTTTAAGTGCAGCTGCAGTACCCACTAAAAGTAAAAAGCAAAAGTATGTGATTTGGAATGCACCCTCAGGCACAATAACAAACACACTGGATCAAGCTTAAGGTAAAGAGACACTTCAGACACTTATAAAAACAATTCAAATCTTTCTGTGGTAAAAATAACAACTTTAAAAGCACATGCAATGACAGTGCACACTTGCCCCATCTGGTTACATTGCAGGGGCTGTGCGGCTACTTGGTTCAGTGCTCTATCTCACTATCGGACTACTTTCAAAAATAGTTGTTCATACCAGTCACTTAGACACAAAAGCGTGGGAAACTGGAGTCCAGGTTGAAAAATGCTGAATTTACCCTTTAAAGCTTTTAAAAACTTTGCGAAGGCCCTGCACATTCATGATCCTTCAACTCCCTCTTTCTCCTTTATTCTTACGGAGTTTGGAGACGTGTGATTCCCAGCATACCTCTGACTACCTGCTTGTCCTGTTGAGGGTAGTGGGAGGGGGTGGAGCCTATCCCAGCTGACATAGGGTGAGAGGCAGGGTACACCCTGGACAGGTCACCAGACTATCACAGGGCTGACACATAGAGACAGACAACCATTCACACTCACATTCACACCTACAGACAATTTAGAGTCACCAATTAACCTGCATGTCTTTGGACTGTGGGAGGAAGCTGGAGTACCCAGAGAAAACCCGCACTGACACGAGGAGGGCTTCCCCACCCCAGGTTCAATCCTTCTACCCTGAGTTTGAACCAGGAACCCTCTTGCTAACTACTGCACCACCACTGGGACTTCAAAATGCACAAGTTAAGCTCTAGTCTTCGTTACAGAGGTACAGGTACAGACATTATTAAAAAGAGTATATTGTTTAAGATATGATATCTTGCAGTATGTTATATATAGAAATGTCCATATGTTAGCCCACACACATGTGAAGCAGACATTGCGGGGGTTTGAGTACGGAGGATGGGAACTTAATAAATCCACACTTGCTATTTCCACTGGAGCCACCACAGATCATTACTCAGAGCTGAGTGGCAAGGATGTGCCAACATGTGCTGCAGAAGGTAATGTATACTTTAACAGCAGCTCTTGTCACTCTCTGTGGTGAACACACGGCGCTGCCGTCTGCTGCCAGCCTATCTCAGTTTTAAAAAAGACAGCTTTTCTTTCTCGGTTTAAGGAGGAAAACAAGACGCGCCTCTGCCATCCTGCATTCTGTCTGATCCTGTGTGCCCAAATTGCGAGCGTTTCATCCCTTCTCCACTTACATTCCTTGATCCTGTTTGTTTCTTTTCTGCTGAGTGATGCTGCTGTGTGCTCACTCTGTGTGGGTGGCCCAGTAAGAAAGTCTGCCGCCGCTCTCATCATTGTCTTTAACAAAGACATCAAATGATCGACTTAGGGTTTTTGTTTGCATAAACAAACACACTGAAATGACCACCAGGCAGTGTGTAAGAGGTTTCCTTGGCATTTTAGTAGAAGAAAGACTGCAGAGTCTATTGTCAAGGCTGTGAGGACTGTTCTCAGTGTGAAAAGCAAATGACTGACAAAATAAAAAGCAGATTATCAGCACACAATGCGATATAGTTGACAAACACTGAATCCATCAGCCAGACCTTCTAAATAACATGCTTTGGATGCAGTTCAGTCATTTAAATGAACATGCAGTGTTCTCCTGACAGAGATAAAGGGGGTTATTTATGTGGATAGATAAAGCTTTTTAAAACAGCAGTGTAACCCTTGTCTCCATCCCTACCCCATCAATAACAGTGGCCCACTCATAAGTAATTATCCCTCGTACTTCGCTGAGCAATAGGCCAACAGACAGACAGAGGCAGACTCATTTAATTCACTCTCCCTCAGCAGCTTTTTCATGCTGAAGTGTGGCATCGCCCCTGCTTGCACATGCTAGCAGTGCATTCTGTGTGTGTGTGACAGAGGCTTTAAATCAAATGTGGCTGCTCCAAACAGCTCTGTAATCCCATGATGGGAGTCACAGGGGGATCTCTGCTGCAGATGTCTGCTCGGCTGTGCAGACGGGCCCCGGAGAGCCGGGGCTCTGAAAAACACAGCTGAACAATTCACACTGCAGTGATGGAAGAGGTACCACTTCATCATGACACGTCTTTTCAATCAGTGCCTTAATGAATGCATGACATCACTTCATTTAAAGCTTTAATGCGTGACAGTCACGAGGGTCCACATTAATAAATAAGTATCTGTTCTATCCATCTATCTTGGAGTATCTAAACAGCTATAGGATCTTTTAACCTGTGGAGTCAAATGAGCTCAAAACCACTTGTAAAAGGTGAGTAATCGTGTCTGACCTGTGATTCTGGTTGGTCACTGGTATTTTCTCTCATTTAAACCCACACTCTACTGAACAAAAGGGGCAACCAGGCTGGAGTACCAACTGGGCAACTGCTCTATGACCCCAGACCCTCAGAAGGGGCTCCCCAGGTTCACTGTGTGTTTGGTTTGTGACTATGCACCACAGTTTTACAAAATCAACAGAGGTGATGAGGGTCGACGTACAGCTCATTTATGCTCAACGTTAAATACGGATCAGGATACGGACGGAGCCTTCTGTCCGTGCTCTGCGTTCGTTTCGTCCGTATTTCTGCACGTTTCCATAAAGCTTACAGATACGGGCCAAACGGAGCAATACCACCGGGAACCATGGGGGCAGTGTTGCTGTCACTACCCGATACGTAGCTCTAGTGAGACACGAAGAAGAAATAACAATTCAATTTCTGTCATTGGCAGTACTAGAGAAAAGAATTCTCCGTCCTCCAGTCGGATGTATTTAACGGCCTCACCGACCACTGCCTCCTACAACACTGCCTCTGTTTTTGTCTTTTATACAAGAGGTACATTATCAATATCACCTCCACAGTCGCTATGTTTGTTTTTGTCATAAACTTTTGACGCTGGGCTGCCACCTGGTGGATATATTGGTTAACATCCATGCCAACGTAAAGGGCGCATGGAAGTATGTGGGCAGTGACGGTAACATCGTTTGAATTGGACATATACATTTTCGTACGTAAAGGGAGCATAAATGAGCCCTTAAAGGGACAGTGTCATATATTAATTCAGGAAGGACCCAAATGCAGAGCAGCAGGCAGGTTGAAGGTTTCACAAAAAAGCGAGCCTTAATAAAGCTGATAAAAACATCCATAACTAAAATGAAAATCAACAGAGGTTTAACACAATGGACTCAGGGAAACAAGAGCAAGAGCACAAGACATTAGGCAGGAAATGGAGCAGGGGACAACACCAAGAACTGAAAAGGAACAACGGGAAACACACAGGTTTATATACACAGAAAACTAATCACAAGGACGAGACACAGCTGGAGTAGGTGGACACGGTCAAAAGGAGGGAAATGGGGATTGGCTAACAGCAAAGGTGTGGTGGGGAACACCAAGCAAACAAGACTAATACAGAACAGGTGTGAAGGGAAGACTCTGGGAACAGGGAAGGACTAACGATACAGGTGTGACAGAAAACAGGCGGGAAAACACACAAAGACAGGAAGTAAAACCAGGCATGACACATGAGGAGAGAATCTACAAAATAAAACAGGAAGCAGATTAAACATGAATGAATAATATGAAACAAGGAAGAACACAAAGAGAAAACCCCAAAACAAAGTCAAAACCCCTGGATTGTGACAGACAGTACACAGTTTTCCTCCTACTATTTATAGCACTCTCCATATTGGAACTACATGGCTCCCCACTTGTGGAATTCAAAGTGCCAAAAAATAAATAAATATATAAATGCAAAAAAACTGAAAAACTCAACAGTAATGTCTCGTTCCAGATGTCATGACCTGGTTACTCAAGATAATTCAAAGACCTTGTTGTGAGCAGTTTTAAATGGGAAGTATTTTCTTTCTGCCAAACTACACCTGCGCAGAAGGAAGTGTGCATGTACTGCTAGCTCACCTAGCACCACTGAGCTAGCTAACGTTACGGCTCAGCTGTTGTAAAATGGACAGAGCATTCGCAACAGCTGACTTTCACCCACACAAAGGGCTGGCAAAAAGACAGACTTGATTTTACTCCAACGAATCGTGGGACCCACAGTTTATTTTTTGCCAGCCCAATTCCATTGCAGTCCTCTGGATGCATGTTTCCCTCTGCGCAGTGATGCGGATGGTGGGTGTGGTTCTGCAGAAAGAAAATAGTTCCTACATGAAACTGCTCACAACAAGGTCTGTGGATCATCGTGAGAAAATGGGTCATGATTTTTGGAAATCAAGTATTTTTTTGGCACTTTGAGCTCCACAAGCTGAGTACCACCTAACTCAATTATATATGAGAGAAGGCAGACATCTCTACAGCCGGCATCTCCAGTACTTGACAACTCACACCAAAACAATCTTGATTGTTTAATAGCAATATGGGTAAGAGGAGAAATATGTATTCTTGATTTTAGGGTGAACTATTCCTTCAATCTTGCGGTCTTTTAGAGAACTAGCTCTGATCTTCATAATTTAAGTTTATATTGGGCTCAAATGGTGCACGTTCCTAAACATATTTGTGGAATATGTTTGCTTGAGATGAAGACAGAATACATAACACAAGAGAGAGTTGGTGGTAGTGATAAGGGGTTTTAAATGAGCCATCTTTGCCCCAGGATCTGCTCTAGTTGGCTACATGACTCTCTGCAATCAGTACCCACTTAATTCCATCCAGTATGCTGAGTTTGGGGCGATGCTAGGCCGTGTCATCTCTGATAACAGCCCAGTGATGGCAGTGTCGGCAGCTGGAATCAGGCCAGCTGATTTGGCCCGATTCTGGGACGTTAATCATGCTAAGTGTCAGCCGAGTCGGGCAACCAGACCTGGTCAGGCTAATTTCAACCGGTAATTTTGGCTACCTAGGTATATGTAGGTGTTACACATACACTTAGAAATGTCACTGTCTTACATCTAGTGGTCTGCAACACATCAGCAGGCAGTGAGCATGTGTTTCACATTGAACCACTTGGAGCTGCATTCATTTTTATGCACTGCACAAACACCAAATAGTCAATCCGTCCGTGTAACAATCCGTTCTCCTTGATTTTGTTTGAACAATTAGACCTTTACATCCTGAAAATTCACTCCACTGAATCACTGCTGATAGACATTTCTTGCCCGTGGGTGTTCTCAGTTCATTTTTTTGTGCATTTCATTAGAGAAAATTACCTCCCTCCGAGGTAACAGGTAATCCTAGAAAAACCCTCAGTGCTACAGCAATATTAGAACAAAGTTGCCTGGAGGGTATTTCTCAACTTGTAATAGATTTGTAGGAGGATAATCTTTCTCTGCTCTGCTCTGGGGTCCCTTAACTGGAGCAGCTCTCATGCAAAAGCCTTGTTGAAATCCTACAGATGCAGGGCAGAGAATGGTTTTGCTAATTTTAGAGTAACCAATGCATCATTTAAGATGACGTTAACTAACACAACAAATCAGCTGTTGATGTATTTGGAAGCAGCCTGCTGCAGGCTCAAGCCTGGAGGCAAGTTGTCTGTGTTAATATTGACCTCGAATTTTTCACTCTGACAAAGCATCGCTTAATCGTCAACAGTTTTTCCCCCTTTTCCTTGTGAGCAGCGTCTCATGCAGATAGGTCTGCGATGCTCCAGGGAGAGCCCCGGCAGATGTCTCCAACTCTGGGAACTTCTCTCTCAGTGATCCCACACAGGACTGCAGTAACTCAAGCAGCTGCACAGCAGATGACAGGTCCACTTCCTTGTTCTACAAGATACTGCGAGTCAACTTGAATCTCAGCAGCAGAGTGCAATAATGAAGCCATCAGTGCGGTTTCCTTTTTTTTCCTCTAAAGTTTAACACAAAGTGCAGCCGCCTAATGCTGAGTGTCCTGTCTCCTCTCATTGTCGGCTGCTATCATCTCAAGGGCCCTCTCTTATTTCGCGGTCATTGTCATGGAAGGCTCTCGTACAGTCTGCACCACATGCCCATATGGTGCTTGAGAGACTTCAATGTCAGACATGTCATGCTGCTCTTTAACACCTTATTCCATTGGTGAGTACATGAAGAGCAAAAAGCACGAAGGGTTAAAGAAACTCCAAAATTCGATGAATGGGCTGCACAAAGAGAATCATTTTCTTTACAGATTCTGGTTTCACATCATTGACCTAAATGTTGACCGACACATTAGCAGCTTTATACCAGTGATTCTCAACCTTTTCATGTCAAGGACCCCTCAACTGATACACATTAGGTCATAGAACCCCTTTTGAGAAGATTTTGCCTTCAGGACCTTCATCTGAAACAATTTTGGATGTTAGATATGATTACATTGGCCAGGTTAACTGATGTTAGATTATAGGCAAATAGTTTATTGTTTTTATTCAGTTTTTATGTTGTTGTTTTATATGGACCGATCTGAGTCTGACATAAAGTTTGAATTGAATTGAAAAGTTAATCATGATCATGATATGTCATTAGGCATGTCTGGTAATGTACCGGGTATTTATTAATCTAATATTTTTCAGTGGTGGAAGAAAATAATTCTATACTAAGGTAAAATTAACAGTGCTGGAATATTAAAATACTTAGCAACATGGACGGATTATGAGACAATGAGCCCCGGGTACAGATATGCAAAGGGCTCCACCACCTCTCCTACAAAGGAACAAGACACACAGACAATGTGGGGATTTTGCATCTCTTTGTATTTGTGATGCATATTATTGTGGTTTTGTGTCTCTTTGAGATAATTTTGTGTCTTATTGGGATCATTTTTTTTTCTTCTTTGGGGGCATTCTGTGTCACTTTGGAGTCATTCTCGTTATGGCTGTTTTGTGCTTCCTTTATTTTCTAAAGATTATTTCTTGGCTTTGTCTTTATTTGACAGGACAGCTGTGGTGTGAAGGGGGAAGAGAGAGGGTATAGCATGCAGCAAAGGCCCATGGGCTAGAATCAAACCTGCGGCCTTTTGTACATAGGACACCAGCTCTACCCTATGAGCTCGTGGGTGCTCCATTTTATGCCTCCTCATGGTAGTTATGCCCATTTTTTGTAGTTGTGTCTCTTTGCAGTTCCTTTGTATGTTGTGGTCATTCTGAGTCTCTTCCCGCTTGCTACGTGTAATTTGAGCGACATTTTGCCTGGTAGACCCATTCAGTAATCCCTACATGAGTATCAAAAGTAAAAGTAATAATAATAATAGTTGACAGTAACGGCCCTGCAGATGTGTGTACAGTTATATATATTGTCTGTAAAGTAAAGTCAAATCAATGTAGTGCAGTAAAAATATACCTTGAATTGGATTGTAGTGCAGTAGAAGGACGTTCCTTAAATTGGCTTTTAAATGCAGTTCATTGAGTAAATGAAGGCTACCTACATTTCACTACTGATATCGTTTATTAATGCTCATTATTGCACCATTATTATAATGTATTACAGTACATCATAAAATTTGAGCTGAAAGTATATCCTTTACTACCTCACTCTTCCACAGCCATAAAGTTGATTGGATGAATTTTATTTGTCTTGATAATATAAATCAGTCTCAGTCTGCCGTCATAGTCTCAATACTAACAGCTTCCATTATTTCAATTGGTCTTTAATAGCAACAATGTTCCGCCTGAAAGTTAATGAGGTCTCACTGCATTAACTGCAACAAACTGTGTGACACTCAAACCAATAAGTGACACTCTAATGGGCTTCAATAAGGCACAGGAACACATTGGCAAACATTAAATCAGTGTGAAATCATTGCTGTGATTGACTTATCCACACAGCCTGCACAGTCAAATGTGTGCTGCGTCATCCGAGGACTGCGGGACCCACAAACACCGGAGGTTCCCCTGCAGTGCGAGAGATCAGCGATGGGACTGGGAGCAGTGAGAGGGAGGGAGAGAGAGAGGTGAGTGCTGCTGCTGCAGAACAACATTTAGCCTGGCTGAGGAGTTAAACGGCGCGCAGCGGCACATCTGCTCCATCCAGGCATTAATCCTGTTGTGATAGCCATGGTAAGTTCACTTCTGTGCTCCATTAGTGCGGCTCTGCTCTGCAGTTCTCTGTGTGCTGCGTGGGAACTGCAGGGATGTTCATTGGACTAACCTTGAGAAAAATGATGCAGCGGGGCTGTTTATAGTGTGCAATGTGCATGTAAAGTGGCTGCTTTAGTAACTCTGCTTCACTGGGGCCTGTTCTGATGTTATGGACTGCAGCAGTGCTGTTTCATAGGAGGTGATTATTCCCAGGTGACACTGACAATGCAGACCTCTAGCTGAGCACACAGCTGCAGTGTACTGACTCCTGTATTTTGTTGTTATGATGATTTCATCCACAATGAAGCCCGGCCTATGTCTGTGAGAGCATGTGTTGAGAATTTGTATTTTGCACGAGGCTATCTGCTTTCCAATTCATCATGGATTTATGCAGCACCACCACTCATGCTGGGTCAAAACACACAAACACATACACACACACACACAAGTTTGCAACTGCTCTGAGCAACCACTGCATACCCATCCATGAGCTACAGTTTGTAAAGATAATGAGCACTTGACCAGAATAAGCAGCAGTAGCTTCCAGGAGGAAGTGTTTTTCAGCAAGGTGATCCGTCATTGCTCACTGCAGGGGAGATGGTTCACATACTCTGATGAGATTTTCAAGATGTGTTGCAGTCTCTTCCTGCCCACCTTAATGTCTATATGTATGTTCTTCTTTCTTGCTTGGTAATTATAATGATTTCATGTCTGCATATATTCCTCTGTTCACTGCCGGCCCCTGCTGAGCCAAGCCCGCCTCCCTCAGAACTTTCCAAACTCTTGGCGGTAAAGATAAAAAACGAGCCAAATAAGCTTTAACTTCTGACTATCCTGCGTGGACTATCTCCTCTTTTCATACTGTGACTGTGAGCGACACAGCTGGCAGATTTAAACTGCCATGTGTAGCAGACTGTGACTTGAAAGCATGACTCTCAAACCAAACAGTCAAGTCACAGTCAGCTAACCTTATTTCCTTGTTTTGAGAAGGCTGAACTAATGAATTAGCTGCTGCTTTTTTGTTTTTGCTCACTAGCCAGCTAAGCTACCCAACATTTAAACACCTAAAGTGTGAGTTCTCTGGTTGGGTTTCAGCATGACTGAGAGGCAGGAGACAGATGTGGGTTTTACCCAAGTTGCATGGCATGTGTGGATCTAGTCTTTATGTATGCGAAGTAAGTCCTAACAGAATTTTTATACCAAAGTTGCTACTGCCATTAAGTCATGTCCTTTGTTTCTGACACTGAGGATATCAGGCTGTTGTCCTTGGTGCTCTTTCCCTCTGTATTTTTAGGTCCTAATTGTGCCCCTGGAATGCTACTGTCTGGTTTCTCCATTTTCGTTTAACCTGCAATAACCACAACTCTCTGTTTTGTCCCTTCCTGCAGTTCCTAAAGCAGCGGCGGCCTCTGGCCTTTGCGAAAATCTCCCTTGTAGTTTTCATCCTGACTTCTGCCCTCTCGGTGACTTCTCTTCCTGCTGACATAGACAAGGGAAGGAGAAAGGTGGTGCACGTGCTCGGTAAGGAAAAATGATTTCTTCTTTCTTCTTGTTTCTCACAGCTCACAGCAGCAAAGTCAGGAGCTCTTTGTCCTCCACTGATCTGCATAGCTGTTACAGCAGGGGCGAGGAAATATGGAGGGTACACTCTGCGGAGGTCACCTTAGAGTTAGCAAAATGGCAGCTTTGAAACCAGAAAAATGCTCTTGTTAAAGGGACATTTCACCCCCAAATCAAAAACTGAGCATAGCGTTAGTTCAGGCAGGACACGATGTCAAGCTCAGTTCACATCTCAGCTACATCAGCCGATCTAAAACAGCCTAATCAACTGATAGAGCAGCTGACTGATGAAGGGAGTCACATGATTCACATGATTCCTTTCTATGCAACCAATTGACAAATCTCATTCAGGGCGCCCTATTTAAACTGCTCTGGCCTGCCTACTGTTGCTGCTTCCTCTGCAAGCCGCTTTGCGCCCTGCCTCCACCCCAGCTCCTCCTTTTCATGTTGTGTCTGACTTATCAGTGTAGTTGCTGTTTGACATTGATGTTGGATTTGTTCTGTTCCTGGGGGGGTCTTTGCTGCTGCTTTCCTTGCCTTAGGCTTTCCATGTAGGCGCATGGAAGGGCAGGGAAGTATTGCTTCACTTGCTTTGCACGTGGAAGGGCAGAGAGGTGTGCTCTCTCCGCCATAGGATTTCCACATAGGCGTGTGGAAGAAGCTTTCTGCAAAGGCCCAAGGAAAGGCAGAGAGGCCCCAAAACAGAGCCATACTGCCAAATATAATACTGCAAATGGAATTAAAGTTTTCTTTGATTTAAGTGTTCCTGACTGAAAAACATGTTTTTCCTCTCATCTGCAGTGCTGTTAATCAGTGTAGATTGTTTTGGTGTGAGTTGCCGAGTGCTGAAGGTATCGGCCATGGAGATGTCTGCCTTCTATTGAATACAATGGAACTAGATGGCACTCGGCTTGTGGTGCTCAAAGCACCAAAAACATTTCAAAAACTCAACAGCAATGTCTCTTTCCATAAATCATGACCCAGTTACCCAAGGTAATCCGCAGATCTTGTTGTGAGCAGTTTCAGTGGGACAACTATTTTCTTACTACACATGCCAACCATATCACCACGCAGAAGGAAGAGGGCATCTACTCACGGATGACAGACTTGTGCTCATGACAGCACGAGATATAAACATGAATGGCGTCCTCCTACCCTGAGTTGTAATGCTAGCTACCTCAGTTGTGCTAGGTGAGCTAGCGGTGAATGCATGCTCTGCAACTCACACCAAAACAATCTAGATTGATAAATAGCACTACAAGTAAAAAGAAAAATGTCTTTTAATTTGGGGGTGAACTGTCCCTTTAAGTCTCACCCCTGGGGTTAATGATCCAAAGACAAAAAGGAGAAAACCAACATGCTGAAGCCTTCAAAGAAATCCAATGAAGGATTTTGAAACTGTATTTAGGACCAGGCACAGAAACACACATTGTATTTCAAACAGTATTCCTGGAGCCAACGCTGTTATAACTCTAGAATATTAAACATTATTAAAGTTGTTAATATGCCATCTAGCACAGCACTACTACCACCAAGTATTCACTTGAGGACTGTGACACATTCCTAACATTTTACCTACTAATTAATGACAAGAGGGATTAAATTAATCGACTGTATGAGACCTGGCTGTCCGTTTGATCTGCAACATAGAGGCTAATAGACGTACATTTGTTCTTGTACAAGACGGCACTTTCCAATGACTCCTGCCTGCTATATACATTTTATTTTACAAGGTTTTTCAGCATATATTCTTACAGATACTTTGCAACTAGTAACAATAGCTATTGGATAATAATGATATAGTTGAGTGAAAGGTATTTTTCCCTCTGAATATGGAGAGGATAAAGTTGCATAAAATGTAAAAAGATGAGTAAAGTACCTTTTTTTTTGGCAGTAGGGGCAGAGTAACTCCACAAACAAGCTAAGACACACAGCTCCAACATCTTGTTGTCTTATCATCCCATTAGATATGTGACCACCTGATGATTGTAAATCCTATATTCACTCTGCTTTTGGTCTGTTTTAGTCCCCATCAATTTTCTAAAAAAGTATCTGGGCCTTTAGAAGTTTGACATTCTTTTCCAGCTAGTCTCTAACTTTGTCTGCTGTGTGTTTGGTGCCGGGACGGTATCACACACAGTGGTGTTATCAGAACTTGTTTCCACTAATTAACGGCTGCCCACTGCTTCTAAGCTCCCAGTTTTACCATGGCATTGTAACACACGTAGAGGAGCACGCTATCCCAACCTTTACATCCCAATCCTTTTCACACAGGCGCTCTAAATAACCAGTAGGAGTCACTAGTTACATGGTGTTTGTCCTAACATCAGCCTGTTGCAGCGTTGGGAAATAATGTGCGTAAAGTTTTGATTAAACACCACTTTGCTTTCATGGCTGCTGGTGATAAACAATTTTGCAGAGAGCAGTAAGCAGTGACATGACTAATTGCTGGCTGGCATGGATAATTGTTGGTGCCTTTATCTGGTCACAACATAGCAGAAAACCTCTTGCAGCCGCTCATTATATGTTTACACCACACTTGTGTGTGCAGTCTTTGGCTGCCTGGGCAAACACACACAAGCAGCGTCTGAGCAAATGTCTGCCAAAAATGCAAACTAGGTCTTATTATTGCCCGTTTGGGAGAAGAGACCTGTGGTTACCATTAGTATCGGGTCATTTTGGTGAATGGCTCTTAGCAGAGGTGGAGGTTAAAATTTGGAGTGGGCTAATCTGGTGACAGATCTGGACAGAGTGAGTAAGCTGCACACTGATCTATGTCACCAAAACAATGTGCCCCACCATTGATATGCTGAATGTTGAGGCTGTAATGTGACAGCAGAAGTAAACACGCTTTATTAGATGATGCAAATTCAATTTTACAGGCACCTCAGTGTGGTTTCTCTCACAAAGAAAACCAAAGAGTAAATTTTTCGGTTCGAGTACGAGTTACAAATATTGACTGTGCCAAACAGCATTCCAAAAACATGACTCCACATATCCGTATAACAATGGAGAATTTAATACTACTTCTTCTTCTTCTTCTTCTTCTTCTACTACTACAAACACTACAACTACTACCAATAATAATGACAATAATGATAAAAGCATGATGACTTTATAAAGGACACAGAGGGAGGTCCATAGCGTACCACATAAAAACAGACAATCATCTATATAGAAAATTACGAAAATAATAAATACAATATATAAATATAAAAAGACAAGAAGTACCCAACATTATGCAAGTTCATATAAAAAGACATAATTCAATCAACTGCACCCACAAACCAGCTGGAGAGCCAGTGGCCTCACAGTCTCAATGAAAACCTGACTGTGCTCAGCTCAGGGTCGGCCAAGGCCTGGATGACACTATTTTCTGAGACAGAGAGCCTACACATATATCAATCAGCCAAAACATTAAAACCAGTGGTGGGTGAAGTGAGTAACATTGATCATTTGGTTACAGTGCAATGTTCTGCTGGGAGACTTTCGGTCATGGCATTCTAAGTAACCCAACTAGATCCTTTAGTGTCATAGGTTTAGATTTTTTTTTATTATTTAGACTGTGCATTTGTCTCCTACAATAGAAACATGACAGTTGCAGAGGACTTTATATTGACAAAATGAAACTGATGCAGAAACAACACAAATTGGTGCATAAAACTTTACCAGAATGCAGGAATGTATGGCCCCTCTCCCCCTATTCAATATATGTCCCCCTCAATGTAATAATGAAACCTATGTGGTTTTTCAGTGTTGTTATCTATCCTCAGCCATTTGACTCTTGCACTCCAACATATCAACATGTCTACAGTGTAAACACAAAGACCACGAGCCAATGAAACAGACAGAGTCATAACAGGCACACAGCTAGCACTAACAGTTTTCCTAAAACTATATTTAAAAAGAAGAAGAAAGAAGAAAGGAAATTAATATATTGCCTTGCTTATAGGATCACAATATATCACAATATAGTGAATCGTGATATGCGATACATATCATATCACCAGATTTTTGCCAATACACAACCCCAGAAAGCAAACCAGCAAGATCACACAAAATCCGAGGTGATTATTATTCCCTAAATACAAAATATTTTCTTTTACAGAGGATGACACTGGAGCGGTGATTGTGCAGACAGCTCCTGGTAAAGTGGTGACACATCGCGGTGGCTCCATCACTCTGCCCTGCAGGTTCCACCACGAGCCGGAGAACACCGACCCCGCTCGTATTCGGATCAAATGGACCAAAGTGACCGATGCTCTGCAGTTTCAGGATGTCTTTGTGGCACTGGGAAGGTAGAATCTGCATTTTCAGTTGATCAATTTGCATCTATTGTTTTAAATATTTTTTTTCTGACAAATCCTGATTCGATGGATTGAGTGAGAGACATTTCACTGCCCCATGCTATAGATGCTTAGCACTAGGGATGGAACAATATCAGATTGTATCACAGATCATCATAAAAAAACACAATAAGTTGATTATGGTGAATTTCCATTATAAGGTTGATCATGAATATCATGTCCAGCAGCAACCAAAAGACTGCTGGGCAACTAACAAAGAAAAAGCAATAAAACCAGGATGCTTACACACCAGTCTATAAAAATAAATAAATAACTGATATGTTTATGCTAAAAAAATAAATTAATAATAATAATAACTATGATAATAACTATAATAATAATATATTTTATTTAAAAGGCGCTGAAAGAGTATAGAATATATTCTATTCAAAAGTTAAAATACCTGTTGGATTTTTTTAAAGATAGTTTTTTACTGAAAAGAATGTTGATTAGTAAAAGATGTGTGTCCTATCTGGAATGCAATAAAAATATTTTTGTTTTGTTGATCTGGATAATATCATGAATTGCAGTTATTTTGTCCAGAATTATCGTGATATGAAATTTCCATATCTTCCCCTGCCTATTCAGCACACATTTGTGACAGTGTAGTATTTAAATCTATTAAACAATACATTGCTCTTTTCAGCAGGTTATAAAGTACAGGATGCCACATAAAGTCAAACTTTACAGCTTTTTTCGATGATTTTGCTCATATAGCAACTATTATGAAGAAAAAAAACCCTTTTGCATTTCTGTCCTCTCTCTTCAGGCAGCAGCGTGCATTTGGATCATACAAAGGCCGTGTGTTTCTGGAGCAGGCAGGACCAGGTGACGCCTCAGTGATTATCCAAAATGTCACGCTGGAAGACTATGGGCGCTTTGAGTGTGAAGTCACGAATGACATGGAAGATGATACGGGATTTGTCAACCTCGATTTAGAAGGTCAGGAATTAATCAAAATGCAGCTGGAAGAGATTTTGTTGAAGTTATTTCTAATGCTCAGCTGCAGCTGCAGAGGTAGACTAGTTCACATGAGAAGTGAAATTTATACATTTAACAAGCTCACACTCAGCAGCAGGTCTGTCTCTGTCACCTGTAGGAGTGGTGTTTCCCTATTACCCCCGTGAGGGGCGCTATAAGCTCAACTACCACCAGGGGGAGGATGCCTGCAAGCAGCAGGATGCCATTCTGGCCTCTCACTCTCAGTTACACAAGGTGAGTTTAAGCCTTTTCTGTGGTTAACGTCTCTCGTTTGAAGCAGATTAAGAGAGACTAGAGTAGAAGCCACAGATCACTACAAAGGATTTATTAAAACTGTGTAGCTCACAGCTGTAGCACATTTGTAGGCCACTCTTTAAGTTGTATTAATGCACTTCCTGGCGACAACCCTCAGCTATAAACTGCTTTAGAGCTACAGTAAGTCTGATATTACGAATATGCATATGACCAGTGCAGACATTTTACTGCAGGCCCATCCTCCTATTAAAAAAACATATGCATTAAAGTGCAGAGTAATGAAGTTATGTCAGAGGAGATAAACCAGATTCTTTCTCCTCTTAAAAATGTATTTAATCCTTCAGTATGACCCACTAATGTACATTATCTCCCTCCGCAGGCCTGGCTGGAGGGACTAGACTGGTGTAATGCTGGATGGCTGGAGGACGGCTCAGTCCAGTACCCTATCTCCCATCCCAGAGACCAGTGTGGCCGCAAGGACACCCCCGCTGGCGTTCGTAACTATGGCTACAGGCACAAGGAGGATGAGCGCTATGATGCTTTCTGCTTCACTTCCAAGCTCAGTGGTGAGAAACACAGACAGCGATGTAGGTTGGCGGCCATCGTAGTGTGTGCTCAAGCATGTCTGTATCTCAGGATCAGAAACACTTTGTAGTCCATCTTCATGATCACACGACAAAATACAGACATCCAGCTGAGTGTCCAGCGTCTGTGGAGAGAAGGGACCAAAGCACTGACGGAGCTGGATTGTTGTGGTACTGTATAGAAAGAGGATACATCGTGAGTGTTGTTGAACCATGAGGAAATTAGGCCCATGTCTCTGATCTCTGCCTGTGATCTTGCTGGCCTAAGGCCATTGGATTTAGATCAGGCTGTGTTGACTCTTTCCTGAGAGGGCCACTGTGTCCTCTGGGTGCCAAGCATCGCCTTTCATCTCCCAGTTCTTTGATTTACATCACATCCCCACAGAAAGTCTGCTAGTGTCTCCGTCTCACACCTCCAGGTCCGTGAGCTCAAACAAACTTGGGAAAGTCGGAGGCTGGATTCATTTTTGCATCATGAAAATTATCTGTAGTCTTGGGGGCTTTCGAACAAGTCTCCATGTTTGAGAGGAAAAAAAGGTGTGATAAAAGTTTTTTTATGCTGTCACTCAGTTATTGTTAAAAGCCAGTAGCAATTATTTACTATTTTTCAAAGCATTGGATGAGAAGAATCTCATATCTCAGTCAGGTCTTTGTTTAAAGAAAGTTTAAAGAGCGCAAAAGTCCACTTAGAGTGAGCGGAGGAAGGTGAATTGGTTCAATAAGTGCAGGACTGTTGGAGATCAACAAACAGTATCGGTTGTGGGGTTTGAACGACTCAAAGCCAGGTATTTTTTAATGACACACCATTGACTTTCTAGCCACGTTTGTTCGACTCAAAGGCGGGTGTTTTTTAGAAACATCCCTTTCTTTTCTAACCATAACCACATAGTTTTGACGCCTTAAGCTTACCACAAACCCCTTCTTACTCCTGACCCCTTTGGTGCCATGCCATTGTTTCGATGGCCCAAAATTCTGGAGACCCATTAGTCCCAAAAAATGCCCTATTTCTCTGATGGCCAGTTGTCCCAAAAGCAAACAGTCATTTCTCTGAAGTCCCATTTCTCCAAAAATACACCCTCCCTGCAGTTAGTGTCAGTTTCCCAGCAGAGTTTGAACAACTGTGTTTTTCACCAACCTGCCTCTGCTTCCCCAGGGACTTTTGCTCCACCATACGTGGGTGTTTAATGCTAAAACATGATTTTTTTCCTGACCATACCCAAGTGTTTTTTGTACCTAAACCAAACACAGTGTTGTTGACAGCGTATCCATAGTTTACAGAAATGTACATTTCTTCTGGCGATTGGGTTGTCTGACTGCAGGAAGCGTGTAATTTCTGAGAAACAGGACTTTGGAGCAATAGGTGTTTGTTTTTGGGATGACTGCCTGCCAGTGAAATGGGCTTTTGGTCTAGTGCAGAGGTAGGCAACCTGCATGCAGCTCTTTAGACCCTCTCCAGTAGCTCTCTGGGGCTCTGACTTAAGATTATATGGAAATGAATAATGGTTCTCTTTTAATGTTTGGATTTTAATTTTGTCATTGTGGCAGGCTTGAAGTTGCATTGTTGTATTGCCCTCTACAATTGCTAAAATGTGCAGCCTATACACCGAATAAAAAAACTGTTTTAACATTTCATCAACTAAAATGTGCATCATACGTTGACGATCTGGTGCCTTTTCCTCCTTGTTGAACGTCAATAGCTGTGGCAAGCCAGGAGTCTCTCCAGTAAGGCTAGCTATGGATTCTGAATCCTAAAAAGGAAAAGTCTTGGAGGAAAAAGAGTGTGTGGACAGATTCACTTGGTTTCACAACCAACGCTTCAAAGTTAATGTACTAAATAACTATAAATAGCCCGCTGCAGAGTAGCCACCGTGTAGTAAATCATAGACTTATAATGTTGATCGACTAATTGAGTCTTAATAAGCTGTTACCTTCATTGAAATATGTTTTGTGGCTCCAGACAGATTTTTTTTTTGCCAATAATGGCTCTTTTAATAGTAAAGGCTGCTGACCGCTGGTCTAATGGAACATTTTTTGGAGTATCGGGGCTTTGGAATTTTGGGCCATCAGAACAATGGCCAGTCCCGAGTGCCTTCTACATCAAGATACGACGCAAAAGGCTGACCTGGACATCATGATAGTAACACGGGTTCTTCTGCCTAAGCAGCAAAATGTGAATAAGTTGATCTATGGCTAAGCCACGCCCCCCTCCACTCACTCGGTCAAACTATCAACATTCATTAACGGCGCTATGCCAGGTGTCACAGTACATGGCATTTCTCAGGAGGCAATTGATGATTTTTGGGGACATAACGATCAGATGTCATTGAGAAGTAACCAAAAGGGCCTAAACTACACACTGGAGGGATATATTCATCATTTTATTGTTGAGAAGGTCGATGAAGAGCTTAAATTACAAGCCAAAATTTACAGGTCACAGTGTATGCTTGTGAACCGCATCTCGATGCCATCACCATCAAAGACAGCAAGTTAAAGTGCCACTGAAGTTCAGGTTTTTGGCTCAGAATATGAGAAAAGGATAACAGCCTTTTTACCATCTTTACCAAGAGTGTCTCTCCGTTAGTTTGGTGCTGCAGTTCAAATAAACACAAGAAGTTTGTGCTCTAGAGAAAGGATCAACACTCAGTGAAAAACCTAAGCCCTGTGATAAGCTAATATGGCAAGGTTTAACTATACAAACCAATGAGCAATGGTAACTAGCATGTCTTTGGGGTCATCGGGTGGGAACCTCCTTTCACCAGTGTTTCGTCTAGTTGGTCCCACGACACCTCCAGGAGGCTAGACAGTGATCTCTAGTGTCCCAGAGATCACTGTCTAGTATTTACATTGAATCATTCAGCATAACATTTGTCAACCTTTGTTATCTCTGCGATTACAGATAAATTAATGAAGCTAAGTTTCAGAAGTTAACGTTAGCTTAACTAGAGCCCTTTGGACAACAGCTAACAATGATGTACGATCACCAGACTACAAAACTAGAACAAAAGAAGCTAACGAACTCCCAGCAAACAAGGTGATATGATGAACAACGCAGCTAGGACCTAACGTTAGGCTAACTTTAGCTAACGTTAGCTAGAGATGTTAAAGATAACTTTATATTTCTTTCCAGCAAAGTGACAATACGTTGCCTCAAACACAATGTTGACTTACCTTAAAACAGATGTAGACATCATTGTTAATGTTATTCACGTTGAGTTGACGTTGTGGTCTAACATCACCACACAACTTTATCCAAAGGAGACACTTTTCTCTGTTGAGATGTGGTTTAAAGTGTAAAAAATACACCTGGTCGCCCAGCCTCTCAGGATACCTTGTGTTGGAGTTGCATGTAACCCATGCACACCGTTTGACCATTTTTAAACTTCAAATCTCCAAAAAAGCTCATAAAACCGAACAAAACTGACTTTCTGTAATGCATTTCAATGAACGTCCACGCAGAGAATGTCCGAGTGTATGGGAATGGCTATACGCACTGTGATTGGCTCATTGCATTTGAGGGCGGGGCTTAGCCATAGGTCAATTGTGCATTTGGTACAGATCTAACACATGACATATATTATTTAGTTTAGAAGTGCTGGTAGGCTCATTTTTTTTGTATCCAGACAGAGACAAGCTAACTGTCTCCCCCTGATCCCAGTCTTTATGCTAAGCTAAGCTAACCATCGCCATATTTACCCCACAGATATGAGAGTGTTGTATTTCTTAGTGTCTAACTAGTCCTTTAAAACATTGACCATGTTTGTGAAACATAGTACACCACTGGCTGACAGGGAATTTTAATAATTCAGTCTGTAAAAACATGACTCTAATTCTGCCTGTGCCTCTTTAAAATTTAAAAAAAGAACTGAAAACTTGTCATGCATTCTGAAAACTAAAGAGGTTTTTTATTATCTTGATAAAGGACAGTGCTCTGCAATGCATCATAAACAATGTTGGAATAGTCTAAGCTAGAACAAAGAAGCAGTGCCAGCGCTTCTTTCCTCAGTGAGAAAAAGGGTAGTATGACAGAAACCTGAAATGATTGCTCATGGCTTCCCCTGTGTGTTAATTATTGTGGACAGTCTGTTGTGGGCAGGAGGTTTCAGCAGTGGTCGTGACCGATACTGTTGCTCAGTCCAGCTGGAAGGTATTTACTGAGCGTCCCCCAGGGAAATATGAGACAATATTCTGCCTCTCTAATAGCCAGCAGTCACATAAACAAGCATAAAATCAATAGCTGAGCCAAGTGCAAACCTGAGGTTGCCGACATGATTTTCTTGATAGCAGTTCATGCTGTTCAGAGGAACCGTCAGCCTTTTTATTCTTGTTTTAGGTTCTTTACTTTTTGCCTCTGTCTTAGCAGAAGCTTTCCTTGTGATTCAGTTCAGTTGAAACAATTCATCCAATCAGGACACCAATTTCTTTAATACTGCCAGACAAAAAAAAAAAGTCCCCACAGAGATGAGATGAAAGCAAAAAAGGGAAGCGTTTTAAGAGTAATTTTGAGTTAGAGTATTGCCTTTCGATTTTGAGCAGCTGCCCAGACGATGTTGGAACGATTTAATATTCTGAACACAGTCAGACCAGAGAAGCCGGGAAAACTGAGAATATCTTCCCTCAGTGCTCCTCGTGTCTCTGGGGCTTCACTCTCTCATTCACTCCTCTCTCTTTCGTCTTTTTTTGCCCTCCTGAACAATGCACTTGCTCTGTTTTCCTTTACCTTTTCTCATGTTCTTACAACAAACACTCTTTCCTCTCCTCTCCCTCTGTATCCCCTCAGGCAAAGTGTACTTCCTCAAACGCTTTAAGAAGGTGAACTATGCAGAGGCGATGAAGGCTTGCATTCGAGACGGCTCAACGGTGGCCAAAGTGGGTCAGCTGTACGCTGCATGGAAGTTCCAGCTTCTGGACCGCTGTGAAGCCGGCTGGCTGGAGGATGGAAGCATCCGTTACCCCATAGTCAACCCACGCTCTCGCTGCGGAGGATCCCAGCCAGGCGTCCGACACCTGGGCTTCCCTGATAAAAAATTCCGCCTCTATGGGGTCTACTGTTACTGCGAGAACAAGGATGAAACAGCAGGTGGTA
Source organism: Epinephelus lanceolatus (assembly GCF_041903045.1). Classification (NCBI taxonomy): domain Eukaryota; kingdom Metazoa; phylum Chordata; class Actinopteri; order Perciformes; family Serranidae; genus Epinephelus; species Epinephelus lanceolatus. The sequence continues at coordinate 12,278,076 of NC_135739.1, forward strand.
CCAAAATGACAAAAAGCCCTGCAGCTAGTTTGACGAGGTGGAAGAGCAGCAACAGCATCCCCATGAACGCCACAAGGGTGATTTAAAGTGGAAAGACTGAGAGCAAGAAGGGGGATGCAATTTTAGATTTGACAGCAACAACTGTCGCCTAGCAGCCGACTCCATTCATCGCTTTCAAAGTAAAACACTCACAGACAAGATGTACTCATTTGCAGATTTGCCAGAGAGAAGAAGTGAGGCTGTGTAAAATTAAGGGTGACATCTTTATTAGGGTGATTTTCCTTTTCGTCTCAAGTCAGTCAGTCATCTTAAGGAGTGAGTATGTTAGCACATCTGCCGCTGGAAAACTGTGAGGTTAAATAGCAGCTTGATCGTCGCTCAGGCACACATCAGATCAGAGAGTCTGCCATGAATATCCTTGTTTACGTTTGTGTGTGTGTGTGTGTGTGTGTGTGTGTGTGTGTGTGTCTGTGTGTATCATAATTTGGCCCCTGCTGTGGCTCCTGAGCTCTGAGCTCTAGTCTGAGCCAGAATCCCGATGCCAGGGTGAAAACATTCATTACTGGGTGAGACGGGATCATCTGCCTGACTGTACAGGGGGAAAAAATCCTGCAAGTTTTGATTGTACCGAGTTTAATTGCCTGTATCCGGGTGCCATGCTTGGTTAGCAACCCTCTGGCACAATGCGAGACATTTTCCTCATTAACTAAGACCTGGCAATCTCATCATTAGAGCTGAACAAGTAGTAAATATTGCACTAGCTCTAAAATATTTGCACTTTAAATACATAGAGCTTTATTTTATGATAGTGTCTTCGCATAGACTAAAGCGAGCATGTATTGCTTGGCTGAGATCAGTTGCTGAGGCTGAATAAGCAGAAATAAAAAGCTACAATAATTACTATTTACCTCACATACTGCACATCTAAGCAACCCGGGCCACCGATTGCACTATAAATGTTGCACACAGCAACCTTTATTACAGAGTATGTTTGCCTCTGGAGAATGGATGAATGTTCTAGGAAAAAATAAAGTCTTGAAATTGTTGTGTTTGGGTGCAGTTATTTTTCCCTATATCAGAAGATCTAAGGATATTGGACCAAAAAAGGAAAGAAATATAGCAAATGCACTTCCATACAAGGTACAAAAGTTCACTAAATGGCCTGATGAATTTAATGGGCATGGGCTGCATTTAAGTTTCAAGTTCGTGTAGAGGATACACATGAAAACAAGACTATAGCCTCTTTCACACATAGTTCCTGGTAAATTATTGGGATAAATTCAGGCATCTCCAGTGTTTTTCATTATTACATTCAAGAATGTTTCCCACTTGAGCCTTTTCACACATGCTATGACAATGCCAGAATAGATAGGGCAAGGACTAGTCCAGCAGATGGTGGTAATGCAACACTTAATGGATGCCAACTGCCATAAAACTCAGAAGAAGAAGAAGAAGAAAAAGTTGTGCATTAAAAAACCCTGACTACCATGTCGCATAGTATGCCAGAAAAAGATTTAGTATGCCCCAATACATACTATGTAAAATGAAGTATGCCAAGAATACCAGGATGTTCTACTACTGTCATAGTTTTATGGCTATTCTGACCCACAATCCTCAGCACGCTTACCCCTGCGATAGTTTGGCGACCTGTCCAGAGTGTACCCCGCCTCTCACCCAAAATCAGCGGAAGACAGGCGGAAAATGGATGGATGAATGAATCCACTGTGCAGTGGCCAATGTCTCATCGACTGACAGCCTGACAGCTCCTTGAAAGCTGATTGACAGCCCTTAGAAGCCGCAAGGATGGCTGACAGCGAATTCAAGTGACTAATGACCAGTCGAATAGTAATAATAGGAATATTGATTGTTTACATGAACAAAACAATCATAAAGATGACCAGCAACAAAAGGACAATGAAAGTTGCTCAGTGGCGCACAAAGCCACTGACGTTAGCATGTTAACATAATTAGCACTAAACATAAAGTGCAGCTGAGAATGTCATTTGTTTTTGAAGATATTTGGTCATAAAAGTCGCTTCCTGGAAAAAATCCTGGAAAAATTACATAATAATTCAATGACATGGTGGCATTTGAGAAAAAATCAGAGGATCACCTATGTCACTAGGATACACCATCTGCTAACCATAATTGCCATCCAACTTCTAGTTGTTGAGATGTTTCAGTTTGGACCAAGCGGCAACCCCTCTGAGCTGTAAGATGAAGCCAAAGTGGTAGTGCCAAAAACTGCAGTTCCTCTAATGGCCACTAGAGGCTGGCTCGAGAAGTCAGTCAATCCCCATTGACCCCCATGTTAAAATGCCCAACTTTACAGCAGAAATAAACATATTCACAGCCTGGTACCAGAAACAGTTTGGGTCTCTATAGCTAATTTGCCACTTTATGACACCTGTACAAAGGTAAATTTTTATAAAACTCGCAAGTTACGCATAATTAAAAGTGGGGTGCTTTGAGTGACAGGCTGTCTGCTAATTGTCTTCAGCTTCTCTGTCAAATCCACCGCCTGCTCTTCCACACCTCCAACCTCTCGTCCAAATTCGATCACTTCTGGCTCTAAAAAACCAAAATGCCGAACTCGAGGCTTCAGAATGGGAATCCACAAACCAGTGGGTGACGTCATGGTAGCTAGGTCCATGGAGCCAAACAAGGCAAACATTTAATATAGTTGTAAAAAATGCATGTGGAAGATAGGGTTGGGTACCAAACATGGTACTTTTATGGGTACCAAACATATTATGCTGGTACAACCGAGTACCGATTCACGTCAATTGGTGCCAGATTTTGTTACCTTACAGCATATCAGAAATCCAGGTTGAGACGGGGCAGAAGCACCATGAAATTCAGGGGGTTCAGAAAAGAGGCGGAGGTGCTGCAAAGTGTCCCGAAGCTTGTTAGCCAGCCATGGCGCTGTAGTTATTGCTGCAGCGCAGATAGTTTTGGTGTGACTAGAAAAAAGGCAAGGGAACGGAATCGCTTTTTGACGTTCCTCAAAAATAAAATTTTGCTATTAGCCTACAGAACTGAAAGAAGGTACTTTTAGGTTTGGTACCAAATTCGAGGTACCAGCATTGGTGTCGCTATTGCTACCTAGTAGAGGATACACATCATCATTTTGTCAACTGAGACGTGCTCTCATGCCACTTTTACTTTGTGTTATATGTAATGATCATTATCTATAGTTATGAATCAGTGTTGTGAGCAGGAAATCACAGCTGATGAGTGATGAATGTTTCATTCTGGAGTAGATGTGCTTCGCCCTGCCTCGTGTGCTCGTTTGTTTGCCAGTGAGGGAAACTGCTGAGCGGTGAACCCGACTCTGAGTGGGAGTGTGCTGGTGTTGTGCCAACACGGCAGAACAAACCATGTCATCGTCATGGCAACTGGCAGCATGCAATTAAAGTCAGGTTCATCGGAAGTCCAACATCATGAAATACTGACAGAGAGTGACTAACTTGACCCATGGAAAAAAAACAAAAAATCCCGTCTGTGATTTTATTGACAGCTTTGTGATTTTTTTTTCCTTTAGATTTCCAACAGCAAAGAGAAGCTCTGACACGACCTCGATGATCAAAGTCGATGTTTTTAATGATTTGATGAGTACGCTCACCAGCCCCATTAGGCGATGCTACTGTGTGAATTTAGAGTCACAGCCACTAAATTAATAAGCAAAGTCCTGCTTGATGCGCTGTGACATTTATAATTTATGGAGGATTATGTATTCCACATTTCAGCACCGAAGTAATTTAGTCGTTTTTTATGTGCTCAGGATTGTGATGGTAACCCATTTCAAATTCACTTTGCATGATATTTAACAGTGAACTCCATCTTATGTAAGAGTGAGGTCATCATAAATAGAAGTGAGTACTTCACATTTTGACTGCCAGCGCTTTGGCAAACAGAGATGACAGATCTATATGCAGTATGCTTTAGTTAACAAGAACGATAGCAGGACACGTTGGACCAACTCAGTGCTCAAAGAAACCACACAATCCACAGATGGTGAGCTCGACAGGCCAGGCAGTAGAAAATCCTCATGGGGCAGAACATTAGAGAGGCACTGGCCCTGATTAAAGCTTCTTCACACTCCCTTTATTTAATGACAAGAGAAACATTTGACATAAAGACAGAGAGGAAAGACAGACAGGTGGAGAGGGATGGTGCAAAGACACACTTCAGAAATGTGATTAAACCCTTTAAACTAGTTTGCTCAGAAGATGACAGTGCTGTCTTCATTTCATAAGGCCTCGTCGTCGCCTCTTTCTTCCGAGCATGAAATGAAATTAGATGACCCTATAACAACAGAGTGCTGCCACACAGTAAATACAAAGGGACGGGATTGTGCTGGCTTTTGCTTGGCTCTCATTTATCAGCTTGTGACAGAGGTCAGGGGCTCCAAACAGGCCAGAGACAAACGCAGAGAGAGTGGGTTCAATAAAAAAAGCGAAATGAGACACAAAATGAAGCAGGAGTCACATGTGCTGATAGAGACGAATTCAAAGGCGCAGCACACGCTACTGCTGCATCTCACAGGTGCTTACACTTAAGCCTGATTAGAGCTCTTCTCTGCACAGACTGATTGACATCTCCCTGATTCTCCTGTTAGGGTGGGACAAATTACACCTTTGCCCTCCTTATGGAGCCTTTTCACAGCAGATATTTTGACTTGTCACAGCAGGAAAATTACAGGTGGCACTAATAGCATTAATGACGGCTCCTCTTCATTTGAGTGTGTCAGTTAGCTACTTTAGTTAGCGAGCATTAATGTTATTAGTTCCACCTGTGCCATCGTGCACAATGCCACAAATGACATTATACATCTTTAATGTAGTTACGTAATTAAGGTTAAGATACGGAGGTTAGGTTTAGGAAAGGAAACTTAGCAAGGACATACTTTTTTACCTTTTGGATTCAAATTTTACTCAAAGTTCATACTGTTCCAAACATTGACTTTAAGGGAAAGTATGCATTTTTGTGACCCTTCCACAACCCTACCTTACAAGACCACTCAATGCTTCCTTGTTTACTCCTGTAAACTCCAGATTTTTATTTATCCCGTATAAAAAAAATTCCGGGTTTACACGATCAGATGTAAAAGCGATATCCCTGTTTACACGTAAACGCAAAAACAACAGCTTTTTGCTTCAATTAGCATGCCAGGTCAGTAGGTGGCCATACGCCATATATGTTTACACGTCTCCATATAAACGGATATTTTTTAAAAACTTTCACTTTGGAAGCCATTTTTGAAAATCTCTGTTTTCGTCGGGAAAAACGTTGGTCATGTGTAAATGATAGGTGCAAACGCAAAGATAATTACTGTATAAACAGGCCCTTAGTCACTCACTCTACGGTAGGAAACGGCACTTTTAATTAAAAGCTCCTTGCCGAAAATTCACTGTACTTAAAATATAATGTGTTTTTTACAAATTTGACACATTTGCGAGTCACTTGCAGTCCATTTAGAATGGACCCACCACCCACTTTTGGACCATGACACACCAGTTAGGAACCACTGCTTTAGGGAACTACATACTGAATAGTGCATTAATTTATACGCTTAAAACTTGGATACTTAAATTAATGGTATAGGGTAAAAATAGACTGTTTCACTGGGACCGCATTGCAACAGCTTGGATTCATGTTTACTTCCTGTCAGGTGATGTCACTCAAATACAATCCAAACCATTCCAACAGGAAATACAAAGACACCCATTTAGGGACCCAAGTTTGAAACAGTTCATGACATATTAAGGGTGTGACACAGTCAAAGAGTTTGGTGACCTCACATAACCAACTTTAACTTCACCATAGGTCTTATCAGACACTGGGTGAGTACACCTGTGTGGGTGCAGGGCCTTTAATGTTGTGAAAATTGATCATTATTTTTGGCAGAGGACCGTCCTAGATACAGAAAGTCCAACTTTGTATCATGCCCCAAAGTAAGTAATGAGCACATTTGACTTAACTTGCACAAATCAAAATTTGTTGCCCCAAACTTGTCTGACAGACATCTTTATTATCCCCGAGTCAATAATGACAAACATCGGTGGAATAAAGGGTAAACATTGATTTCCGCAGCCCAAACAGATTTGTGCTGCTGCGGCTGGTTTTGAACTGAACTACAGTAACTGAAGGTGACCTACACACAAGACTTTCTCTTTCTATGGAAAAAGTTCAGTGCTGCAGCTCAGGCTTGAATCAGGGGCAAACAGAGGTGATGTTAGGCACCACCTTATATACAGGTTTACAAGACACACACTGATAGGTTGATTGTGTCACTCAGTAATCAGGCTTCATGTGTTTCACCTGTGTCTCCACCTGTCCTCACTTTTCCCTCTCCTTATCAGCACCATCTTGTGGTCTGCTTCACAGCCACCCAGTGTCCTGCTCCTTTGGTGCATTTCACTGCAAATCAGAACAGAAGCTGAAAGAGAATCCACACAATCTCAAGTGCATTAAATTAAACTTAGAGGCTTATCACAATTAACCAAACTTAGGTGATAAGAACACACCTGGGATCTAGCTCTCTGTTTATGTATCTGAAATGACTCCCACTTGCAAAGCAATGACTCCAGATTGCCACCTCATTTATGGTGGTTCACTTCTCTAAGCCTTAAAAGCAAAGCCAACAGATGCTGCGGTTTTGTTCCAGAAAGTGTTTTGCTATAAGGAAAGCTTGATCCTGTCTTCTGATGGTACTTATGTAGTCTGAATTTCCAGTTGTTGTCTTGATTTCCCAACATACACAAAGCCACAGGCACATTTCAGTGTGTAAATAACCTCACCAGTGCCAAGAGAAATACTATATGCATATATTAATACATAAAAACAAGAAGCTTGTAACCTCATTGCAAATAATTTATTGATTCATAGCCCATTAATGTTTTAATAAAGAATGTCCTCATTAAGGTCTGAAACTTCCTCCGCTCTTCTCTGCTAATGTCTGAGCGCGTGAGTCATTGGATGACTGTGCACACTGCAGCCTAACGTGGGGGCAATGCAACGCTCTGAGATTATCCCCACAGGAATTAACTTTTACTTTGCATCAGACCTCAGCATTGTTATGATTGAACACACAAACAGACGCCATATCCATACAGCATTAGCCCATGGGAAATAGCTTCAGAAATTACCCCATCTCCCTAAATGATCTCCCTTAATGCCTTATGCATTCTGTGTGTAATTCAGCTGCAGCATGCGGCTGCTGATACATATTATGCATTGAAAGCGGTGGGTTTGTGGAGATGGGTAATTGGCCAAATTGTGAGAGGTTTCCCCCAGAGTGCAGGGCATATTAAATAGGCAGCAGCGTTGAGTTAATTGAAAGCGTTAACCATCGAATGGAGTGCACTGTGGCTAATGAATGGGAGAGTCTGCCCTGTCATCTATGGATGTCTCTAAAGAAAAGTGTGCTTTAGTTTTACCAGCACAGTTCAGCCTCCATCTTTCCATTAGCTCTGCTCTTTGGTAGCGATCCGTCGCACCGGTTTACTCACCAAGCTCTTTTAACAATCCAGGATTTGGTCGAAAGAGAATAGTGGGAGGTTAATGAAAGAATTCAAACCACTTGTGTGCGAACGAGGCTCCGAGTGTGTGTGAGAGTGTCTGTTAGGAGGAGATGAAGGAAAGGAGACATCCTCAGCAGAAACACAAAGTCACAGGGAAGGACAGAGTGAAAGGCAGGCAGGGAGAGCAACACAGAGAATAAGATGTGTGGAGGACAGATTGGTGAGAGAAAAGGGGTTTGAGGGAATAAAACGAAGGCGGAAAGATAAGAGGAAAACGGGGGGAAAGACAGACAAACGTGTGGAATGTAGAGTGCTGCAAGAATGCAGGCGGAGTCAAGGGTATCTGGTGCTGCACCGGCATGCCGAAATTAACTGGTCAGTGAGCTATTGTGGTCCTGCAGAGGGGAGGAGGAATTGAGTGGCTCCAGAAGAACACAAACTCCTGAACCTTATCTCACCTCGGTCACAAAACCCCGTCCCACAACACCTACAATTCACTTCACAGCCCTTGTGCACTTTCATCTTTTAAGGAACTTTGAGTGACTTCCCTGAGGAAGCTGCAGTGAAGAGGCAAACTTCTGACCTTAAAAACTGTCTAGATTCCTCAGTGCTGTTGTGTAACACTGTCTGTTTCACACATCTCCCTGATTTAATATTTCATAAGCTCATTAGGCGTACCACATTGCAATTGCAGTATAGATAACGTTAATGTGCAGAGAACAGTTGGAAGTCTGGACTAGACTGGAGCAGGAGGGTGCTTAAACTGTCCAGAGCAAGATGAAGTTTTTCACCTTTCTGCCTCAAAGGTGTGAAAATACAGTTGTAAAGAGACACTCAGATCCTTAAAGTATTAATATCAAAGTGACAAGTAAAAGTCCTGCTTTTATATGTATTCAAGTATAAGTACAGAAGTATTACCAGCAAAATGTCCTTTAAAGATCAGTGTCAGTCCATTTCATGTTTTGTTGCTATGCCTTTTAGTAATATGTCCTAATTTTTTTGTTGTAGCTTGTAGTAGTATGATTTGAGGTATTCGTACATTCCTTAAGTATTTCTATTTAATGCCACTTTATACAACCCTGTGAAAAAATTTAAGGGAACACTTAAATCACACGTCAGAACTCCGTTGAATTATTCAAATTGAAAATCCCGACTGATGCTCATTGTATAATTTATTGAGAACAAAATGACGTAACAACACTCAATGGAAACCAAAATCGTCAACTCACTGAGAGCTGGATTTAAAATCCTGCCGAAAATCTAAGTAAAATATTGAAATCACAGGCTGAAATTTTATCATGGCAACTCATAATGTGACTCAGTAGTGTGCACGACCCCTGCTTGCCTGTATGCACTCCCGACAACATCGGGGCATGTTCCTGATTTGACAGCAGATAGTTTCCAGAAGGATCTCTTCCAAGACCTGGATCAGGGCATCAGTGAGCTCCTGGACAGTCCGTGGCGGCACTTGGTGGCGTCATTGGATGCACCGATACAGTGCTTAGTTGGGTTTAGGTCAGGGGAACGAGAGGGCCAGTCAATGCCATCAATGCCTTTGTCATCCAGCAACTGCGTACACACTCTGGGCACATGAGGCCAGGCACTGTCCTGCACCAGGAGGAACCCAGGGCCCACTGCACCAGTATAAGGTCCGACAATCGCTCTGAGTTTTTCATCCTGGTACCCAACAGCAGTCAGGGCACTGTTGGCTATGACATGGAGGTCTGTGAGACCCTCCAAAGATATGCCTCCCCAGACCATCTCTGATCCCCTGCCATGATGTTAAAGGCAGCATAACGTTCATCATGGCGTCTCCAAACTCTTTCACAACTGTCACATGTGCTCAGTGTGAACTGCTCTCATTTATGAAGAGAACAGGGCACCAACAGTGAACCTGCCTATTTCTGTGTTCTATGGTGAATGCTAATCAAGCTGTACGGTGGTTGGCTGTGAGTACAGGTCCCACTAAATGACGTCAGGCCCTCATGCCACCCTCATGGAGTCTGTTTCTGACAGTTTTAAAACAAACGTGGGCCAAGGGCATAGAGTAGGTGTGCCAGTTGCCCCCTCTGTAACTCCTAACCCCCCTACGCCTTTAATCCGATCAAATCCATCTTCAAAGTCAGCCTCAGCTACAGAATTGTGAAGTTTCATGACTGCATGTTGACAGGTTGTGAGGCTATCGCAATGACAAAATGTGCCCACAGGCAGAGAGACGTATAAACACCTGGCAAAATACTGCCTCTGTGTACGATCCCACTACAACAGGTGTCTCCATTTTGCCATGATGACACACAAACACACACATACACTCCCAAGGTGAAAGCAATACCAGCCCTGCTGTCTTTCTGGTGATTAAATGTGGTATATGGTTTCAAAAAGGTTTCATTTTAATAGCTGCTGAAGGCTCATAATGTTAAATTATGCAATATTTCACAAAGACGCAGAGATTAAAGACAAGTTAAAAAAAATGAATATAAATTTGTGTTAATCATCTCATGACTCTCAGATTTATTTTGTGACCTTTTGGAAGCTCCCTCCTCCCCAGATCTGAAACACTGGACTAAAAAAAAGTAAAAGAACTGAGTACTTCCTCCCAGCTGGTTATATTTCAGAAATTATGTTCTTGACAAATGTTTCACCACTGCACCCATGTTGTTCATGTCTTATTAGTCCATGTGGGGTGGATGTCTGTATGAGCATGACACGATAGCGTTACATAGCACAGCACAATATAACTAACTGTTCACACTTCAGTCATTGATGGTCTCACATGGTCCCATTTCCCAAGTTGGCATGTCGTTCTTCTGACTTCATTGTGTTCATGAGCTTTGATGTGACAAAGACAACACATTCTCACTCTGACCTCGTCACATATTGATGTCTGGTTGTGGATCTTCCATGTCCAGATACAACATGCAAGGTACCCTGGGTGCGTTGGTTGTTGACGTTCTGGGACGCCATGTCAAGTTCTGCCTGTTACATGCATTGACTTCTTTCAAGATACACTTCCATTTTCACAGAAAATTTAACGTTTACATACAGTCTCTTTCAAAATAAAAGCACTACATCAGTACAACACCACAAACTGATGTTTTTTTAATGCACATGCTTGGGTTTAGGGAAAAAAAACCCCAACGAAACAGCGATTAGCTTTATAATCTTACCGGATGCAAACACCACCATCCACAACCTCTTCCACTATGACACTTCCACGTAACTTCCATTCCTGTCCCACTGCATTTCCCCTGATGCCGCCAATTGCCGTTAAACTTTAACACTGACCAGCCACATGTCACACTGACGTTAAAGGACAGCTTGTTTCATCTGTGTCCAACACTGGACGTCACTGCCAAGCGCTGGAATTCGCCGACTTCTGAGTGAGACCAAGTTGATCAAGAACATATGTTGTATTTTATTGCTCAGAACATTTAAACAACACGTTGATAACAGTTTGAAGCTTTATTTTACAAAGTGATTTTGTTCCAGACTTTAACCACACCAAATATGTCCCCTAAACCTACTAAAATATTCCTTTACTTCATTTATGCTGATAAATAAGTAATCTAGTTCCCTCTATGTGGACGACAACTACCCGTTACAACCTAATACAATATTAGAAATTACACGTGATCAAGACAATAAATGCAATATATGAATTAATGAAAAGATCATACCATCAACTAAACATTCACTTTTGTCCACCATGTTTCTGGGTAATGTGTAGTAGTGTAGAAGTAGTGTATTCTGATTTGAGGGCACATTCACATTAATTTTCTCAGTCAGGATCTTATTTTTCCAATTATTCTGAAATCCCCCTGAATGCAGCGTTAATCTGCAAAGTAACTGCCAAGAAGCATCAATAGCTGTCAGGTAAATGTCGTGGATTAAATGATACAATATGTCGCTTCAATGTTGTACAGTACTTGAGTAAAGGTACTTGGTTACTAGTCCGAGAAGCAGTCCATTAAAGCCAGCTTTCCAGATCGTCGGTCGGGGTTCATGTAACAAAACACTGCACAGTGTACACACAGCTGGCAGAGCAGAATGTGAGGGTGACGGTGTATGAAAGACCTGGCTCAGGCTGATGTTTGTGCTGGCTTTGCTCCTTGGGTCTGACTCATGCACACACACACACACACACACACACACATGCACGCACACACGCTCACAGACGACTGTAAAAGAAGCTGTTAGTGAGCCGAGGCGGCGCCATCTGCAGCTGTCATTAGGGCGGGTGTGAATGCAGATTCATGGGTGAAGCTATTCAACAACCTGGCCGCAATAAAGATGAGGAAGATAAACAGGGTTAAGATGCACATTAATCTTTTTTTGATTTGGATAAGCGGCTTGGCGTGCGTGTGCAGAGACAGAGCAAGAACAAGCGCACGCCGTTCGCCTGCAGCCTCTTATGTTTATGTGTGTGAGATAAAGACAGACAGTAATTCTGGAAGGAAAAGAGGCAGAGCAGCTTCGAGGTTAAGTAAGAGACTGTCAGGCGTAAGATGATGCTAAAACCCCCTTGTTGCTTTTCATAATCTTCTTGAACTTTGGCAGCGTCATTAGGAGATAATGCAGGATAATACCAGAGATCCCCATCGATTGGCCATGTCTGCCAGATGAGCCCGATATCGACCCGAGAACAAGGTTATGATGAGCAGTCTTCCATGCCTCTAATTTATCTGCTTATCTCAAAGTTCCAAGAATCAGGACAAATCTGGGGTATAAATAGTGCATTTTTAAGCTCTTTCATTGGTTATCATGAGAAAGTTTTGCAACAAAGATCCTGTAAGCTTTGTGGACACTCCAAAGTGCACACTGGTCCTCAGAGCCAAAAGTTTCAGGGCTCAGGACATAATGTCAGCGATTGTTGGCATTATCGCTCCAAGTAACAAATCTGTTAACTTCTGCACAGCAACAGAGGACAGCTGAAGGTCACTTTAAGCTGTGAATTTAAGAGAGACTCTCCGGTAAGCAGCCTTAATGAGCAGCGTCCTTGGAACTCACCGAGCTGAGCGAAAAACATCACTCAGCCAGCCAGAACAGAGGAAGAGGATGTAAAAGAGATGCTATATTCAGTGTGATTGATTGTCGACAGAAAACAGAACCCGGCAGTGTGGCTTCTTCCGGTGTTTCGGAATAATAATGATATGAGTGAGTCACATATCAAAGGAGATGAGAGGAAAGAAAGGGAGGAAGAGAGAGAGAGAGGAGGTTGTGTTTTTACAGGAGACAGAGCTGTGAGGCAGTGAAACCATCCACTGATAAGAGAGGACTCTCATATTCAGCTCATCAGAGGAAGTTCAGGTGAAGTGAAGGTCTCGGAGGTTAGACAGTACAACAGTAGGCGTATTCACAAACTGTCTGCTGCCAAAACAGAAGCTCTCTCTTTCTTTCTCCTTCCCCTTTCACCCTCTTCCCTCCTTCCTCTTACCTTTGATCCCTCTCACCTATCCCTCCTTCTGCTCCCCCTCTTCCTCCCACTCCTTTTTCGCTCGTGCTGCTGAGGGATTTGCCCTCGGCGACCCACTCTGTTGCTCAAACTCCATGCAGCAGATTTTAAAATACATAAAAAGCAAGAGCAAAAATTTTTATTCCTGTTATTGATATCTTGGTCTTGGAGAAAGTGTTTTACCTAATCCGAAGAGATTTGGAAACACATCTCAACACATGAAGGTCAGAGAGGCGCGGATTCTTCTCCGGCTACAGATTCAGCAGCTCAGAGCAAAAAAGCTGAATCTCTCATGTGCGGAGGAACATGATGATAGCCAGAGAGGACACTTTTGAACAGCAAGGGGAAAACTGAATTTTCAGGAATATAGCAAACTCTTAACAATCCTGTTGATACAATCATTCTGTGCAAATAGATGTGTGGAACTCGGAGGACTGCTGCCCTTGGCTAGATTACTGTGTTTCTTTTTCAGCACTTAATCATTTCAAACTGTAGGCCTTCCAGTTGCCCCTGGTTTTGAACTCGGATGAATGTTGAAAAGGTTTGAAAACTTTCAAGGTTTTTCTTTTAGAAAGCATCAGTTGTTGTGCTTTCATTGCTTTTAGTTTCAATAAAGTGTCGCAAAACTTGTTATAAATCTCAACCCACCCCAGACAGACAGACAGACAGACAGACAGAGAGCTACAAGCAGCCATTAAGGTTAAAAAGTCCAACATGCGCTTTTATGCAGAGACTTTGATGAGAAAATCTCACATCTGTGTATTAAGTATGAAAATGTAACCAGGAGGCTGTTAGCTTAGCTTGGCATAAAGACTAGAAACAGGGGGAAACAGCTAGCCTGCAGTCCAACTAATCCGGTCTCACTCTGAATCCTCAAAATCCGGCGCCTGGGCAGTGACTTGCAGCGTCGGACAATGAGGAAAAAAAACCTCCTTTAACATCGGCATGATATACGGCTGGTTGCCTTTACAGTTTAATGGTGCTCAGCAGCATCAGAGGGCTCTCTGGCCCCCCTCCAGTGTCCCTAAAATAAACAATACTTTAAATAATAATACCAAACAATCATAAATATCGCCCTGTAGAGTAGCCACCTTGTGGTAAAATAGGGTGACCATATTTTGATTTCCAAAAAAGAGGACACTTGGCCCGGCCACAAGCCTACTTAAATGATAGCCTACTCGCATTTACTAGAAAATTCAGTTACATTACAAAATTATATCTCTCAAAGACAGAAATTAAGATATATACATACATACACACACTAGAGTGTGGCTACCGAGCCTGACAGGTCGGGCCGGGTTCGGTCAAAAACGTATAAATTGTATTCGGGCTCGGGTTGGATTCGGTCAGCTTTCAGTGAACATGTAGTGGAAAAATAAATAAAATCCTATTGTCTGTCCTGTTTATTGCTTGGGGACTGTTATTTATGTGACAACACCTGAACATAACACACACAGACACACATTGGCTGTTTGTTTCTACCTCTCCCCTCGCTGGAAGCCTCGGACCTTCTGCCACCCGCCTCTGCCTTGATTAAACGCTGAAAATTAAATAAAAGAGGGAGAGAGGTTTCTCCTATTTTATCTTATTTTGTTTTATTTCTCCCTCTCCCCTCGCTGGAAGCCTCAGACCTCCCGCCGTCTCAAACATGGAGGTCTCCCTCTTTGCTGAGCACCCACGGCGCACGCCCGGCCTGTTAAATAGCCTGTAACCGTAACAACTGTGTGACACAAATTCAGTGCTTTAGTAATTAAATAATGTCGGGCTCAGTTCGGGTTCGGACATAACAAAACAGAATGACTGTCGGATTTGGACAGAAATATGCTCCTGTGCCGCACTCTAACACACACACACACACACACACACAAGGCAAGGAAAACCGGACATTATCAATTTATAAACACCCCCCGAACGTCCTGGACAGGACGTGAAAAGTGGACACGTCCGGGCAAAAGAGGACATTTGGTCAGCCTAGGTAAAACATATAAATGGATACTCATTTAGACCACAAGTATAGGCTCTAATATGTTTTGTGGCTCCACACAGATTTTTGTTTTAGTTATTTTTGGTCAAAAATGGCTCTTTTGATAGTAAAGGTTGCTGACCCCTGACTTAGAGTACCACAGTTTGACGTGTAGGTCCAATAACCAAGCATCTGTATTTGATAAGTTGGGAGTGAGAACATTTTGGCTGGTACAGTTGGTGGATTTCATTATCTTTGGACAGTCAGGCTCCCTGTTTCCCCTTGTTTTCAGTCTGTATGCTAAGCTAAGCTACAATGCCTTGTGAATGCACTCACCCCCCTCCT
This sequence comes from Epinephelus lanceolatus, assembly GCF_041903045.1. Lineage (NCBI taxonomy): Eukaryota > Metazoa > Chordata > Actinopteri > Perciformes > Serranidae > Epinephelus > Epinephelus lanceolatus. The sequence goes on from NC_135739.1 coordinate 12,293,362, forward strand.
TGCCGTTTTTGTTGCATTATAACCTGTAATTTAAATGGATTTTTATTGTATTTTTTTTTGTAAAGGACCTGCACAAAATACTCAAAATTGGCAAAGTGAAGGGTGTCAATAGCGTAGTGGATAGTGCTGGCACCCCATGTACAGAGGCATCGCCTCGCTGCAGCGGCCTTGGGTTCGGCTCCGGCTTGCAGCCCTTTGCTGCGTGTCAGTCCCTACTCTCTCTCTCTGTCTCCCCATTTCACTCACTGTCCTGTCCATTACAGACAAAAAGCCCACAAAAAAAAAGTAAGAAAAAAAATGGCAAAGTGAAATAAAAAACAAACCTTGTCTACAAAAATTAAAAAAACTGAAAAGTGGTATGTGCACATGTATTCACCCCATTTGCTATGATACCCCTAACTAAAGCCTGGTGCTACCCATTACCTTCAGAAGTCACATAATTAGTTAAAGTCCACCTGTGTGCAGTCTAAGTGTCACATGATCTCAGTACATATACACACCTGTTGTGAAGAGACTGCAACACCACCAAGCAAGTGGCACCATGAAGGCTGAGGGGGCTTTCCAAACACCTCAGAGATAAAAAAAAAAGTTCTGGAGAATTACAGATCATTGTTAGGTTGTAAAAAATACTTTGAAACTTTTAAAATCCCTCTGAGCACCATTAAATCCATTATAGCAAAAAGGGAAAAAATGTGGCACCACAACAAAGCTGCCAAAAAAAAAGAGGCCCACCCACCAGAACTCACTGACCAGGCAAGAAGGGCATTAATGAGAGAGACAACGGAGAGACCAAAGATAACTCTGAAGGAGCAGGAAAGCGCCACAGTATCTGGAGTATCTGTCCACACGCTCCTCTGAGCTAGGCTTTATGGAGGAGTGGACAGAAAGTTCAAAATTAGTCTCATCTGACCAAAGTATCATTTTCCAAATGTTTGGGTAGTCTCCCACATGCCAAACTCCAAACATGTTGTTATTTCTTTCTTTAAGCAAAGGCTGTTTTGCCCTGCTCAGTGGAGTGTACGGCTCAGTGTTAGTCCTCTGGTCCACTGAATCCTCTCATCTAACTCTCTGTAATAAATCAAATTAGGGTATTTCCCAAAATGCTCATACCTTGTCAGATTATTTAGAATTAATTTTTAGTTATTATTATGAGGTATATTTTAATGGCACAGTGAAATGGCCGTAGAATAATGACACCATAAGTGTTTAGCCTGGTTCCCTATAAGACTTGCTTTTACTTTGCAACTCTGTCTGCCAGCGCATATGATCTCCCAGGAAAATGAAGGCTCGATCTAAGGCACAAAGGAAGTGTGTCAACCATTGTGTAACCAAAACAGGAAGAGGACCGAACTGTTTTCCCCAGTAGCTATCGGATGCTATCCCCAGTTACCAAAGGGTATCAGTTCTTTGCAGTTACTATCCCCAGTAGCGGAAACAGCCGACAGTGGAACAACCACAGTAACAGTGGAATCGGGTTGTCTTACTACTTGGAAACACTGTGGGGGTCAAGTTGAAAAGTTTTGTGTTTCCACTTTAAGATTGGAGAGCCTTTTGAGTGCTGACAAAACGGTAACCTCGAGGACAAAAAAATGAAGCCAACACAGAAGTCCTAAAACTGCAGTTCCTTGAATGGCCACTAGAGGCTGGCTCCAGAAGTGAGTCAATCTCTATAGACCCGCCTGTTAAAGTGCCCAATGTTACAGCAGAAATAAACATGGACTTAATAATTAATTTAAACATTCATGACAACTGTACGGGGTGAATATTTGTATAAATCTTCCATTTGCATTTTTATCGGGGCTCAAAGTTTTGCATCATTGGAATAGTGGTCGCTTTGAGTGACAAACTGACTGCGAGACGTCACTACAGTCAGATCCACCTCTCGCTCCACCAAAGCTCCAAGGTGTCATTGAAATACGGTCACTTCTGGCTCCAAAACACCAAGATGGCACCGGCCAAAATGTCGGACTCGAGGCTTCAAAAAGAGGGTCTGCATAATTTTATATGTCGTGGATATTATATTATTTCACCTCCTTTATCCTTTTTAACTTTTACTATCTCTATGTGAAGAAAAAATGCTGTACAAATAAAGTTCTTCTTAGTATAATTTGAACATTAATCCCTCGGGGTAGAATAAATAGTCACCGTAGCAACCACCAATACATGCTGCTACAACCACAAATGTCACATTTGCCTAAAAACCAAACAAACAAATAAAATAATTAACAAAACCAATGTGTGTCATTACTATAATTAAAAGGAGGGTTTAGTCACATACTGGCTAAATAAACTTTGCACGAATAATCACAAACAAATACAGGTAACGGATCCAAACAAGGGTTTCCTTTAATGATCATTTGTCTTGTAAAGAATATAATACAATGACAGGACCGGAATTCATAAGAACATACATCAATAAATATGGATAAATACTCATGGACCACACTCACACAGCTGTCACAGGCGGGCTCAGTCGCAGTCATGTTGTCTGTGTGTTCACAGTCGACGTGAACACACAGTTAGCTGCAGACTGAAGTGTTGTGCAGGGAACAGAGCCAAAGAAGTGACATGTTTTTTTTTTACTGCAGGGTAAAAGTATCACCTCGCTTCTGGCTCACCTGCAGACCAGAGCGTCTCTGGTTTTGTGATGCAGCAGTTTAAAGCAGCAGCAGTGTGTGTGTGTGTGTGTGAGCAGAAGTGAGAAATTGCGAGAGGGGGAGATGGGCTTTGGATCCACTGAGGCTGTGTGAATATGGTCCAGAGAGGCTAAGCAACAAACACACCCAGAGTCTAAATGGATTTTTTTTTAAAAAAGAAAAGAGAAAAACCTCAGAGTATTTACATCACAGAGGAGAAGTGTTTGTCATTGATTCCTGCTCTGCGTTTGTCTCTTTCATTTCTCATTCTCTCACTCTAACATCTCCCCGTTCATGCATCCCAACAGAATGCAGCTGGTTTTGTCAACGATGATAAATTGTCTCAACTCATTATCAGACAGAGATGCCATGTCGTACAAACACCATCGGGGGTGTTCCTGTGCATTATATACCGGGCAGTGAAGAAGTGATGCAGCAGACCACAGGTGGAAAGGAGTGTTGAAAAGTCTAATGAGCAGAAGATAATGATGCAAATTATGCAGAGGCAGCAGTGAGCTATGACAGTCTGCTTTCTGTGTCATTTCGAAAACATCCAGCGGTCAGTCGATGCTATACTTAATAGGAGCCCAGGACAGACGGCCTAATCGTGAAATCAATAGTCTGTCTGTGTGTGACTGAGGACAACAGCCTCTACTGCTCTTATCAGGTTGTCATTGCGGACGAGCGCTGTGTCGAAATGCCTCAGGTTTACAGTCACGGACAGTTGTTACAGTACATGAAGGGAACAGAGACTCTCAGTTATCTTTCACACGGTTTGCAAACAGTCCACACATGTACAAAGAGAACTGTTCATCTGTCGCTTACATCTCTTGACAATATATATGGAACACAAAGGGATGGATGGAGCCTGGTTGTCTGCTCGGACATGAGATGCATTTGTTAGCGTATTTGGCTAACTAGCTCAGTAGTAACCTCGCATTCCTGCCATACCACATTATTTTGAGGGATCAAAGGTTATGTAACAACAAAAAAAGGCAGTTCCCTACTTGAGCATCCACTGCGATAGGCTACACTCCAGCAACTCTGAACATTACGCTTGCCAAACACAATAGTCCTCATCTTAAAAACCATTCCTTTTGTAGGCTAATGAAACATAAGCCCTGTTTCAACCAAATACTTTCGGTATGGCACCTTTGGAACCAAAAGTAACCCTTCAGACATGGTACCTAGACCCTAATGTTTCCACTGCAAACAGGACTCTTAAATGTGGGCGGGGTTGTTGTCACTCACTGCTCCGTCCAGCACTCACTGTATTTCCTCCTTTATCAGTCTGCACCTCGTTTATCGTCCACAGAACGAGGCTGCACGCCGGCATTTAGTCCTTCTCAGGCAAGCTCAGGGGTTTAGTGTTGATGTAGCCCACAGGAACGACACTCTGCGACACTTTTTTTTTTTTTTTTTTCTGAGTGAGGATTAGAATATATGCAGTTCACATAATCCGGTTGAAAGATCCACTCATTACTAAAACTCTATGTCATTTACGAGAGACGATAAAAACTAATGGAATGGTTGAAATTTAAGGTGTGCTGATGGATTCACATCGTCACCTCATGCATCCAATAACATAACAAGTTAACATTCCACCTTAAAAGTCGCCAGCAGTCGGCCCAGTGAATAAAGTTATTTTTTCTCAGACTCCAGCTGCTGTGAGAGGCAGCAAAACATCTTCTCATTTTATAGTAACAGTTTACTAATAAAACTCTCCACAGTGGTTACATGAGCCTCAAAACCAACCACAACTCAGCCCTGAGCAGAGTGACCGTCCTCTACTGACCAATCAACAGACTGCAGTGTTCACAGCTCCACCTTTTAGTACCAGATCTGTGTGCTAGGTACCCCAACAGAGGGGGGACCAAACATGGGGACGGTACGGAACAGTTCTATTGGTACCATCCGCAACTTTTCACAGTGCAAACGGGAAAAAAGCGAACTGAACTGTGTGGAAATGGGGCTTAAGGTAACGATAGCACACTGATTCTTATTTTCAGGTGATTGTACACTAATGATAACATTCTCATCATATAATTATATCACATTCCTGCCGATATATCCCCCAAAATCTTACACACCGGACCTTTACGACACTTTAACATGGCTTTTGATTTTAAAACCAGTCTGCAGGAAACTTTAGCATCGTAATTAGCTAGCTAGCTAGAGCTGGTAAAATCTTCTAGCCACAGTCGTCAAATCAGCTGCAAAATTCAGTGTCAAGAACTTAAAGTCTGACAGGCAGAGCAATAGTTACTTAAGGGGCTTAGTAAACAGTCAGCTGCTACTCTTGTTGTTAATATTAAAAACTTGTTCGTTTATACGCCTCGTAGATTCTTGTTATTAACTTTGAGGAGGTCTAATTAGCTCTTTTTTGTTGCTCTATTATGTCTCATTTCTTATTTGGATATTAGGTCTGACTTCTTTAATCCCCTTTCAGTTCTTTTCTTCTCACCTTGACAGTTTTTATTTGTTATAATGTTTGGTTTTTTGGGGTGAAAAGAAATGAAAAGAAAATTATATCACTGTGTATGAACACTGCTGCTGCTACCACCTGCTGCTGCTTTTGAGACACAAGGCAAAGACAATTTCCTCTGACTTTGTCTGTATCACTCCTGTCACACTGATTCAACCAGTCACACACTTCCTCACAACCAACGTGTTGTCACAACATATACAACTAATTTAAACAAGCTGTGCTCTCGCTGCCACTGTTCAGACAGAGTGAAATCAAACAGTCACAGATACAAGCACACCGAGACGTCGAGACGCGCTCACCTCATCCCACCCTTATCTCATCTCTGCTGAGCTCAGAAGACAGAGAGTGAGGGGAATGACTCGGTCACAATTAGGATATGTGGCTGTGCCGCCTCTGAAGATATTCAGTGGTTTGCGCGCTGCTCTCCCCTCAGGCGTGGTGCTCACTGCTGAGCCAAGACACAGCTGGCGGCAACCTCTGTTAAATCACTCATCTTCACAATTAAGACTCGCAATAATAAGGGTTCATCTCTGTCTATCTGCTTGCCCTCAGGGCTTCTGCGAGAAAGACCAATGAGGAGAGGCGACAGGGGGTGAGGCAGGGAGATGAAAAGAGGGAGTTAAAGGCGAAGAACGAGACAAACACTTCAGAGAGTGAGGGTCAAAGTGTTTGAAATATGAAGAGAAAAAAAAAGTGTGCGTTTTCCCGTGAATTCAATAGTTAAAAACGTTGAGTTTGAGAGCGTCAGAGGGAAGTTGTGAAAACTTTGGCACCTTCGCAAGAAAGTGAGACTGAGCAATAATGTATCCAGAGGACGGGCCAAAAGCAAGCTGTCTCCTTACAAGGATGACACAAACACACACACACACACACACATACACACACACACACACACAGCCCAGGGGTCTATTATATTTTGGGCTGCTTGGTAAAAGTTTGATGAAAAACCAGAGCATTATCAGTGGACATCAATTCAAACCAGGGATGTCAGTTTTGGTTAAATCTGCTTTCGACGGCCTGACACCCTTTAACCGCTACTAACCTTTTATATTTTACGAAAAAATGCAAAATGTGAAATAATAGAGGTGAAACTCTGTGTTCAGGGGAGTGTAACGCCTCATGCAGTTGTCCAATAGGGCAAGTGAGAAATAAATGTGATGTCTAATGTAAGGTCATCTGAAATTAAACTGTGTAATGGATCTCTGAAATGGAGCTTCTCCAGCTGAGCTGCTTGTGTGCGTCGGTCTCACCACCAAGCATTAAACAGAACTGAATGAAAAACTCTGAAATACTGGATACTATAGAGGTTAACTCTTAGGTTACTGATGTCGTACAAGACTTAAGTGGGATTTATACTTCTGCGTGGGCTCCTCCGTCGACGCCATAGCCTATACTACACCTCCACAGAAATGTAAGTACACCTCACAGTGACACAGACCTCCTGTTTATTTTTGTAAGCTAAAAAATATGAAACAAAGCTTTTATTTACTTTATCACTGATGAGAAACAATAAACAGTGAAGACAATAAAGCCTCCACAAAATAGCATGTTAAGTCTTGTACATGGTTTATCCTTACTTCATATAAGTAGAGGAAATCCCTAGGCTAATTTATACAATGTAAAATGCCATTGGCTTGTGCTAATAACGTTAGCATGTTATATTTGTTTGGAAACGTCTTTAGTATAAGACAGTTGTTTTGTCAGTGAACCTTGTGAGTTGTAATGGAGCTGAATTTTGTAACGTTACCTCTGTTAAATATTGCTGTTGTCCCTGGCTTCATATGAGTAGAGGAAAAGTCCGCTAGCCACTAGGCTAATTTATACAATATAAAATGCCATAGGCTTGTGCTAAAAACATTAGCATGTTGTATTTGTGGGGAAAATGTGTCCAGATAAAGACAAGTGTTTGTCTGTGAATGCTGCGAGTTATAGTGAAGCTGATTTGTGTACTTGTGTTTGAAATTGTCTCTATTAAGCCATGTTTAATGTGTGTTTAATGTGTGTTTTGAATCAACTAAACTTTACAGCACTTCACAGAAACCCAGCCGCCAACTAGTGTTTAGGAGGTGTAACTGCAGAGTGACACAGACACACCACCATACAAGTATAAATGCTGATGCACAGGTATAATTCTGCCTTTAATGTTACATTAAATATCTCTGGAATTACTTTCTCACTTGTATCTTATGGGTGTGATAGTGAAGATGGAGCTGATGGAGGATCCAGGGCAAACAGGACCAGCAGCTTCTCTCTAAGCTCAGTGATGCTTTTTTCATACCAATCAGAGGCTGTGTTCCTAAGTATTTTTCTGAGGCTGTGTTTCCTTAATGACTTCTCTTAATGACTGCCTGTCTGTGGCTATCAGGAGAGTAATGTTAACGGGCAAGTGGTTGAGATGGGCCCGACTGTGGTAATCCCCTCCCACAAGTTGGATGATGGTGCTGGTGTGTGACACAGTGGGTTTCTCTCGAGCTGTTCGCTTTACCTTTGATATTTAATTCAAACTGACAAAGAAAATAAGTTTAATATAGATCTATGGTGTTTTTGTGATAGGCCTAAAAATCTCCGCAGAGGTGAGGAAAAGGGGATAAGGAAACACAGAACAGGGGATTAAACATCAGATTACTTTTTTAAACCTCAACACAAACTGAAGCGTTAGTATGCATTTTAACTCGTCATAATTAATCTAATTTTGTCCAGTCCTGTCTCCTCATGCTCTCTGCTCTGCGCGCCCAAAAATTCAGTTGCTCACTTCATCACTTCTTCAAAAGTTTTTAACTCCTGTCACACAGCTGAGCCTTTACACAGCTGTAATTACACTGTCACTGGGCATCAACTCTGATCTGAATTACAGTGCGAGGGGCTTCTGTCTGCCCTTTCATTCAACCGCCCGTGCTCAATCCATTTTCCCGGACAGACAGAAAAAAAAAAGCCGCATTGCAGCCTGTCATCGAAGAAACGACAGGGGTTTGACGGCTGTGACAGTTCTCTGGGTCTCCTGCCCGTCACCCTAAACCCTCCACTGGCTGTCCGTCAACCTAACCCCTCCCTTGTCATCACAGCTCCGCCGTTCTGCAGATAATGCAACTTGTTAATTAGGCATGCAGTAGATTAATTAAACTGATACAAAGGTGTAGGTTCACTTGTCTTCGCCGTGCGGAGGAGTGTTGTCATTGCCAAGGTGAGAGGAGACAAACAAAGGCAGAGAATTAATGTGCACAGGATGGATTTTCTTACCTCCTGTGACTTTATATAACCTGATCCTGCTTTAGTGTTCTTTTTACAAGATACGTGAGAGGCGGCTGAAGACACCGACGGTCCTCTTTTGCCAATAAAGAGCTGGTTAAACTGAATTTAGGTCCTCCACCACTTTTCTATTGTAAATAGACAGTGACAGTGAAAAGAATGTGGAGTGAGGAAGATAAATGAAAAGCACTAAAGTGAAAGGCGGTGAAGGGAAAAGGGAAGAACAAGAGGGAGAAACATAAAGGATAAAAGTGCTGGAGTCAGTGTTTGGGACATAATCCCAGAAGCTCCAACCTCAAGTGCTGGCTTTAAACAACACAAATTTAACCCGGCAGTAAAAGGGGAGGAAAGAGAGCAAAGCGCTTGTTCTATCCGTCTCAATCCTCTCTTTAAAGCAGGACACGCGGCAGAAGCGAGCACAGGTGTGAGTGGCTCTGAGACTCGAGTCTGCCCCAGAAATGGGAAGCCTTAATCTCTGCTGACCCTCTCTATCATCATCCTCTGGGACCGCAGCCACTGTCAACATCCTCCATCATCAACACACAAACACACACGCATACTGAGATGAGAGAGTTCTCAGCATCTCCGTGTCTTCTGCCTTGCAGGATATTCATCATCACACCCTGTGCACACAGCTTTGATTCATGATCCAACAGTCATCAGAATTAGGCTTTAGTCCTCATGCCTGTTCCCCAACTCATCCTGGTTTGGAGGGCTGGTGTTATCCGCAGAGAGCTGTAGATTTTGTTAGATTAACAATCGATCAGATAACAATTTGTAGGCGATGCTTGTAGAGACAAGCCCACTGAGAACACAACTCTGTAGTTGCCTCAGCTTGATGCTGTGTTTTAGCCTCTTTCATCTGTCTTACATTTGTTAGGTGTCCGATACACGACACTCAGTGAATGCTAATGTTGCTCAATATCTGCTGTGTTACCAAATTTTGGACGCACTGAGTCAAACCACGTGGCACTGATTTGCTTTTCCTTTGTCAGTTTTAACATGCCATACCACGCCGAGCTGCACTGGAGCTGGACCTTCCTGCTCCTTCTCCAGAGAGGGGCCGACTGCGTGCCTGACTGTCTACAAGCGGGGAGCGGTAACGTCTTGCCCACAGCAGCCAAACTGACAACCCCCGTGTGTGAGACTCAACTCACATCTGTCTGTGCTGGACACCAAAGAGACAGATGTTTTTAGAAGTCTCTGTGAGTTCAGCTCTCAGTACTTTTGTAACTTATAACTGAGGTATAACTGTGGTTGCTGCTTCACAATAAAAGCGTCTACATACCAAAATAACACGGGACTTTTATTGTGAAGAATCTAAAGGAAATGAAATTTTTTTTATCACAGGATTAGTCATTTCTTGGCGGCTTTTCTTTCATAAAAACAAAGCTGCTAGCGCAAGGAGGAAGAGTATAAGCAGAAACTGTCACAGAGAGATGTTGATGAAGAGCTCTAAACAGGCTCTTACTGCACCTCTGCAAACAGTTCATCTACATCAGGTAAACTTTTATCTGCCCTGCTGTAATGGAGAAGCAAATCCCTGCTGCACTAGGATGGCAGGCCAATTCAAACCAAGCCAAACCAAGCCAGGACACGAGTGTGGAAGAAGGATAAAAGTTCTTGATTGCAGGTTAAAAGGTTCAGTGGGTAGCTTTTATATAAATAAAAAAATAACTTTTGCAAGAATCCACTGCACCTGAACGCTCAAACATTCAGAGTTAGCAGGAGTCTCCAACTCAGTGTTAATCAGTGCTCGTGCACACGCTGCGCCAGCCTCCTCCTCCCCACGCATGCTCTCACTCATTTAAGCTTTATATCTTCAGTCGGCTTCTGGAGGAGCTTTGCTAACACAATGCCTCAGAAACAACCACCAGCATTAAAGAAACTGCCCCATCCCTCCTTTGCCAACAACAGCGGACAAGTACACAAAGGAGGACCTGTGACGAAAAGCTTGCTTTCACTTTCACAGAAGAAGGTCATTGCTCGTCTTCTATTTCCTTGTATTTGCTGTGGACGCTGTTGTTGGCAGCACAGTGTGTGCATGAGCATTGACTGACACTGCGTTACAGACTCCTCCTGGCTTTGATTGGTTGTTTTCATTCAGGTGCAGAGTATTCTTGCAAATGCCATTAGGAGCACTAGAAGTGATTTTTTCACAGATTACCTGTCTCATGCACTACCGTCAGGATGTATTGACAGTTTCAGCAAATATGGCACAAAGTTATTTTTTTTTATAAAAGTTACCTACTGTAGCTTTGAGTCTTAAAATCAGTGAGAGTGAAAAGTAATCGACCATTTGGTGTAATCTGTCAGTGCAATCTCAAATGACCAATCTGGATGTTTTCTGACCTGCTGCCCCGATCAGTGCGATAAAGACAAAGAGGAAGGAAAGATTGTGGTCATTGCAAATACATTATCGCGATTTGATTAGGAGGTCCAAACATAAGCTATTAATTTCTTAAAACCCTGTTAATCGCGTGCTGCTATTTTCGCCGCTGCCTGTCTTTCAGAAGATATAGACGCCTGATACTGGGGCTTATACAGGTATCATAGGAATCCAGTGGTACCAAGCTAACTTCTAAGGAAGAGGGCTAAATAACGCTCCAAAGTTAGGCAAATTTTGGTGAGGGAAAAACAGCATGGCCATTTTCACAGAGGTTCCTTGACCTCCCACCTCAAGGTATCTGAATGACAATCGACTCTGTGGGTCCCACAAGTCTCCTGTTTATAGACATGTCCACTTTATGCCAGTCCCACACAGTTTTGGGCACAAACTATGCACTTTTTTGCAGTGTTTATTACAAATTTATGAGTAGAAAAACTTGACACACAGTGCTGAGCTGCATCTCAAATTGCTCTTCAGGTTTCCAGCTTTCAGGTGATATATATCACTACTGTGCGGCATATACTGCTGACCTGCTCCCCAAAAAGCTCCCTTGCCCCCTGCCAAAAAAACGCAAAAATGGGTCTACAGTATGTGGGTCTCACAGGGTTAACTGTATGCTGCAATTTTGTCTCTTTCATCGTTGGTGCAGTGCAGCACTGATTTGAAAGAAACACATTTTAAAGTTAGGCTCATAAAGTAAACTTCTTTGCATTCATTTGATTCCCAACCAAAACACTGTGGTAAGAATTGCCTCACCTTCTTAATATGGACCTCAAAACTGTTTTGACATGCAAAATTATGGAATTTTATTAAACCTGTGATTAAAAAAGTGTGATTAATTGCGATTAAGTATTGAAATCCAGCGATTAGACGTGATTAAAAAATGTAATCTTTTGACAGCCCCAATTTAAACAAACAGAACTTCTTGGTTTCTGACAGACTGACTTCATGGTGAAGATAAATGACTGTTGACAGAGACAGATTGGGAATGGGTTATCTCACCACCAACGCAGAACCAACTTTAAGAAAGTTTTAAATGGCTGAAAGTGAAATATTAAATAAAATAAAAAAAAAGACATATGTGTTTTTTGTGTACCCAAACTCTGCGCATGAACTTGTCATATCTTGTGCTTGTTGTGAAATATGAGGGGGCTACTGGATAGATAACCTGCTCCGTCTCTCTCTGTATCTCTCACGCCTGGGTGACAGCGTAATTTCTCCTCATCAAACCAAAGATGCAAAACTCTGCTGATGAGTGAGAAGAACTTGGCCCTGCTGCATCACCTTCATTAATTCACAGCACACCCATTCTCACAGCGACGCAAATTATGAGAAAAGGCAAAACAGATCGTGGGATTGCTGAGCTGAGCTGAGACAAACTGACATCAAAGATTGTGATTAACCCTTGAGAATGACAGGGATGGATGTCTGACACAACAAGAGCGGGCTGAGATTGTTCCGACACTTCAGAGAAATGACTGATGTGGAATAAGATGCGATGAAACTGAATTGAGATGCGTTTTTCCATTTTCCTCCGGGGGGTTTTAGCATCTGATCTAAAGTAACTGTCTCACACTGACAAGAAGATACAACGCTAACAATCAAATAATTCAATTACAACTGCCTCTGATTCAAAGAAAATCACTTAAATCTGTTTCAGAATAACTCGCTTTAAGTCAAGTACAATGTCTTACAAAGAGCAAAACCAAAAGCAGCAGAGTCAAGAAATTAACACTTGTAGAAAATAATGTGTGTTTAACAGACAAAAGGCTCAAAGTCAACAACACGGATGTCTTCCTTGACTCGTCTGATTTTGTTACGGCATTTTCAGTGATGTCGTTCCTATTTATAGTTTGTACTAAACCACTTCTCCCCGAAGAATGTTCGGTGTGGATCTCAAAGGTAATTTTTTTTTTTTTTTTTTCAAAAACAGGTCAGTGTAGCCCCATGTTTCAGGTCATCGTTGAGCTCGGAGGGGAGTAACTGGGTCGAGTTAGAGGGTCGGTGAGAGACAGACGAGAAAGGAAAACAGAGAGAGGAAAGTAAAAAGAGTACAAAGGGATTTGTTGTTGTCCCGGTGACGCCTGGCAGCACTTTGACAGGCCTCAGAGTTGACTATGATACAGGCTGACTCGGAGAGCCAGGGGTGGAGCAAAGGGCAGGGCAGTGCAGTGCAGGGAGGGGAGGGGGGGCTTGGGCTGAGAGTTTTGAGCTGGAAGGTGTGAAAGAGTGTTTGGGGAAATGGGGCGAGGAGAGGAAGGGACGACAGGGAGACAGGCAAACCGCAGTTGGCAGCAGAGGAGAAAAAGGAAAGGGGGTGGGTGGGTTTTTTTTTTTTGGTTCAGACGTGGGCGCGGTTGTGGCCCAGCTCTCCTCCGTGGTGGCCTCCCTCTCTGTGGCCGTGCCTCTTGTGCTTCCTGCGCTCCCTCCTGCCCTTGTGGTGGTGGCGCCGGTAGCGGTGGGCTCGTCGGGCTGGTGGAGCAAACAGAGCGGAATAGAGAGATGGTGAGATAAAAGAAAAAAAGGGCAGGCGATTTATTAAAGAAGCCGGTCAGAAAGAGCGGAAAACTGATGTAAGAGGAAGATGAATCACTGACAAGCATCGGAAGCATTCAGACAGATAGTCAGAGGGAGGTGAAAGCAGGTAAGAGACCAGAGAAAATGGGATCAAAAAGCAGGAAGGTCAAAACTGCGTGTTCTCTGTAGAAGGTTTAGCTGCTTCCACCACGCTGAGGGAATCTGTTTTATCTCACACTCAGTACACTGGGCGCCTTTAGCAAGAGCACACTGAGCTAGCCACCCACTCAGCCTCAGTGTAAGCTCATTCCTGGGGTGTACTGCCAAATTAGGTTGCTCTGTCCCTTTCTGGATTTTGCCAACAAAGACATGTCATCTGCAATGAGTGATAACGACACCATAACTCTGGGCCATAAAAACAACTCTGTCCAAAGATAAAGAGTCGAAAGGAAAATATATATATTTTTTATCACTTTCAACAGAAGCTACATTATTTTAGCATTTCATCATTACTGTCACATTGTGAGCTGAGAGAAATGAAATATAAGGCTTGGTTTGTAGAATATTTATATATATCAACCTTTTATATCTCCCCCTGAAGAAGAAAGAAATTATGCTGAAAAGTTACATTTATTCTGTCTATTCTGTCACAGTCGGAGTGAGTCCTTTAAAATCATTGTAGGAATGATAACGTTTATTTTAAGGCTCAGAGGAGATAAGGTGTGTGAAGGCTGCATAATAAAAGGCTGTTATCACAGTGTGGCCCTGCTGGGCACAGGCCCAGGGGCCCAAAGTGTCAGGGACGTCCCTGGCCTTCACCTGCAAAATGTCACCCAAATAAACAGGAAACTTTGGTATTTTTCAACCTGGACAGTGATTTCCCATGTCCTGTGTGTGTAGGTGACTAACGGAGACAACTTTTTTTAAAATTGGTCCGGCAGCAGCGAAAGAGACGGCAATGTAATCCCTACAGGCAACTGTGCACCGTCAATCTACATCCACTAAAAGTGCCCGTTCTGCCACTGACAGGCTCAGATTGTTATTACAAATGTCTCAGAACATTACAAAAAGGACACCACAGAGCAATGAGACGTTTTTCCTCACCTGAAACTGGTCTTTTTGTTATTGTGACCAAGTCTCAAGGTGACTTGTTGCAGGAAAAAAATGAGGTGGAGAGAGGAGAGCCACTGAGAGTTTGTTGTGTTGTAGTACAGAAAGCGTAGCATAGTGTTATCTAAAAGATTTTCAATGTCATGCCTGAATACCTTTCTGATTTATACAGTCTGAGATTTCAGAATGAGACTGCTCTTTCAGCAAGACTTGGTTACACATACTAACACACAGATCTGATCAGCAAATGGCAAGGACATTTCTCTGTAGAATTCTTTCTGTAACATTGTCACACAATTATAATAACCATCTGATGCTGTCGGTTAAAAAAACACTTAAGTGGACGTAAACTGACAGTGCCAATTGTCCTGAGTGGTTACAGTGCAGCTTGTTTCGCTGCTGCAGTGCTCTCGCTCAATACTGGACCAATTTTAATAATTGTTGTCTTGAGTCGTCAATTAGACACAAAAACTTACAAAAATATACGATGGGTCCTGGCTCAAAAATAACGAAGTTTCTCTTTGCCACGTACTGACTAGGAAAAGATTCAAAATGAACATAAAGAGACACAAAAAGACCACAAAGAGATGCAAAGGGACTGCAAATACACACAAAATAGCTACAAAAATGGGCAAAACAACCACAAAGAACTACAAGGTGACACAAAAGGACTACAAAGAGGCACAGAACAACTACAAGGTGACATAAAATGAAAAAAAGGCACAAAAGGACTTCATTAAGACACAAAACAACTGCAAAAAGATGCAAAACAACCACTAAGAGACACAAAAGGACTACAATGACACATGAAACAAACACAAGGTGACACAAATTGACAAAAAAGGCACAAAATGACTTCATTAAGACACAAAACGACTTCAAAAAGACGCAAAACAACCACAAGGAGACACAAAAGGACTACAGTAACATGCACAACAAACACAAGGTGACACAAAATGACACAAAATGACAAAAAAGGCACAGAATTACTTCATTAAGACACAAAACAACTACAAAAAGACGCAAAATGACAAAAAGAGGCACAAAATTACTTCATTAAGACAAAAAATGACTAGAAAAAGACACAAAACAACTACAAAGAGACACAAAACAAACAAGGTGACACAAAGTGACAAAAAAGGCACAAAATGACCTCATTAAGACACAAAACGACTTCAAAAAGATGCAAAACAACCACAAAGAGACACAACAGGGCTACAAAAAGACAAAACAATTCAAGGTGACACAAAACAACCACAAAGAGACACACAACGACTACAAGGGGACACAAAAGGACTACAAAGTGACACAAAATAACAAAAAAAGGCACATAATTACTTCATTACGACACGAAACAATACTGTGATACAGAACTACCACAATGTCTGTGTGTCTTGTTCTTATGTAGGAAGGTAGCGGGGCCCTTTGCATTACTGTGCCCAGGGGCCCATTGTCTCATAATCTGCCCATGACTATTATAATTGATTTTAGATCCTAAATTGCACCAAAATAAAAGGTGGCTTCAAATATGAATGAAAGACTGACATAATGTCACTCCAACTAAAAAACCCCAATAAGAACAAATGTGAGAATATTTGCTGCACTCACACAAGTGTTTTACTCTTAATGCACATTAGCTCATGTATGATACGAAGTATAAACGTCATATTTCAGTTTCAGTTTTTAGCACACATCCTCTGTATTCAATAAACGGTTAACCGGTTGCAAAAAAAAAAAACAGTTTTGAAAAGTATGAACCCCCCCCCCCACCTCAAGCATAAAACACTTCAAAGGAGACCCTACCACTTCTAAGTAAGCCCTGGGGATTTCATTTAGTCTGCAACCACAGTAATCTTTCTGCTCGCAATTATTAATAATGAGAGTGGGGATGGCGAGCCTGAACGCGGATGGTGACAGCAGCTCCTGGGGGTAGCTAATGTAGGAGGTTTGTCTCACGGACCTATGGTGGAGTGCATGCTAAAAATAAGAAAATGTAAATGTGAAAATGACCTAACAAATGGAAATACTGCTTTAAGTCTTGTTGTCTGCCGGTCTGCTCTGTGAAAATCCTGTCGTGTAAAAACTTACATTTTATGCAGATGATTTTAGGCCGGTCCCACTTGCCGTTGGCACGACACTTAGCAGTGGGCACGTGGCGCTGCAGGAAGCCTTCGGCGCACTGGTAGCGCGCTACAGAGTGGATATCATAGTGGGAGCGCTTCCGACCAATCAGGAAGGCATTCTCCACAGTGGGTGGGGCTCCGCAAAGTACTGTAGGGGGAAAGACAGAGACAGCACACCACAGAATATGAATCAGATGGTACTCTTCTTTTTAGTTTCACAATCTCTTGTGTGATAAATATGTATCTAATATTAATGAGTTTTACCTGGATTCACCTTATCAGTGTGTGTGATTACAACAGTTTAATGCCCCTGATGGTTTCTGTATTCAGTGTGTGTGTGTGACTTATGACATCTATCAGAAAACCACTCACAGCACAAACATCAAAATGTGGATTTAGTGTCTGCAGGACAACGTGTCTGTCCAAGTCTGGCAAGTGAGTGGGCGGCTGTCAAAGCAACACTGCGTTTCAGACACATAAAGAGTGGAATGAGAAAAAATGTTTACACAAGCTGAGATGGAGAGAGGACTGACATTCCGGTCAGAGACTGACAGGATGGACAAGCCTCAGGGATGCACTCAAACAACTTCACAGATATTTTAACTCCCCTGTCAGAGCGGTGCCAGTCTCTCCGGTGGAGGCAGCAGGTGAATGCGCTGCAACTCTGACACTCCCTACATGGCAGCTCCGTCACTCAGCAGAATGTGTAGCAAAAGTTTTGAGTTTATTGTCACCACCTTGAATCGCCATTTTATCCATGATAATCTTCGATCTCAGATTAGCTAGGTGGACAATATAGCTGTTAGTCATCACTGATCACAGCTGCTGAACCATTTATCAAACAGTCAGAGGTGACAGAAGCTCTACAGCTGGTTCAGTGCACTGCTGAGGAGATTATAACTGAGAGACAGGCGGGCTTGTAACACTGAAATACTAGCTATGGTTTATAATCTGTACTGCAGTGGCTCCAAAACTTTCTGTCATCTTTATCAACTGCTATAAGCTCTGTTTGGGAAAACTAGTCACATAAAGTGCCAAGATAAATTTTATTGGAAAGAATTATCAAGGACACGCTGGACTTGGGCAGAGGAAGCATGTATGGACAAATTACAACAAAAGTGCCCTCTTGGATGCCTCTATGGTAGATAAAACATGATACAATGGCCTCTAGGGTGCCCTTCCAGTGGAGAAAACATAATGTGTCCCCTTGGGTGCTCTTCCAGTGGAGAAAACCTGATGAGGTGCCTCTAGGGTGCCCTTGAAGTGGAGAGACAGGATGATGTGCCCTACATGTCGCAGTGCCCTTTAGGTTGCTTTTTATGTTAAGTAAACATGATAATGTGTCCTCTAGAGTGTACTTCCAATAGAGAAAACGTGATGAAGCGGCCTCTAGGGTATACTTCCAGTGGAGAAAACATGATGCAGTACCCTTCAAGGTGCCCTTCTGGTGAAGACAATGGGATGAGGTGCCCTCTAGGGTGTACTTCCAGCGGAGAAAACATGACACAGTGCCCTTTAGGGTGCCCTTCCAGTGGAGAAAATGTGATGCAGTGCATTCTAGGGTGTACTTTCAGTGGAAAAAACATGACGCAATGCCCTTTAGGGTGCCCTTCCAGTGGAGAAACCATGACACAATGCCCCTCCAGTGGAGAAAATGTGATGAAGTGCCCTCCAGGGTGACCTTGCAGTGGAGAAAACATGACGCAGTGCCCATCCAGTGGAGAAAATGGGATTAAGTGCCCTCCAGGGTGACCTTCCAGTGGAGAAACCATGACGCAGTGCCCTTCCAGTGGAGAAAATGTGATGAAGTGCCCTCTGGGATGCCCTTGCAGTGGAGAAAACATGATGCAGTGCCCTTCCAGTGGAGAAAATGTGATGAAGTGCCATCTAGGATGCTCCTCCAGCGAGGAAAACATGATAAGGTGTCCTCTAAGATGTACTTCCATTAAAGAAAACGTGATGAAGTGGCCTCTAGGGTGTACTTCCAGTGGAGAAAACATGACAGTGTCCTCTAAGGTGCCCTTACAGTAGAAAAAACATGATGAAGTGCCCTCTAGGGTGCCCTTCCAGTGGAGAAAACATGATAGAATAGGATAGAAAGCCTTTATTGTCATTGCACATTAACAATGATGCTGACTATACAACGAAATTGCGGGGGCGACTTCTAAGGTGCAGACGAGAAATACAGATAATAATTGCGTTTGCATAGCAAACAACATTTGTGCAACAGGATTGTTGCCTAACACAAGACAATAAATACACACCATATAAAATAAGTAGCACGCAATGTAAAATAAGTAGCAGTGCCCTTTAGGGTGCAGGTGTCCTTCCACTGAAAACAACGTGATGAAGTGTTCCTAGGGTGCCTTTCCAGTGGAGAAAACATGATTAAGTGTCCTCTAGGGTGCCCTTAAAGAGTAAAAACATGATGAAATGCTCTATTGGGTGTCCTTAAATGAAGAAAACATAATGTGTGTGCCCTCTGGGTGGCCTTTAAATTGAGCACACTGGTGGCCCAATGTGTGCAGCTGGCCCTTTTGGTTTTCCTTTTGGAGTCCGCCACTGCAAGAACGTGAACTGTATGCTTCTTTCCTCACATTTTCCATTAGTTTCTGCTAAAACTGTTGCCATATTTACAGGGAGCTCAAGAGGAAAATAAGCTTCTTTATATTTGGATTTGACTGATGTGTTTGTTTGATGAGCATCCCCAGTTTTCTTTTTCTTCCTTGTCGAAGGTCTGTCCATATTTACATGACATTCTGCTTCCTAAATAAATGATGCCAACCTGAATCTTGATAGCCTTGCTACAATGACAGCATTTTTTTTTGTCATTCCAAGAATGATTTTGAATCATAAAGCGTTTTTATCACAGCAGAGCAGACATTTGGCTTATAATAGCCGGAAAGCGAATAATGTTAACGATGTCCCTGTTCTATCCATTACCTAAATGCAATGCAGGAAATAATCAAGTCAACAGTTACACCTGTGTTTGCTTATCGAATGTCTGCTGTGAAAAAAAGGTTTTTTGAACTTCAGTTTCCCTCCACATATTTCCCTCTGCTATGGTCGTGTAACGGAGACGCTTTTCAGTGTGTATCACCTGTTAAAAGTGGGCACCAAAGTACTGTGACTGTGCTTGTTCTGTGTTTGTGAGGGCTCCTGCAGTGCCGTTAATTCATTACACCATGGGGCTGAAGTCAACGTGTCTATTATTTGTCAGTCCTTGAAAAAAAAAATTGTAACAAAGCAACAAAATCAGGCTTTCTGCTATAAAACAAACAGGTCACCAAACTGTCACAGGTATTCACACTGATTATCAAACTGAACTATTCATTAAATGTGTTTTGTGTGGATTTTTTTCAATTATGATGTCCAAAAACAATTCTGGATCTTTTGAAGCTGCAGCTTGAGCTCTTTTCAGAGAGAGAATGAAGCGTTGTTTAATAGTCTGAAGGGTTAAAGGTTATGGAAATTTGGATGAAGTGAGGTCGAGGCTGCCCCAATCAATGGTACCTAGTTTGCCAACACCAGTAACAATTGATTCCACTCCCTGAATGTGATTTACACACTTCAGTGGTTAAAGCGGTCATGAGAGGACTTAATCAGCAATCAAAAAATGTTTACAAACCCTCTTAATCCCCTTGTCCTTGTCCTAATACCTCTTAAATTCTTAATAAGGGAAAGCAATGCCATTAACTCTGATGAAAGGTTTAATGCCACATTTACAGTTTAATGTCTTGTGGAAGGAAGGGGCAAAAAGCCCTTTCCTCCTCACTTGAGACGATCACACACTCAACACAAACGGGAGGCTAAAAGGTGGTTTTTCCATTAGCCCTCACCTATGTACACTGCTGAATGATTTCTCACAGCGGGACTTTGCGGCAAGTGAAGTCAGAATGTATTGAAGTAGGGATAAAAGAAAATGTCACTAAACTCAGTGAAGGCAAATGGAGCCGTGACTTTATTGGAGACGCTGTAAGTCAGAAAAAGGTCTTTTGCAGAATAAAGCCTGTAGGACGTACGGGGCTGCTGCTGAGAGAGAGGAACTAGGTTTCTTGGAAAAGTCCCATAAAAAATGTACTTTTCACGACACTGACGCTGCTTCTCAATCTTTTAAGCAGTAACTTAAATCTTTGAAACACAAGTGTGGATTTTTGGTAAACCACTGATTGTTGAGGACTAAACATTCAGCCACTCCTGGCATCTCTGTGTGTGTCTGATAACAGATGAGTCACACACACTGTCAGACTATAATTTTGCTTACATGATTAGATCGGCTTATTGAAACTCAACATAATATCCACACTCCCTCCTGTTGTGGGTTGCTACAGGCAGATTTTGAAGTTCCCAATACTCTCAAGGTGCTGGCTATGGTTAAAGCTGCACTAATCAATACTTTGATGGAGTGTAATGTGGAATCTGTCCAGATTTTGCTGGAGAGAGTGGAATACGATTGCTAACTGTGGAGCTGAGAGACGCATTAAAATAGCTAAGAAAGCAGGGAGCAAAAAAGGATGCTCATTTTAAGTGTCTGGACCACAGCTTGGAAGATGAACAAATGGTGAAGTTAGAAGAAGAGAAGAATTGAAGAAGTGTGGGTGAAGAGATGGAAACAAAAGAGGCGGAGACGGAGAAGAGAGCCTGAAGACGAAGAGAAAATAAGAGAGGAAGCTGAAGAGGAGAGATGATTCACTTGTACAGAGAAAAAAACAAGTGGAGATTTTTCTCAGCATAATGATGTAGCCTTGCTGATATTCAAAAACTAGAAAAAAGAATATACATAACTGTATGTGAAGCTTACAGAGGACAAAGGTCACAATTTGGAGCAGCTGATTTAACATATTTTAGTTTAGCCGACATTAAAAGCTGAGAGGACAACGCATTCTCGGTCCTAACTCAAATACTGACGCTTAGTCAGTGGCTCTACGTGTTAAACTGTGACGTTCTGGTTCCACTAACATTGTTTTAAGATAGACGTCTGATATAGATTCTTTTGTGCTGACGCTGCTGGTTGATAATATTTTGCACAATGTTCAATATCTTTAAATCTGACCACAGAAAGTATTCACTGTTATTTCAGAGAGCTGTATTCTGGTCAGGACAGAAAAGCCTCTGAGGCAGCATTTTACATGAAGTATCTACTCGCTGTTCAACTTGCTCCTGAAACCTCTCAGCCTTTATATGTGCATCAATATTAGGTGTGCAAAGTCATCTAGTGGGCCGGATTGGACCCTTTATAGGGCCGGTTCTGGCCCCTGGACCGTATGTTTGACACCCCTACTCTAGGGACTTGTTCAGACTATCAGTCCAAACCATATCCAGATTGTATCCAGATTGATTTTGCCAAAGTCTGGACAGCAAAAAAACACACGAAGAGCGATTTTTGCATATTGGATCCAAGCCACATTCGGAGGTGGTTTGAAGTGCAATTCCAATCAGATTTCTACAGACGCATCTCTGTCCAGACACTCTGGCAGCTCAAATCAGATTTCAAAGTGTCTTTAGTGTAATGTTTCTGTATCCCTGAAACAGAGCTTTTTTCAGCTGAGCTGTGTGCATGAGTCTGTCTCACTCTATTGTCTCACCACCAAGTGTACAACAGGACTGATGGGAAAATCTGACATATCTGGACACTATAGGAGTTAACTCTGGTTGACGATGTCATATACAACATTGGCTCCCAACTGATCCAGCCACGAGGCTCCGGTTTTCCCCTCAGTCATTAGTTCAAGGTCCACACAGTTACATATATTCAGCGTCATACTTGCTTTGGCCATGCTATCGAGCTAGTTTGCTGTCTGTCAAGTAGCTGTCCATTATTCCCTCACTCAAAAGCAGGTAAGGGCACTTCAAACATGCAGTCTGAACATAAACCAAGTCCTCCCTCCGGCATCAACTATAGAAGCTCAGGGATGGCGTGTCAATTTGACCTTGTGTCGTGTCTTCTGCTTTCAGTAGTAGTTTCTGCTCGTTAAATGCAGATAGGTTCTCTCCTCATGTGTCATGCCTGGTTTTAGAGGCCGTTTACACGTCGCCGGCTATTTTCATAAACGGACATTTCACCATCTCCGTTTTCAAAAAGATCTTCGTTAACACTTACCCGTGTATATATACACAAGAGCATGCCAAACCTGTAGGTGGCAGTGTAATGAGAGGCTCAAGCCTTCCATGTATCTGTTGTCACCATAGCAACATAGGTCGCACTTTTGACACAGGCGCAACTTCCGGCGCATGTTGTGACGTTGGCTGCCTATAACTCCGTTTATCTCCGTTTATCTCAGTTTACATGCAAACGCGCAACCGGAGTTTTCCAAAATCTCCACTCTGGCCGGAGTTTTTAGAAAGACTCGTTTTCAGAGGAGAAATCTCCGTTTGCGTGTAAACGAAGGGCACAAACGAAGGAAGATGTCTCCGTTTATCAAAATCACCGTGTACGTGTAAACGGCCTCTTACTTTCTGTCTTTGTGTGTTTTCCCGCCTGTTTTCTATCACACCTGTCCTCCATCAGTCTCGTTAGTCTCTCCCTGTTCCCTGAGTCTTCCCTTCACACCTGTTCTGTATTAGTCTTGTTTGCTCCATGCCAGTGTTCCCCATCACACCCTTATTGCCAGGCAATCCCCATTTCCCTACTTTTGCCTGTGTCCACCTACTCCAGCTGTGTCTTGTTCTTGTGATTCGTTTTCTATGTGTATATACCTGTGTGTTTCCCTTTGTTTATCCTGGCGTCATTTCCTGTCTGATTTCCCGTGGTACATTTTGAATTTCTTCCCTGATTTCATCCCTGTGTTCAGTGTACTTCCCTGGTTTGTTTCAGTTTAGTTTTGGCTCTCCTTTTTTTTTGACTTTGTGTTTTGTTGCCTGCCTGTTTGAAGGATTTTTTTTTTTACCAGCATAAAGCTCACTTTTTCTTTAATCTTTCAGCCTGCCTACTGCTTTATTAGAATCCTTTCTGAACTGATACATGACAACAGGGGTCTGTGGAGTGAAAGTGTGGAGCTTGTTTGGCCCATCCACCTACCTCCGCCTGCCCTTTGCAGACTTTCTCTGTCTTTATACTACAGCAATTGCTCAGGGCGCCAAAAAAACGCCGCCCACTGTGTCTCATACCACCGCCAATGGGGTGCCTAAGTGCATCTGTATTTGATGCCGAGGACCACTGACCAAGTGTCTGTTTTTGATGAGCTGAAAGTGAGACCTGGTTGGAGAAGTTACTCCTACATGCAGGTTATATGCAGTATGTGTGCTTTAGCTCTATACTTGAAAGCAGCATGTTTCTAGAGGTATTTTCTGTCACTGTGTGCCTGTGTCTGTGTGGCGGGGGGTAGTCAGTGTGAGTTAGCGGCGTGTGGAGAGCTGCAGACAGTTAGATGCTGGTTCCTCTCAGCACTCCTCCATGGCCTCAAAGCATCCGCACACCTACTGGCAATCCTGTTACAGTGAATCAGAGAGACATGAAAGTGTGTGTGCATTCCCACAGAAAAACTACTGGGAGCCGGTCTCACATGGAAACAGTAGATGTGGACAGATTCAGTCACGTTTATTAAATAACAAACTGCAGGAGTTGTTTGTGTGGATGTTTGGTGAGGTGCCACTGACAACCCAGACCACCTGACAGATAGAGAGATAGAAAACAGTGATGCTTTAGGGTACTGTAGATCAAGCAGCGATTAGTATGAAGTTGTAAAATAAGAATATGTTAAAGACAAAGACCAAGAATATATGTCGGATTTCTAAAAACTTTATTAAAATCACGGAGCAAAGTCCAAGGCTCTTTTCAAAGCACACATTTTGACGTCATAACAACAGCACAGGTTTCACAATTAAGGCCTAGAAAATGTGGAAAATGTAGATTTTTTAATGTGTTTTGGGCTTTTGTTCGCACAAAAACTGCATTTTATGAAAACAGACCTTTTGTAAAACTCCATCCAGGGTGAAGATTTTCAGAAACTCCATTTTCAATATTGACATGCAGACAGGTAAAATTTAATTTTTGGCTTGCATTCTTAGAGAGTGCACCGTTATCTCCTTCATGAGGCATCACAAATGAGGTGACATTTTTTTGCAGTGGCAGTCATGGCCAAAATAGTGCTGGCTCTAACCTTGGTAACACGTTTTTTTTTTTTTTTTTTACATGTTTGCACATAAATGTACAGTTACTTTTTCACTAAACTGAAGAACAGAAGGGTCAGAATGCGCTACGGAGGTCACTGCTACAGGTAGCATTCTGGTAATAGTGTTTTTCAGGCTTCTAACTGGGCAACTTATTTGCCCTCTTCTTTGTGTGGCTTTTGGGTTAGGATCATATGGCTGGATGGTTTGGCATGCATTTTCATTTGAACACATATGTTTATGACGGGTGGTATGGTGGGGCAGTGGTTACCAGTGTCATCTCACAGCAAGAAGGTTCCTTGTTCAAACCCAGGGGGCTGGAACCCTGGGGTAGGAATTGCATGTTCTCCCCGTGTCAGTCTGGGTTTTTCCGGGTACTCCAGTTTCCTCCCACAGTCCAATGACATGCAGGCTAGGCTAAGTGGTAGTCTCGCTCACGAGATCTCAAGAAAAGGAAGGTCTGGCTGGGCCGACTCTCACTTTGAGATTGGAGAAAAAAACGCCCTGGCTGCTTGTACTTCTTTCAACCAATCACAATCGTTCTGGGCGGTGCCACAGCAACGGTGCTCTTGCAAAAATATTGCCGGGGGGAAACAGGTTTTGGTGTAACATGCCCACAAAAATATCACCTACAGGACGTGAACCATGGCAGAAAAATGGCTACATCCTCACAAGATCAAACACTGCAAAAGTTAGTAAAGGACGTGTTGAAAACGGTTGAAAACTGCTACACAACCGGAGATGGTAGGGCGAGACTTCAGCGGGTGGCTCGTTCCTCCCAATGAGAGGCTGATCTCTGCAGCGAACTTCCGCCCACTCAGACTAGGCTAAGTGGTGACACTAAATTGCCTGTAGGTGTGAATGTGAACAGTCTGGTGACCTGTCCAGAGTGTACCCTGCCTTCTCACCCAATGTCAGGTGGGATAAGCAGTTACTGAAATGAATGAATGTTTACATGACGTTGCTTATGTGGCTTTTTTTTTTTTTTTGGAGGGCAAAGGAGGAAAAAAAAAAAACGGATTTCAAACATACCCGTATACATGTGGACTAGGCCTTACACTAACAATGGCTCACTGAAACCGAACTGGCACACCTAAATCAATTGCAGCCCAACAGTTAAATAAAGCTAAAGCTAGGACTCGTTAGCTTAACTTAGCATAAAGAAAGTTCATGTGTTGGTCCAACACCTCTGAATAGTAATCCAACTCTACAGGAAGTCACTACCCCTTGGTGTTGTTTGGCAAGAAAAAGTAACAGCATGTAACATCCCATGAAATCATATTATATCCAGATAAAATAATAAAGATATAATGTCTTAATTAGTGAGCTGTAGAGGTGCTGATTTGTGAACATTAAACAGAGCCAGACTTGCTGTTTCCCTCTGCTTTCCGTCTTTATGCTAAGCTAAGCTAATAGACTTCAGCTTAGGCACAAGAGTACTATCACTACTTTCATCTAACTCTCAACAAGAAAGCATATTCCCCAAAATGTAGTGATTTCAAACTATTCCTTTATTTAATATTAGTTGTATCTGTGTTTGGCAAGTTTTTTCTTTTTTTTGTACTGAATCAACATTCCTACAGAAAACCTCTGGTCAAAGATTTATGTGAGCTGGAAAGCAGTGCAGTGCAGAGAAAGAGCAGCTCCTTGGAGGTTTGGTGGCTTGTGGACTTCTGCTCTGTCCCTGCACACACCTCCCTGTGGAGGATGTAACTATCTGTAGCAGCGGTGTCTTCAAAATGATACGACAGGATCCCTGTGGGAAGGTGTGTGGCTGCTGTGGTGGAGTTGGTAAAGAGGACCTTTCTGGCCTCCCTCCTTTCCTTCCTGTCTGTGACTGGACAGATTCATCTTGAGCACTAAACACAAATAAAAATATGGATTATTATTACATTGGATATATATATATAAAAGTTCTCAGTGAAACACAGGGGGAGTGTGTGCACGTATTCAGCAGAAACACACATATACCCTCCTTCCCCTGTGGCTTCCTCACATGCCGGTGAACCTGTCTTTCCCCCACTAGTCCCTTCTGAACTGAAATGTCAATTGCTTGAGGGGATTGTGCACTACACTAGCTCTACACACATCCTTCACAGCTCCATGCACACACACACACAGCTGCAAACATGCACAGTAGCTGGTCGGGTAATTCATATCGAAATAAAAATAGCTTCCCTCCTTACTTTCAAAATACATTCCGGCAGTGACAGTTTTACTCTACACAATGTGTATCCAACAATGATTACATTACATGCCAATGGACAAATCAACTGCTAAAGGCACTGACAACAGCCTATCATCTCCCAAAGCACTCTGAGAGCGCGCTGAGTATGTCATGCAAAATTAGATTTCCTGTCTCTGTACATAATAACCCATCAAAATATTGGAACAATTTCATAATACTTACATGTCCTGTTGTGGTAAATTCCCTCTCGTCCTCGCTGGAAGAGCTCAGAGGCAGAAGACAGCGTGACTCTCTCGTCAGCTGAATTCAAATGTAAGCGTAAAACTTGGTCTGTGCCAACTTTATTCATTACATCTATTTTTCTCCTTGTGAAATACAAAAGGCCTCTTGTATTTCACATCTTTTTGCATTGTTTTTTGTCCCGAAAAATTAACAGATTCATTACAGGATGGGGCGTCGGTGGCTTAGTGGTAGAGCAGGTGCCCCATATACAAGGATGTTGCCGCAGCGGCCCGGGTTCGACTCCAGCCTGTGGCCCTTTGCTGCATGTCACTCCCTCTCTCTCTCCCCCTTTCACACTTGTCTGTCCTATCCATTAAAGGCTAAAAATGCCCCAAAAAACATCTTAAAAAAAAAAAAGATTTGTTACAGGATGATGGATGTCAAGCTATTGAAAGCAAAATCAACCAAAATTGACAATTATACGCTCAAAGTAAAGATTTTTGGCAATTTTTGAAGTAGGAAATCAGAAGCCGTGACCAATCAGCAAGTTTAACACGTTCAACAGTATGTGTGATTAATGATTGCAGGCTTGTGTGAGCTGGCTGTACAAATAATACGGGTGATGAGTCGCTCTCTTTCCCCGAGATCTGACCATCGTCTCATCTCTTTTCAGTAATATGACAAAAATATCACCACCATCTGCATGACACACCACCCGGACTGGCCCCTGGGCAACTGATTGAGATGTCCGATAGGCTCGCATAGTGCTGTTATCGCCTAATCAGGCCCAGAGACTGCTGATGAGCAGGCAGACAGATCACATTTGAGCTGTGAGCGTTGGAAAGCGGGCGGAGAATACTCAGCGTGGAGCTGACAAACTCCACTGATAAGACAAGACATTACATGGGGTTACTCAGTATGAAAGAAGAGGCTGTCGGGGAGGCGGGGGGAAGATGAAAAGACGCTGGTGATTGTAGCTGACTGATTAAGGTCAGAGGTGGGCTGGATTCTGGGGACTTGTGACAGTGTGCATCAGAGGTGGTGCAACACCTTGCTTGTGAGGGAAATACTTCTCCTCTCATACAAGAGTGGAGCAGGGTGTTTCAGGAGACGTGCTCGTTGCCTGGAGCTTTAGAAGTACGCTCTCCACGCTTGTGGCCTGTGATGACAAACCATCTGTTAAAGCACAATTAATTGGCTTACATTAACATAATGACCATCGGTAAGGCCTTTAACGCTTTTATGTTACGGCTCATCCAATATTCAGTGATGATGAGGAACAATGACACAATTTCATTTAGCTCTACAAGGTACTATAGGTTAGACACACTCCGTAGGGGCACCCTCACAGTTAAGGTTAACACGAATCTGAAGTTCCTTGGTTCGACCCTGCTTCGGGACTTTTGTTACATCTCATTCTCCTTTATTTCCTGTCATCTCTCTACTGTCTGTAATAAAGCCTTAAAACCCCACAAAATACTTCAAATCTACCAAGATTTAATTTAGTGAAATTTTGTGCTGACTAATACCCTCATCTACCATCAACATATCCATTTTTGAGCTGAAAAAGTTACTTGCTGAAAGTGAAAAATAAGAAACATTTATCAAGCGACTTCACACCCACTTACAGCTTAGGAATAACCTTTAAAGGGGGAACATCGGCTAAATTAAGCATTCCAGTATGTTATTTCCATGGTGTAGGAAAGTTCAATCAATATTTGTGAACCTGAACTACTCTCTCTCAAAGCTAGACACCAGAGAAGTCTCAGACTTGTGATGGATAAAGTCTGGAGCTGCTCCAGATCAGGGATCCTGATTTTGTGGTTGTTTTTGTTTTTTATACCGAAATGAGCTTTATTCTGTTGTAGTGTTCTTAAACACAGAAAATGGCAGTTGTGAAAACATGCTGTGATGTAACCACACGTGTTCACACTATTAATTAACGCCTCCTAAAAGTACTTGTTTTTGCCACTGACAGGCTCTGACTGAGCGTCTGACAACATTATGGAAAGGATTCCTAGAGATCGACCTTTTTGTCAAAGAGTAAGATCCTAACCTCTCGAACACGCCGATGTCCTCGCTCCCCCCTCCTCTGTTAAATGGCATCTCTCAGGCGCACTACGTCATCAAACCATGTGATGTTTGGTATTGCCGGATTCAGGAAGCTCTCGACTTTTCAAAAATAACATCGTTTTTCTTCTGTTTCTTATGTATTTCGCACCAGAGCAGCCTAAACACAAAAAAAACAAAAACAAAACAAAATCGCGATGAGTGGTGACAAGTCATGTCATGCCGTTTTTCGACGGGAAATGTTAAAGGATTACTCACGATCTTATGTGGAGCTGTTAGCAGGCACGTAGCTGGTTTATAAAAGGTAAGAGTCTCACTCCTACCACTATTTTTGGCTGAGATATACCATCTAGTAAGTGGGATCATAACTTTCACGTTTCATTTGGCTTTATTTGGTGATATTTTATGGTGTTTCTGTGTCAAAAACAACATCAGCTATCATAATCACACATGATTCCAATAAGGTACAATGTCTGAAGCTGGCTGAGTGTTGTTTGATCACTGATAGTACTGTTTTGAAGCCAAGTGACCAACTTGTCTTTTGGAGCTCCGCCTGGATCTTTTCATGGAAAAAACACTGTAGAATGGTCATACTTTGAGCAATCTTCTTCAAATTTGAAACACATGTTCACTGATAGTGTGCCTACCTGCTCAGATGAAGCCACAGACAGTTATTCATCCTGAAAAACATTTTTTTATTTTATTTTAGGCAAAATCTTCAATTTTTTACTGAATTCAGAGGCCCATTACTCTGTCTCTGTATCACCTAGAGTGTTTCTGACACTTTCACAAGAAACTTCAGGGAGTTTTCTTTCTGGCAAGACCTCATGCATGCATGTAGTCAGAGCGGTTCAGAAGCTACAGTCATTTTAATTTGGGTATGTCATTTTAGGCGTACAAAATGGGGGTGGAGTACAAGAGGTTTTTAACCAGAAACAGCCCTGACATTGTGGCCACGAAAGCAACCAGACCAACACATTCTCACTCCAACCTCGTCACATATCTGCACTCAGTCATGGACTTTCCATGTCTACATATGACATGCAAGGTAGCCTTTGCGTCTTTTCACAATACACTTTAGTTTTCACAGGAAATGTGCAGTTTTCTTACAGTCTCTATCAAAATAAATGTTCTCCATCAGTATAACACGGCTAATTGACTTTTTTTTTCTTTCACCAACAAAGACATGTGGTTATGTTTAGCCTACGCAGGCACATGGTTAGGTTTAGAAAAAATAAGAGTTTGGCTTTACATTCATACAGGAAGCGAACACCAGCCTCCTAGGTGAAAGTCAGCCATTGTTGGACCCATCCACGACCACTAGCACCCACCCACCCTTGTGGGATTTTCACCCCCTTTACTTGCGTTTTTTTCGCCGTCAGGTGCCATTACACACTGATGGCACCTGGCTATGTATCATGCCAACATAAAAGGAGAGTCTGATGCGGAAGTCGCTGACCAAGTGCCAGTATTCGACGACTTCAGAATGAGACCGGGTTGACCAGACTCCATTTAAATAATCAGTCATTTTATTATCATAAAACACACTTCACTCAAACTCAACAGAAACAAAATAAAACTCACAAAAACATCTCAGTTTGTCTTTCCACTGTTCCAACAATAACCAGCTCTGGGTTGGTTGAAATAAACCCATAATCCACCCACTTAGATGTCAAAAAATGATGGCTGTACATACGCTAAAAATACTGTTTATTTGAATGGAGCCTGGCGGTTGTGGCGATAGTGATTTTGGGGCAGTTTCTTTGTTACTCTTAAACAAAAAGCTCTGTCTCTTTAATGTTGTCAGACACTAGCAATGGTAATCTGAACCTGCCAGTGGTAAAAACAAGCACTTATAGCAGACATAAATTGACGGTGCGTATATGCTCCGAGTTACACTGCAGCCTGTTTTGCGGATGCCGCCTGCAGCCCTCTCAGTCAGTACTGGACCAACTTAAAAAAACTGCTGTTCCAGTTTGTTACTTAAACATAAAAATGTGGGAAAATAGAGTCCAGATTGAAAAATATCCTGGACTCTAGCCTATAAAGTTACCCTTTAAGCTTGTCAGTCGGTATAAAGTTTAAATCCATACGCCTGCAGCTAAAGAACAAAGCTTGTCTTGTCCAAAGCTTTAGAGAAAGTTTTTGGGATACCCCACCTGTGGCTTTTTGTGTCCCAGTATTTCTCTAAACCTGCCTCCTAACCTCCATCTACATAATAATAATTCTGTCTTCCTGTCATTGGTCATAACTCTGACCTGTATGCAAATGAGTGGCAAAAAATAAGCTCTAATAGGCTCTCAGTGGAGCTTGTGGTGTCCTAACTCCAGCACCAAGAAAGGACAGCTGCAACAGGGGACATGAGGTGGAGGCAGTGGCGTATCTGGGAACTTAACCAACCAATAAGTTTGCTCACCTCATTTTGCTGAGTTTAAATTTCCTGAACATAAAGCACAAAGTACATTCTGCCT
Organism: Epinephelus lanceolatus; assembly: GCF_041903045.1. Lineage (NCBI taxonomy): Eukaryota > Metazoa > Chordata > Actinopteri > Perciformes > Serranidae > Epinephelus > Epinephelus lanceolatus. The sequence goes on from NC_135739.1 coordinate 12,324,931, forward strand.
CAAGATGTGCTTTACCTTAAAAACATTTGGCAGAGGAAATGAAGCCGTGATGTGAGTATGTGGAGAACTTTTTAAAGTTCTCCTGGAGGATGATGAGAGAAGCTGGTGAGCAGTAATGAGTGTGAATCTGAAGGACGTGGACTGATTGAAGAGGTTCGGTGCTAATCTCTTTCTTTGCACAGAGACGTGTGTAATGTTAAGTAAGACATAGGATGTTCAGAATCCCCCGAAGGTACGTGTGCTGTCAGAAATAGGCTGCAACACTTATGAGCTGCTTTACATAAAAAAAATAGTTTTAAGAGCAGTTTCAGACTTTAGAAGTGACAGCACAGCAAGGTTTTCTCCTTTGCCCCTTTTCTCAGTCCCAGTCTGCCTCCTTCTCTCTACTTCCATCGTCTCACTCGCAAATCTCCTCGCAGCCTCTTCCTCTTTTCCACTTTTCCTTCTTTACATCCTGCTACTCCTTACCTCCTTATCTCTCTGTCAGTCATCTTAATCACCTGTTGAAGTCACAGCATACTCTGCGACACTCTCCCCTCCCTACATCCACCTCGTTGTTCTCACCTGTTCCCTTCTTGCAGACGTAAGGCAGATTGTAGTTGCAGGGCACGTCGTTCCATTTGCCATTCTCATGAGCAATCATCACCACGCAGTCTTCTCCTCCAGCAAAGAAGTTGTCGGGCTGGTTTTCACGCCAGTTCTCATATTGCTGCACAGAAAGCAGACGCACGGTTAGACAAAAAAAAGGGTTTTCAAACTTCAATTAAACATAATTTTCTTCACGTGAGACACTGATCACACGTCTGCTTTTTTCCACAATAATCAGTTTTGTGCAGAACGTTATTTATCTCCCTTTGATTCATGTGTGATGTTTTCACATGTGATAATGGAAATTAAGAAAACAACCCTTAATGGCACAAAAAGTGCATCCTGTGTATTTCATGAAAATCACCAGGTAGAGGTAACGGTGAACATATTTTGGGAGATCACAATAGAACACAAAATCATGCTTTTTTCCTCAGCAAATTCTTGTTCAGGATGTTTGCAGCTGCGATATCAAGCACCTCCAAATTTGTATAGTTTCCCTGGGGCCTTAAACTCCACTGGGATCGACAGCTGGCTAAAGACAAAACACACAGCTGCCTCCTCACCAGGTCCATCTTGTCGGTCCACTGAAAGTCGTCCTCCACTGTACGATCGTTTAACCCGATCCAGGTGTTGTCATGGCTGAGACCTGAGTAGGAGGAAACATGCAAGAAATTAATACTTAAAAAGAAAACAGGCTTTCACATACAGTGCAAACACTCACACTTGAACAAGAAACCAGTCCAAGAAAGACCACTTAAAACAAAATACAGTCTAAGAAAGAAAAACAATAGCTCTAAAAACTTTTTTTTAAAAAAATATGAATGTGAATTAGCACCTCTTTAGCACAGTTTCAACAGAAATTACATAATTATTACCTTTTGCAGAGGAATTAGTCAGGGACCCCAGATTACTAGATAATCGGCAAAAGAAAATGCTAATTAATTCGTGTTTTTATCCCCTACTGTTCTGTGAGTATTAGGAGTTGAACACATTTTCTTTTAACTAATTCCAAAACTTCTCCGCTTCAGCCAAACCATAATATTTCTTTCTGATATTGAAACTTATGCTCAAATTGAAAATACGCATAAAAACAGGTGGATGGAAACAAACTTATTGTTTTGGACTGCAACAGATTTCATGATACTGTGTCCATGATAGTGTGCTCTGTGGGTACAACACGAAAACAGACATGTCTAGAAAATTCGGGTTTGGAATTCCATTTTTGAATCCCACTTATGTGAGTGTGGTAAAACACTTGACCCCAGCCCTATCCCTACCATTTTCGGTGCGACAAAATCAGAGTAGAATTTATTTGCTCATCAAAAAAATGCTATAGAATTTGCATCTCTCCTTTGTCTTTTGCTTGAGCTTAACCTCCTCTTCCAAAAGGAAAATGACCTGGTGCCCTTTAACCACCATAATTATATGGCTAAGGCATTCAAGAGGTGGGGCGTTCGAACCCTGGGGTGTGGGAGCCCTTCTGTGAGGAGTTTGCATGTTCTCCCTGTGTCAGCGTGGGTTTTCTCCAGGTACTCCAGCTTCTTCCCACAGTCCAAAAACATGCAGGTTAATTGGTGACTCTAAATTGTCCGTAGGTGTGAATGTGAGTGTGAATGGTTGTCTGTCTCTATGTGTCAGTTCTGTGATAGTCTGGTGACCTGTCCAGGGTGTACCCTGCCTCTCACCCTATGTCAGCTGGGATAGGCTCCGGCCCCCCACGACCCCTAAGAGGATAAGCGGTTACGGAAAATGAACGAATGAATGACATTAAAGGGGAGAATTCAGAGTCTGACCATTTTCTAAGCTTGCATCTTGGACAGTTTTATTTTTCTGTTTGTCTTGTTTTGTTTGTTGGATTGTTTGTGTCAGTTTCTTTCTTTCTTGTATTCTATGTTTTATGTTTTGTTTTGATTGTTCAAACTGTGATGGATGTTTTGACTCTCGGCTGCGAAACTAGTTTACCCTTGGGTATCAATAAAGTAACCTGAACCTGAACCTGTACGTACAGTCTATTTTAGACACTTTTTCATGTCTACTGTTTGCTAATTTAATGTACATGTATGTATTTATGTATGTTGACCTTGGACGGGAGGGAAGGTGGCATTGGGGAGGGGAGTTCAGAGTGGGAGATGACACCTGTAACTCTGCACCTTTTCCTCTGAATAGAAAAATCCAAATAAAATTTTTACACACAGAAAAATGGGGTTTAATTCCCTTTAATGCATTAGAAACAATGCAAACTACTTACAGTGAATCAACCCCTTATACAGATCAAAAAGCTTCGACCAGAATCACTCCTATATAAATGCTGTTTAAATTATTGTCCTATATAATTAAGTATAGTCTGCTTACAGTGTTCATTTTGGGTCTTTTTATGCAACTATTACTACACTCCCATGATATTTTGCCTCGCGGTAACCCATCTGCTTCCAGCTGGCTACCTGAGGCTGGTGCTGCATTCACACTGAAATCATAACGGGAAAAAGAAAGTCATTTTCTCTCAATGAAATGTGGTCTCCTCGAAGCTATTGGCCGCTACGGCTGCAAGTGATGAGACAGAAAGCTGATGTGCGTGGGAAAAGCACCTGTGGTTGAAGCCACACTGCTGCCGGTTGAATCAAACTCCAAAAGTGCTCCTATACTTCCCGAAATGCAAATGATGTAATTTGCAAATTAGACAATAACTCCATGTGACATCATCAGAATTATTTTCTCAGATGTCACACAGCACCTCCAACTGTTTTCACAGGTTCAGCAGTTCTTTCTGTGACTGGTAAACTGATCTCTGCTGTACTTTAGCTGTGAAGTGCTCATTATTGTTTCATACTGAGCTGTAGGTTTTTGCTTTGTGCAACAAGCTGTGCACACGAAGCCCGACTGCTGAAAGGCAGCTGGCACGGCTAAGAGATCTTCCCTCTGCAACAATAATGGAGATATACTTTCTGCCTCTGATGCACTGGTGATGAGATTTTTGTTTGTGCGAAAGGAAATATCACTAATGGTGTTTTGGGTTAATCTCATTTGTGTGTTTGGGGGCGTCTTTGTGCACGGTTGTACGGGCGCGTGCGTGTGCATGCACACATGTAATGGAATTTCAATCATCAGTGTATCTGCTTAACATCATTACTAGGCCCATTAATCTTCCTAATGGCTCTGATCCCCTTATTGCAGGGGTGGAGACGTCCATTTTCGAGGCAATTAAACACACTTTTTGGTAACTGTGCGCCTGTGGAAGAAAGATGGGTGCTAGACGGATGGTACTGTCCTGGCATCTGTCCGAGACAGAAGGTGGATCCAATATTACAGAAGATTGCTGCTGGTGATCTGGCCTTATTACAACACGTGTGGATGTGGAGCATTACCAGGGGGCGGAAAACTAAGAGTGAGAAGATGAAGTCTTATGAGGCACTAAAGACAGACTGTATGAATATTTGAAAAAAAAAAAATAAAAAAAAATAATCAAATACCATTTGCAAATAATTCAGGAGAACATGCTTAAAATACCAGGTGGGTGGACTTTGCCGCACATGACAACCATTGAATCTAACAAAGAGTCTTCAAATCGTATCTTTCCAAATAAAAATGTAGAGACACAGCCCATGGCATGTGACAGTTTCACATCTCTTCACACAAATCAACACAAATGGCATTTATGCCTTTACACTGGTCTTATTTAATCCGGTGTCGACACACTGACACTGGCATTTCCCTCACTGGACACAAACGCAGTTACCTCACCCACTGTGGGGATGTTTCACCTGTTTCAAGAAAAATCACATCCTAAGAAAGAATATGATAGTATATTAAATGTTCTGTCACAGACACTTACATCACAGCCTATAGCACCTTTTCATTGCAACAAACGGCGATACACATTTATTTGGCTGAACAGACTCGGCTCCTGAGGGTGTTTTTCAGCGGGGAGCGCAATAAACCCCTTCAAGGGCCGTTCGGAGAAGCGGCAGACAGCCATTTATCACTGAGTTATGGAATACACATAAGGCGAGAGCTGCCATCGCCAAGTATGGTAATAATAAGGTAGAAGAGTAGATATCAATCAACAGCTAGTAAAAGCAGTGTGTTGCAGGCAGACAGCAGAGGGAGATTATTTAAGATTAGATAATAAAGACCTGACGGTTATTATTTAAAGTGAGTGGTGATTGGTGGCTGCGAGAGTCACCAGATGTTTCTTGAGTTATTGAGTTGTGAAATAGGGAAAGCCGCTGGTTCCATAAGTGTCATTTTTTAATGACTTTAATTACTTTAAAGTCTGATCCTTTCCTCGATATAGACACAATATTTGAGGAGATTTTTATGCTCCTAGAGACGTGGAAATGCTCCAACTAGCGGCTACCTAACATTAAAAATGAATAGGACTTATCCGCCTAATTTCAGACTTCCTGCTGTGAAATCCGTTTAGAAAAGAACACCGGGGAACATTTGCATAGGCTGCACTGTCTGTGCCAAGTCTTTCCTTGTCCCTGTTGTCTCCTCAACCTCCACCCACCTCTGATGAAGTTCTGCTCGGCCAGACTGTGGATACTGGCCAGGTGGCCGCTGTGCTCCCTGCAGTCTTTCTCGGCATCCTCCCAGGTGTGTCTCCGGGTGAAGTACCTGTAGCAGTGGCCGTGGAACTTCCTCCACGTGTGCTCGCAGCCCTCAGTGTCTGCAGGTGTGTGTGTGTGTGTGGGGGGGGGGGGGGGTTGGGAAGAGGAAGGGGGAGGTAATTGAAAAAGACAGTCAAAGGGTAATCCATATGAAAAGAGAAATGCGTTTTTTAAAAATCGTTAAACTCCCACAGCAGACAGGTGCGAAGGATAGCACTGCACAGGAAAGGAGTGGGAGGATTTAGGGCTATGACCATTATTTTGTTTTATTTCTTGTTGTATCCTCACACAGCACATTGCTCCTGCCTTACAGCACACAGGATCTATATATCCCTCTCCTTCTTTCTTTCTTTCCTCAGTGCTATCTTGCATTGAGAACCCCCTGTGACACTCCTCTCCATCTCCATCTCCATCCCTCCATCTCTCTCTGTGTCTTCTTCTCTTTGATTTGACTTGGACTTTTAATCCACAGCAGAGGCAAGCCGGCGGTGAGACAGTTTAGACCAGTGAAAGGGCGTTTTAATCTATTCAAATGACAACAATCCTTAGAAATTGCTTCCAGTGCACAGCGCTCGCCTGGTAATTAAGCCCTGTCACAGTCCTGTCAGCACACCGACTCTCCCTCCACCCATCCCTCCATCCCTTCCTCCCTCTCTCCCTTCATCTCTCTCATCTATCGCCCCTCATCTGTCTGGGGGTTAGCTGTGCGACTCTGAGCTGTACATTTGAAATGTGATGTGTGTGAGGCTTTGCTGGATTGTCTATGCGCGGAGAGATGTTGGTGTGAAAATGTGCGTACATCTGAATATGTGCAAAATGCATGTATAGTTGATGTGGTTCAGGCTCGATCTGTCAGCTAAGCCACCTCCGGTTCCCCTCCTCATCCTCACCCCCCTCTTGTGCCCCCCTCCGTTCCTCCCTCCCTCCCTGCAGTGTGAGGATCAGGGAAAAGGGCCTCAGCTTTTCCTCCAACAAATGTGAAGCGACACCAGTAAATTGCGCGGTGCAAATTGGGCCGTATGGGGCCCTGCTTAGTATGCAGAGAGATGCAGTTTTGGCCCTGGAAAGAAGAGGAAGAGAGGAGAGGAGTCCATTATGAAAGCCCCTCTACACTGTAATATGAAATAAGGGCCTCGAAACCTTCATGCTGCATTGAGAAAGTAAGTGCTTTTCATACTGTTAAGCTCTCCTCCATTCACCATGTTGTTCAGGGCTTTTTGAGGTACAATACTGTGAAGTGTAATGACACCATTTCATAACATGCACTGCGCTGGGTCACAGCAGGACAGCCTCCTCAGGTGATATCATGTCTTAGGCAAAAAACTCACTCGTTATGCTGTGAATCAATATATTTTCGAATTTAACACATATTTTTGAATTTTCTTACTCACAGCTTGATGCATAAGCTATAGCTCAGGAGCTGTACACAAAATTGCCTCCAGTGTGAAAGTGACAAACTGACAGTGATGATGAGCAATGAGTAAGAAAACCCACAGAGTGTTGAACATGCAACAGCATGTTAAAATATACTTGTATTTTGAGCTCAGAAGATGACTTCCTGTCTCATGCAGTAAACTTAAAGCTATTACAGGTCCGAAATCAGACACAGATGAATGCAGAACCATTTAAACATTCACACATGCATGTTGGGTGCAGAGAGAGAAGGGATGAAAAATGAAGAGTGTGTTTGCATATATCTGGGAAATTTATGGAGGCAAGTGTCTGCCCAGTTTTTAGCACTCTTTGATGCTCTGGTGCGATTCAGCACTATTTGAAATCCATCATTCATCCAATGGCTTGTCTGAGATTCACTCATTCAGTCCCATTCTCTAAGACTGGTGGAGGTGGAGTCCTGTATAGTGTCCTGGTTTGTAGCTCTAATCTTGTAACACAGCATCTCCACCTTTTTTATTAACATTTAACTAAAATCATGATCCTTCCCTAAACTTAACCAAAGTGCTTTTGTTGCCTCAACCTAAGACAGGAGTCTGGCTGTGAACCTGGGGCCATATTCACAAAGCTTTCTAGTACTAAGAGTTGCTCCTAGTGTTGACATTCTAAAAATAATCTTGGAACTGTGACATTTTCTTAGAATTTCCCCTTAAAATTAAGACTAGGTCCTTGTTAAGATAAAAGTTATTCGAAGAGCATCTTAGACCTTAAAAGAGCTCCGAAGGTGAAAAACTGTTAGGAGCAGGGAGGAGGACATTTAAGAGGCTTAAGAGTTTCTCAATCAGAGGAGAAAATGGTGGAAACACAAAGAGGTCAGAGAAATATTTTTCAGCCACTGGATGACAGGGAGTAAATGAAATGCTACAGACGAGATCGTGCAGGGATTATATGGTTGATGTCATTAGGGATACGCACACGCTTTAACATCAGAAATAAAATGATCACGAAACGAACATATTTGGAAAACTGGAAAAATGCAACAGTGCAGCAGTGATGACTTGTGTCTGTCTCAACCCTCCATCAGCCGAGTGATCACACTAACAATGACAACACTTTCACAGTCAGCCGTCATTTCATTTCCACTGGGTGTCCACACCTTGAAGGCTCACAGAGGGGTGTGTCTGTGACAACCAATCACATCTATTAAAAGAATGCATCACACCTAGCAACAGGGTCAACCACACCTCCTCACTATGGTAAAAGTTTCTGTCCTAGCTTAGAAGTGATTAGGAAAGTTCTCAGAGCAACTCTTAGCAAGGAAGGGACTCGTTATAAAAGTTTTTAGGCTAAGTTAGGAGCTCCCTGTGAGTACTCTCAGAATGTTTGTGAATGCCGCCCCTGAAGTTCTGGTGTTAAGGTCCTGAACTTTTTATCATCAACATTACAGCATGGTACGGCAACCCCGAGCGCGAGGAGCAAAAACAAGCTCTCCAAGATTGTCAACATTGTAGGGAAGATGACAACAACTCAGCAACATATTTGACAATGCTGTACACAGGAAGGCCACACATAGAATTAGCAATGCCTCACATACATTACACACAGAGTTTGAGCTGCTCCCATCTGGGCATCGATTTAGGGTCCCAAGAACCATTTGGAACATGTATAATAAGTCCTTTATTCTCTATGCTGTACAGGCAATAGACACAGAATAACTGCATTAGGGAACACTACTATTTTTATAAGATGGGCCTGCCTATTTGCACTCTTGTATCGTATATATTGGAAGACATTTGTGTTTGGTAGATTATTTCTTTGCTGAAACAATGCTTCTTGGCAATAAATTGTAGACCATTGTAAAGCCTGTTTATTTCCCTTCCACATTTGTAAGGAACTAGTCTCGCCACCAGACAATCAGAGATGTCCGCCTTCTGATAGTCTGGGGACACTCCTTTCTAAAGTGTGTTTAACACACCGGAGAAAACGACCGGCAACAAAGCAACGCCTCTTGCATTTTTTAAAAGGACACGCCCTCCCGGAGACGTGCGCTCCCCCTTTTCTCGTCCGCAAGGAAACAAACACACAGAGAGCTTAAAAATGGATGCCGAAAGATTTAACTCTGTTTTATCAAACGTGTGCTCAGTCTACAAGATTGTGGAAATGAAGGTCTTACAGCCACTTTGTTTAAAACTTTTAATGCAGCTGGACTATGTTTACAAGCACAAGAGTTCAGCGAGCCACCGAAGGACCACCCTGCAGATGTACTATTGGTTCTGCAATGTAGGGAGTTTTTTTAAACTCTGAAATTGTTAAGCAAAGCATCTAAAGACTGACTTGTGAGTCTAGTAAGGAATATGCATTTGTGGGATGAGCAGCAGAGCTAAGTATGTGGATTGCGCCCATCTCTGCCAACACCAGTCTATCTATCTATCTATCTATCTATCTATCTATCTAGCTATCTAGCTATCTAGCTACCTACCTATCTGGAAAAGGTTAAGTACTGAAAGCTGGCATCTGGTTTACTTGTTTGTACTTGTTGCTCGACCCGATGGTTCAAATCTAAATAGTTCTCTATTATAGGCGAAGGTTTTGCATTCAGGGAATTTTTTTTGTAGAAAAAAATCTTTAGATTTCACACCGCAAGATATCTGAAAAGTGTTGTTTAGCACTGACACTTGGTCGTTTTACTTTCATTATGCTAATAAAAACATTTCAAAAGATATCTACCCACATTTGAGTAAAAATGAGTCTGAGTGATGACTAATGGCTGACTCACAACAACTGTAAAAGAAGCTCCTGCGTGCACAAGGCTCGGATCAGCTGCTATTCACAAATAATTCTCAGCGTTTCTTTACATACCAAATGAGGTTTATCACACCACAGACATTTTGGGAACATAAATCCATGTCAGTCACACAGAAATATGACAGAACTGAAATACATTGCTGTCATTCATCTGACTAAACCGAATTTACAGAGTACTTAGAAACAATATTAGTACAAAATCTGTCACACACATAAACTACAGTGGTGAATCACCACCTCAGTGTTTTGCTTTAGTACTACTGCCAAAGTACAGTATGACTTTTAGCAAATGCATGTTGAATCCTGAAATAACAAGCACTGGATGATTTGTCCTGTAATTTAAAGAAAATACAGCGAGAAAGATGAGAGCTCTCATGTTCTATCTACAGCCGTCTGTTTGTTTGTTCATTAAATACAAAAGTGAGCAGGAAAATACTGGCATTGTACATTTCTGCAAAACACAGATACATTACGTTTGTTCATGTCATAAGTATTATATCAATGTTTTTAAAATGACAGTTCTGATTGTATGTGATGGGATGGTGGATGGTGTGAGACTTAGGCAAGTCCAAAACATGACCAAGTGGTTTTTGTGCCTAAACATAACCACACATTGACCACAGCATTGCTGAAACATAACAACATGTTCAGTTTCAACATATCTGCAACATAATAATGTACATATGTATACCTACAATACCAACATATACTCTGGTGATTGGGTTGCATTTTTTTCTGAGCAGAGATGTCAGCTGCTCTGATGATTATTATAAATGTAAATGTGGAGAACTGCTTCATTACTTTGCCTTTTCAAGTTTCTAACGGTTGTCTGGGGATTGAATCTGATGACCACAAAACATGCTAATGACAAGAAACCCAATTAGCTACTTCAGCCTTTTCAGCCTCCGCTGGGTGAATCAGTGGCTCCCTGGTTAACAAGGTTGCCTTAATCGCAAGATGAGCCTGGGCTTTAACTTTTGTGTGCATGACCTCTTCACTTAGTAACAGATCTCCTTTCACAGTGCACAGTGGGAATGCTAATTTACTTATACTTGTGAGTATAAGCACATTATGCCTGGGTCAATTCAATCACTTCATGAGAAGAACTGGATACATATTAGTTAAGTTCAGATAAGATGGCTGCTTTCAAACTTTTTCATTTCCTAGAGATGAGAGGAAACCCTTTTACACATGAGCTCAAATGCATTCTTACTAAAATTAATGTTGCTTTTCTTTAATGTAAAGAGTTCTTATTACAGGTGACAGGTTCATAACATACGGTATAATATTAAGCTTGAGGAGGAACACTAATAACCTGTCACTATGCACTATTGACGTGGTTTGACTCCACATGTCAGCCCTGTCAATTCTCTAAAAATCTACCAGTGTTCAATCAACAAACTGGACATCTATGGAAAGGTTAATCTCGTATTGGAACCTTCCCACAGTCTCACAGGAAACTGGCTGCATTAGAGTCAGCGTTTTGAAGCCTCACTTGTCCCTGCAGCACAGACCATGTGCCTCTGAACAGCGAGCAGTAAATTAGCATTAGGTAGAACGACATTACTACTGTTATCTCTGGTCCCATGGGACCAACGATCAGTCACTGCTGCTGTCATTGTCTCTGCTGACTGCTAACTTCACTGCGTCATCAGACCTGGAAGCTACCTGGGCAAAATGTTTGCCACATGGCAGCTGGTGCATTGTATTAGCATTGGGAGAGGGTCCAGTTTGGCTCATGAAGGTGGACGATGGGTTATTATCTACAGGAGCAGGGACAGGAGAATCAGGGTAGGTGTCACACAGACAAAAATAGACACGTACACAAATACCCACTTCTATAAATTAAACATACACCCCTTCATTGTATCACACACCAACTGCGTTCAGTCTGTAATGTACAGGTGTAAGGCACTGGCTACATTACAGCCTTTAAACCCGAGAGTACAAACTACACACACAAACGCAGGCTCGGTGTCACTTCTACTTGGGATTTACATACATACATAAAAAAATTCAGTGTCCAACAAAGACAAAAAATTAAAGACAGACAAACTAAGAGCATCAAACACAGTTAGGTGCAGAGTGGGAGGACAGAGAAGAGAGACAGAGTAAGAAAGTGAAAGAGTCACAGAAACAGAGAGACAGAGAGAAAGAAAAGCAGAGATGAAAAGTAAACAGGCATGTTTTCTCCCCCTCAGATCTTCAACCTAGTCTCTGCTGATTTCTTCTCCCACTCGCTGACAGTGAGGCTCAAAGCCTGACATCACATCAACCTCTTCAAATATTTAGACATTACTCAAGTCGTCTTCTTTTTCCCGCTTTCCCTCTGTCAGGCAGAGAGAGAGAAGCAGGGGGTATGTTTCAGCGATTAATATTCCCACAGACTTTAGCGAACGGCAGTTAGGAAATAAAAGGCCATACACTTCCAGCTGACTGATTGGCTCGTTTATCCACATCACCAAGTGATATTTCCACCGCTCGGCTTTTTTAGATCCCCTGAACGATGAAATGGTTGGAATGTGTGTTTGCATATGTGTGTGCTGCCATTATGTCTCCTCCCTGTGTGACTCTTTGAAGGCTGACAGCTCAGTGTGCCATTTGCAAGAGGGCAGATGACAGCAGTCCAGAGAGGGAGGAAGTAAAGGAGTGAGAGAGAGACGCAGGGACACAGAGAGAGAGGGAGATGAGGAGGAAGCTGCTGATAGCCAGCGACAAAAGGTGAGAATGTGAGGAGAATGTGAGAGCGGCTGTGAAATTATTAATGGCTGTTACGAGTGCGGTGTTGATTAATGGAACATCTTAATAGTGTGATTCTCACAATTAGGAGTAATGGATGTTACAGTAAAACAGCTACAGAGCACAACATGAATGACTGATGCCAGTCTGAAGGCTCATTCTGCATAATTAGTCCATAGACGTGTCTCTGCAGATTAATGTTGATGGAGGAGGCCGAGGTTACAGTGAGGGCAGCACGGGCCTTTACAGTAAACAGGTGAAAAGTCCAGTTTATTCAAACAGACACAGTGTGTAATTAGTGTAAGGTGATGACAGCACACAGTCACAGTCACGTGTTTCCATTTAAGGGTGTAGGTTTTCTTTCAACATGGAGGAAACACGTATGAAAAGGGGGGTTTGGGGTCCTCCCCAAGTAAATTTTCAGCATTATTCTGCGGATTTTTTATGCATAACTTTGTGCCTTTCTGGGGGGAGGTGGGGGTAAATGTGTCCCCTGTGTCACACCCAAAATCTAAGTCTATAGCCCCTTTCACACAGCCTGTTCCTGGTGGAAATCTGAAGCCATTATTCCACTTTGCTGTTTATAAAGAGTACGACTAGAGAAAGGAGGGACAGAGTTGTCTCACATTTAAGCAGGCAGTGGAGGTAGTAATAGCACTGAATCCAGTCTGTGTAAAAGGGTCAGCCAGCAAGACGAGACCATGGACAGGGCAGGCGTGACGTTTTCACGACATCGTATGTGTGTGACTTACTGCTGGGAGATATAAAAAAAAAGCTAATAGTAGTTAGCAGCTAACTCAAAGAAGAACAGCAGCTAAAAATATCCACAAACTGGGAAAACAATCAAGTCCAGGGGCGCCTTACCCTCCAAGCAAAGAACAAGATCAGCTGCCATGTTACACAGACGGTAAATGACTGTTATTGCCATGATATGCCATTGTTATTGTTAAAAAGCGCTGCGTGTGCCAACACATATGTTATATGTCACACTAGAGGCCAATGCTGGCCAATGTTACACCAGTCATGCCTCTTTTGCTTCCAGGATGCTGGCATGCTGTCTAAAATCACACACTGGGGCGGTATGATGCCATTGTTGTTTGATTATGTGTAAAAATGCGAAGGCGGCATACAGAAGGGACTTAGTAGCGACCCTATAACGTGATCTCTGTGTGAAAATGGCTTATGTTTCCATTATCTGCATCAGTTTTACTGTAAAAAAGAGTGGGCAGAAAATGTTTCATCTGTGTGCAGCTAATGTAAAGAGCAAACATACAAGTGAACCTGTTTCGCATGGGCAGCAACCTATTATTTAGTTACTCATTACAGTAATGTGATTTCTAAAAATTGGTAATACTCTAGGTACTATCTGCATTTGCATTTCTACTATTAATGGAACATAAAACGATAAGAGCTTCAGATGGACCGCATTCTTCGTTAATACGCTGCAATGATTTAAATAATAAGAACTGATTAACAGTGAATAAGTAGGCTGTGTGCGTGTGACACACGCACATACAGAGAACAGCAGCACCGACCCACCGTCCAACACCAACACAGTGTGAGGATGGAGGCCAGCAGTAGTGGGGATATAAATGAGGCAAACTCAGGCTTGGCAGGGATGGAGGGCTATGGTCAGAGAACTCCACAGCAAGTGAACACGCCATCTGCTCATAGGTGGACTTGACCAGCTGACTTTGCTACAAGCTGATTGGCTGGTAAAAAAGTTCTAAAATGGTATTGTCTCATCATGAAACTTTGGCCTGAACTGGGTTTTATGCCATCTACTATGTCGTACAATTGACAGAGTGCAGATGTTCCTCTGTTTGGTTGCCAATAAAAGGATCAACAAGTGTCTCGTTGAAGTTGATGTCACAGCAGTTTCATCTAGCATCACTACGGCCAAGAGCAAGAGAGTTTGGCTAGGATGGGAGGGAGATGTGGTGAATGGGTCAGACAAACTTTCATCCAGGAGATGGCTGTTCGGTGTCCTGTGTGAAACCATAGGTCAGTGCTGTTTTAACGTAAGGTTAAGTAACTTCTATCCATCTGTCACGTACTTACATCAGTCATGTGATGTATTTACTTCAAACATGAATTTTGTCTAACCCTTACCAAGCAGTTTGTTGCCTAAACCTAACAACAACCCATTGAAAACATCAGCCACATGTTACAACTTGTTTCAGCCAGAAGACAGCTGTGCATCACATACAGATACGAAAGAATACATCTCACTGAGTCTCCAAAGGGTGCCTTCGGCCTTGGAACCACACACTGAGGGCCATGAAGAGGTAACTGATGATCTGGGATGACAGTGTGTTGTACTGCCAGCTTGCAACGGGCATTAGTTCATTCATTTCACAACTTTTTTCAAACATAATTCTAATACTTGCGACATGCAGCCACGGTTGCAAGTCCGAATAAATGCAGAGTGATATAATACCACACATGAGCAGGCACCTTAGTAGGAAGGAACCAAAACTGAAGCATGATTCCTGTGACTGAAACGCAGGTCAAGTTCCAAAGTTTCTAAGAATTTGCTGGAAAACTTCCTGTGTTGGAAAAACTGCAGGACGACCGTTAATGAAAGACAAAAGGAAGTGTGATAGTACAAGCCAGGCCTCGTAACTCTGCAATCAGAGTGCTTTGACAATTTTCGGGGGAGTATCAGAAAGAGGAAGTACAGAAGCGTGCTAAACCTCTAGCACAGCTCAAAGTAATGTTTTACACCGCTCCATCAGAAACGTTCATTAATGCACAGCAAAGGAACACAGACTCTCCTCTCTTCCTCCATCTCTTTTTCTCTTTTCATCTATTGTAACACCTGCTCTGATGCTTCCTCTCCCTCTTTTCTTCACTGCTTCTTTCTTTTCTGCCTGAACTTCCTTCCACTCAGCAGAA
Source organism: Epinephelus lanceolatus (assembly GCF_041903045.1). NCBI lineage: Eukaryota > Metazoa > Chordata > Actinopteri > Perciformes > Serranidae > Epinephelus > Epinephelus lanceolatus. Next base: position 12,339,960 of record NC_135739.1, read on the forward strand.
GAGAATGACAGTTGCTTCAGGAACATTGTCTAATTAAGCACTTTGAATGAGAATAAATTACCCCCTCATCTCTCCAGCTTTCCTGTTAGGAGGGAGATTTGGCAAGTGTTGAACACAATAACATATGGAGTGAGAGTGATGCCTTGCTGTTCTTCCATTCGAATAGCCTGTGCCAGGCTCAGGCAGAACTTCAGGGATATTTTTATGTTTGCACCTGAGTTTCTGTCTGTGTTCATTCTCTTCTGGAGACGGTTGTGAGCGAGCTAAACCAAGAAGCTCCAGGTCCCTCTCTTCTCAGTCTTGGCACGTGTCCCTCTCGACATGTTATTAGAACGCATGAATCTTCATTAGCATTAATAGCTTCTAAAGACCCGGAGGATGCACAAAAATTAATTTTGAGCCAAGTGTTCTGCTGAGTGGCCAGTTTAGGCAGCGGCAGCAGTCAGGGACAGAGCAGAGAGGCATCGCAGTGAAGTCGGTGAACTCAAACGCCTCTCTTCTCAGCCTCTCTGTCAACTCTGAAAGCCGATGCTGAGTCACTAAACCACCCACGCCAAGAACAATGATATAAAAAAGCAAAAAGCAAACAAACAAAGACGCAGGGACTATCAGACATCAAACAGAAGCTTGTAGATCACAAGTTCAGCCAAAGTGCTCAGTGTACTGTGGCTTAACAAGAGTGTGGAGAGGAGATAAGCCTTGAGTGACGTATCTAATTGACCAATGGGATTTCAAGAGTGGACATCTCTGGCTCAGAAGACATGGCGTGATAAGGACGGAGGGACTGACACTGATGATGGTCAAAACCTGGTCTGACCCCACATCAGTAGAAACTTCTACTTCGAACAAGAGTGCCACTGATGACAGAGGCATACATATGATTGGAGTATTCATATGACTAGTGAAAATGCACAGTTAACTGAAATGAAATATTCATAAAAACTGTGATACTGACACTCTAACTTTGTTTTTTGTTCTGTATTTGAGCTCCCTTTTGACCCAATGTCTTCCCACTTGAAACGAGTGTTGCCATGATACTGGATTTCTAACTTTGATAAAATACCTTGAAATTATTACTATTTAACACCATTTTAACACCACAGGAAAAAAACTGACATTGAGGGCATACAATTTAAAATGTTCATTGAAAAATACAGCTGTCTTTTTCTTGGTTTGCAGCAAAGAGCAGCAGAATGACTGTAGCAAACATTAACAATAAGAGAGAGTGAGACAGCATAGCTGGTACCGGAATATAGATACCGCAGAAAATGAGCACTGAAACCGTTTCAAATATTCAGACAACACTACTTGAAACCAAACGCTACCAGCAGACTGTTAATACTGGTTGATTCTGCAAATCAATCAACAGCAGTGTTCTTTACATTACACCAACACCAACATTACACCACTAAAGCTTTGTGTTTTGGGTCTGTTACGGTCTCTGGACCTTAGTAGCCTACAGTTATTTTCTGTGTTTAATGTGCTGTGCGTGTCATTATGGGAATTATTCGGCCAGCACTTGTCAATCATTTACGTGTGTGTCTAATTGTCTGCTCTTCTGGAGGGAATCCCCGGCGCACCACGCCTCCAGCCCGCTCTCCTCTGCTGCTGTTCAGTGTTCCCTCGCTTGCTGATCGGCCGGCCCCCTCGCTGTTGTCATCGGTTCCGGCCAATCACCGCTTCACCGGCCCCTCGTCCGAACCTTTAAAGGCTGCACGAAGTCAAGAGCAATGGCGGCTGTGATTTAACCTGAGCAGTCCGCCTTGCTCCGTTTGTGTTTTCTGCTGTTATAATCTGTTTGTTGTTGTTGTTGTATTTGGGAATATATGGGCTTTAGGATTTAGCTTTGTAGCCTAGCCACATATCCTTTGTACACACACGTAGATTGTTTGATGTATAATACACTAGCTTTATGGGTGTCGGTTTGAGTGTTGTTTTGTTTGTGAGGTAAGTCATAGAGCAGACAGACAGATTTGTTTAAGTTTTGTTATTCTGGGTGGCCTTCCACCACCGTTAGTTAAGTTAGTTGGGGTGTTTATTTTGTTGGTGACAGGTCAGAGTTTTGTTTTAATTGTTTTATGGTTTGCCGTCACCTGCCGCCCTTCCCTGAATTTGTTTAAATGTAATTTACTGCCGAGGCTCCTTTCGTGAAGCCCGATTTCCGGGTTGTGTTACAGAGCCTGCGAGCGCGTTTTTCTTTTCTGTACTGCCTTTTTTTTATAAAGCGTAGCTTGTATTGTTTATTTTGTGAATGAATAAATGGCAGCTTGCCTTATTCACTTCATTGTTTGGTTTTATGTTGCTTCCCTTACCCCTAGACACATACTGGGTTGTAACAGGGTCTAGTCAATTTGTGACCCTAATCTCAGAGTTTTTCTTACAAATTTATAACTTTTAATACAAATTTTAATAATGCATTTTTTTATTTTATTTTTTGTAGTTATTCTTTTTTTTTTCTTTTGTCTTACTTATTTCTGTATTCATTTATTTATTTTTATTTTTCTTGTCATCATCACAGGTCATCCTAAGCCAGCCAAGGTGGGGAGGGGAAGGAAGGGTGAGATAATAGGTCAATTTTGCTTTCTGGAATTTCAACGACCGCAAACATTGTAAAACATATAGACACATATGGATGAGATGGGGCTATGTATATATGATTTATTATTAATAATTTGCAAAGAAACAAAATAAAAATTTGATCCCATAACATCCGAAAATGTGAATATCTAAGTTTTTATCGTGCAAATATACAAATTGAATCTTGTCAATTCTCACTCTTCTGAGTCCCCTGGCTTTGTATTTATTTATTTTTTATTTATTCTTTAATTACAATCGCCTTAATATGCTACCGTATGTAAAACACTTGGGTAAGGTTGGCTAAATTTTGTGGTAATGGTTAGTCAAAAAGTAAATGTTAAGTGATGGACAGTAAGGGGATGCAAACTCTATTCTCCTGCAAAGTCAGGCATGCCCTATGTAACAGATACTCTACATTGTGCAGAAGCACTTATCTGGGGCTGGCACGATATCAGATTTTCACCACACGATGATTGTGGCCAAAAGAGTTCACAATAAGGATATTATCGAGATACCTATAGAAAATTTAAGATAAAAATAATGCTATCAGTCAAATTTAACCTTGTTTATAGTGCATTTTGTCTCTTGTTGGAAATAAATTACACTCAAGATACGAGTGTCGCAAGGTGGAGAGAGAGTGTATGACCATAACTATGATGAAAAATCATACAAAAAGAGAGATTACACTCACTGGCTACTAGTGATAAAGCAACCAGGTGGCATTGGGGGAGGGAATCAACGCAAGAAAAGAAAGAAATGGAAATTGTTTAAGAGGTGCTGGATTATTTATACAGTATTATCATGCATGTATAATTAACATGATATCAGTGTTTCATGTTTAAGTATCACGGTTATCGTCAATATCTGCGTATTGTGACATCCCTACACGGGACATTAGCATTGGGACTTAAACCATGAATAGTCCAGTGTGGAAGCAATTCCAAAAATCAGAGGACACTCAAAATGCCCCAAATTTCGGTAATGTGCAATTCAGAGCAAACATCATTCAATCATTCATCTACAGTTACTGACTCTAAATTACAAGTAAACAACCTTCCGTGTAAGAACATGCATACATGAAAGAAAAGGTAGAATACGAGGTCAGACAAAAAGTGCACAAAGACGGAGTGACTGCATCTGGAGCTTTTCTGAAGCATTTCCCACCGCTGTTAGTCAGCTCAGTCTGCTCTCCTCCTCATTAGTCTCAGTGTGTAGACTACACCACATTGTCTGCTGCCTGCTTCCAATCTGCAGCACTGGTGTTGCTGTTGGCGTCAACGTGCTCAAAAGTCTTCCTATCTGTCTGCCCCAGATTCACCCGTCGTCCTCTTTGGGGGGAAGTTGTGCTCCACTTTTCTTTAGGTTTCCTGTAACGCTGTCTAGTTTTTGTTTTCTTGTCAAATGACTACTGTGCGTCTGAGCATGCGTGTGTATTGTGTGTGTGTATGCCAGCAGTATCTCCTGCCAGTGGAATGAGTGAGCCGTCCTGCCTGGAACACTGTGACTTATTTGGGATTTATATTGGTTTCAATGGATAGTTGTGGTGTATAATGGTCTGCACTTCCTGAAGGCTGCAAACTCCACCAACACACTGCTCGGCTAAACTCATCGGCATGCTCGCCTGTGTCTTTCCTTCTGCATGCTCAACCTGTCGCCAGTCACACTTGCCAGTAACAGCTGCGCAGCCTACTGGGGAATGTAGCATTTTTCTCCCAAAAGTCAAGAAAAAATGAATAAATATTAATGCTGACGTATGGAAGCAGAAGCAGTGGAGGAGAAGACGGAGGAAGCTCTGGAAGTTTAGGGTGAATGCAAACACATTTCTCACAGACAACCAAGCAGCAGCCAGACACCATGGGATTAATTAGTTACACAATCCTTTTAACGCAAGCTTCCTGTTTCCAATTTGTAGATTATTAGCGCTGTTAGGAAACAGAGGGAGAGGATTATTGTTTTATTTAGCGGCTTGTTTTGTAACTACGAGTTATTGCACAACACTGTAGTTTACTGCTCAGAGTGGGAAGTGTTCGACTGGCGTCTGAGCTGCTGCTGAATAAACAGGCAGGGAAAAAAATCTTTTGATAATTGGAAGGGTACAAGGGTAGGTAGAGTGAGTTTTGTTTGTTTGTATGTGTGGCAAATAATGTATCAGTGAGCCACCGATGTAGAAAAGAAGCAGAGCAAATGGGGATGTTTGTTTGTGCTTTTGTATGTCTATTTTTTTGGGGACAATGTGACTTTAAGACCCTGAGCAGTGAAGAATCTTTGTGGGGAAATTTTGGCAGCTCCTCACATCTTCAAAGGGCTGCGTGAGGGATAAGACCTAGTTTAAAGGTTGGGGTTGGGCGTGTAGTCGTGATGGCTAAGGATGAAGAATGCATTATGTCAACCAGAGTCCTCACAAGTAGGAACATATGCGAATGTGTGGCTGTGTGAAGGTCTGTTAGCTGAAAGATCTCTAACTTCACAGCTTCAAAAAATGCTAGAGCATCACACACACACACACACACACACACACACACACACACACACACACACACACACAGCGACACAAAGAGATATACACACAAACACACTCACAGGGAGTGACAAAACGTCCTGCGGTGCACCGGAGATGAGAGGCACAAAAAGATGCAAGGAGTGCAGGGAGTGACAGCAGAAAGGTAGGGAGAGAAAAGAAGGAGAAAAAAAAGAGAAGGCAACATGAAACAGAGGTGTCTACAGTAGTGGAATAGCAAAGTAACAAATCCACACTCTTACACTTGCACATTATGTCGTTTTTCCTCCCTAGAAAGACGGAGGGAAATGAATCCCAGAGTGAACGATGTATAAAAAGACAGACTGGAGGAAAAGGAGCTGATGAGAAGAAACCGGCTAATGCTTCCTCCGTCACTTTTCACTGCAGTCGGGCTGAGAGAGATTCGGTTTCTGCCTCCACTGATTAGGCAGCGAGCCAAAAAAACTGCAGGACGGGCTCAACAATCAGTGCCGGGATGAGAGGAGAGAGAAACAACTGACTGATGTCTCTGTTACTCTAATCACAACTGCCTCTTCTTTTTACCGAATATCCATTCATTACTGATACAGAACTGCTGAAAACTAACTCCAGGAGGAGGGATTCAGGTGTTTCGCACAGGAACAACTGCAGTAAAATAATATGAAAAATGCTGAAAAGTGACAGAAGAATATCATCAACTTTTAAAGCCCCTGAGTTTCAAAGTGTTGCAGACAAAAACCTGCTCTAAACCAACTTCCTCCTCAACACCAAAACAAATGTTAATATGATTGTAAAAACTGCACAACAAACCATTTCCTCCTCTCTCTCTTTCTCTCTGTGCATCTGCTTGAGGACTTCAGCCCTGTCAACTTACAATTATTGATTCTCAGATGGGATCACCATGGTAACAGGCCAGAGGGAGCCAGCAGCGAACCAGATCTACCCAGCATCCGATGCTGTTAGCTCATGAGGCATACACCTGGACATGCACACACGCACAGTCAAGAACACACGGCAAATGAGACGGAGAAAACCGGACCGTTTTAGTGAGACAGGGACCAATTGGATGGAAGCCTCGGCGGAACGAATGAGTTCATTTCCAGCGCCCGTGTCGCCGTTTTGCCCCCCCGGATATCAAACTGAGATCACGCCAAAATGGCAGAGCGACGCCTGTTGCGAATTGTACTTTTCACAGCTGAATCCTATATTTCTGTGAGTGCGGAGCGGCGAGAGATAAAAGCAACAGGAAAACAGAGACTTTAGATTTACACGACTGGACCTGCTGCTCCCAATCAGGCGTTAAAGCGGCAACGCAGCAGGGGAGGAAACGTACGCACGGCTCCAGTGCATGTTAAATGAGAGGCATGCTCTGGAGATGAGTGTATGTTTGGGATGGAGGGAGGAAAAAAAGCACCATTAATAGGGTGCACATGCAAAACTGAAGGCTGGTATGATCAAAACTCGTGAGATGTGATTGATCAAGTGTCTCTACTCCTCACACTTTAATGATCTGCCCTGATTTAAAGAGGCTGTACATTTCAGGTAAGGTTAAAACTGCCTGAAAACACAGTTGAAAACAGCACTGCATTCAAATTCATACACTGTACAGTCTCTGTGGCTTTTTCCATTTACTTGTTTATGTATGATCCGCACCACAGGAGGGGCATGAATATTAAACAGGCAGCCATGACCACAGGGAAATACCAAAAGCTGATACCAGAGTTGCTTCTGCTGTGGTGAAACATCAAAAAAGGCTGCTAAGAGTTAACGAGTATAAAGAGACTAAAGAGGCACTCAAACGTTTTAGTGCTGCACTTCAGTAAAGTTGTCGGACTTTCCCTCTTTTCTATCCACTTAATCCTCTTGTTAATCCTCATGTTTATCTACCAATATTTTATAAGGTCCAGACCCCCGAGCATGTTTTTCCCCAGGATGGTGAAGGCATGACCTGCTCACTCTGCCTTAGGGCCCGATCACATGCAGCATTTTTTGCACCCTCAGATGTAGTGTTTTCAACATAGACACGCAGAAGGTGCACTTAAAAGTGAGAGCAAGACGGTTGCAGCATGCAAACATTTCCAACCGGCTGTTTTTCAGGGCTTGACAGCTGCGCCCGGAGAAAGTTAAATTTTTGGAACGCAGGAACGTGCTCTGCATGTCATGTGACTTGAAACAACCAATCACAGCTGCCAGATATCTTTCCTTTCATCCCTCATTATGAGATAAATATGGAGAAGTTAAGCATTTTAACTGTACGTTCACACCAACAGCGACCAGAGCTTCCAAAACGGCAGAAGTCATTCATTTTCAATGAGAGCCCAGTGACTTGGGGGACCTGGTCGTCAGTCTTGGGCAACCAAAGCGACCAGAGCAGCTCTGGAGGGGAGTTAAAACTCATTTAACTTTATGGTAGTAAGCTCTGACGTTAGGCGGCAACCAATCAGAATGCTGACGTGCTTCGATGAAGCAGGTCCCAGAGAACAAGCCATGTAACTTTAGTTCCTACAGCACACCTGTTCCGACAATGGATATCGACAAGTTTATAACTTGCGTTCGCGCCCACTCAGTCCTTTATAATGTGTCGCTGTTCGGTTACAGAGACCAAAATACAAAGAATGAGGCTTGGGACCGCGTTGTGGAGGTAGTTGGTTGGTCTGGTGAGTTTTAAAGTGTGTCATGTTAGTAATAGACATAACACACATAACATCTTCTCAAGTCAACCTGGTCTCGATCTGAAGTCATCAAATACCGGTGCTTGGGCATCGACTTCCAGTGTTAGACACTGATATAAAAAGCCATCTATTCATGTCGGCATGATCCGCGGCTGATTGCCATTATTGTGTAACACTGACCAGCAGCATCAGGGTGAAATGGGGCTGGACAACAACGTGAGTTGAGGAGGCGTAAATCCAAGCAGGGCGGGTGGGAGGGGTGTTGGATGGATCCAACAACCACCGACTTTAACCTGGGAGGTAGGTGTTCGATAGGTGACCACGTGCGCTTGTTGTTGAAGGTAAAGAACTCGCAGCGTTGTACAGACGTAGTGCATATATTTTGAAAGAGACTCTATACAAACTTTACATTTCAAGTGTATTTTGAAAACAGTCAATGCATGTAACAGGCAGAAGTTGACATGGCGTCCCAGAATGTCAACAACCAACGCACCCAGGGTACCTTGCATGTCATATCTCGATGTGGAAAGTCCATGACCAAACGTCAAAATGTGACGAGGTCGGAGTGAGAATGTGTTGGTTAAGTAGGCTATGATACGGTGCTGGTTATGGTTGCTTAGTAACATTCGGTGCAACCTTCCCTTATGCCAGTCAAAGTTGGCACAGAGTATCCACAAGAGCAGCACCCAGCACCTGACCTCATGGCATGGGTCTCGGCCCTTGCTCTGCCTCTGATTACTTTACCTGATGTTCTTACCCTCACAAATCTCCCTCCCCTTGCCTCAACCAAACCAACCCAAGCAACAAAGGCAATGTGTTCTAGCCAATCAGAGAGAGCTGGGTGGGTCATGACTTTGCCGTTCTGGGAATAACCCAAGCTTGGTTAGAAAGTTTAGTAACAGATGCTAGCACAGAGATGTAAACAAAGGTGATAAAACGGATGAGAAAAGGACACACATTTCCACGAGTCACCTCCAGCTGAAAAGTGACAGATAAAGTCAGTCAGTGCTGGTTTGTGCCAAACTACTGTAGTTCAGCCAACAAACCAGCGCGCACAAAGCCAAGTGCAAAGATCTGATAGAGCCTGCCAAACCTATTGTAGTGTCTACTGCATTAAAAATATCCTGCTTTAGTCTGCTGCTTCTCTCTGGCTTCACTCTCTACTCCCCCTCCTCTCTTCATCGATCGCTCTGCCCTAAGAGTCCCACATCAGACCTGTAAAAAGCAGAGCGCGACACTGGAAGCCAGACGCACACACACAAAAAAAGACAGATCTTCTGAGAGTTGAGGTCAAAGGTCACACTGGACCAGTGGAACCTGACTGGTTTTATGTAATTTAGAGCAGTTCCCTCCTCCTTTCCCTTGTTCGGGGCAGCTGTGGCTCAGAGGTAGTGCAGGTCGTAATGGGCACGTAGCTACTTAAATGTTTCAGATAGTTGACCAATGAAGTTCGTCCTTCACCTTCTCAAAATGATCCCACACTTTGGATTTCCTGCCCGACATGTTATTAACTAGCCTGTGGAATAACTGCAGGTACCAGCCCTGGAAATTAGAGGCCGTACACATGCCACGTCTTTGGAGCTGTTTATAAGTGTGTAGGCCTATCGTCCGTGGGACAGATGTAAAGCTCTGGGTAGCCCTGCACTAACATGATCAACTTTTTCGTGTTTATCAGACTGAATATTTACAGAGGAAGGGAAAGATATTGGTTGGCTGTGATTGGTTTGTAACGTGACTCCTGTCTGACTGTTGAGCATGGCCACTTCCTGTGTCTGTCGTTTCAAATTTCCCACATTGTCCAATCATATAGGTTTGATCTATTTTGACAAGGCACAGCTCCTCATAGAGTTTCATATTTGTTTTATTTTATCTTTTATTTTTTTGCGACTAAACGACCAATGACATGTTGCCGACTAATGGCCTTTCTGGTTGACTAACATCACGTTGACCATTAGGGGGCAGCCCTACTTATTGTATATGTTTATATCTGGGAATTTAACAGTGTTCATTTTTATTATCAAAAACAAAAAAGCTAAAAGTCAGATAAAAGAAATTTAATAATTTTGGTGAAAATTTTGACATTTAAAAATACCTTTTTCAGCAATAGTTTGTAGCTTAATCATTCCATCAGATAATCTGGCACAAACTAGCAGCTCATGTGCATTTCTTCCTCATTTCTTCAATTTTTTTTTTTTGTAAGTATTTTCCCAACTGTCAGTGTAACAATGTCTACTCAACTTCTTTTAACACACACAAAAAAAAAATCAGGATTTTTATCTATCAAAATGTGCAAAACTCAAACGATCAAACTCTAATAAAGTTGTTGGTTTTCCTCAGTGTCGTTTTGCACCAACATGCCAGCCATGTTTTCATGTAACATACAGTTTGTGAACAGCCTCCTTTGCAACCCCCTTGTCGCGGGGGAATTCCTGTAATGAGAGAAAGAAACCAGCTGGACGCAGGTGTCCTGTATAAACCTGATGCATTATTCCAAAGGGCTTCCCTCTCCCTCCTCCTCCACCTCTTTGTCTACATTCACATCCTCTTCCTCCCACTTCCACCGCCTCCACCGCCTCCATTTACACACCCTCATTAACTCCATCTTCCTCAACCTCGTTGTTTGCTCTGCACCTCTGTCTCCACATTCGAGCATCATCTTGCTCTCCTGTGCCACCTCCTCACACTCATCTCCCCTCCTCTCCCTTCCCCCTCTTTATCTTCATCGTGCTACCTCCACTGTCACATCACCTTGCTTCTCCACATTCTTTGTCTCATCCCTCTCTGCCTTGTCTTCCTCCTTTATCCATTTTTGCCATCTCCTCCTACGACTCTCAATCATTTCCACCATCCTCTGTCAATTTACTTCTCCCAGTCTTCCTCTTCCTCTTTTTTCGCTCTCTGCTTCCACAAAACACACACCCCATTGTTGAGTAAAATGGGAGAGCAGAGTTTTCATCCACATTGTTACCTTTCTCACAAGTAGCTCCCCCATAGCTGGGCAGACAAAGACACACAAAGGAGTTGATCTCATCGATGCAGGTTCCTCCGTTCTGGCATGGATTAGACTGGCAGTCATCAATGTCTAGAAGGAGAGAAAGGGGGAGAAAGAAAGACAGGGGGCGAGTCAGGCTCGGTGCACACACACACGCTCATGGCACTTTCCAAACGGTTACTTTTTAAACTACCTGCCACAGCATTTCACCGAACAAACCCCAGAGAGATCAAACTTTTGGAGAGATTAGAGGTGTTTCTGAGAAAGTTATAATTAAAGCGAATTGATTGAACTTCATCAGTGAGTGGTTTGGGATGCACTGAAGCGCATGATGCTAATTGCAATGTGTTTGCAGGACGTGCTGCAGTTCTGCAATAGCGAGGGAGAGTGCGGTAGAAAGAGAAAGAGAGACTTGGAGATTAGAGGGAGGAAAGCATTCAGTCAGATGAGCTTCCATCTTCAACAACAATACTGCCCACATTGATGCACAAGCTGTCTCGCTAGTAGCTACAAAAACTGTATGCTAATTCATTTTAATATGTGCAAAAGTGATCAAAACAATGCAGCCAGTCAGGCGACATCTCTTAGATGCAAAATGAAAAGTCTGAGTGTTTGTGCACAATACACACACTCACATGCAAATTCACAACATATGCACACACATATTTCGCAGAGGCGTCGCAGGGGTGAGAGTTCTTATTCCGTTGAAAAATGGTAACTGTATTTCTCTGGCTGATCTGGGCCCGGGGGCAAAATCATTAAAACTGCAGCTGGTATCCCACAATCCTCTGCCATCACAACAACTGAGCAAATCCCTGGGGCGTTGGCAAGAGGTCATGGGAGTGGAGAGGAGAAGAAGTGAATGGAGATGGGTGGGGAGGCAGAAGAAAGTCCGAGGAGTGAGGAAAGATGTGGGGCTAGAAAGAGATGCTCAAAAACACAGAATAAAGGTGACGTAATGAAAGCGAGGGGAAAGGTGATGTGAATCTGTGACTCTGGGAAGTTGGCAAGTTTCAGGGCTGGATTACAGGGGCTTTGCAGGCAGACAGCGTTTGGGGCGGAAGAGTCTGTTTGGATAAAACAGCATGACAGCTTCATAGCTGGTGCCCCGCATTGGGCTGGCTGATATTAAAGGCTGAATTTGATGCAGGAGGTAGAGACCCCGCCAGAGGAGTCAGAATGAGATGACATTTGTGTTGGTTTAGTGTGTCGCTGTATATCCATGTATTACCGTCTGTCTGTCTGACTCATGATGGGGTGGAAAAATAAAATATAAAAAGAGAATAGAATAACGCAGCGGGGATAGGAAGAGAGCCACACACATCCAGCACTGCAGAAAATTAGTTTAAGTCCAGTTCAGATGATCAGACATCAAAGGGAGGGCTGACCCAAAGTCTTAGGGCAGCGCTGGCAAATCATTGATGACTTTGTAGCTAACTTTACTTGTCACAAGCAGCGCTGCTCAGCTTTTAAAAACAATTGCACGGCTTCAGTGGCTCTGGAGAGCTTTGAAAGTAGAAAACAAACTAAAAAAGTATGATGATGTTATAATAGTGTCATCTGATCTGGATGATCTCAGTTTGGGCTTGAGACTTTGATTTTTTTTGCAGTAGGAAGCCTGCATTACAAACTGGAAGTGTGAACATCTAAGGCTGATTTATAGTTGTATATATAGGCTCTACCCAAAGCCTGTGTCATAGCCTCGCTCTGCTATTACACCTCCAAAATGCTAACTGGCATTTGGGTTTCAATGCCACTGTGTTGAGCTTCTGTGATGTGCTGTAAAATTTGATTGATTCAATTAGCACATAAAACACAACATGCTAACACTGTTAGCACAAGCCTATGCCATTTGACACTGCATAAATTAGCCTAAGAGCTAGCAGACTTTTCCTCTTCTCATGAAGCCAAAATCCACTGCAACATTTAACAAAAGTAATATTGCAAAATTCAGCTTCATTATAATTCACAAAATTCAAAGGCAAAACAACTGTCTTTTGATTGACAAGTTTTCCCCACTTATACAATGTGCTAATGTTATTAGCATAAGCCTATCACAATTCCCATTGGATCAATAAGACCAGCAGCTAGTGGACATTTCCTCTGCTCATTAAAAGTTCACACAGGACTTCAAATGCTATTGTGTGGGGGTTTTTGTCTTTCTGATTTATTGTCTGTTATCTTTGAAATAAAAGGTTTGTTTCCATCGTGGGAAAGGCTTTCAGTTTACAAAAACAAACAGCAAGTCTGCGTCCCCACTACATTACATTGCTGGGAAGTTGAACGTCAGACTATGGTGTAAGGTACGCATCCATACAGAGGCTAAACCATAGGCACAGCATCAATTCAATGCAGAAGTATGCAGTGAAGATAGACCACGCTCAGTTAATGGTGTTAAATGGTGTGGTGTCGAAGTTAAAAGACAAACAGCAGTATTTCAGACCAACCAGGCATCATGTCATAGAAACTTGTTTGAGGCAATTACACCGCCTGCAGGAGCCTAGGTGGACTGACATAAATACAAAATACAGAATACATAAGTATTTCCAGTGCAAATAACATGTACAGCTGGACAAAACAGAACGATAAGACTGGAAACAATCCATATTAAATACGACTACACGTGCACAGATCCCCGAATGAACCTCTGAGGAACTCCATGTAATTAAAATAGGATGTGTGATGAATGATAGACACTGAAAATATCCCTCCGTCTACGCTGTAAACCAACAGATGAGCAGGTTGCCAGGACAGCTGTTAAAAAAAAAGAAAAAACCCAAAACAGCTACTGGGCCTAATATGAGCCAGCATCTGGCATCATTAAGCACTGTAGCACTCTGGCAAGGAGCAGAGGAACCCGCTGGATTTTAGGAGCGCTGGGGTCAATAAAAAACAGCTCTGAACATCAGCTATTAGAGGGGCTACAATAGGCAAGTGGATATTATCTGTCGTAGCAAGCAACATAGAGGAACTCCAGACAGCTGGGGTAGACTGACCTTCATCTCGTCAAGTGTACAGATGTAAGAAGAAATTCAAGCACAAAAGTTCTCAATATTAACTAGTCTTTGCAGGCCAACCATGGGTAACTTATGGTTACTTGCAGAGATGGGACCAAATCACACATGTTCAAGTCTCAAGTAAGTCTCAAGTCTTAACCTTCAAGTCTCAAGTAAGTCCCAAGTCATTTTTTCTTGGGCAAGTCAAGTCAAGTCAAGTCACAGGTTATGTCAAGTCCAAGTCAAGTCACCTTATTATTGTAATTTTACCTGCAGAATCTGATCTTAATAAAGTGAAAAGACAAGATATAAGTAACTGTCAGTAAACATTGACTTCATCGCTGCAATGTTTACTTTGCAGGGACGACCCCCATGCGTGCGCACACACACACACACACACACACACACACACACTAACCAAGGCAGCGGCCAAAATCACCTATTTAGCTCATTTAACCCTGTGTTGCTCGTTCATAAAATGTACAGCCGGTCTTGTGATGAACCGGTCGGAATGTTTGCTCACGTTTTCTGGGGTTAATGTTAGCAAATAAATTAAAAAACAAGTTCCACTAAACGGATACACCCCCCCACCCCACCCCACCCCCGAATCGTATCAAGCTAACGTTAGCTAACTACCGACTAACCAGATAATATTAGCTAATTGACAAGCACTTACTGGGCAGAATGGCTCTTCAAATGACGAACAAAGTTTGAAGTTGTCACCTGGCTGTTCGAGATGTTTATGCCGCATGTCTTGCACTGTGCTTTTCGTCTTTTGCCATCATAATGGTAATTCCGAAAGCCGAAGATGATGACTCTCGGGACCCCTCCCGCTGACATGTTGATGCTATCTGATATAAGAGGGCCTGTTTCTCCAATAAACACGTAAGGTACGTAGAGAGGGCATGACTGATTGACAGGGTAGTGATCCAATCATGACAATGCCATTCTCAGCCTGCGCTCCTACTGGGTAATCGATATTATTTTTTAAATTAATTTATTAATTTTATATTCTAACCGAAAACATGATGTGAATAACACTCAAGTCATTCAAGTCATCTTGTCTCAAGTCAAGTCAAGTCAAGTCCCGAGTCTTTAACTTCCAAGTCCGAGTCAAGTCTCAAGTCTTTTATTTTTTGTCAAGTCAAGTCACAAGTCATCAAAACAGCGACTCGAGTCGACTCGAGTCCAAGTCACAATGACTCGAGTCCCCATCTCTGGTTACTTGTATGAGAGTGCCATTTTCACTGGCAACCAATCAAATGGCTGGCCTCTTCGATATTGATGAAGTGGAGCTTTGGCAATGCAAGATTGACAGTTTGTGAACAATAGTAGCTTCAGATATGGCATGGCTTCACTCATGTTTACTGTCTTTGTGCAGAAATGCATACAGGTGATCGGTGATACATTAGCTAAAAGTGAAGCTGAAACATCTCGACTGCCCCCTGGTGGCTGGCTGCAGTTTAGGTCATAAACCCCTCCCCCTTCATGTTAGTGGATCGGATGTGAGCCAAACTAAAATCTCAAAGCACAACCCAAAATATGTTGTTCTGATATGTTGGTTCTAATTATTCATTTGATGCAACACAAAGGGGGTTTGACGTCATGACTGACAGCTGTATGTGCCAATTTGTGTGCTCGCGATCAATGGCAATGCTTACGAATTGCTGGACGTCAAGAACTTCATACTGCAGAGGGAGCTCTTAAGCCGACTCAGGCTGCATCCAAAATCACCCACTACTCATAGTGAGTTCACCATTTTGTAGTGCTGTCCCAATGTACAGTGGGAACTATTATACCCTGTATAGCTTACTCAAAGTATCCCACAATGCACTGTGAAAAGTAGTGTGCAACCAACAGTCCCATATGGGGTGGGACTGAGACAGACAAGAGGAGAGAGATTGCTCCTCCTGCTGTACATGTTTAACTTAGAATGACGTGTTGTTTTGTTTGTTTCACTCATTTTTCTTTGCCATGTAATAAATTGTCAATCTAATGTGTAGTCGTCAGTTCATGAACAGATAAATATATTCATTATTTAGAAAATAAAAAGTTCTTAACAGTTACTGTACAGAGTACGGCTAATAAAGCTAGCTAATGTTAGCAAGCTGAGTCACTACTAGCTCTGATTTGTGCCGTAATGTCAAATGCATAATGTTGCATACATTAAATTCACAAACTTCAACACAACAAAGGTTAAATGGAAAATTACTTTCATTAGTAGGACAGGTTGCAGTTGTGCTGCTCTCTTGCCTGTCTGCCAGTGTAACGTTATTAATATGTTTAATTTGAGCAGCTCATTTCACAACACAACACAACACAGAAATTACTTTGTAACGTTATTTATTAATTTGGGAAAACACGCTCAGTATAATTTTATGTTTTTATCATAAATATGCATGTCAGTATTTGTTATGGACGCTTCACCAGCAGACACTGAAATTACATGTTTTCAATGAGCGACAGCAACAACGTAATTAACAGCGCAGAGAAAATGACCCGAGTGGTGTCTGAAAGTGTTTTTTCATGTTGCAGGTGAGATAATTATATCGTCCTCTACATAGATCTCCCTATATAGTGAGTAGAGAGTAGTGAATAAGTGAATGATTTCAGACACAGCATCTGGCTCCAAATGATGTCACCATTGCAAGGTGGCAGCTGTCATATTCAGTACATTTTGACTTTTGTACAGTGGGAGGAAGTAGAGACACCTTGTCTATCTTTATAACAGTCACTGATTGGCACCGTGTGCATGTGTGTAGATATGTGGCAAGAAATTGAAATTCAACTCTGCCAGACATGTGTTTGAGGTAATTTAGGAGGTGTTTCCAATTCATCGTTTGGCGAGCTAAACATTCCTGAGTGGAGGTTTAACTTAGGTGTTCATGCTCGATCTAAATAACTGATTTCATAAAAATGTACTGTCACCCCTGTGCACCATATGGTCATGACAGCACTTTGTCCCTCAGTGTCTGTCGGTGTCTAGCTCACCTCTACTCAAACGGCGCGTTGAGGGCCAGAGCGCAGCAGGCCTGTCCACTCAAAGCCCACTCAATGTCCACTCTGCCCAACTGGCTTAATGAGAGACCCATCCAACTTAAGCAGGTGGCAATGTGTGTGTGTGTTTGTGTGACTGCATTTGTGCATTTGTATGTGTGTGTCCGCGACTCTCTGGCTGGCTCCCCAGTACAACAAAATCAGGCCTGGCCACTAGCACAGTCTCCAGGGAGTCGAGGAGAGCAGTGCTCCACTTATTTGCTGGCAGAGAAATGGATGGAGGGATAAACAGGTGCCAGCCACCGTGGTAATTGCTGGGTGCAGCTAACACACTAGCGACACTACCGGCTTTTCTTTAAGCCAGCATTATTCATTTGAGTCTGTCAGGAGAGGCAGCAAATGAATGTGAACAGTTGATGGTGGCTAACATAATGGCAGAGGAGACACAAATATGAAATTGAGGATTAAATACGGTTCACTGCTGATTGAAAAATACATAGTTTGGATGGGAATGTTTGATTGTGGGATAAATATGTAACCTGCTCTTGTTGTTTATCGCCGCCTCTCTGTGTGTATCCGAGGGTAGCTGGCGAGTGTGAGGACAGAGGATGGGGAAACAGAGATAGAGGAATAAGGGGGAGGATAGTGAGAGAGCAGCCACACAAACCGGGGGTGGTGTCGGTTGACAGAATATCTGGAGGCTTACTGCTGGCATGTGTCGAAACCAGCGTATGAATAATTGAAAAGAGACAGAGAGACAGAAAGAACCAGAGAGCAAACAGAAACCGGGTGAGAGGAGGCCCTGGGTCAGCCTTTCCCCATTTCCCTTTTGGGATTATTTTGTCAGTCCAATAGATCAGATAAAATTTCTATTACCTGTGTACTCGACCGGAGCTACGTCCAGCCCGAGATCAACTCCATCACCTTCCTGACACTCTTGTCCTTCTGTTTCTGACTTTGCCACCTCTCTAGGGTCTTTTTCTACTTTACAACAACGAGATTTACGCTTTCAATTTACACCCCGGCCACGGCGTTCGTGAATGCTCAGGCCAAATAAAAACTAAACAGCTCTTTCACCGTTTTATAAATGAGACCTCAACTGCAATCAGCAATTTCACGGCTATGAATCCTTGTGGGTTTAGCCAGGAAGAGTCCAGCGGAGAGAGAGTCCACTCAGAGGGTCATAAAGGCTTGGAGAGAAGAATCGATATTGCAGCCAAGGCCTGGCATGCATTAAAACATGGTATAATATTTTAGTGGTCTAGTAAGTCTGCCATAAAAAGTAAGGCATGGTTATACACATGCAAGACAGGGAATGCCCCTTACTATAACTTTCTGCAGGAAGTGGAAAGTGATTTTTGAAAAGGACAAACTTTATCAACTCTACAAGATAATAACAAACTACTTATTATATACAGTCTGTTTTTGTTTTAACAGTGGAGAACATCCTGTGCTCAAGTAATGAGGCAGGGTCAGGATTAATAGTGGCTGATTTTCCAGAAGATTTAAAAGGTCTTCATCTCCAGATTAAAAAAACATTCACTTTAAAATGCTTATCAGGGCTCCAAGTGAGTATTAGAGAATCCTGAGAGGTCTATGGATTAATTCAAAGACCACTTTAGATACAAATGACAAAATAAACACACCACTCAATGGATTTAAAGCCTTTTGGTAATTTCTTGCCAAAAATTCCTCTTATCAATTGAGTAGCATTAGACATGGTGGCATTTTGTCTGGGCCTAATGCCACATTTGCACTGCATGGTACCTCACAGCTCCATTTGCTTTTTTTGGTTTTCCATTAGCAAAAGGTGTGGATAGTACTGAGTACTTCTTTTTTGGTACCACCTCAGTCGAGCTTCCAAGCAACCTCAGGTAATATAAGAAAGTGGTGTTAAAACAGACTACAGATTGGTCAGAGAGAATTATCACCAGTGTGAGACCGGACGTCCTGCACACACCTGCCATTTTTAAATAGCCAAGTTTCTGTCAATAGCAACCACAATTTTCTACGTACACAGTGAACACTATGCCGTGCAACTGATGGAGGGCAGACGTTCGTCTGTTTGGCTGCCGATGAAAGGATCAGCAAGTGTTATGCTGAAGATGATGTCACAGCAGTTCCATGCGGTGTGGCTAAGGTAATCGGCTGAGAACTAGAGTTTAGACCGAGCCCAAAAAGTCAGGCCTGTCCGTCCTTACGTGAACCTGCACAGTTTCTATTTAAGCCTGATTGGAGCCCACAGCAGCAGTTTTGGGCCTGAGCCCGTTAAAAGCCAAAATTTCTACTGTAAAAAACCCCCAAAAACATTTATTACAAGCTAAGGGCTTACAAGTGCCGTCGCACCACTTCTGCTTCTTGTCATCCTTCTATTATTTCAACCGTCTGTCAGCTTTGAGTCTCGCGGACACAACAGGTTTGGCAGAACATGTACCTCTCAGTGTGTGTCACATTGCAAGTGTGCGCGGTGGTCCATGGCTGTGCAGAGTGCAGATGGTAATCACCGCTTTCCACTGCATGTTAGTGCTGCATAGCTCTACCAATGCTGGGGAGGCAGAAGCAAACACTGCCAACCACACTGCCCTGCAGCCTCCACCCTTCTCACTGTCCATCCGTCTCTTGCTCCCACTCCAGTTTTCTCCCCCGGTTCTCTACTATATTGCTCCGTTGTTCTGTCATTGTCCCTATCTCTCCGTCATGGTCCTCCCATTAAACAAAAGAGAAAAAAAAACATGTAGTTAGAATTGACGAGAACCCAACCTGATCCAAACCCAGGGGAATACTGAGAAATCATTGCCCGGCTTTGCCCAAACCCAGTGGGTCCGGTCAGGCTCAATTGGGCTCGGGCAGAGAATCAAAGCTCTACTGAGAGTCCAGACTTCGCTGAGGGAGCAGTATCCCCATTGGAAAACAAAAGAGAGAAAAGGACCTGGCTCCAAAAGGGAGTTGAGTGAAATCGAGCCAAACGAAAATGAGGCTTAAGATTGATAAAATCAAGTTCTTCATGTTAAGTTACATGTAAAGATCGATAAATTCTGACTTTAAATGCTGGATTATGGAGATTATAACGTCTACAGCTGACAGTTTACAGACACTAATTATTCCTGCCTTTCAGTGGTGACTTACAGGCTCCGAACACATAATTTTCTCAATCAGCTTCCTACCATGAGTGATTGGTTCCTAGAACACAGTCTTTTCAGCCAAAGCTGGAGTTACACTCATAATAAATAATAACTCAGAATGTTTTTAAAGTTTGATTGTGGCTTACTTGAATATTTAATGTCTCTGAGAAATACTGACGATTTTGAGCCAAGTTTACAGGGGCACCAACACAGCTTGTTTTTGCTGACCTCAAGTGCTTTAGCATCCCATTTTGCTGCAGAAATGTAGAAGTGTACCCCAGAAAGTGTTGACGGTTGACTTCACTGCAGGGTGCAGTTACAGGTGCAATAGAGGGCACTTTTGACCACATTCAACCATGTCTATCAGTGATGTAGAAAGTAGGAAGAACCACCACATGCAACCATGCATCCATCCGCAAAGGTACAAAAGTGCTGTTGTATCATTGGTTATTGATCCTTTTCAGGTTTTATACTTTGTATGTATTGAGATACAGTACAGGCCAAAAGTTTGGACACACCTTCTCATTCAATGCGTTTTCTTTATTTTCATGACTATTTACATTGTAGATTCTCACTGAAGGCATCAAAACTATGAATGAACATATGTGGAGTTATGTACTTAACAAAAAAAGGTGAAATAACTGAAAACATGTTTTATATTCTAGTTTCTTCAAAATAGCCATCCTTTGCTCTGATTACTGCTTTGCACACTCTTGGCATTCTCTCCATGAGCTTCAAGAGGTAGTCACCTGAAATGCTTTTCCAACAGTCTTGAAGGAGTTCCCAGAGGTGTTTAGCACTTGTTGGCCCCTTTGCCTTCACTCTGCGGTCCAGCTCACCCCAAACCATCTCGATTGGGTTCAGGTCCGGTGACTGTGGAGGCCAGGTCATCTGCCGCAGCACTCCATCACTCTCCTTCTTGGTCAAATAGCCCTTACACAGCCTGGAGGTGTGTTTGGGGTCATTGTCCTGTTGAAAAATAAATGATCGTCAAACTAAACGCAAACCGGATGGGATGGCATGTCGCTGCAGGATGCTGTGGTAGCCATGCTGGTTCAGTGTGCCTTCAATTTTGAATAAATCCCCAACAGTGTCACCAGCAAAACACCCCCACACCATCACACCTCCTCCTCCATGCTTCACAGTGGGAACCAGGCATGTGGAATCCATCCGTTCACCTTTTCTGCGTCTCACAAAGACACGGCGGTTGGAACCAAAGATCTCAAATTTGGACTCATCAGACCAAAGCACAGATTTCCACTGGTCTAATGTCCATTCCTTGTGTTTCTTGGCCCAAACAAATCTCTTCTGCTTGTTGCCTCTCCTTAGCAGTGGTTTCCTAGCAGCTATTTGACCATGAAGGCCTGATTGGCGCAGTCTCCTCTTAACAGTTGTTCTAGAGATGGGTCTGCTGCTAGAACTCTGTGTGGCATTCATCTGGTCTCTGATCTGAGCTGCTGTTAACTTGCGATTTCTGCGGCTGGTGACTCGGATGAACTTATCCTCAGAAGCAGAGGTGACTCTTGGTCTTCCTTTCCTGGGTCGCTCCTCATGTGTGCCAGTTTCGTTGTAGCGCTTGATGGTTTTTGCGACTCCACTTGGGGACACATTTAAAGTTTTTGCAATTTTCCGGACTGACTGACCTTCATTTCTTCAAGTAATGATGGCCACTCATTTTTCTTTAGTTAGCTGATTGGTTCTTGCCATAATATGAATTTTAACAGTTGTCCAATAGGGCTGTCGGCTGTGTATTAACCTGACTTCTGCACAACACAACTGATGGTCCCAACCCCATTGATAAAGCAAGAAATTCCACTAATTAACCCTGATAAGGCACACCTGTGAAGTGGAAACCATTTCAGGTGACTACCTCTTGAAGCTCATGGAGAGAATGCCAAGAGTGTGCAAAGCAGTAATCAGAGCAAAGGGTGGCTATTTTGAAGAAACTAGAATATAAAACATGTTTTCAGTTATTTCACCTTTTTTTGTTAAGTACATAACTCCACATGTGTTCATTCATAGTTTTGATGCCTTCAGTGAGAATCTACAATGTAAATAGTCATGAAAATAAAGAAAACGCATTGAATGAGAAGGTGTGTCCAAACTTTTGGCCTGTACTGTACATGTTATACATTGTGATTCTGGTCAGTGAAATTAGTACTGAGGTCAACATATGGATACCAGGAGCTAATGATGCTCAATTGCAGAGAAAGCCTTTTTTAGTTCACTGATGACAGCCACAGCGTGAAATGTCTGTATTCTTATCTGTTCTCCCCTTGCTCATTAAAATGAACTGAACGTCGTCTGACTTCTTTTGGTCATCTATTTGATTGCGCAGCAGTGAGTTGTTTTGCAAATGTCCTATTCTCTCCTCCAAACACATAAATATTCACCCGCAACATCAAATAAAAAGGAAATGTCAAAGCAAGAGGCAGTTGAGATATTTTTTACTTGGCATTTGTTGGCTTTGACACAAAAATAGCTACAATCTCCTCCACGGAAGTCTTAAGAGGTTCGTTCTGAATTTGATTTTAAGTGACTGTTGGTCCTGTGTTTTGGTGCTGTGAAAGCTGGAGTGCAGTGCAGAGGAAGTACAGATGCTGGCCGCCCATTTTGAGTGCCAGAACTATCACAAACATCTATTGAGAAGGTCAATATTGCAGCCATTTGCCTGTCAACCTAATGAGTATTTGTAGGAGTGTTGGTGAAATTTAGTACTACGTGTGACCTTTTTTTTTTTTTTTTTTTTTTTCTTTAGAGCTATTTAACATTTGAGGGAAACTTTTGAAGGAGTTGGAGTCCCATTTCTGCAAAAGTCTCAGGCGTAATTGCTTCGGCACATTGTAAATAACCCTCGCAAAAAGTGCTTCATTACATGAAAAGATGAACAAATAGAGGGTTATGTAGAGAAAGAAAGGCTTGACATCCGTGCATCACAATCGTGTACAGGTACATGCGTAGGGTGGATGGCGAGCAGAGGAAATCTTATTATATACTGCATGATCC
The DNA here is from genome assembly GCF_041903045.1 of Epinephelus lanceolatus. Taxonomy (NCBI): domain Eukaryota; kingdom Metazoa; phylum Chordata; class Actinopteri; order Perciformes; family Serranidae; genus Epinephelus; species Epinephelus lanceolatus. The sequence continues at coordinate 12,362,819 of NC_135739.1, forward strand.
ATTGGTACCAAATTCTTCAGGTGGCAGGCACAGGCATTCGAAAGCCAGTTTGTCCTAACAGAGCTCGGGAAAAGCACATTTTTCTCTGTAGACTAAATGCCAACCGTACAGATCAAACAGCAGCCTGATCAATTACACAGAGAACCTTTGAACCAGTAAATGCCACCTGAAGACTTCACATCTGACAGGCTGCTACGGAGGGCACGAAGGGACAACATTAATGCCACAGAGGAAGATTTTTTTTTGTGAGCGATATCATGGGAGAAAATGCGCATTGATTCGAGCACACTCTCAATCACTCTATCTGTGACACACACCCATATGGAAACACACTCCAGCAAACACACTGGGTGGCAGCCTGCCCCGTTATCAACCAACAGCAGTGACAGATCTGGTCACTCTTTTTACATTCGCCTAATTGCCTCCGAAGCACAGCCAACATTATGTAAAAATAAATTGACATGACATCCTGTAAAATGGAGGCTTTGAAATGGAAATGTTTGTCACACAAAGGTTTTCACTGAAAGGCTCTTTGTGTTTGTCATCTTTCATTGTGCGAGACCCTGGATGATTGACTTCCTTTAGCTGGCTGAGGGGCATTGACATTTCCATGCCCTTCTACAAAGATGGATACCTTTCTATTGAACCGCCACTCGTCCAAACAGCAGGCCCACTCAATGGACCATGTTGCGTCGTGTCAATAACTATAATGCGGGTGTGTGCTGTGTGTACAGCGGCATTAATGAGTGTAAAATGTTTTTTTTGTGTGTGTGTTTAAATGAATGTATGTGTCTGTTTGTGTTGGGATTGTGTGTGTGAACAGCGCAGGGGAGAAAGTGTTTCTAAAACACACTCATCGAATGTTTGTATTATTTTGTGTGTGTGTGTGTGTGTGTGTGTGTGTGTGTTGGCACAGCACATTGTGTGTGTTTGCAGAATGGATATCCACAGCTGCAAGCAGAAACTTGATGTATGTGTGTGAATGCCAAGTCGCTACACAGAGCTGCTCTCGCCTCACACTCCCAACTCTTTTGGGTAAGAGCCTCTTTCTGTCTCCACACTGTTTGGTCCCTTTGGCAGAAATAACTTAAAGCTGCAGTGATCAATAGTTTTGTATTTCCAGTGGATCAAATGAGTATGTGTAATGTGAAAGGAGTCCCTTGTAATGACAGCAAATAGAATTATCACCCGACTCTGCACTTCCCCTCAGCTCTACAAAGTGTTCAATGTATCCTGATACAATGGTTCATATGATATCCTATAAATTAGCACCCTGTGAATGACGTTACACACTTAACATGAAGTTACTTAAGTTAGGTTTAGGAAAAGAAACATGGTTGGGCGTCTTTAGGTTCAGGCAAGTAAAGTTACATAGGTTAGGTATAGGAAAAGATGGTGATAACATACCTTAAACTAACTTAAAGTTCATGCGGTTTCAAACATCGGTTTCCTGGTTTTAAGTCCTGTGTTTTGCGACCCATCAACCACCCCAACCTGCCACCTCATAGGAGGTGGAACGGACTTTGAAGTCAATATTTATAGTAGGGCTGCAACGATTAGTCAACTAATCGATGACTAATCGACTATTAAAATAATCGGTGACTATTTTAGTAGTTGACTAATCCATCATCAATCGAGTCATTTTTCATAGAAAAGTACTATAAAAGTACCCCAAAATACTCTTATTGCAGCTTCTTATGTTCTTACGTTGGCAGCTTTACACACTCTCCCATGACAGTGAACTAAAACCCTTTGGCGTGAGTATGAAACAAGACATTAGATGACATCATTTTGGGGTTTGGGAGAGACAGACCGACATTTTTCAACATTTTAACACATTTTTCGATAAAATGATTAGTCGACTAATCGAAGAAATAATCGACAGATTCGTCGACAATGAAAATAATCGTTAGTTGCAGCCCTAATCCATAGTGGCCAAGCAGTGTAATTACACCGTCACGTGATGCCCTGTGGTACAAATAGACTTTTTACCATTGACTTAAATTGTGAAACAGACGTCTGTAGATCAGTGGATAGTTTTTTGAGTGTCACAACCTCAAAGAAATGACTCATTTCACAATCATGATTTGATTCATTTGGTCTCATAACATTTGGAAAGTCTAGAAGAACTGCATGATTAAATCATGTTGTCTCCATTCAAGTTAGTGGAGCGCAAAACCAGAAGTTGCTGGCTCGGCCCTTTCGAAGTCTCTAGTGCGTCTGCTCCGTGGGCCACACAGTGCAGGAAGCAGCACCAATCATCTGAGTAATTTTAGACACGGCAGTTGAACTCTTTTTGGCTTCATGTGCCACTGAGCAACTTTCATAGGAATGAATGGGACCCAGCCTCCAACGCAAGTGGACTACTTCGTTCTTTACTCCCGTCTGGCCCATTTGTCATGTGATCACGGCCTTCCCGGTTGTAGAGGTTATACCCCCAACCACTGGCTCTTGATTACGTGGGTTATAAAGAAACTGTGGTGCATAACTTTGCATAGCTATGTACAAACACTGCATAGGAACATTCTGAAGCTAAATTTTGCTTCTTTTAGCTCACTGTTTTGGTTTTCCAGACAGTCAATTTAATGATTTGATTAACAGACTCTGTTTCCAGCAGCAGCAAGCTCTGCTGTTCGTTACCTGCTCAACACAAACAGCAGAAAGACAAAGTTAGTGACTAGCTGGTGAACACAGTGGAGCATTCAGCAGCAAGAACCAGATATTTCTCTTTATAGCCGTAAACACAAACCCAAATTAATGCCAATGTTACTCTGGGTCTGCTAGAATGTAAAGTTTGCTGACATGTTTGCCACAACATGTATGATAAAAAAAAAAGAAACTGCTCATGTCAGTACTATTTGTCCCAAGATTTTTTTCTTCTGCTATCTCAGGATAAAAAAAGACGTTGGAGCAGCCCAGCACAGGGGGTTTAAAAATAAAGTCTAACTGGTGTTAATTTATTTTCACTTACAAATTCCACCCATATGTTGTGCACTTAAAAATCTTTGGTTGCAACATGTTGGCTTTAGAAACCAAGTAATTGTCTTTAAATATATGAAAGAGGGTTAACATGGGTTTCTAGCCCATAATAATTAAAGGATTACTGTGTCTTTAGTTTTGAATTATGATAGGATTACTATATCTTTAGAATAGATTTAGTATATTGGGCTTCGCAGAGGGAGACAAGTCCCTCCACATTATTCGTAATCTCAGACATACTTGAAAATGATTTTAGAACGTGACTTGAATATACTTTTTACAACGTGGCCATAAAAGGAAAAGGAATCTTACATAATGAGTCCATTTCCCCAAGCTGGATTTACAATTTTGATTAACTTTTTAAAATTTGAAGTCGATACTTCTGTTTAGCAAATGGCAGAGAATGGTTAGTAAACTATAAAATGATAACTGCAGCAACAACTATACTCACCTCAAGGATCTTTTCGTAGCTGTTTCAAAGCTTTGATCATAGCACATGATTTTATTTGCAGATATAGCTTGCAAGTTGTGAAAGCTCCAGAACAGCCACTAAATGGACCTTGAGGTGAGACTGTTTTGTGCTGCTGTTTCCAAGATCAAGAATAAACTTTCAGTCTAATCATTTAAGGACAAGGTGTTCTTAAGGTGTTTAAAGAAAAGTGGAAATTTTTGAACATCTACAATCCATGACAGATGGGAAAACTCTGGTGAAGATTATGTGACGTAACTGCAAACTCCATGACGTTACTAAATTAAGTTTTCATGGTTAAGTATGAACACTGATGCTCAAATCCAACACAATTAACTTTGTTCAGTGTTTATAAGTGTCGTTAGGTTTGTTATAGAAGCATGTCACTGCTGGAAAGATGGTCTTTTCATAAAACTAGGATGTCTAGTCTGTAGAAAGACACAAAAACTTTGGAAATTGGTGTTATATAAGAGGTTGAAAAACTACAACTACCGCAATACAATGCACTGCACTGGACAAGTAAACGGTCCCACTGGTGGGTGCCGTCATGTGAGCCTGGCTCGGATACAGTAAAACAGTGAGCTGAAGTATGTTTCTGAAAACATTTAATGTGAGAAAAATAATCAACATAGTAACAGAATCTTGGTTTATATATGGTCAGCACTCCTCAGTTTTACCATTTGTTCTTTTTTTCAGCCTCCATTTTTACAATACGTGTTATGGCGCCCGCTTCCTGTTCACAAACTCTCATGTTACAGCCAAACAGTGCACTAAAATATGTTTCTAAATTTGATCAGCACTGCCTAGTTTTACAGTTTGGTCTGAGTTTGAGAGAGAGACAGAGAGGGCAGAGTCTTTCTCTCAGTCCGCTTCTATACTCTTTTTGTTCGTGGTGGCAGGGATATGAAAATGCAATTGGTACAAAGTATCCCTTTCAGTATATAACTTAAATCTAATACATAATACACACCGCATAAATCTGAATATGACTGCACATAGGGGTGTACATCTCTAGACACCTCACCATTACATTTGATTCTGATTGAGGGGGCCAAGATATGATTATAAAATGATTAACATTTTTTTGACAACATTTTTTAAATCTATACATGATTTATTTTTCCCACTACTACTTGCTAGTTGTAAAACATGCATATTTGTAAAGATCCATAATTAAGATAAACAGATTAATTAACTTCCATGATCTCTTATTAATACAATAATAGTACAACATAAATATGTTCACTGTCCAATTGGTTCCGATGTGAGGAATGTAAACATGTCACAGTGATACACGTTTTGTGTCTGTTTTGTTTCACTATCCAATTAGGTCATATGTAACAAACATACGGCCTGGTCCTCTAAATTGTTAGAAGCAACCACCATGTCAAGAACTGGGTTGTTAATTTCCGATTAGTGACTTTTTTTTGCATCGAGACATCATCTTTCAATAAAGAATTGCGATGCATCTAAGAACCAGTTCTTCCCCCACCCCTAACTGTACCTGTATGTGCTGGCACCTGTGAGTGTGTGTCGCCTGAATGGACACGTGAGTCGTTTGTGTCATTTGTGCCTCTGTTTAGATGCCTGTTTGTGTGTGTGCTTGCAGTATACTGTCGAGTCGCGGGCCTTCAGCTGTGTTTGGGTGCGGGTGGATTACAAAGAGATCAGGATCAGCAGGGAGAGGAGGAAAACAGACAGACTACACAGCAGCTCTGGTACAGCCCAAGGCTCTGTGCTGCTCTCCAGAGAGCTTGGTGCAACGTTGATCAACCTATCAGAGGATCCAGCGTCTGGAGAAAAGTCCTTCATCCTGGGGTTTTCTGTTGAAAATAGAGAAAATGTTTCATCCCCTTTACTTGGCGAAGATGTTAGGATGAGCAGGGATACACTACCTCACCACTAGCCCCAGACGCAATTACATCTTGGAGCTCTTACGATGTACTGAGAGCCTCACACAGGCAACGATCCAAATCGTCTGGGTTTACCAGATTTTCTTGTGCGTCGAGGGGAAGCAAGCAAAGTGAGCCTTAAACCTGCCTTGTAGACATTTCCAAAAAAAAAATCACACAGCGACATGAAATACAAAAACAGGAAAAAATTCATCTTAATTCACGTGTTCAATGGGGATATGTGATTGTGCATGCGTCTGTGACGTGTGTGTGTGTGTGTGTGTGTGTGTGTGTGTGTGTGTGTGCCCACAGTATGTTTCAGACAGGTCCTTGCTTTGGTTGACAGCACTTCTGCAACATTCATAACAGCCTGGGAAAATGTAATGAGGTAAAGTGTCACAACATCTCACATCGCTCTGCTAGCCCTCAGTTCTGACAGTCTGACTCCACTCACTGACGCTATGTGTGTGTGTGTATGTGTGTATGTGTGTGTGTGTGCTCACTGGCTCCATCTTCAGTGTCTGTTTATATTTTGTGTGGGAGGGGGCCAGTGGCCAGGAAAAAGAAGCCAGGGACAGGAGAAGCCAAGCAAGCTGCCACAGTGCCAACAGTATCATACAGGCTCACTCTCTATTTCTGTCCTCCACGCAGAAGGAGAGAGGAGGAAACCGGAGATAGTGGAGGACTTTAAAATAACAGGAAATAAAGAAGAGACCCGGAGAATCATCAGCGCTTTAGACATGCCCTTCTCTTTTTTACTTTCCCTTCCTTTCTCCTCTTAATTTTGCCTCCTCCACAGTCATTTCCTCCTCCTTCCCTCACTGCCTTCCATACTTCTTTTTCATTAGTCACTTCCGAGTCTCTTCACCTTCTATTTTCTCTCCCTCCCTCTGGAGATCTCTAAATGGCAAGTTTATCCTCCTGTGCCCCGTGGGTCTTACCGGGCTAATTTCCTTTGAGTCAGGAGGGTTTACAGGTGTCCCTTTAGGGCTCCTGGTGTTAGCAGCGGTAGCGTCCCTCTGGGCCGTGTGGGGTTTGGCCTGTTCCTTGACAACTTTATCTGTCCGAGACACCCAGGGTGTGATCATTAACACACCTCACCTCAGCTTAAAGGAGCTACACGTCCATCTAAAATGGATTGCTTATGCTATTACTTTTCTCTCCCTCACTGTTCCTCCATTTCTGCCTGCCTTTATTCCATTTTTCATTTCTTGCCTTCTGCCTTTGCATCCTTTCTTTTCCACCCTCTCTCAGACTTCATCACTTTCTTCCTCCTTTCCTTCCCTTTTACCGTCCCTTCTCTCATTACCTTTCCTTCCCTCCTTTCTTCCTCCCTTCCGTATTTTTCGGTCCTTACTTCTGTGAGCGTGCACACTTAAAAAATACAATAACTCTACTCTTAAAGTAGAGCAGTTCCCCAGAGGGGTGAATGACAGGCTATTCTCTGCCTCCTGTCGCTATTTCTGACATACTTAAAGAGGAAATAGTAGAGTGGAATTATCTATTTTTTCCTTAGTGCTGTCAGAATCAATTAATCACTGACAGTGAAATTATATAAGGACGTGTTTCTGAGTACAGGGAGCTCTGATGTCGAATCTTTGAATCTATTTCTGAAAAGAAATGGCTCATGAACCAAACAAACGGCCTCTGGTAAATCTTAAGGAAGAATTATTTACTATTTCTCAGCTAATTTGTTTTTGACAGTCAATCGTATTCGCACCTGGTCAAAGACGTGATCCTCTCAGTCATCTTTGCTCTGTCTCTTTCTCTTTCATGCCTTTTTGCTTCATCGCTCCGTCGCTTCTCGTCTCCTGCTATTTTTTTTCTGAATTGCTGGCTTGCTACCATGGAGATAAAGGAAAAAAATCCCCTTTGTACTACTGAGTTAGGTCACTGTAGTGTGTACAGTATGTGTACATGTGTGGACGGACAGATGGTCGCACATTTGTGAGGATCTACACATCCTCACAAAGACAGAAAGATGAAGGACATCCAGCAAAAGAGAACATTTGGCTAACTCCAGGTTCTTTAAGAGGATGTCTTAGGTTTAGGATTTTTAGGACGTATTAGGATTGCAATTATGATTTAAATTGCCGTTATTTTCCAATAATAATATTGTAGACTACATTGCATTTGTTTATTTGTAACACAAAAATCATAATTATCATGTTTCTACATTGATATATTCTGATAAAATAATGTTGCTTTTTTATTGAAGTCGATTAGTCAGGGAAAAATCCAGCTAAGCTCACATTTATAAAGATATTACATTCATTTACATCAGTTATCATAATTCAAATATAATCATAGTGTTATATTTATTAATAAAGCTGCCAATTTCGCTGGTTATGATGATAATGATGAACTGCTGTTAAGTTATGTCTAACGACGTTTTGACACCTAATGTTAAAATCTCTGCACTGTAGCTGCTCAGTCTAATCACAGATAATATTAGCTTCACAGTGCATTTGTGCATTGTGTGGATTTATAAGTGCCCATACACATGCCACATCTTTTGGACCCTTTAAATTCATTGCTTTCAATGTAGATGTGTTGAAGGCCACTCAAAAGCAAGAACGATGCCATTGTCACGCACATGCGTTCCCAAGCACTTGTTTTTCAGAGCATCACATTTGCACGCTGAGATAAACAGAGCCCGATTTTTGGAACGCAGCAGCACAGACCGCATGTCATGTCAAGATGAACTACTAATCACAGCTGACAGATATCTTTACCTTCTTCCGTAAATATCAGTCTGTCTTTAATGTCGAGGAAAAGCTGATCATTTTAGTAAGCGGTTAGTGGGCTACCTATGGCATTACATCTGTCCCACACAATGCCTGAAAGAAAACTGTCTCTGCACTCAGGATTTCTGGTAAGTAGGCTATGATATGGTGCTGGTAACGCCAGGGCCACACTGCCAACGAAGTGCTGCAAAGCGCAGCGCACCGAAATTCTTGCGCGAGCCCGTTCACATTAGACGCGCATTTCTCCATGCCGGTCGACAAGCGCTTCTGCTCCCAGCTGTTGTCTCCGTCACATTTGGGGCTGTTTTTCCATCATGGGTATCTCTCTCTGTTTGCGTGTGTGTGCCCCAAACCCCACCCCCTATAGCTGGCCCTCTCTCTCTCTCTCTCTCTCTCTCTATCTTGTGTGTGTGTGTGTGTTAGTGGGTGTGAGTATGTGTGTTCATCATCTTTCTCGCGCACTATTTAGATACCACTGACTAATATGTATATAAACACACACACATATGTATACATCGCATTTGTCAAATGGGGTGTTTTATTTTGAAATTTGTTTTATTCTGAAAATTGACCGGATGCTGTTGTTGTTCCTTTGTTTGACTTCCTGCCTGGCTTGACACATTCGCTCGCGGCTAACGCAGAAAATAGACCAGAAGCCGAAACGATTGCTGCAGCGGCGGCCACGCGGCGCTGGTGTGGGTGACACAATCGGTTAACATGGGCACCGAAAGGAAACTGGCTTCGCTTCTCGGCGCTTTGAGGCTATTCGCAGCGCTTCCGTGTCCGGTGTGGCCCTAGCGTAATGGTTACTTAGCAATCTCAGACGCAAACTGCCTCCACACTCTTGAAAGTTGGCACAGAGCCTGACCTCGTGGTTTCCAGGTGGTTAAAGATGTGGAATGCGTCCTGGCCATAAAGACAACTACATAAAGAGTTGGAGGTGGGGTCCCATTCATTACTATGAAAGTTGCTCAGTGGCACATTATGACAAAAAAGTCTGTCTTACCGGGAATAAAATTACTCACTTTTTAAGCATCCCTGGGCACATAGAGCAAAACAGACTTCCACTGGATGGGCATGTAGCTCCTGGTGTATTGTTTTCATCCATGTTTGCTATAGCTAGCAGTCTTCTTCACTGCTTTTGTTAGCACAATGATATGTTTATTGGTGCATTATCACCATCTGTTGATCAGTGGAAAAGCATGAAGCCAATGGCAGCATTTACATTGTGTTTTATCACATGTGTGATGCAAACACAACATGCACCCACACATGAAAACACTGCTAGTGGACAAAAACAAAACAGGGTACCTTTAAAAAGCCACCGAGCTACAACATATGAGTGCGTACTGCTGCATGAATGTATGTGTTTGTGGGGTTTTTTGCACTGTCATATGAATATAGCATTCTGTGATCCATATTCATACTTGATGATATAAGTTTGTGTCGCAGTGTGCAGGTGTTTGTGCATCTGTATGAGTGTGTTGCTGTGGGAGTGTTTCTGGAACACTGATAAGACCCCCCTGTGTAAAACCCAGTTCTCCGGTCTTCATGGGAAATCAATTTGTCCCGCTTTCTACGTGGCCAGCCTTTATATGCTTCACTTCCTCCTACAGCTGTCACCCAGTGTATACAGAGTCATTGCCTCCATCCATCCAGCACAACACACACACACACACACACACACACACACACACGCTGAGCTAAACTCAACACATATTAGACACATGCATATTCATTCACTGTACCCGACAACTAAATTACAAAGAAGATAAGTAAAGATGAGGCAACTGTGTGTGTGCGTGCGTGCGTGTGTGCGTGCGTGTGTGTATGTGTTGGAGAGAGCGAGAGAGAGAGAGAGAGAGAGAGGAGAAAAAAGAGATAAAGAGAGAGAGAGAGGTTAGTCCTGGCAACTTGGCCAGCAGCTCATTAATCTGCAGGTGTGTTTATACCAGAGAGATACTGCATGCAGCACTCACATGCGCGTGCACACACACACACACACACACACACACACACACTGCAGCTCATTCTCATTCATCTCCGCAGCCAGTATGTCCTTTGTTTCTCATTGTCCTGAGGAGTTTGGAGAGGAAGGAGTGTCCACGCTGATTGAAAACTGGGCAATTACGCCGTCCAGCCATCTCGTATATAGTGTGAACAGAGTTTAACTGCACACTCGTACACACCTGCAAGTGTTTGAGGTCCTATTTGTTTGAGGCTGTATCTGTGTGCTTCCATGTGTCCGTGTTTGATGCCGAATTTCTGTGTTAGATCATGACTGCATTTGTCTATATTAACCAGCTTTGTGTGTGTCAGTGTCTGTGTATCACTGCACAAGTCAGCTCCAGGCCAAGGAGCTCCAACTAGACACTCTCGGTATGGTGGTGGTATAGGTGCAGTGGCGGGGGAGGGCACAGCCAATCATCATGCTGATTGAGGAACCCGATGGCGTGGATGAATTAATGAGGCATGAGGATACGGGCTGAGCCAGCCAATCATAACCCTATAAGAGCTCCTCAGCTGCCGACAAACTGTGACAAACTGCTGGTCATCAATCACACGAAAGACACATTCTCCGCCATTTGCACACTCGCTGTCCCATCCAGCCTCGTGCACCGTTCATCTGAGTCACTGTGCTGAGTCATATGTTGATACATCATTGATAAGGCTGCTTTAGTTGTTTAGCAAAACAAAACATTTAAACATAAATTAAGTCTAATCAATTATGAAATACACAACATGGCATTTTAACAATTTAGTTTTTGTATGTGTGTTAATTGGTGCTCTTTAGAGGTGCTGATAGGCAGATTTTGTTACCTTTGGAGTAGAGGTATGCAATGTATCAATATTACATCAATATTGTGATATGAGACAAGATATTTAGACATGTCTTAGATTTTGGATATTGTAATATCTAGGGGTGGGAATGAGAAGAAGATTCACAGTACGATATTATCACGATACTGAAGTCAAGATACAATATTATTGTGATTTTAAATAGGAGTATTTTGGTCAAATATATTGCGATATAATGTGATGTATTACCTTTTTTCAACTGTAAATTATGTCTGAAAAGGAAAACTTTGTCAACATCTGTTTAAGTTAATAAGTTTCAGTCTTTTCATCTCACTTCAGCCAATTTTATTTGCAGCAGTAAAATGTTTCTAGTGGACTGAAAAAGCTATTGATTATATTATTCTAGTAGGTTACCTAAAGTCTAATTTGTATTTGTAATATTAATAATTTATTAAAAAAAGAAAATTAATACTTGGTACTATGTATACTGCCACACAAAAATATTCTGATACTGTGCTGTATCGATTATTTTCCCCCACCCCTAGCAATATCATAATTCTTGTCTGCCTGAACATACACCACATTTTTTGCGCTCTCAAAGCCGCTGCTGTCAATGGAGACTAAGGGCCCTATTTAGATGGTCTAAAACGCAAAGCGCCAGGCGTGCAGCGCATGGGTGTGTCCCAGTCACTTGCTAGTTAGACAGCGCGTTTTCAGACTGACTGTGCGCCATGGCGGAGAGTTTAAAAGGGTTGGACTTACTCTGTGAATTAGTCATGGGTGTGTTTTGGGCGTATCATTCAATAAGCCAATCAGAGTGTCACCTCTCATTCCCTTTAAAGGAGGCGTGATTGGAGCGCACGGCAGAGAGCTAGTTAGATGGCGGACCTACCAACTGGAAAGAGTGAGCGTTTTACAGCTGAGGAGACGATAAATGTATCTCTATATCGACTGTCCAGTCACATCTGATGTCAGATCAAAGGGGATTGGCACCGTTTGGCACACGTAATGGAAACCCAACCTGATTTTATGAACACAGCTGCAATCTAATGAGTTCACATCCCTCTCAGCCAACCACAAGCAGCCACAGCATCAGATAGGGAGTATATATTCAGCATCTGTCATCTTAGAAAAGTCAAAAGAAAAGAAACCGAGTGAGACTGCGAGAGAGAAAGAGAGAGCGCGCGCGCACGAGAGAAACTCTGTCAACAAATTGTAAATTATTCAATTTATTTTATTTTAACCCGGGAGGTTAGAGAGCCCAGCTCCCTCTCCAGCATCCTGAACCCCCTCCCCCCGCCTGAAGGTGCAGGAAGGGCTGGTCCCGTGGCTGCACCCGGGCCGTCTGGTCTGGCTGTGGGCTGGCTGCGGAGCTGGGGTCATCCTCCTCCTCCTCCTCCTCCTCCTCCTCCTCCTCCTGACAAGATGATCTTCAGTTTTACGTCCTAAAAGCTTTTTTTTTACATATACATTTTCACTTGTAGGGCTATAAGTTAACGTGTTTAGTTCACGGAAGCTGGTTATTGTTGTGTTTATGTCAAAATAAAGTTTAGCAAACATTTTCACATCTTTGGTTTTGTGATTTACATGCCAAAATGATCACAATTCATTTGGGAAAGACAAGTTCATTTTACAGGCTATGCATCATCAGCCCGTGGAGGTCTGCTCGCACTTCCGTATATTCGGACACTGCGAGCTTGGACCTCCCGGATTATGATGATCATTATTACTGCCATTAGATCATTCTGATTAATGACTGACCATTAAGACGTGTTTCTGATAAATATTTTAATGTGCACAATAATAACCTTTCACATTGTAATCATATTTTTATTTGTTATCTTTTGCATATGTGTGGCTGCTCCGTGTGTGCCTGAGCAGAGTGCACGTACGTTGTGCACCCGCCTAGAGACGCATATTACTAACTTGTTTAACAGCGAAATACTGCGCCGTTGACTTTAGACCAGGTTTTTGTTGGTCACTGGCGCATTTGCTTTTTACGCCCTGACTGCGCCTGACCACTCCTCATTTTTAGACCAACACACCCAGAGAAGCGCAAGTTCATTTGCTAGTTAGACGAAGAGGGCGCAGGGCGTGAAAATGACAACTGTGTCTGCATCGAAATAGCAATGACACTTGCGACATGGATTATGCGCCCTCCGCCATCCACTTTAGACCATCTAAATAGGGCCCTATGTGTCTTTAAAAGTGAGAGCAACGCGGCAATGGCACGCAAGTGTTCCCAAGCACCTGTTTTTCAGGGTGCGACAGCTGTGCCCTGAGATAAACAAAATTCAACTTTTGGAACACAGCATCACGCACTGTATGTCATGTTATAAGGAACAACCCATCACAGCCAGTAGATATCTTCTCCTTCTTTTGTAAGTTGATCTGTCCCATGCAAAACCTTTTACATCTAATACAGAGTTAAAAAACAACGCCTGGAAGAAGTAAGCCATAACTGGGGCGGCAGTAGCTCAGTCCACAGGAGGGTCGCCTGTTCAAGTCCCCCGTCCGGACCAAAATATGGAGCGTTGACTGGTAGCTGGAGAGGTGCAAGTTCACCTCCCGGGCACTGCCGAGGTGCCCTTGAGCAAGGCACCGAACCCCCCAACCGCTCGGAGCGCCTGTCATGGGCAGCCCCACTCTGACATCTCTCCACTTTGTGCATGTAGAGGTCCTGTTTGTGCATGTGTGTTTTCGGACAACAGAGTAAAAAAGTTGAATTTATTGAATTTATAAAATTAAAAATTAAATTAAATAATAATATGGTGCTGGTTATGGTCGCTTAGCAACTTCACCCTTGAGAGTTGGCAAGGGTCGCCAACTCTCAAGAGGCACAAGAGTAGTCCCCAGTGTCCAACCCTGCATTGCTTGGCAGTAAAAGACAAGGCATGGGTCCTGGCCCTACAGCTGCTGTAAGGTGATGTTATTTCTGAACTTACCAGACTGTTCTAGCTGCTCTATTATTTGCCTTTACCCACTTAGCTATTATATCCACATTACTGATGATTATTTGCCAAAAAGTTCACACTGTGTAAATATATTGTGAAAGCACCAATAGATAACCATACACTGCCATTGCATTATTGATATTATTGGTATTTTGTCTCAAATTTTGGGATATTCCAGGAAATTGTTTCTCCTGTTTTCAGTCTTTATGCTAAGCTAAGCTAACTTGCAGTTGATGGTAGCTATATATTTATTGTGCAGACATAAGAGCCGTATTCACCTTCTCATCTAAAGGCCATTGCACACTGTTTTTGTGTTTTCCATCCAAAATTGTTGCGCGTTGAAAAATAAATATGACCTCACATTGTGTCAGGCACGTTTGCACACTGTGTCCACAACTTCTGTCTGAACAGATCGGAGAGTTGTCAGACCAAGAAGAAGTAAAGAAAATGTGGTGTAAGCTGCGGAAGAGAGGAACGGGACACATAGTATAATTTCATAACTCAGATAGTTACTTTCAACAGGTCAGAAGATGACAAGGAGGAGTATCTGGACCACAGAGAGAGAGAGAGAGTGACAGTGTGGGAGGACAGCTCAGCGTATTGTGAATTTTCTCAACAAATACAGTGATAAAATCAGTAGACTCACCTTGCAAGGTTTCTCTGCTTAATGTTTTTTTTTTCTTTAGATAAAGGATTCAAAAAATGCATACGAAGAAAATGGACTTGGTGTGCAAAGGCCTTTACCCCCAGCAAAAAGTGAAAGAGCACATATTCCACAAAATGTGAAGCAGAAAAGTAGATCCAGTTATATTACTAGCAAAACAATATTTTAAGGTGAGACTGTTGCATGCTAATGAGATTTAGAGGAGGCGACACTGTTTCCATACAGTCTTGAGTTCACTAACACAAAGGGGCACACATATACAAAACCTCCTGGAGCTGTTTTTGCTGGGAAAAGAGAACAGAGTTTGGTAATACTTCCCAGTAAATACCAGAATTTCCATTTCCAGTATTTAATCCTATTATCCTTGTCTGTGCCGTATGTGAGCAATCAAAATGCCCATCATGACATGGATCATCGCTTTCTCATGGTGCATTCTGTCACCCTGTGGCCAACATGGGATCTAACATTGCAGGAAAAGTAGAAGCCAAGAAATAGCAGTAAAACTCGACAACATATTGACGTAAGCACTAGAACTTGGAGGATTTGGAGCCAAACACATAAATCCATTCCATCATTAATGAAGGAGTGAATGGGGTGTCCTGGGGGGAGCAGCATGGCAGCGCCGGCCCTTTCCATCTGTCTTCCTCTACATACCCTTGCAACTCACTGAGAATCTATCTATCTGCAGCTCTCTCTCTTCCTTGCCCACACTTTTGTTCCACTTCTAGCCATAAGTCAGCTTTATTGCATACAATACCTCCAGCTCTGAGCATGCCAATTTCGCTTTCTGCTTCACTTCACCTCAAACCACCAGGTTCTGGGGCATCTGCTGACAAATATCTCAACTGTCTGTGTGTATCTACAATAAAAACCCACCATTATCCTCATCCACAGCGCGTCCTTTCCCATTCCATCCTCCTTGACCTCATCCCTCAGATCTGTGGACACACTGGTAAGGTGGGTTAGGGGCCGATGATATTAATAGCCTGAACCTCATGAATCTTTCAAGCTCAATCATATGAGCTGATGTGAGAGGAGTGGGTCTCAGAGGATGAATTAGTTAATACAGAGGCCCAGCGGGGGCGTTTCTCATGGCCTCTTTAAACATGAGTAATGCATTAGCTCTTCATATAGTCTTGGGTACATATTAGTTTTATATAAGACAGACCCAAACAGGTGTGTGTGAGGGAATCCACATCTGTGTAAGAGGAAGAGAGTTATATATATTTAAAAAAAAAAAAAGAAGTCAAAAGAAGAATATATTTTGTGCACACCCTTGTGAGCATATTTGGCAATTCAAGTATGCAGGTGAGTGAACGTGTGAGCTTGAATAAGTTTCATTTTATGCATGAGTACAGAGACATTTCTGTATGAATAATTGTATTGGCCTTTGACAGGGAAATTCAGAGGAAGAGAGAGAGAAAGAGATGGAAGCACGGAGCCAGGGAGAGAGAAGGTGGGAGAGGTTAGGGGTTGCGGGAGCGAGAGGAAGTGTGGCAGCAAATGAAATGTGTTGTGTGGGAGAAATGCTCGGGGGCTACAGGTTTGTTTTCACCCCAATCTCTGCACTGCGGAGCAATTTCAATACTGTAGGTCCTGCCAAAGAGCAACGTGCTGGAGGGGTGAGAGGGAGGGAAGAGAGGAGGGCAAGGAGATGGGCTGAATAGGAAGGAAAAAATGAGTAAAAGAGTCATAGAAGGGAGACAAAGAAAATTATAGAGAAAGGAGTAATGGAGGATTAATAAAAGAGAGAGAGAGAGAGAGAGAGAGAGAGAGAGAGAGAGAGAAGAAGGGTGGTAACGAAAGGAAGATGTGGTCAGAGTAATAAACGCGAGGAAAGAGAAAATCACATTTGATAAAAACGTACATGAGTAGGGAGGGCGAGAGGCAGGAAGTGGGAGAGAGAAAACTCAGATCTAATCACCATGATTGGAAATGAGGCCAAGAGAGTGTGGGGAGGTGCAATAATAATAATAAAAAAACGCATCAGGTGTGCTTCCTGTCGAGCAGAAAACCAACTCGAGGACATTGCTGTGCGCACCGATAGAGGATGTTGCTATTCAATTTATTTTGCTGAAATTGACCTGGGAGTTTTTCAAAAACACCTGTGAGTCTGACTGAATGTTGGTGAAGTTTGTTCAGTAGCGATAGGGCGGCGTACTGTAGGCGTGTTTGCCTTTTTCACATGTGTATGCCCACCTGCACTCGGTTGTTGTTTCTGACTGATGTGCTTGAGGAGATAAAGAGAAATGAAGCAGAGAGGCTGATAAGGCAGGAGAAAGACGAGACGAGTGGATTGAAATAGAAAGGGTGAGACAGCAGCTCAGGTTCAGTTATCTCCGATAATTTAACATGCAAACGATGGAGAAAATGGAGGAGGGGAATCCACACAGGGCCATGAGGAAGATGGATGGAGAGGAAGGGGGACAGGGGTCGAAAGACAGGATGAGAGAATTGTGCGATCAGAGTAATTTCCTCCTTTTAAGAGGATCATTTACCATCTTGACCCCCCCCACACCACATTCTGCATTTGAAATCCAAAAGGCACACCAGCAATAGATTTTGATTCTGTTGCAAAAAGCCATGAAAGAAACACTGCATTTACCGGTCCCTCTCTATTTGTCGCTTAATCCAGATGCACGCGAATGTCTCGCAGCTCGAAATGATTTACCTGCCTGCTCTCTTCCTTTCCTCTGGCTGACTGATGGGTTGATTGAGGTCCTTCTGAAGAACAAACAGCAGTCGACCAGAAATGATTTCCCTAACTCCTGCTCCACTTAGAATCACAGTGATTTGTTGACCCGTCTTCGGCAATAGAATGAGACAGGTTAATGCGTTTCCTCCACAACAAACCACATTTGAACTAAACAGAAATAGCTGCCGCTGTCAACAAGAATGAGATTTCATTTTTGAGATCCACAAAGGAAAACAAGACGGACGCAATATAAATGTAAAACAAGGATGTAGCTCAACCTTTAAAAGAACTCGTTCAATACTGGCGACCTCATCACTCTATTTCTGTGTTCTTGAATCTAAATGAACTGAAGGTAATGTACTTTTAAAACCGTTATATGAGGTTACAAAGGGACATTTATGGGTGTAAAGACTGTCCCATTAAAGAACAATGCTACCAATTGTCTTTATTAGCTTTATTCACATGTCAGCGGCAATCATTTTTGAGTTGACCACTCTTTACGTGTGTGGGGAGTGGTCGCATTGTAGTTTTGGGTCCATTTCCAGTTTTGCTGATCTGGTCCAGTGTACAAGCTTAACCTGGTTTAATTTATTGCAAACCGACTGAACTGACACTTGTCATTACGACACATTCTTACAAATTAAAAAAGTAGCCTACATCAGCAACCTTTGGTGACCGCGCCACTGTTCTAATTCCAACTTGTATTGCATTAGTAATAAGCAATATGACGAGATGATTACCATAATGTTATGTTTGTTTATAAACTGACTAATAGAGACAGCAGTGTCTGACAGGCTGTGAGCTGAGCACAGCAGCGTTAAGGGGATCAAATGTCAGCAGAGATGGGAGGGGTAGAGCTGTGCACACTGTGTTTGTTTATTACAAAGTTCACGTGTTTTTTGAGGTGACGAGAGGAGACATGGCAGAGTTCATCTCTCAAGGAAATAAAACTGCAGCAATATGGCAACATTTTGGATTTAAAACAGACGAAAGAAATGTCCTAACTGTCAGCGGACGATACCTTGTGCTGTTTATGTCCCAGCTCAAGTCCTGTCAACTCATTCATTCATATTGTTTCCTTTTTAGTTCACTCACATCTCCTCTTGTTTCAGATCACATCACTTCCTGCCCCTGTGTATTTCCCCTTCCTTCTGATGACTTCACCTGTGTCTGAATGTCTGTCCCCTCACCAGAGTATTTAGTGTGTGTCTTGTTTTCTCTCAGTGCCACTTTGTCTTAGCTCCTTGTGTGTCTAGCGTTCCAGCCTATTTCTATTTATAGGCTACCTGTTGCTCACTTTGAAAGTGCCGCAATGAACGAAAAATGGCTGAATAATGAAGCTGAATTGAGGAATTAAAACACAACATATTTCAATACTAAAAAAACATCAACATAGGTGTCAGCTGGTTTGAGGGCATCTCTGGTAAGCTATAGGACCATCGTTTAAAACAAGCTAGGCTACTTGCTGTTGGCTACTTTGTAGGTTATTTCCAGTAAATACCACAATATAAAACTTGTTTTCTGTTTTAAAAAGTAACAGTACAAACATAGGACGATAGCAAGTAGGCTGCTCAAACACCTTTTAAGTGGTTACATATCCAGTCTGGTCTGGAGCACACAGCTGATAGATACTTGGTTTGTTTATATGATGTGACAGAAGTGCATATTTAATGGATTCAATGTGGACAGAGTGTTCTGACATTATGCAATGCAATAGGATAATAGTTGGAAGCTAGTTTGCTGTTGGGACATGGTGTCATCATGCTCCACTTGTGGGAGGCTGCTGAGTCAAAGTGCATAAAATTCAGTATACCAGTCTGGTCCGGTCCAACTCCTAATATCCAACCAGTTTGAAAAATTTTACACCGGTCCACCAACGCTGTTAGCTAGCAACTCCTATAAAAAATAATTTTGTCATACTTGCTGAAACTGTCACTGTATTCAAACAGCACTAAATGAGACAGATAATCTGAAATAAAAAATAAAAAAATAAAAAAATTCCTCTGCCTGCTCTATTGCCTTGTAGCGCTTCTAATGGCCTTATCGCACATGAACGAAAACAACCAATCAGAGCCAAGGAGTAAAATGGAACTCATGTCAATCACCGCTTGTGAACTGTAGTCAAAGGCTAGGCAGCACAACACACTGAATCTTGAATCAAAGTTACCAACTGTGGCTTTAAGGCACAGCAATGGGGCTAAAGCCATGGGTCTTTTTATACTGCCAAAAATATTTAATATGAATATGAATTATGAGCTCATACAATCAATGAATCTTTTGGGGCGAATGTAGATGTTCCCACCGATTGAATCACATGAGGGTGACTGACACACACACTCTCTCCCACACACACACTCAATAGACTTTCTTGCTGGATTTTCACTCTCTCAGCAACTTTATTTCTATAAAGCAACTAGCAACAAATCTAGCAAGTTATTCTGACCATCAGGGGGAAATCTATTACACTGTAATGTATTCCCATGATGCTCAGAGTGATCTCAGCCAGTGGCTCTCCCTGTTCTCTGCGGGAGTTAGGGTGTGTTACCATGGTTACAGGGATGCTCTGCGTCTGTTGCTCTGACTTTTATTTTAGGTTTTTAGCTTAGTATGTAATATCATGAATATAATTGTTCATCAGTGCTAAAATCTAGTAACACAGCATAATTTCACATTTTACAGCGTTGCCAACACACTCTCACGCCGCCTGAAATCTCAAATCCCTCCATAATTTGTTCTCGTTGTACACTTTCAGTGCTATTTCCCTTTGTTTACACGCCATGTGCTCTTGCATACAGAGTGGCTTGTTCAATCTGAATTACTCTGTAGAATGCACAAAGACATTTCGAGTGGTATTTTGACTGCGTTGCCGAGCTTGATTTATATTAAGTCCTTTTAAAGGGCCAGTGTGTAGGATTTAGAGGCATCTAGCGGTGAGGTTGCATAACTGAGACTTCTCCTGTGTGCAGAGGGTGTGTAGGTGAACTACAGTGGTCGACGCAAAAACAGGAATGGCCCTTTTAAGAGCCTGTGTTTGATTTGTCTGTTCTGGGTTACTGTTACTCATGGTGAACTGAGTGGGAGACGACCCACTCAGTATGTAGATATAAACGGCTCATTCTAAGAAAATAATAACACAACTATTCTTAGCTTCAGGTGGTTTTAAACCGATGAAAATGTACACATGAACATTATACCACTCCAATAGATGCCCCTGGACACAAGCAACAACCACGGCAACATCAGGGCTCCTCTACACTAATGGTGGACTTGGGTAAGCAACTCAAGTTCCCTCAGCATGTAGCAAAGACCACCCTCAGACCTGACACTGTCCTGGTTCAAGAGGCAACCAAGGACACAGTCATGCTGGAGCTGACAGTGCCTTGGGAGGACTGTATGGAGGAGGCTTTCGAGCACAAGAGGGGTAAGTACAGGGACTTAGTCAGCGACTGCCAGGACAAGACTGGAAGGCGAAGCGTTTGCCCGCGGAGGTAGGGTGCATAGGCTGTGCAGGACAGGACTCTGTAGGGCTTACTCTGCACTCTGCATCACAGGCGAGAGGACGAGGAGGAGGAGGAGGAGGGTCATCTGTAACAGTACGGGGGCGGCAAAGAAAGCCTCCAGGTGGCTCTGGATTAAGAGAGCGAATCTGTGGGCGAGTGCAGCTCGGGCACAAGCTGAGGCTTGATCAACCTCAGTTGGGTCGGCTGAGCGAGGGTGTCTCATGTTCCAGAGACCGTACCACCCGATGATCACTGAAGATGTGCCCTAGCTTAGCATCAGAAGATGTTGCACAACAACTACGAGAGCTATTAAGACTGAAATATTTAGCAAAATAATCAGTGGAAGAGAAGAATCCCCCAGAGCAGAGGTGTATTTTGTTTACATCTCTGTTATGGGCTATATTTTATTCTCTCTTATCTGCAAACAAATGTTGATTTCAGCTGTGGGGAAGGAAAATATATTTCATTATTGTATCTCAACACATGGCCATCAAACTGACAGGCTGTGCTGTGCCTCATTAATCACTTATACTGCTGCAGGATCCAGACTTTACAAAACAGTCCTGCTGATCAATGGCAAACAATAACCTTAAGCTTAGATTTTTAATAAGGGTACTCCACGCTATAGTCCGTGCGTCTCTACTGACAGCCCCGAATCAATTTAGATTAAGTTAGGAATACAGATGAAGTGAAGGACTTTCTAAAGATGAGGATCTAGTGGAGCTGGAGTGCTAACACTGAGGTGTCCACAGCTTCTCTCTCGTTCTCTCCCCCTGAACTCATAAATATTAACTACAGACCCACAGTAGAAACACAGGCCATCAATAATGCAGCTCCCAAAAACGCTTCTTCCCAAATAATTGCAGCTCCAAGCCAAGTCCTGGAGACAGACTCTAAGGTGCATTGCAGCTGTGGTGCCTCATTTTGCCTAAATAATCATTTCACGTGGAGAGCAGAGGCAGTGCAGGGGATATTGGTTTATATGCCTCTCAATGGGCTATAATGGGGCTGTGGTGGGTGTATCTAAACTAGTTTGGGAGCCAAAAGAGAAAGCAAACGACCTTCAGTAAGATGGTCAACCATTACTGATGAACTGATGCGCACAGAGGCTGCGGATGTGCAATGCATCATTGAAATTAAGCCCCACTTCCCTCACGGCCTAATTCCTCTGCAGCAGCAATGTGTTAAGTTGGTAAAATTGTGGTCAAGCGTTTGCTGTAATAAGCAATTAACCTTTTTGCCTTTGGCCGTAATTAATATTAAAAACATCAGATATGCAGCTGTTTGGCAACATAATCAACATCACAACACTTTAGTAACACAGGGAAAGGCAATTAAACACTCCTGAGAGAAGAAAGCCGAAGGACAGACACACAAGCGCAGAAGTAATCAGTAAATAACAAATATTTTATGAATGTGCTCCCCCCCCCGCCCCCCAATATTTAGGCTAAAATACCATAATTCATTCCAATTGCTTCTCAAAGAAAACATTAAGTTTGCCTCATTCAATATCAAACCTTAAACCACATCGACTGCAGCAAATCATTACAAACTACATGTGTGTGTAATTCATGCAGTTAACATGCATTTGTCACAAGGTATTGATCCTAATGGCAGATTGCCAATTGATTACCAATGGTGTTTATGCACAGGCACACCTAAATGCTGCATAATATGTTCTTTTAGGTATAAGAACTAAAAGTTATTGATAATCAGACCCAAGACAATATGTCTCACATGACCCCTGACCCCTGATCTATGACCTTCTTCTTTAAGTACTGACCCTTGAAACCTCAGCTGTTGTCTTTGTATGCATGAATATTTAACACAGAGCACAGAGAAGTTGGACTAACAAAAGATTCAATGTGCTCTTTGCCAATTTAGGGAGTCAGGGAAAAGAATTTCGATGTTGCATCTGTCTAATGACTATTTAAACTTGATCCTTACAGCACTTATACTCAGATAAACACCACATATTTAATCATAAAAACAGGAATGGCCTTTGATTTACTCCAAGGCCTTAATAGATACAGCAAATGGAGCTCAGTGCTCGAAATAAGCTTTGAAAAAAAAAAAGCTACTAAGAGAAAGAGAAGCCTTGAAAGCCATAAATGTAAGAGTAGAGTTTTAATTGCCCACAATACACCACAAAAAGAGTCCAGCCTCTAATGCAATCTAATATTTACTATGGTTCAACCCACGGTCCTTTGGCCGGGGCCCAGAATCAATGTGCCAGACTGAACGCCTTCGACAACGACTCTGTATCAAGTGTGATGTGTTACAGCTCAGTCTAACAGAGTGAGGTTCATGATGCTGAATTTCTTCAAGTCTACTTTGATATTTTCTGCCAGTGCCACATCTACTTCTTTTCTTATTTTCCTGTTTTCCCTCAGCACTTTAATCAGCTCCTCCATCTCTCACTGATCCCGATCAGGGCTCCTCTGTGGCCAATGTGTCCTTGCATGTCTCAGTCACAAGCTCACACACACACCTACACACACCCACCCACACACAACCATTTTCTGACAGCCACATTCTCCCACCACACAGCTGAGAGGAAAGATGAGCTGCCAACTACTCCTGGGGCAGAAGGTGAAAACCTGCACACACACA
Source organism: Epinephelus lanceolatus (assembly GCF_041903045.1). NCBI lineage: Eukaryota > Metazoa > Chordata > Actinopteri > Perciformes > Serranidae > Epinephelus > Epinephelus lanceolatus. Next base: position 12,386,131 of record NC_135739.1, read on the forward strand.
AATGCACACACACACAGCTGAGTGCATATAGCACAACATTCAGCAACCTCTGTCACAACTGGCTGACTCGCAGCATATGGATATTCCCTGTTCACTTTCAGTCAGCCAGCTTGATCCAAAACTACTGGACCTGACAGAAAAGCTCCTCTCGACTTTGAGAGCGTTGAGATTGAATCCAACTAACAAATAAGGAAACAAAACTCACTTTGGGAAACTTGTTGGTGCTTTCCTCCTGAATTCACAGCACAGTAGGGTACATCTGGTAAATGTTATGCCAACATATGCCTGTCTCTCTTTCCCGTATGCCACAGTGACACAGCATCTGCCTGCAGCTGCTGACCTCTGAGGTCTTTCGCTCAGCCCTGACCGGGCAGTGACTCACCAATCTCGCAGCTCTCTCCTGAGAAGCCCTGAGGACAGTAGCAGCTATAGCCATCACCTTCCTGCAGGCAGCTCCCTCCGTGGAGACAGGGGTTGGTCTGGCATGGGTTGTTCTCCACTGTAAAGACGGACAGAGCAGGGAGACAGATGTGGATTTATAATTCATTTTCTACAGAGAAAGAACATTACTAAAGTGCCTTGAATGTTGACAAACTATGACAGGCAGTGAGCCAGCATAATGCTACTCTCATTATCCTGACTGAGCCCATCCTCTCGCCGCTCTCTGACAGAGACAGAGAAAGAGTCGAGTGGCCAGACAGTACGCAGACTCGTCCCGGTTTCTATGACTTTCTACAAGGTGACGGATTGGCTGTTGTTGCGTCTGTCGTGCCCCTGTTTATCATGACTGATGCTCGCCAGACGAAGGACAATGTGCTGAGTCAACCCCGTCCTGCCGTTCTCCTGTCTCTCACCCCAGGTCCCACTGATGAGCCAAGGTCCTCATAAATTAGCTGATCATCGCCCGGACATGCATACACGCACAGGCACCCATTTTTATGGCACATTATCACGTTGCAGAGGAGGTAATAAACACATTTTACATTGCTGGGCCATAACTCCATGCCTCTTCATGGGAAATATTTTGGCAGATGAATGGCGGAGATTGAGGAGATTAAGTCGTAATTATTGCTCTTATATTTTAGGATGGGACGGAGGGAGGAGGAGAATTTGACAAGGACGGTTAGAGTGCAGAGCGGGCGTCAGGATTTTTTATTCTGTGTGCAAAGAAGGACTGTGGGGAACTGGTGAGATTAAGTGTCTTTTTATTATCCAGTCCTGATAGGATTGCAGCCCCTGACACAGTCTTTCAGGCCATCTAATTCACTGCATCTTCTCCATAATAACACCAAGATTCACTTAATGATGTATGAATGTAGCTCCCCTGAAAGTCCGGGAATACTGCCATTTGTATGTGTGTGTGTTTATGCATATGTGTACGCGGGCAAGCATGTGTTTTTAATTTTTGATGTTCGTCAGACCCTGACTCATCGCACGTTGCTGAGATATACAGTACAGTAACGTGAGTGAGTGTTCAATTTCCTGTGAAACGGGGTGATAGACTCCCACCGCTGCAGAGAGGCTGCTGTTGATACACAGGGCAGAGGAGATGATGGAAAGGCTGCCTTTGAAAATACATAAAAGTGATTCGCTGAATGAGAAAAACCATTAGAGACGGGCTCGTTTCTTAAATCAACAGCGGGGAGGAAAAAAACAACACTGTACGTGATTTGAAAACATACATTGCTTAAAGGTTAATGATGTACTGATGGAGATGATAAAATCAGCTGAGTGCTGAGCAGGGAATGACACTGGAAATAAAAACACAGGATATGGTCAATGTGTGCGCCTGGTTAGGTCTAAAAATGTCAAGTAATGGAGGGGAGGAGATGGAGAGAAAAGAGGGCAAGGAAAGGAGCTGTTTGAGTCCGTCTGTGGATAACACCAGTGTACATGTAACACACTTTGACCTTTAGTTTGACAGTGAGTCAACAGAGAGTCAGTAATGTTTCACACACCATGAAACAGCAGAAATACATAATGAGAGATATTTTCTGATGGTACAAATTATAAGTGTTGTGGAGCAGCAAATCTACAACTTTAACAATGTTTGGCAAAAGCATTTGGGTAGCTACTTTCAAAGTCGTTTAAAGTTTCGAGTGGCAAAGCTTGTGTGACCAAATGCAACATCAGTCTGTGTTTTCTCTGACCTTGACAGGAATCCAACCTTGCTCTAACCTGACCAGTTACTTATGCAACACCTAACCATAACCAGTCAGTTTCATGATTCCACAAAAATTATGCCTTTGGGCATGCAGATATTTTTTTTGGTTTGCTTGGAAAGCGCATCCTGCCAGGAGGTTTCAGTGTCCAGGTGTTGTATTCAGGTGATGTGTTCAGGTGTGTTTAGGTGTGTTCAGGTGTTGTGTTCAGGTGTGTCCAAGTGTTGTGTTCAGGTGTGTTCGGGTGGTGTGTTCAGGCGTTGTGTTCAGGTGTATGCAGGTGTGTTTAGGTGTTGTGTTCAGGTGTGTTCAGGTGTTGTGTTCAGGTGCGTTTAGGCGTTGTGTTCAGCTGTGTCCAGGCGTTGTGTTCAGGCATTGTGTTCAGGTGTTGTGTTCAGGTGTGTCCAAGTGTTGTATTCAGGTGATGTGTTAAGGTGTTGTGTTCAGGTGCATTTAGGTGTTGTGTTCAGCTGTGTCCAGGCGTTGTGTTCAGGCATTGTGTTCAGGCATTGTGTTCAGGCGTTGTGTTCAGGTGTGTTTAGGTGTGTTCAGGTGTTGTGTTCAGGTGTGTCCAGGCGTTGTGTTCAGGTGTGTTCAGGTGTTGTGTGCAAGTGTTGTGTTCAGGTGTGTTTAGGTGTGTTCAGGTGTGTTCAGGTGGTGTGTTCTGATGTTGTGTTCAGTTGTTGTGTTCAGGTGTGTTTAGGTGTGTTCAGCTGTGTTTAGGTGTTGTGTTCAGGTGTGTTTAGGTGTTGTGTTCTGGTGGTGTGTTCTGATGTTGTGTTCAGTTGTTGTGTTCAGGTGTGTTCAGGTGTTGTGTGCAAGTGTTGTGTTCAGGTGTGTTCAGGTGTGTTTAGGTGTGTTCAGGTGTGTTTAGGTGTTGTGTTCTGGTGTGTTCAGGTGGTGTGTTCTGATGTTGTGTTCAGTTGTTGTGTTCAGGTGTGTTCAGGTGTTGTGTCCAGGTGTTGTGTTCTTTTTCCATTGTCACTCTTGGCCGTGCCGAGTAAAGCCATGCCGCACTGATTTGTGTTTCCATTGCCAGTTTTCAGGAGTGTTCTGGTGTTGTGTTCAGGTGTTTACACAACACCAGAACACAACACAACTTTTCTTCAGCTCAATTCTAATAAACAGAACTCCTTGTAATTGGGTCACAGCATATCACGAAACAAATACTGCAATCTGTTGGTTACCTGCCTCAACACATGAAGCCAGTTGCAAGAAATCTTTGTGTCATGTTTTATAGTAATTTATGTTTTGAACATGTCAATAAGCTTGTCCAATCATGCTTTTATCACCTCAGAAATATTGCTAAAATAAGATCTCTTTTAACTTTTAGAGATACAGAAACTCTTATACATGCTCTTATCTCTTTGCGTCTTGATTATTGCAACAGCCTTTATTTTTATTAATCAAAAAACCTTGCAATGACTTCAGATTGTTCAGAACAGGCTTTTCACCAAAACCAAGAAGCACGACCACATCAAACCAGTTTTAGCCTGTTTACATGGGCTCCCTGTTTGTTTTAGGATTGATTTTAAAATCGTATTAATTACTTTTAAGGCTCATTATGGCCTGGCTCCAGACTACATTTCAGACCTGTTAGTACCTTATAAACCTCTGCATAGTTTGACATCCTCAGGCAGAGGTCTTCAGCTTGTCCCAGAGTCCAGACTGAAAACCAAAGGGGACAGAGCCCCGAGGCCCTGGAATGACTTGGAATCCGAACTTTATCTGAGCAGTCTATTTTATTGCTACCTTATTAATGTTATTTCCCATTTATTATCTTGATTTTAGCCTTGGCCTTCCTTATTTTATCTTTTACTAGATGGCATTTTATGACATGCTGTTTGTTTTATTCTCCTTGTGTTTTAATTGTGTTTAGTTTTATTGTACAGCACTGTCACTGTGTTTTGAAAGGTGCTATATAAATAGTTTATTATTGGTAAGTGGCTAAAAACAAGACTTGCCTCTAATCATGATGCTCAACCAGTTACGCAATAAGTACATTATAAAAAAATAGTAGTGCATGACACTGATAAAATTAAGATGTTAATCCACTAATACTGACACGTACTCAGTGCTTAAAGGGAAACTATGCCGATTTTCCAACCAGGTCTGTGTCATTGCATTGTGGATAGTGTGTGCAAATGAATGGCACTTGGCTTCCCTCGTGCCACCAGAGCCTGGAGCTCTTCACTCATTTGCTGTTCGAGGTCTGTGGAGACATAACACTGTTCTTCTGCACACACTGCCTTCACTGCAATGACACAGAGCCAGTTTAAAATGAGCAAAGTTTCCTTTTAATGCTTTCAAAGTCCTGTGCAATGCCACTGCTTGATGTTAAAAGCTACAGGTGTCAATCAGTGATGTGCCCTAAGAAACTAACATAATAATATCACTTTGATAAAAATAATGACCTAATGAGAACAAATTACTGCAGAATAAACACCAGGTGAGTCCCATCACATCAAAAGCATATGTCAGATACGCTGAGCTAAAGACCTGAGGCAAATGTTTAGTTTAAAATTCTTACACTTAAGCTCGTAACATCTCAAAATGTCCCTGTGTGCTCTACAAACCCGGCTGAGTCACACTTGTACTGCCTAAGATAAGCCTGATGTGAGTATCTCTGCATACAGTTTTGGTATTAAATCTCAGCTGCACAAACGTCTCTCCACTTTGAGTCTCAGCCTGGGCGGACATGTATCTGCTGCAGTGGAAAAGGCAGTGATGCACATAGTGTAACTGACAGCCGAGGACCGGGTCATCAAGTCGCCTTAGTGAGGAAGCCTTCAGTAGCTATAAGGCCAAACTTCTTATGACCATTCTCCCAGTCCATCACACCACAGAGGGTAATACTGTAGCTCCGGCTTACTGCAGAGGGTTTTCATTTCCAATCGTGAAAAGTGAGTGACATATCTTAAGAAATAATCAATAAGCTTCTTAGGATTTAAGTGGATGGCATCACCAACTGATAGGAAAAATTAGAGCATAGCTGGTGCATGGCGACTGTGTGTGGGAATACAGGCGTCTGTGCCTTAAAACCCTTAAAAGTCTGTTCCCATTGGTTCATTTTCTCCACAAAAGAAACCATTTATTGGCATAATTTGACCAGTTCCAGTGAAATTGCTTTAATGATGAGATGAAAAGGACTTTTCCTCAGCTACCATCTACCAGCACTGATAAATGGTAGCTGTGGAAATGCAGACTGAGAGCTGTGCTGTAGCAGAATAGGACATTGATCCAATCTGCAGACAATTAGTAATGACTTATTACACACAAATGAGACTGTGTTCTTCACCATCTGTTCATAAACAGTAGCCTGCAGCCTGAGCGGTGACATCACATGTACAGTACACAGGGATGAAACAGCAGTTACGGATTGTGTGACGACAGCAACGTCTCAGTCCGAAGAAATGTTCTGCATGAACGAATAAACATGCGCACAATTTTAACATGTAACAGGTAACTTGTGAAATGTGACTGGTTTAGTGTTTAAACATTCATGCCGGGGTGCTGGATGACATTTTGCGGTTTTTATAATTAGGAGTGTGTGTGTGAAGATGTGAAACTAAAAATTAATATGCGAGTGAAAAACAGATTAAAAAAAAAAAAGGCATGAGAGAGCGAGAGAGATGAGGAGGAAGGAAGGGAAAGAGGGAAGGATACAAATTAAAATTTAGTGTATGAGAGAGAGAGAAAAAATGTCAGCTAGAGAGGGACAGAAAGTCACAGAGGGAGCTATCATACATTTCCTCCTCTCTTAATGCTTGCTGCTAGCTTATGATTAATTACACACTGGTCTTAAAATAGGTCGCGTCTTCCATTCCTACTGTGTGTCTTTCTTTTTCCTCTGCAAAAGACAGAAAGGAAAAGAGAAAGAGTGGAATCCGAAGTCCGAGGAAGAGAAGGACAGTCTGTGTAGCGCTACAGTTTATGAAATGGACACATGGGGATATGCAGATTTGGCCATACATGGGGTCAGCTTTCAGGTCTGAGCTTTGCAGTCATAGTAATCAGACAGCTAATGTAAAGTCTTCTTCGCTGACATTGAACACATGCTGCAACATCTCTTCCGTCCTGTGCAGAATTTCTTAAAACATGTTCTCCTGTGTGACATTTTATTGCTCTATGGGGTCATCTTAAGTTTTTCCTAAGCCTCTCAGGAGGGAGATTATCTTAGTCTTGTGGCACATTTAGAAAGCTACTCCCCGATGTCAACTCATACACACACCCAGGATTTAGAACGGACCATAAAGGAGGATTGCGATAAGGGAAATGTCTCGCATCCCATGAAGTCCGAAGCTGAGTGGTTAGCAAATTCGACATAATGGAAGCCTGCAGAAAGGGTTGTGCTGACAGAAACACTGAACTCTGCAAGAATAAACGTGTAACACACACACACACACACACACACATACACACACATACTCACACAGACCCGTACTCAGAGCAAAACTGCACACACACGCACTTACATTTACTGTATATACACCTGCTTATCGCCTGCCGCGTTGCTGTGCTTGGGCTCACTGAACCTTGTAATAGCTTTGCTGAGACAGAGATCATGCCTTGGCCTGTTCAAGTGTTCCCCCTCTATGAGCGTGATAAGCCATCACCTGGGCCCAGCTAGAGCTGCCCCGTTAAAATTTAATGCTACAGTACATCCCTAAAAGGTACTGAGGCGCACAGAGCAGTTAGAGCCATATGGGTTGCTGCGCTAAACTGCAAAGTATGGGCTTAAATACAGTCGTTGTCATCATCGCCGTGATGTAGTGTGAAATATTCATATTGTCACTGGCATGATGGCTACGGTGAACATGTGTTTTATGCGTTTAGTGATGATACAGAGCAAAGAAAGGCATGCATAATGCATCAGTGTAAGTGGTTCTGTCGATGCTTAATGTCACCTAAGACCGGAACAAAAACCCATTATGGAGCGAGCCTACATTAAGAATTTTTTTGCAGATAATCTGACTAAAATAGAAGGAGTCGCTGTCTGTCTGTATGTCGGTCATTCCAATATCTCCTCAGCTGTTCATCCTATCCACTGCACACTTGACAGGTGTATTGCTGAGGATCCAAGGAGGTTTAGTGTTGAGCGTGAGCTCTTGAGATCTAAGGGACATTACTGCATTACTACAACCAGAAGTGCACACTGTGTAGTGTATTGAGAGGAGACCCTGGCTCATGAAACGCCAAACAGCATGCTGGGTACAGCTCCCTCTCCCTTGATTGCAACAGTGTGTTCAACAACAGATGAAGAAAGATTGGAGATATTACACAGTAGCAAACTCAAAAATTTCAATCATCAGCGATGTAACTTACAAAAGTGTGTTTTCACCCAAATAATGAATATATTTTAGCACTGCTAGGGGATGCAACTATTTCATGGCAGGTGTATTGCTCAGAACCAAAGGTAGCACAGTGTCGGGTAAGGATTACTTTTTCTTGTCAATTAAGATTATTTTCACAATTAAACAATTATTGTTTGGTCTATAAAATGTCAGAGAATGGTAAAAAAATAGTCAATCACTGTTTCCCAAAGCCCAAGATGACAACTGTTTCTGTTTATTTGAATAGTGCACAGTAGTAGACTGCTAAGGTTATGTTTATATTTAGCTTATTTTTATGTTAGAATACAGACACAAGTAATTTACGCCAGGTATGGTGGTGTCAGGCAGTTTAGTGCTCATGACAAAGGGGGACTGTGGACAACTTTGTGCGTAAAAGACGACATAAAGTTTGATTTGGATCGTAGTAATTTTTTGACCATGTTATGCAGAGTTGAAGTATAATAAGGGTAATAGATGAGAATATCGTAAGTGCTATACCATAGGCAACTGGACTTGCTTGAGTTTCTTGAAGATGTTTCGATTCTCATCCAAGCCTCTTCAGTTCTAAATGACTGGTGCAGGGTCAGGCTTTAAAATCTGTGTGGATGTGAACCCTCGAAACGTCGTCAAGAAACGCAAACAAGTCCAGTTGCCTACAATATATCATTTATGATTACCATGACCTGGATGACTGAGAATCTTCACCAACATACACGAGAATACATAGAAATTGGATATCGAGTTGGTGGAGGACCATATAAGATGTAATTTTGAAAGGACTTAGTCTGTCGTTTTGTTTACTTTTTTGGATTCTCAATAAACCTTGTTAAACCTTTTCCTGCCTCATGTGAGTACTTTGGATCTTCAGAAAAGGAACAGAAACACCAGTCAAAACCGAGACACCTCACAAACTAAGTGGCCTAGGAACGATGGTATGTTGAAATGGCCACTATACAAATAATCGATTATGAAATTACTTCAGTAGTTGACAACTAATGGATGAACAGTTGTAGCTCTAGTGTCGAGTGTGAAGTTGTTTGGATGAGCGGCTCTCAAGAAAGCTGCAAGCAGCAACACTAGAGATCGAGCAATCGGCCTGTTCTGAACAGGCACATTTTCAATGGGTACTGCACTAGTTTTGGGTAATTTCACATTTATCGGTTATAAGCGTGATCTGCTCACCAAAATACATACTGAAAACTAGAAACAACAATATTGATACAGTAAAGTCAGAGAGGGCAAGAAATAAGTGATGAAATTATCGATTACCTTAACTGTTTAATCATTTATTGCACCTAGTGTGTGTGTGCACAACTTCAGCAAGCACAATAGGTCAAAGTTGAACCAAGAAGTTGTTGCATAAACTGTTAGATATTTACAATGGAAAGCTTTTATTTTTATACTCATTCTCACTAGATAGCAAAGGTGCAAACAGGAAATGAGGGGAGAGTGAGAGGCCAACAAAGGTGAAATCAAAAATCCTGAAATCAAAACAGGAACGTTAGGTTACGTGAAATACACCTTAACCATTCGGCTACCAGTGCACGCCAACCTGGGTGCTCATGTTTCGTTACTTGTTGGACTCCTGTTTTAGCAACGGTCACCACTGCCATGACAGTTACTGTCGACTAAGTCATCTGTATGACTTGAGTGACTCCAAGTTTCCATCTCTCCCTCGACAGGATGGACAGAGGCAGACAGACTCGCAGGTAAGAATATGATCCATGTATCAACGTGTCCCCAGACAGGCAGTCAGTCACTGCAGATGAGTTACAATTACTGCCATGGCAAGCTGAATACACACTGGGGGAAATATGAAACCTATTTCTGTTGAAATATAGATAACGCCTCTCTCTAGCACAAAGATGCAGACCCCGGTTTGGTCTCAGATTACTTCAAAGTGATTGATTTACAGAGGTGAGCTACATGAGGGCGGAAAGGGAGGGCGAGGAGGTGGCAGAGGAGAGAGGAAGAGACGGAGAGAGGCAGAGATTAGGTTTACTTGTTGGTGGAGCTGCTGTGGTTTGTGCTGATGATGTCAGCGCCCCGGCAGTCAGTCTGCAGAGTCAGACAGACTAATGTGTGCAGAGGCTGACAGTCTGCAGTGAGGGGTATTACAGCTAACTCTTCAGCTATACAGTCCATGAGGTCACACACACAACTGGGAGGGTCAGCGCGCCTCGACTCCCCGAAACCAAGCTTACGCCTATTCCTTTTAACCCACTGCACCAACTGTCAGTCACAGCCAGTGGTACTGGGGATGCACTGATTGTGACACTCTGGGTAGATACTGATAACAATTTTGTCAATGCAGCTGATACAGATTGTTTTTTTTGTAGTTTAATTTTGTGTCAGGAAAACAAAGAAACCTTCATTTAAAATAATAACTGAACTCACTTGAAGTAATTCATTCATTATACTCTCTCTGAATGAGCACGGATTCAGTGATTCAAATTTATAAAACAACTTTTATTATAACCTTCTGTTACATAAAACAATCTTTTTTAAGTAAAGTCTTTTTACTATTGAAGAATTAATATCCCCTCTAATATCTATTTAATACTGCTGTGAAAACCTCACCAAATTTCTCCTTCAAACAATTGTACTCATTCAAGTTTACCAAAAGCTACATTTTCATGATTACATTTGAACACATCACGATAACATTATAATTGAAGGCGCTGTATGTAAGAATGTGGCCAAAACGGTTAGTGCACTCAAATTCAAAATACTGCTGCGAGTCATGTCCACCCCCCCTCCCCTACAGATTCGAGGTAGATTCGCTGAAGACTGATTTGTTTGCCCATGGAAGGCTGCCGTGGCAGGGCCGCGTCGCCGCGTCCTTGATCTTTGTTTTTCCAGCGGACCGTTGGAGCAAGTCCAGCTTCTCTGCTGCTAACGCTGCTGCCGGGATACAGCTGAGGAGGAGCCGGCTGCTAATGCTATGTACTGGGACACTGCTAATGCTGCTTGCCGTGCTGCTGTAGCTCAGTCGTAACTGTAACTGATGCTGAGACTCTACTGTGTGACTGGTAGACGGCGGTGGGTGGCGCAACAGGCCAAAACACAAATTCAAAACATAAACATGATTTGCGGACTGTAAAAATGTTTATTAAATGCAAATATTCTGGCTGTACTATTGTTGTCGGTGAGATCAGTATGTTATATGAACATTATTCCTTAGTCTCTGTGACATATTAGGATGATTTTACGACTTTTTGCTTTAGATTTCTTACATATAGCTCCTTTAAGTTTGTCCAAATCTTATTTTTACTGAATAGAGATTGCATCATAAGGTAACTCAATCAAGCCCCCAGGAACAGAGACAGGCCTTGAAGCCAATTTGACATAGTAGTCAAATGTTGCCATTAGGCCCAAAAAGACTTTTTCCCATAGACTTACATAATAAAAGAGACGTCTGTAGATCAGTGGATATTTTTTTTTTCGTGTCACAACTCCTGCATAATGAGGATTTGGCCCACTTGGTGAGTTAACATTTCTATTGTCTAGAAGAGCCATGCAATGAAATAATGTCATCCCCACTCAAGTGAGAGGAGCGCTAGCTGTAAGTTAAGTGGGATTTATACTTGTGCAGAGCCGTAGCCTATGCATGTGGCCTACGCCATGAGCATGTATATTTGTACAGTGGTGTGTCTGCGTCTCTCTGCAGTTATACTTCCAAACAGTGGCGACTGCTGGTCTTTCAAGGAGGGGAAGCTCATTTTCGGCCTACATCATAAAATGTGTCCGTTTATTTATACGTAAATTCTACCCTCTGGGGCTGCTGCGCGAGGCTAGTGTGACCGCCTGTGAGTGTTTTGGGTCGGTGGAGGGGCTCACAGCAGCACTCGCTGCTCGTTGGGGACAGTAACTGCAGAGCGACAGAAGTCAGAGTCTCCAAACACAAGTACAGTCTCCAATAACACCAGAAAAAGATGCTAGATTTGTCGCTAGTCGTTTTTAACAAAGAAATAGTCACTAAGAGGATTGGAAAAGTCTCCAAATCAACTCGGAACAACGGAATGAAACTTGAAAAAATGCTCCGGTGGTGGTTTATATTTCAAGATCGCTGATTTGCTCATTTCGCTGTCAGTCAAAAAGGGATTCAACCTCAGACAGATCATTCAATCATCATGCAGAAGCCCAGCGTCCAGGCCAGCCAAGGCCAGCCCACTGCCCCATAGACCCCCAGAGACGCTGAGTGTCCGATGAGCGGGACAAAACCGAGCATTTATCCAATGACTGTCTAGTTTCGCTGCAGTGGAACAACCCACTCTATGCTTCCCCACTGAAGTCTTTGGACGCTGAGCTTCCACTGTTTAATGCACTGTGATGCTACAGGAATGAATGAGAAGAAAGTTGCGTCAGTGACCTGTGATAAGTAGCTGATTCTGAACAAAAGTTGAACGCGTTCTAGCGCATATTTAGTCAATGAAATGTAAACACAACAGTACATATTTGACCACTTATTTTTTGACATTTTAGGGGAAGCTGAGCTTCCCTTGCAGTCTTAGAGCAATCGCCACTGCTTCCAAAACACCAGTCTGTGAAGTGTTGTAAAGTTTAGTTGATTCAAAACACAAATTAAACATGGCTTAATAGAGACAGTTTCAAACACAAGTACACAAATCAGCTTCACTATAACGCGCGGCATTCACAGACAAACACTTGTCTTTATCTGGACACATTTTCCCCACAAATACATGCTAATGTTTTTAGCACAAGCCTATGGCATTTTACATTGTATAAATTAGCCTAGCAGCTAGCAGACTTTTCCTCTATTCATATGAAGCCAGGGACAACAGCAACATTAAACAAAGATATTGGCACACAATTTGGCTCCATTACAACTCACAAGATTCACCAACACAACAACTGTCTTATACTAAACACGTTTTCCAAACAAATATAACATGCTAACATTATTAGCACAAGCCTGTGGCATTTTACATTGTATAAATTAGCCTAGCGACAAGTGGAGTTTTCCTCTGCTCTTATGAAGCCAGGATAAATGCAGAAGTATAAATCCCCGAAGGAAAAATCACACACTTCTTAAGAGTTAAGACTCAACACTTAAAATGCTATTTTGTGGACACTTCATTGACTTCACAATTTATTGTTTCTTATCTGTGCAATTAAGGTAAATAAAAGCTTCCTTTCCACTGAGAGAAATGGTTGCAGCTTACAAAAATAGATGGGAGGTCTGCCTTGCCGCAATGTGTAGTTACATTTCTGGGGAGGTGCTCCATACACCGCTAAACAACATTACTAGGAATGAACGGTGCCCTGCCTCCAACACTATATCCAGTTCTCTTTATACATCCATGACCTCAGTACAATCTTGGTTAGCTGTTAGTTCAGGCCACCAGCTGCTAACAGCTATCGGCTACTGTCAACTAGCTCTTTCTTTTCCTGACAATTTTAATTTCAATGTAGCATTATCTGTTTAAAAACAGGGTGTGTCCCCTGACCCATTGATCAGGAGTCTTCTCTGTCCTTTTGTCCAGGAGGCCTGTAGAAGATCTCCGTATTACAAACATCCAATCATTTCCTTGCGCAAAGTGATAGGAAAGAAAGAGGAAAAAGCATGTAAATGTTTATTTTTTTTAGCAATAGCAATATGCTAGCCAGTCATGTCATTACTGCTTTGTAAACGCAGGTTGTAGCAACACCCACAGTGACATTTGGCAGAAGGGTTTTGGTCCTAAATTTCTGACACTATAAGAATAATGACAGAGGCTCTCTTTAGTAGCTCAGGCTTTATATTGCCTGTTGTTGGACATGTCTCAGTAAATTTTAGGATCACAGTTTTTGATTGATGACCTAAGATTAACCGTGTTAAGCCCAAAACAACACAATGTAAGAGGGCCTTCCAGCCTGTAGTTATAGCATTAGTCTGGACATGTGGTTGTAAAGACCACAAAACGACGGTACTATTAATCCAAAGGGTCACATATGGTATAAAGCCGGCGGCTATAACGAATAATAATGTAGCACTCTATTGATCTCTCCGCCACAGGGAGATCAGAGCACCCGGTCAGCTACTGAGCGTTCCCAGGCTGGCAGGGAGTCAGTGCTCAAGGACAACTGACAACTTAGATACACGCTGAATCTGGGCTTGAACCCAGCTTGACCACTTGAAAGGCTGCAGACGCCACCTTGCATCCTTCGGGAGCACGTTCACATCTTTGAAGGGAAGGTTGTGGAAGGAGCAGGTGTAGCGATGTGATTACTGTACCGAGCCCGAGCAGAACGGCCTCTGACAAACTAGGATTGATGAGCGCTGCAGGGGAGGGAGCAGCTATTTCTGTCTGTCTGACCACATGCGGTGCCCTGCGTCTGGCTGCGTCTACACACCTTTGTATAAGTGTGAGAGTGTCCAGGGGTGAAAGGGGTGAAAACAACACTGGCTGCCATCTGTAAACATTCCACATATAACCCATTACAGTGGTGCATTAATTATTACTGAGCGCGCTGAAAGGTGCAATCAACACTGAATTACTCAAATGACTAAGACTACCTTGCCAATATATTAAACTCCTCCAAGTTATTATTTATTTACATAATGCTATTATCAGTTTACAGTCATATCTGTAGGTGTAAATCAACCCTACAGGTTTATGTGACATAAAAGAAATGGAGCTGTGGAGACACAAGAAGACGTAGACTTCAACTCCAGTGACTCGTGACCTTACTTTGACTTTTGCCCTGAAAATACTTACTACCTTTCACCAAGCCCAACGATTAAAAGGTATGTTATTTAAAAAGTGTGCAATGAATCGGTTCATTTCTCTTCAGATTCACTTTGTTTGAACCAATCTGACAGCATCCAATCAAGTTGCATGACAGGACCATGAGGCTGCTTTCAGACCTAGAGTTGTCTTTCTTTGGTCTGAATCAGGGACTAATTTTGTTACAAAGCTGCATAATTGCCTAGAGTTGGTTCGTGTTCTCACGGCAGCATTTACAGTCAGACCAGATAAAATACCTTGTGCGAGAAAGCTGCTCTTGATTGGTCAGAATTTTCATGTGGGAAAAATCCAGGAAGTAAACAAAACGTTGAAGAAGAGTACACTTGCGAGATAAATGCGACTCTTTCTAATGTCACAATGGAGGGACATCTACGCAGGTTGATTTTAGCGCTGCTCATCGTGGACTATATTGCTGTCATTGTTCATTTTAGTCAAACCATACAGTTTGAAAACGAGGCGCGGCTCCAACTAGAAAACAATGTTTTGATGCATTGGATGTGCTGAATGTGCATATTAAGGCAGTACAGGAGGAGGTGCACATTAATAATCCTCCAGGACTGTAACATGCTCATGTTTAACCCAAACAATGTCCGAACACGTTCTCACCACAAACAAACCGCACCAGAGTTTGTTTGTAACCAGACTGAGACCACAACTTCAAGAAGGTCTTGCTTTGGTTGTTTTGGTGCACACCCGAGTGCGATTGCTGTGTTCACACCTGCCCAAACGAACCGCACTGAGGGGGCAAACGTACTTGAGTTCAATCGAATGGAACCAAACAGGGCAGGTGTGAAAGCACCCTAAGGATATGTTACTGAAGACAAGTTGGAAAAAATTATACCAAAGATAATTTCATTTTGGTACAAAAACCACACGGTTTTTAACAAGAACCCAACTACGGTAAGCAAAACATGCAGGTTGAAAATTACAGATGGAGACGCAACAACTTCCAACAAACCATTCATGGTGGAGTTGTTAAAATGGTATGACATTTGGTGGAGTGGGCATTATGTTTTGTGTAGGACTTGAAACTAAAAGTTTAGGACACTGAACTTGGAAATGGTCAGTGTACACTTAGGACTTAACTCAGGACTTGCCTGTCTTGACTTTTGACTTAAGTGCAAATACTTGAGACTTACTTTGGACTTGCATAACAATGACTTGATCCCACCTCTGAAGTTTAATAACATTTATAAGTTAGAATATTCTTCCATATTCAAAATATGCGAAAGTGCAATAAAAATTCACAGATAAAGTTTCTGATTCTATTTCGATTCAGTCCTTTCTGGTTTCAGCTTCACCTCTTTTCAACTGCATTAAATGTTTTCCTCCTCTCTGCACAAGCAAACACATACACACACATACAAACACACACGCACACACAAACTATGAAAAAGCATGACACTTGCAATTAGCTACAGTGCCAGAAGCCTGAGACAGCAGAAAGCAGTCGATGCGCTCTTAGTGAGCACCTCGTGAACCGAGCGTCACACTGAATCAGGGGAGGAGAGGACCGGGGAGGAGTAACATGCCAGCAATTCAATACAGCCCGATTCAGCGGGCCTGCACGGTGAGACTGACGAAGAAATTGAGAGTCTATTGTTACAAGAGCGGCACTTGTGGCGTCTCCATTCGTCCTAAATAAATTGCATTATCTGGGCTGTCAGAGTGGCAAGAAAATAATCCATCCTGGCTTATCATCACAAACACATTCTATCCACCTTGGATATTTTTCCCCCTCTTCTCTTCAATGTGTCTTCGCTCTCATTTTCAGGGCTTTGGGAAATGAGAATATTGAATCAACCGCATTTCGCCTTTTTTAAATTATCCAACAATATTCCATACGCACACAAGGCTGAAAGTGACAATTACTGTCAGTGATGTATCATGCATTATTCATATTGTGACTTACATGATTACTGAAAAGAACGTGTATTGTTACACATCCAGCGTGTCCACTGTGTGCTGAACATGCATGTATACTTGATTACAATGCCCTCAAATTAAATGAGGGACGTATACCCAGATAAAGGCTGAGTTCCTATTTCAAGAGCAATTAGTCATGTAGACGTGCTCTTGAGATTTTCATAATGGTGCACAAAGTGCTGTAAGAAGCACAAAGCCAGTTGGGTAGTTTCTGTAAACCACGGATATGTTACCTTTGTATGTTTTATGCATATCCTATCAACGTTTTTAAAGTGACGCAATTCTGATTACATGTACTTTGTCATCAGTGGGTGGAGGGAATGGTGGATGGTGTGTGACCTAGGCAAGACGGCTGCCAAGCTGCAGACGACTGTTTGAGACCAACAAACAAGCAAACTTGTTGTTTTTTAGCAAGACATCATGGCATTTTCAGCGGTGACTGTGGCACCAAAAATGAGTATGGGCAGCTAAAACATGATCTTTTCCTAACAGAGGTGGTTATTAGCCTAAACCTATCCACATGGTAAAGACACAGACTGTATAGAATAATAGACGTAGCCACCATGACATCACTCACTGGTTTGTGTACCGTCAGTTTGTTTTCTCTAGAGTAAAGCGAGAGGATGGAGCCTGCTTATCAAAGTGGCCACGCCCTGAATTATGCCTAACTTTAAACCCTAATAAAATGTTAACAGGTGAGTTATATAGAAAATTCACCCCCTGTACAGTTGTCATGAATTTTGAATAAGCTGTAGAAAACAAAACCGTTTTTAAACATATTCATTTTCGCTATCAAGTTGTGCATTTAAACACGGGAGTCTGTGAGGATTGACTCACTTTTGGAGCCAGCCTCAAGTGGCCATTCAATGAACTGCGGTTTTGGCACTTCCATTAGCTTCATTAGTTTGGTGCTTGGTTAACCACAGCTTTGTTGAACCATAAAGAAACGTAAAGTTTCAGTGTATCCACATACAATAAAGTACAAATGTTACACATCTGTGATTTGCAGAAATGTACAATTCCAACATTTATTCTGGCGATTGGGTTGGTTCTTGATCTTGACATGCACTTTGTCTGTTAGCCTGATATTTTCATGCCCTGCTCAGCAGGTATGGTCTGAACGTTGGAGGTTAGGTGTGACAGATAAGAGCTACATACAGATAAATAAGTGCAGTGGAGGTGTTGGTATTAGGGGTGGGCAATATGGCCCTAAAATAATATTGTGATATTTCAGGGTATTTTTGCAATAATGATATTCTTGACGATATGACAAATTAGTAAAAAAAGAAAATAGAATTGCAACAAAATAAGTGATATAGTTTAACATGTTAATAGCCTGGTTCCAGACCATAGACCCTGCCCACTCAACTGAGTAGGCTTGCATCTCTGGTCTGGCATACTGCAATGAATTTGCGATTTATCTCATCCAAACGATGGACGGACCAATGAACGCCGGGGGTGGGGGCGGGTCTAGCGATTAGCCAATCAGCGCCACGCTGATGTCAAGCTGTACGCCGGTGGGTAACTGGTGAGGATAGCAACAATGGTGACTGCTACAGATCCTACAGGCCACATTAACGATGCTATTGAGGTATTTCGCCACTACTCGTGTTAATGGAGGACCAAATTAAGGAAGCTGCTAAACTGGATTTAACGGTGATGCAGCTGGGCGTGCACGACGACGGAGGCATTTTAAACGGGCAATGCTCGCTTATTTTCAGCACCCCTGATGCATGGATACTAATGACGTCAGATTCTGGGTGAGTCGTTGATCTCTACTGATTGGTTAGGGAAAAATCAAATTCCCTCCCCCTTGTAAATCGCCTTCAGTGGAGGCTAACATGTTAACCTAAGAGTTTGCCTTCAAATATTCAGTAAAAACTAAGCAAAATTATCTCTAATTTCTTTAATTATTCAGATTATGTATATAATATTAATATTTCAAAAAACAAACAAAAAAAAAAAAACATGACCACAAATTACACATTTAAACAGCTCCCAAAAACAAAAAAAATGTCCCCGGGCTCTATATATATAAATCAACAGGTGATTTCCTTTTTTTAGCAAATCCTAAATGACTGAGTCAGGGTTTTTTTTTTTATCACCTGGACCTTTATGCTCTGCCATTTCTCCTCTAATCATCAAGCTGTGACCTGTGATAGGCCATTATGATACCAGAACTATCACACATTCACATGTACGTTTTTCATAGAGCCGCGAGCGTCATCGAGGGTTTACATTACCAAAGGTTTATGACAAAATCACCAACTCCCGTGTGAGAGAGAAGAGGGAAAGACGCTGTGCTGCTGCCAGAGGAGCCGCTGAATGAGTTCCCTCTGAGCGGTAACTCGCTAAAGAGTCTGAGAAGTCCGGGGCTGTTCATAAAACATTCAGGACGTCACAGTTTATTCCACACTACTGAAGCTGCTCCTCTTTTTGGAACCACCTTTGAGTGGGTCATAATTTTGCTTTTAGCCATGCTTGTTGTTGCCGTGGGTAACACTAAGACGTCAATATGTCAACAAATCAAAATACTGCGAGTATCACATCAATTTTTTATATGATATTAAAAATTATACTGTTATTATCGTGTATGAGATGATATGGCACACCCCTAGTTGGTATTCTGTCTTACACTCTGTGTCTGTGTGTTACTTAGTTGATCATGCAGCACCATAAGCCTGTACAAAATGATCCTGAATAACAGCCATAAACACTTTGATTCAACACTGTCCGACCACTTTATAGATTCAGATCAGCCTCCAAAATACAACCATGAAGTGATTACAGCAGAATGTGGGTAAAACGAGCTGTGTTATGAGTAATTCTTTCTGTTATCTGCTATCTCCATACAACCACCTGAAGGCAACAGGACGGACTGCATCTGTGTATCTGCAGTTTCTTCTTGAAAAGTGCCACGTCAAACTGCACAATGACCCACTGTGGTTACCTCGATAAAATCATACACAACCAACAACAGTCGGCTGCAAAGCAACCACACGAGCTGCCTCAGTCTGCAATGTAAGGGTTTATTTCTGTTTTAAATCTAAACCTTTTTATCCAAGATTTTTCATTAACACGTTTTTTGTTTTTTTTTTCCCTTTTTTCTGTATGTGAAGTGTCCTTGGGTTACATAAAAGGCACTCAAAATCAAATTCATTACCGTGATTATAATGACGACGGGGAAAAGCACACACGGGAGAAAGTATCTCCTCCGATTTTTAAAATGCAATTTTTAATGGGAATATACTGCAATTACTGTACGACTCTGGCTGTGTGATTGTCTTGGTGAAATCTCAAAGGGGTGATTCAGGAATCAAGCAGTACCTGCACAGAATAGTAAGTGTGGATCATTGTGTTTCAGAATAAAACCTTGCATCTCTATGGGAAAAAAAATCTGACCAGACATTCAATATCTCCACAAATATAACTTTGACTTACAGAGGCGCATCATCTGCCCTTGGCAACACATTTATGGTGATATGTATTTGTGTCTTGCTGCTCACAGAAAACAATATTTGTTTCCTGTTTGGAAAAAGGCTGATTTGCACTCTTCTCTTTTCTCCTTTTGGGGAGATTCTTTTCTTATCATGCCCCACTGTGATTGGCAGGACTTAAAACAGGTGAGCCCAGTAATGTGACTGGCTGAGAGGACAAAGATTAATCACCGAACCCCGCTGTTTACATTCTACTTCTCCTAAACCTTTTGCACATATTGTGCTGTGCAAATACAAACAAAAATAACAAGTATGCCTGGACACACCTTCACTGACCTTGCACACATGACCGAGTGTGTTGTGTTTGTGGCAAATATGCAATTACATGAAGCCCCAAGTCAGAAAGAGAAGCACACACACACAGATTGGGGATCTCATACTCCCTCGCCTGCTTGTTCGTATTCCACTGTGGTTACCATCAAGAAGTTGTTCTGACAGCAGAGCAGTGCTATTAGCAGAAGCAAGCTCTGGGCAGGAGAGTTTGCCTGGAGACCTGTTTAAAACTCGACAAAGAAGAACTACTTTACATGACCTGACCTCACAGTGCTCCTGCCAGCACAAACTATGAAAAGAAGCTTGCTTCCCAAAAATTCCTCCAAGCCACCTCTGCAATTTGCAAACACCCTTTCTCTTTATTGCCCAACAGATTCTGTAATTTACACCTTCATATCCACCACCCGCACTGCTTAAGAAAACCTCCCTCCCCTTTTCCCGTCTATGAATCCTCCCTGCTGGGACAGATTTGTGGGTGTATCTGACATGCCCTACACGAGGAGGCCCCTCGACCCGCTGTGGGCCGGCTCCTGCATGATGCGTTGTGACTGACGCTAGGAGCCAAGCACCCCTGCCACTGCTCCGCTCTGCTTTCAGCGAGAGGGAGGGAAGTCAGTGAGGCAATCTGGCAGCTCGAAAAACCCCAGCTGGGTGCACTCATCCTCTCCGCTGCCACTCCTCTGTAGCTAGAAAATACCTCAATTTGAAATCAAACATTTTACTGTTAACCTTGATGACAGGCAGCTCCATTTTTCGACGGCGTGCGCCTGCATGTGTGACTGGGTGAGTCTGACTGCAAATGGAGAATGAAAGCAGGAAAGTAGCATCTCAGGGACGCTGCTATTCAAATCTTGTTGGGTTTGCTACAGGCGTAATAGAGCCCCTATTTCCAGTGTGTCTGCTGAGCAGTTTCACATCATAATAAATCTATATCCACAGCCCTCTCGTTTAGAGGTAATAAAAGCAGTGTGTTGGAAACTGATGTGAAAAACAACATGGCTGCGTGCTGGTAGTTTGTCTCCATTCTTTGCCCTCTACAAGGACAGACCTGCTAGATACAGATAGAAAGGTGAAATATTCTTTCGCTAACAGGAATTGAGACGTCTAATCTGATAGCGCCTGAATGCTCCATTGTAACGGTTACCCACATAACCACGTCCAGGTTAGTGCACAGCCACACAATGAGTCCACACACAGGATTATATTCCCTCTGACAGCACCCTGTCAAGCTCTCTGTCTCCATCCATCCCTCCCATCATTTCCCAATCGGTGGTGCACAGAGGTGATGTTGTTCGGAGCTTTATGAAACTCTACGCACCCTCAGGGGCCCTAAGGCTGTGCCTGACAATAAAAACTCAGATAGGGATTCATCGTGGAGGAAGTAGGGAAAAAAAAAACAACCCTTCTCGGTAAATCCCTGTCTGTGTTTTTAATGGGGTGACATATGGCTCAGCAGAGGTCTTCTCTTATCTGGTTTACAGAGGCGGCTAAATGAAAATGACTACAATAAAATCAGAGGCGATGACGACGCCTGAATGTTCCAACAGTTGCAGCAGTTGATGGTTTCATCTGTGTGTGGCGGAATGTTTTACTTAGAAGTTTTACTCCTCATTGAGCCAGTTGGTTTGACTGTGTCTTCCCTAAATGCCAATTGGAATAAATGTCCCCCATGTTTGGCTGATATGGGGATAGCAACGATTATTGTAAACTTCCAATCCAAAACTGTGAAGTTATGGAAAGTTGAATGTTAGAGAACTACAGATTCTCTCGGAACAATGATTTGTGCATATGTGAGCAGAAGGCACTCCACTAACAAAACAAATACATGATTAAAAAGCATATGTTGTGCACAGGGAAAATTGGAGCTCCGCATCCATAGTTAGTGTTACTGAAGTTAACATAGCACTTTGGTCTGCCACCCCACTGATCTTTAGAGGGCTGTGATGTGCGAAAATATTCATAAAAACAACAACAAAACTTGTTTTGCAGTTCTGCTGTGGATCTGCCACCAGTAACAGTCAAGAGATTTAGTTATTCATCTGCCATAATGGGAGCTCTGGGTCATGCAATCTAGAAAATAAAATACAGCTGCCTGTGATGGGGCTCCTAGAGGCTGAATAATCACCAGGTTTTGTTGTGGCAGCAAAGATAATAAAGCATTTTTATGATGTCGTAAAAATGCCTGTTTAAGACAGCTTTTCCGTGTTTTTTTAGGCTCACTGCAGAATATTAAACCCAAAATTTTGATGGTGCATTAGCTTTACAAAAATTGCAGTTTGTTTCATTGACTTTTACATATATAAATCAGCACTTTCTATTCCCCAAAATGTCAGTGAATGTTGATATTTTACTTGAGCTTTTCACCTGCTACACAGAAATTCCCGCACTGAATAATTTATTCCCTGTGTGTTTTATTTTAACAGTTTTAAAACCAACAGCACTTTGCAAAACTGCAAATATTTGCCTTTCATATTGCTGTGATGTTCAATGACCTTTCCAGGCACAGCAAATTTGACTTGGTCCATGGAGAGACTCAGTTTCATGAGCTGCTTTTCTTACACACACAGCAGACAACACTTCCTGAATGCCGAAAATGGCTGTGAGAACAAATTAAACGTGGCAAATTGGACATGATGTACATGTTGTAACGCACATATGGACTTCCTAGAGACTTCTGTCTATAAGCTCTCTCCCTCCTCCATATTCTGTTTAAATCTCCTCACTCTTCTTACTGACTATTATCCTTTCTGGGCTTGGTCTACATCATATTAGATTTGTTACCTTTCATTTTCAATACAATCTCAGCATCCAACACATTCTCACTCCGACCTCACATATTGATGCTTTGGTCATGGACTTTCCACGTCCACATACGACGTGAAAGGTACCCTGGGTGTGATGGTCATTGATCTTTTGGGACACCGTGTCAAGTTGTCTTCTTTCAAGATACACTTCCATTTTCACAGAAAATTTGCCGTTTACATACAGTCTCTTTCAAAATACACGCGCTGCGTCAGTTGCAAATTGACGTTTAGGCGTCAAAAACAAGTGGTGAGTTTTAGGAAAAAAGATCAGGGTTTGGCTTTACAATCTTACAGGCGGCAAACACCGCTCTCGGGTGAAAGTCAGTGTTTGATGGACCCATCCCCGCTCAGATGTTCGCTGACCTAAGTATCGTCATTGTCCCGCCTCATTTCCTCCTGACGCTGCTGGGTGCGTTAAAGGATGCCTTTTTTTTGTTGGTTTCTGACGCCGCAAGCCACTGCCCAAGCACCAGATTTCGACGACTTCAGAGTAAGACCGTGCTCCAGCATCAGAGGTGTTGCTTTTATTATTGCCCTGTTAGCTTAGCTTCTAGCCTTGCCTAATTTACTAACTTAGCTCCAAGACATCCCCAGTTAAAGGTAAACAAGGCAGAAAATAACTGGTTACTATTCTTACCACTATTGCCAATGAAAGTAAAAGTTAAAGTTTTCCTAGATTGCCATATCGCCTTGCTATATTTGTGTCCGCAGTTTTCAAAGCATCTTCTTGGATGCATGCTGCTCACGGCCTGGCACCAGGGGGCTCATTCATGAACACACTAAACAAGGCCTTAAAGAGGCGTACGGCACTTCCCATGCAAAAGTTGTGATCTATAAAAGCAGACTTGATGGGAGAAACTTTGACCCATGCTTACAAACATTTTAGAGACAGGAAATTGGCAACACACATGATAAGGTGGAAGGTGCTTGTAGAAATTGTTGAAGATTTTTTGGCGGGCACCATTTCTGGCTTTGTCTGTACGTACATTGTTAGTATGGATCCTACGCATTGCTTTATAAATAAGATCCCTGGTCACTACCTATTTTATAAAGTTCTCACCTGTGCTCTGCACCCAACAACATCCAGACCACAGCAAAATAAGCAAAACATAAGAAAACACGGGCAGAGGACAGAGTCTCTGCAGACAGATACACTGCCACACATCTAGTAGGTCATAAGTGAAGATTGAGAGGGAGTCTATCCCCTTGTTTATAGGAAAATCCTGCATAGTGTACCCTTAAAGAAACCAAACTTGCAGATAGAAGGTCTCTTGTAGAGAGACATGGCGGAAAGTTACACCATCTTATTTCTGCTAAAGTCTAAAGTCAGAGGCACTCAACTTGCTTTGCCCCCGGGCCATATTCACAAAATGACAGGAGGCCAGGGGCTAGTTGATAAGGAAACATTCATAATATTTACCAGTGTATATAATAAAGGAAGTGCCTGTTTTCCACCTCTTAACGTTTGCTGTCCTTATTCATCTTTGCCCAGAGAAAAATCCACGCAGGTCAGGTGTACAGAGGGGCATTTCTAGGATTTGAGGACATTCTGGGCTTAGCCTTGGCCGCCGTTGGCAGGTGCAAGAGATCCTCCTCTGGCACTTTTTTTTTCTCTTTCGGATAAACAAGCTCTATTTTGATGTTTATTTAATGCACTCTGCCACCTTATTTAAATTCAAAGTGTACACACACACACACACACACACAAAATCCCATTGTGCACCAGTTTATTTTCATTGTGAATAAAAAAATTGTTGGCGGGCCAACTGGCACCCTATCACAGGCCAGATTTGGCCCACTTGTAAGTTGAGTATCACTGCTCTAGATGTTACAGGCACTATAGGCTTGACAGGAGGCCTGTCCACGATAGTACTGGCCAAACCTCATGGACAGAGTTTCTCCCTGTTCTACAGCGTCGAAAGACTCTGAGAGAGCAACCGGTTTCAGTTTGTGGCCTGGTCTACAGTCACCGCTCCTGTCTGCCAATCACTTTATGATGCCAGTCCTGTTGCCTCAGGGTTAAACAACACACCGAGTAATAACGAGTCCATTACCCACAATATGAGATTAGCATCGCCAGCCACAGTGTTCTGTTTACCTGGAGCCAGAGCTTCCAATAATCTGAAGGTGCTGACTTTGTGTAGGTTATGATAAGGGAACAAGACACAGCTAGCTTTAGCAACATTGTCCTCCATGTTGGCACCATAAGAACGTATGTAGGTAAAAATGAAGCATGCAAGTCCAGCGAGGACATTTGTCTTCGCCAGTATGATGAGTCAGCATTGATTACTTTCAATGAGAGCCAATGGTGAGATTTGGATGCTTTTGTAATAAACAGGGTTTTGTTTTTAAGACTGGCCTGACTTAATAAGAGCGGACAGCCTTCACCCTGCTGAGAAAGGCACCACCATTTTATCCAGGGATACAGACAGGTGTTTTCAGAGAGTTTGACAGTACGGACATGAAGCGAATTCAGTGGATTTTAAAATGCATTGTCATTATCAACCCTCAGTGATGTACACAGAAAGGCTCAGTGTGGTTTCTCACCACAGTGTACTTAAGCTCATTTTCAACACTTTGGTTGCTTCGTTATTCCCCTGGTTCACTGGATACAAAAAAGCCCGTGCTCAGTCAGCACAGAGTGGTGTGTAACGCCGTTTCATCCCACACCACGCCGGAGCCCAGTGTCCCTCAAGGCTGTTCTTTAACAAATCCCATTCATTTAATATGCAGCAGCCAATAGCACAGGATTAGATTCAGCAGGAGTGTTTGATATGGAAAAATGGAGGAATTACACCATGAAAAGAAAGAAGAAGAGAAACTTGGAGACAAGAAGCGGATAGTGGGATGGCAGATTAGGCAGTGGATGGATTTAAGGGAGGTGACTCCTTTTCTTTTTTCTTTTTTTTTAAAAGCCAGTGACGAGGATCCTGCTGAGGATCGTACGGGGGACAGACACGGTTAGACGGCAATTGACAGCCTTGTGGTGTACCACATTGGAGTTCAAGAGGCTATCAAAACATTATGCCAGCGAGAGTCATAACAATGACCAGAGGAGTAATAAAAGACATAAAGTCAGGGAGATGGGGAGCGAGGGAGAGCGAGGAACAAAAAAAGGCTAGTAAGGGAGAGACGCAGAGGAGAGGGAAAGAAGAATAGAGAAAAAGAAGATTGGAGACACAAGGAGGGAGAGGCAGGAAAATCAATAGACTTCTATATGCAGCATCGAGAATGTGCCCTCTCACTGCTCCAGACAGCCTATCCAAGGACTCCAACAGCCAGCAGACAAACTGAACATCTATCCACAGACCCATACTGATAATATGCCACCCCAGCCTGCCCCTGTCTCCATTTATCTCCTTCTTCCCCCCTCCATCTCCAAATACGCACACACACACACACATTCAACCTACTGGCTCTTCTCCTCCAAATTTAACACTCTAATTTGGTTGAGGGCTGGCTGCTGTGTTATTGATGTTGCCAGAGGTCTGATCCATCTTGAGCCCGGGACAAGGCTTTAGTCAAGAAGGCAATAACTCAGAGGCATCCTGTTCCGTGTTTGCCAGGGTATCAGACTGGCATTGGTAATTTAAAGGCTGGATAGACAGCCCACGTTACTGTATCCGCCCCGCCGTGCTTTGTCACCCCGCACGGCTGGACACCGGCGCTCTGAGCCATTTGGTAAATTTCCACGCCTGCTGGGGATTCTCTGGACCCAAAGCCACTTTTGTAACTTTTTTATGAGGTGTTACAAACTTCAATAAATACTGACTTTAGGATTATACAATATGGAAATGAAGATATGAGTAATTAAAAAAGAAATAAAATGAGACGTGTTTACTTTCTCGCAGTGTTCGGAGAGAGGGATTAAGACATGTTCAGTGTGTGTGTGTGTGTTTATGTGATGGCGCGACATGTGGGGTGGATTATCGAGGTTTACTCCTGAGAAGCTTGGCATGCTGGTGCTTCTTCACATACATTTACTTTTTATGTGTGTGTGTGTGTGTGTGTGTGTGTGTCCACCCATCTGTGTGGGTTTAGCTGGAGGCCAAAGCAATGGGGAATTGGAAAGCTGGATGTTGTGTTATATACCAGTGTCTTATCACTCTGATATATGGCCAAATAGGACACAGAGGAGCTGAGACTGGCCTGATAACAAACAAGAAATGAGGATCGGAGGGAAGTACAGAAATGTAAAGAAAGAAAGGAGGGAAGCAGGGAGAGAAAAGATGAGGAGAAACAACGTGCTCTCTGGAGGCCCACGGGACTGTGTTAGTGTAGTCTCTGATCATTGATTAAAGAGGTTTATGTACTCCCACCTACAGCATCGTAGAGGACACACTCACCCCTCTCTCCTCTCTCCTCTCCCAGAGCTGTCCATCCCTCTGCCCTTTCCCTCCTCTCCGTCTCTATCTCGCCGCTGTAATGTGCAGACAACCATTGCTGTAATTTTCCCTGTACTATAACTGACAACTACGAAAGGTCACTCAGTGGGAGGGGTCTCCTGCCTCTAATCACTCAACAAGAGTGACGCGCCACGCAGTCCATTCAAATGTCACCGTATCAGAAATACTGATAAAGATGAAAAATGTACTCTCGTACTCCTGTTTTTTTTTTTTTTTTTTTTAATTTCCTCTTGTAATAAACAAACTACCATTCAATCTGAAGAGAGCCAGTGTCCCTGAGCTGCAATTACATAAACCAAAATCTTTCTGTTCCAAATGAAATCTCAATTATATGTCCGCTGCATTAAATGATAAGCTCGGTGTCATGGCCGTGATCCACATTAAGCATTCAGCACAGCACTGCACCTGTGTTGAACGTGCACGCCATTATTGGTTTGCGGCTGCCCTTTCTACTGAAAACGCAGTTTTATCAGAACATCCTCCTCCTGCTGTTATTAAATGGAAGCAGTCCCCCGCTTCACCATCTCCTGTCAACTAGAACACATCACTTGACTAAAGATGGTTTCCACTGGGAAAGACATACATGTACTGCTCAGAGAACGCTCACTGTTGGCAGAAAGTGCTTGTAAATGACCAAAAAATGGGGACAATCAAGTGGTGAATCAAGTCAAGTTGGCAAGCTGGTAAAAAAAGAAACAGAGTACAGCTATTCCAAAAACATACAGGAGTCCACGGCGGATAAGGAGACAATAAACCCTTGGGTGCAGAAATGCAAAGGGCCCCACCACCTTTCCACCTTCCCTGTGGTTGTTTTGTGTCTTTTTGCAAACGTTTGGGTCTCTTTAAGGTAATTTTGTGTCTTTTTTTGGTCGTCTTGTTCCTCTTCGTAATCATACTGTGTGTCCTTGTGGTTGTTTTGTGTTTCCTTGTGGTTGATTTGTGTCTTTTTGCAGTCATTTGGGTCTCTTTAAGGTTATTTTGTGCCTTACTGAGGTGATTTTGTCTCACTTTGAGGTAATTTTGTGTCTTTTTTTGGTTGTTTTGTTCTAGTTTGTAATCATATTGTGCGTCCTTGTGGTTGTTTTGTGTCTTTTTGCAGTCGTTTGGGTCTCTTTGTGGTGATTTTGTGCCTTATTGAGGTAATTTTGTGTCTTTTTTTGGTTGTTATGTTCCAGTTTGGAATTATATTGTGTGTCCTTGTGGTTTCTTTTTGTCTCTTTGTGGTTGTTTTGTGTCTCTCTGTGTTTTTTGGGGGTCTTTTGCGGTTGTCTGGGTCCCATTGAGATACTTTTGTGTCTCTTTGGGGTGATTTTGTGTCCTTTTTTTGGTTGTCTTGTTCCAGTTTGTAACCATATTGTGTGTCCTTGTGGTTGCTTTGTGTCTCCATGCAGTTGTTTTGTGTCTCTCTGCAGTCGTTTGTGTCTCTTTGAGGTGATTTTGTGTCATTTTTGGTGGTTTTGTTCCTCTTTGTAATCATACTGTGTGTCCTTGTGGTTGATTTGTGTCTTTTTGCAGTCGTTTGGGTCTCTTTAAGGTTATGTTGTGCCTTACTGAGGTGATTTTGTCTCTCTTTGAGGTAATTTTGTTTCTTTTTTTGGTTGTTTTGTTCTAGTTTGTAATCATATTGTGTGTCCTTGTGGTTGTTTTGTGTCTTTTTGCAGTCGTTTGGGTCTCTTTGTGGTGATTTTGTGCCTTATTGAGGTAATTTTGTGTCTTTTTTTTTGTTGTTATGTTCCAGTTTGTAACCATATTGTGTGTCCTTGTGGTTGTTTTATGTTTCCTTGTGGTTGATTTGTGTCTTTTTGCAGTCATTTGGGTCTCTTTAAGGTTATTTTGTGTCTTTTTTTGGTTGTTTTGTTTCAGTATGTAACCATATTGTGTGTCCATGTTGTTGCTTTGTGTTTCCTTGAAATAGTTTTGTGTCTTTTGCAGTCGTTTGGGTCTCTTTAAGGAAATTTTGTGCCTTATTGAGGTGATTTTCTCTCTCTTTAAGGTCATCTTGTGTCTCTTGTTGGTCATTTTGTTCCAGTTTGTAATCATATAATGTGTATCCTTGTGGATACTTTCTATCTCCTTGCGGATGTTTTGTGTTTTTTTTAAGTCAATTGGGTCTTTTTGAGGTAATTTTGTGTCCTATTGAGGTGATTTTGTCTCTCTCTCTCTCTGAGGTCATTTTGCATCTTTTCTTTTTTGTTTGTTTTGTGTCAGTTTGTAACCATATTGTGGCCTTGTGGTTACTTTGTCTTTTTGCAGACGTTTGGGTCTCTTTGAGGTTATTTTGTGTCCTATTGAGGTGATGTGGTTTTTGTGTTTTGTGTTAATTTGGTGCCTTTTTTGTTCATTTTGTGCCAGTGTGTAATTATGCTGTGTGCCAGGGTTGTGTGAGACTTGGGTCTCTTTGTATTTTTGCCTGTTTTTGTCATTATTTCATGTCTCTATGCTGTTCCATCATATCTCTTTGTGGTTGTTTTTTTCTCTCTTTATGGTCATTTTGAGTCTCTTCCTTATCAGAATGTTTTAATTTGATTAACATTTTGCAGGTGAAGGCCAGCGGGGCCCCGCTTACACTGCAGCCGCGCTCAGTAATCCATCAGTTCACAAAAGAATTTGGTGGCTTTTGTGGCCACTAAACCTGCACAAATAAGACAAAAAGAAACTCTGTAATTCTCAAATGCACCCCTAACTGCACTGCCAAGCAAATAGCGTCTCTGAGCTCCTGTGCTATTTGCACAGTATCTAAATTATATGCATATCTTTGGTGCAAAATTGGCCTCTTTCTATGCAAATGAGCCTCATTGCAAAAACAGTCCAATCCACAAAGATCAGTGCTAATAGCCACATGCAGGTACAGTGAAATTTTAAGCGCCTCAGAGAGTTGGTGGTCACTAAAGCGCATTTATTTGGGGCGTCATATGTCACACCCAGACGTTCCAGACTGCCTCAAGTTTTGAGGAATGTCTCTGCACTTCGTCAGTCAGGACCTCTAGCTCAAGGTGTGAATATTTCAGATTTCTTTTCCTCTCTGCCGTTGTTCTGCCTACTGTGTTCTTGATGCAAAGACAACATGTCTACTTTGCCACATGGATAATTGCAATCAGAAGCATAAAAGGGCAAACTGCACTCAGCTGCAAAACTTAATAGGCATATTTGCGCTGTAAAATCATTAGCGCAATATCTTTTGTGAAATGGCCCTCGAGACAGGGCAGATTGTCGCTGAAAGTGATGCACAATTCATGTTGCTACCAGCAGCCACAATCCATTCTTTGTGAATTTCACAGCACATGACAAATGCTCATCTGTCAAACATATTGCAAAATGATGTAAACGCCACTTCTACAGACAGAAGCAAATATTTGTCTGAATGACTAAGTGTTGACATAAGATGCATGTATTCTGAATAGGCTGTTACCCTCATGACTAGTGACTTCATATAAATGCAGCTTCTGAATCTCTACCATGTGATGACTTATAAAGAAAAGTCTTGCACTTTGCTGAGCAGGGTGACTAATAATCCGCGTCAGAATTTTGAAAATGTATTTTCAAAACCCAGAAAATACCAGACGCACTGAGCCGAGGATCAATGAGCGACATTAGCAGTTTGGCAGAAACACACAATAAATATTTCAGTCATTTCAGACAAAGACATTAAACATAAGGAAACACATTTTGGCTGTTTAGTTTACAAATTCAGCCGAGGAAGAGACGAGTGGTCCTCGGAATATAGCGTTTGTTGTGTTTATTTAGTCTGTTGTTTTCTGTCACAGTAGCAGGTCCATTAACTATCAAAAGAAATCAATGAGAGCACGCTGAGGCAAACAGCACAGACACCGCTATTATGGTGAACAACAAGTTCGGGATGGAGTGCGAGACGGGAAAGTTGAGCCGGCCGCGAGAGAACGAGCCGAGCGAACATGGACAAACTTGAAAATGAGAAAGGAGAAGAGACCACAGTCAATTACAAGTCCCATCTTGTAGTTTGTGTCTACATTGATTTGTTGGGGACTAGGATCTCTGCCTCTCCCCAGTTCACCTAATTGCACTCACTCTGACCCGCTAATTACTTCGCTAAGACCTAGTTGGTCTCACCTTGGTGCACTGCCTCGCTGTGCTGTCTCTCTAAACCAACGTGGAAGGAAGGGAGAAGAGAGGGCAAGCCTGGATTAAGAATGCATGATGCGTGTCAGAGTAGGAGAGAGAGGGGAGATGTAGAATGAAACAACAAGAGACAGACACAGTAAGGAAGGAGAGGTGTATATATCTGAGGTGGTTTGCAGAGGCTGTGAACTCGGTTGGAGGGCATTCAGCAGCGTTAACGCACTGCTGTTACTGTACTGTATGTCACCTCAGGACAGCGATGAAGTGAGTGATGTTCCTGTCTCTCACGGAGCTGCGTACATAATTAAATGAATGGCTACTGATTAAATAATCACTCATAATCACGAAGATAACAGTGACAGTGAAGTTCATTCATCTGGAGCTCACATACCTGATGGGATTAGCCCAAAGGCCCAGTTGGGTACAAGGATGCCAAAAGGGTTGTTTGTGTCTTTGTCTTTGTTGCCTGTCGACACCGGAGCTTTGTGTTCCTCTGACTTTGGGCTCATGCCTTTGAAAGGTGTCCACCGACTCCCAACAATGAAGGACTCAGACACTGCCGACCTGGATTCCATTTGTGTGGCGCCAACGTTGGAGTCTGACGCGAAGGTGGTCAACTGAATGACACCAGTAGTCGTTTGAGATCCGGGTGCTAGAGTAGCTGAGAGACGGTCCTGTGGGTTGGGGGTTGTTTTCTCCGTCTCTTCCCGAACCCAAGAAATGGAAATAGACGACTCCTCTAAGGTGGCGCTCTCTGAGGAATTTTCTGTGGTGATTGCTCTGGTGATAGGATCCGTCCTCTGCGTGTCTCTAGTAGTCAGAAGCTCCACTGTGGTCACCTCAGTGGTTGTCAGCACCTCCATTAGGGCTTCAGGTGTGGAAGTCACCACCTCCTTTCTGCTATTGTTTTTGCTGTTCTTCCTAAAAAGAGGAGTGAAACCTGAATTTGAACTACTTTCTCCCCTCCATGAAGAAGCAGAGGAGATGGTATCAGTGGGTCGGCGGATGTAGAGGATCTCCCCCCTGGCCTCCTCTGCTGTGTCAGACTCCTGGGGGCCCTGAGGTGGGGTGGTGGGCTGCTGCACCGGCTGCCACTGGGACAGAGTGGTGTGCTCTGCCACAGTCACAACCTCAGTCTGGCCTTGGCTGAGTGAGGACTTTTTTTCAGAACTCAGTTTGACACTGTCGCTGTCCAACTTGTTGCCTGTCAATCCAAACCCACCAGGAAAGTTGCTCCCTTCACTGCTCCCCTCGATCTCCTTCTCCTCTCCTGATGCAGTTCTGGCAGCTGATGGAGTGCTCAGATCCTCTCCATCCTGGTCCTTTCCTTGGCCTGAATAGTTTTCTGGGTTGTCCTGTCGAAGGGAAGTGGGCAGGGTTATCACCTCAAGTGGCCCTGCTTTGGCCTCCATAGGCTCCCACGTGGGACGTTTGCCCACATAGGCCACATTTCCAGGGGGGCCAAGTTTGGAGCCACGCATGGATTTGATGGCCCATTGAAAGTGGGTGCTGGGGGCGGGAGGAGAGGCCGGGCCTCCTCTGGGACCCTGAGGGCCAGATATGTTGACATGTTCACTGGGTGGTGATCTCTCTTTGGGTCCTGATGCAGTGAATTCTGAAGGGAATAAAGAGACAGAACAGACTAATTAATATGATTTCATTACGGGGGCGGGAAGAAGGACGGGGTGGATTTAATTTAATGCATGTGGAATTAGCAATTAAAAGTCAAGCCTGGCTTACATGAGCCCCATATAACTATGACAGGGAGCTCAGTTTCAATATTATTATGAAAACATGACTCTAGTGGGAATGGCAATGTGAGCACTGGCTGGTATGGGTTTCTGTCATGTATAGACTATTTCACTGATTTGCTTTTACTGCATATGTTGTTTTTGGATGTGGGGCTGTGTGAGGTATTTATCCATATTGAGTGTCTTAAGCCCCGTTTCCAGTGAACACTTCCAGTATGGCACCTTTGGAACCAAAGGTAACCCTTCAGACATGGTACCTAGACCCTAGTGTTTCCACTGCAAACAGTACTCTTAAATGTGGGCGAGGTTGTTGTCACTCACTGCTTTGTCCAGCACTCACTGTATTTCCTCATTACTGGTGACACAGATGGAAGTCTGAACCTCATTTATCGTCTACAGAATGAGGCTGCACGCCAACTTTGTCTGAACAAAATATCAAAGGCTGCGGTGAAAATTTCTCGCGATGGAATATGTAAAAATAGCAGGTTTGTGTATTTAGTCGTTCTAAGGCAAGCTCAGGGGTTTACTGTTGCTGTAGAATATATGCAGTTCACATAATCCATACATCCAGTTGAAATTAATATATATAAACGCACGAAGATCCACTCATTACGAAAAGTGTATGTCATATAAAAACTAAAGTAATGGTCAGAGTTGTCACCCTGAAATATAAGGTGTGCTGATTGATTTACATTGTCAACTCATGCATTGAGTAACATTATAAGTAAACGTTCCACCTTAAAAGTCACCGGCAGTCAGCCCAGTAAATTAAGTTACTTTTTACTCAGACTCCAGCTGCTGTGAGAGGCAGCAAAACATCCTTTGATTTTATGGCTTCAGTCTAATAAAACTCTCCACGGTATGAACAGTGGGTACATGAGCTTCAAAACCAGACACAACTCAGCCCTGAGCAGAGTGACCGTCCTCTATTGACCAATCAACAGACTGCAGTGTTCACAGCTCCACCTTTTAGTACCAGATCTGTGTGCTAGGTACCCCAACAGAGGGGGGACCAAAAATGGGGCCGGTACGGAACGGTTCCATTGGTACCATCCACAACTTTTTACAGTGGAATCAGAAAAAAAGCGTATCGAACTGAACTGAACCATACTGTACTGGTCAGTGGAAACGGGGCTTTTACATACAGTAGATGTTAGTTGGGGTGCCCCCAGTTTCAAGAAGCAGGCATAAGTACCACCACAGAAGGTAAGCAATGTACTGCTATGGATGGGGGCAGCTGTAAAAACACATTACAGCCAACTAAGAATACCATGTCATCTATGCTCTCTTCAAAGCCACCAGACTCCTTTGACAAAAACAGTAATTTTACCTCGTAGCACATGGGAGCTGGTGGGCTACTGCTGCCTCGATCTGTTAGATTGTTTGTGTTTTTATGTGACTTCAGTGAATCAAAATTAACCCAAAAGTCATACAATGACACAAACAAGGTAGCCAATTGAGGCAAAGGTAGACTAGCAACTCCTGTATTCTGCAAAGTAAAATGACCATTTTTGTCAAAGGTGTCCGGCTTTGAAGAGAGCACAGATGATGGCTTCAGTTCATTGTCAGAAAGAGCTGTCTGACAGCAAGGTAGAGCGGTGAAAATACTCTATATATAGCGTATACTTAAACTGACATTGAGTATTTTGTTGGCTAAAATACATTTTACTGCTGCCCCTGTCTATATTTGCACATTGCTTCACTTCTGTGGCATTACTTCTGCCAAACTGCAAGTGTGCCGACTGCCACCCACTCTGGGAAAAACACTGACTGTGAATAAGTACCTCATACAACCCCACTTCATAAAACCTAAAGCATCCCTTTAATATACTTAACTGTGATTAGAAAGTGTGTAGAAACTTAAGAAGAAACTAAGACCACATCCACAGGGATTGTGTCCCACCTGTTCATAGCTTTTCTCCATAACATTATGCATTCATGACTAAATAAGCAACAGCCAAAAAAACAAAACACATCCTTGGGTATTATGGCTAGACATCATTAGCAAACAACCCCCAAACTGTCATCACATTTTAATTCAAATGTTGCCAAATCCTGGCTGGTGTATGGGAGGATGTGTCATCGCCTTTTCCCAACGGAAAAAGAGCACAGACAGAAATATAAATACAGAAACCTCTTATGGGAAATAACCCACACTGTTCTTAATGTGACAAAAAACTGTGTTCATTAAGCATCCCATTGGTCCTAAACCTAAACAATGAAACTTTCCTGCAGATACCTCATTACATGTGAAACTTTATTTTCCCAAAAGCTGTCTCGCTGCCCAATAACCTCTGGTAAAGAGTCGCAATTTTTTATCCAGTCCTATGAATAATTTATTTCAACGTATATTTTTTATATGCAGAAACGTTCACATTCATAAATATGCTCATATATTCATTTTTAAATTGGACTTTTTCTTTTTTAAAGGCACTACGGTGATTTTTTATGTCATAATACATGAAATTCTCCAAACAGCCTTTGTGGTATTTGGTGGTTAATACGCTCTAGCATGTGCTTTTTTGGAAGTTTGTTGAATCTGTCCTTTCAGGCTGTAGACAAACTGCACTTTTTGATGAAGTGAAAGTAGCATTTAACTGTAATTCACTGTAACTTGGATGTTTTGGGCTTCTTTCCTCCCCAGTGGAGCTGATCTCTGTGGCTGCTAAAGTTGCTGGAGTTTGGAGACAAAGATGGGACTCTCATGGACGCCCATAAACACCCGGGCGCACGCACGCAGAGACACACCAAAAGGATGGAAGGATGTATTCAAAGTAATTTCACACCTCTCTCCTCTGTCCCTGTTTTCTCATTCCCTGCAGATTCTTTTACCCCAAACAGTCTCCTGCAGGGACACACTTGCCTGTGGTGGGAGAAGCCATGTGGAAAAACGCAGGAGCGCTCGCAACACGATAAGCAAATGACTTGCTCCACAACAAGCTCCATCTAGACCTGTTTATTTAGATGAAGTGGCCCACTGTACCTTATCAGCTTACGGCTTTAAACCAGACACTGTCTACACCATCAATAATTCATTCTGTCTGCATGTGTGACTCACGGCTGGTGTGTTGTTGGGTTTTTTTTAGGACTGCAGTGCAGTCGTGTTACTGAGAGGCCCTGCTAGTGTTGCTGCCATCATCATTGCTCAGCTCGTTTGGCTGTCCTCAGTTCAGTTAACATGTCTGAAAAGTACAGCAATATGGGGGGGGGGTGCGCAACACAACCCGGCACAACAAATTACCACGAGAGGGAGAACATACACAAATATGTCCATGCATAAAATATTAAAATGTGCTTAAATTATTCAGAAGGTCCGCTGTTGCCTTATGCCCAAGTGAGGTTTATGAGCCTGAGGTTCATTTCCATAAGAGCCGTGTAGACCGGCATAATTGTCCTATTAATAATCCAAATAGCTAATTACATACTTTCACTACACACGCTGATGAAAGTGAGAATAATTAAACACATTAATCTGGTTTGATCATCTATGTAATGACCCATGTAATAAATAAAATGAGACAATTAGGCATAGGTTTGGATGATTTGAGCAAGTTCAGCTCTGACACTGTAAATCTGTCGCCGGAAAAAAGCCACAGCTCAACGGTGAAAAGCAGCAAAACAAACTTATAATAAACCCTATTCAGACGGTAATTGTGTGCTTCCACTGTGAGTGGTTCTGCTGTGTTGACTCCACTTTACTGGAGTAAACGGGCTGAGAGAATCCCTCGGGTCAGGCAGACATGATATTAAATTGTGAGAGTGGAGGATGACAATGAGAGAGACACAGAGAGAGCTGGCACCGATGCCACCTCAGCCCATCTGCAGATATGGTGTCTAATAAAAAAGACTGAGGGGAAGTTATTGCGTGGCCATGTGAATCATGTCAGGAGCATCTACACTGAGTGTCAGAGCCCACTGTCTCCCATCGAATAAATTCAGTCTCTGGGGTTGACGTGACTGGTGTGAAGCAGACGTGCATGTCCTTGACAGACAGCCGGGACTCGCATGTTGAGCTTATTCAGATTCTACGTGCGTTTATTGGAGCCAGATCGCTCCAGTAGGAGCTCAACAAAATAACACTTCATTCAATAAAATGTTCAAAAATATTTTGCTGTGCAGGGGGGGATAATTTAAGTCATCGCTCTACATTCAGAGACCTCTTTCAAATTTTCAAAAATAATTTGATTCAATACCTAAATTCTAATCTTTCTTGGATGCGCTGTGTGCAGTGCAGAGCTTTACACCCTCCCTCAATCAAAGAGGCAACATGGCACCATCAGTTAAGGAGTGTTGAGATCTGAGGAATAGCCTGCGGTGTGCAATAACAGAGTTAATTCAGCTCACTGATGCTAGTTTAAGAAGTGACATCAGTTGGGCAGCTTTCCATCACAGCAACATTAAAGAAAGAACGACTCCTCTTCACACCCCCCCCCTTTTTCTGTCTTCCCCTTTCTTTCCTCTTCCTCGCTCCACTCATCCCCCTCCTGTGTTGCTCATCCTCGCTGTAGTGATCATTGCCACCTACCTTCAGAGAGCCGGGGCCTAATTGGCAGAGACATAGATGGAGGTGAGAGCAAACGGCAGCGCAGCCCAGCCTCCACGTTAATTGGATACAGCTGTGAATAATGCATGCGGACTAAAGCTCGGATTTTCATTAATACCATGGGGGCTGGCATTGGATTTCAGGTAGCACAGCAGTGAGTGTTTATATTAATAAAGGCGGCAATTGGTAGGTGAGAAAAGCCTATCACCTTTATTGAATCATTCTTCTGGATGACTGTGGGAGCCTCTTAGTCTTTCTTTGTATCCTCCCCTACAGCTGATGCCAAGGATGTGTCATTTATGGTGACCATTAAAAGAAAAGCTGCCTTCTTCCACCCAAGGCTGTGGCACACTTCCTTTCCAGCTCCTATCCGCTACATTTTTCTCCACTTTTGGCCGATGATCAGTTTCTGAGCTGTATTTGGCTTTACTACAGGTGCCTTGCTCTGGTGGTCCAGCAAACTTCCAGACGCAAGCAGCTCCTTTAATCTTTAGTCCACCTTTACCCCTGCAGTTACAAGCTAGAGGAAGTGATTTTGGGTTCAGTGCCAGGGTGCTTTCAGGAAGACATGAACATTGACCTGGTGACCTTTTCTATCTGTGTGTGGTGTACCGCGCCATTCCTGAGGGAAATTCACTCCACCGTGGATGTAAACTGTCTGACAGGACCTTTCAGGTGCTTCAGCTTGCACACATGCAGCACACGCACCCACAAACTAACAATGGACCCCTGCCAGTGTTGGGGAAGCTTCTCCGCAATGAAAAGTAGTTAAACTATATTTTAACAAAAACTTTGAGCTCATTAAGGCAAATTTATTTTCAAAAAGTATTTCAATCGTGTGAAATGATCACAATCTGAGTCTGGAAGAGTGTAGGAGTCCTCACCTAACCAGCTGAAGATGTGTTTTAAGGAGATATGCCCCTCTCTCTCCCCCCCTTTCATGCTTACCTGTCCTGTCCATTAAAAAGGCAAAATGCCCAAAAAAAATATCTTAAAAAAGAAGAAAAGAAAACCTTCAGGGGGAACCTATTTGTCGCCATTTACGTGAGGTAACAAAGTGTAACACATCACATTATGTTACATTAGCTTGGATGTGTTATTGGTGCTTTAATGTAATTCTAAAAAGTTTGAAATTAATTCTTGAATAATTTTGTTAATAAATATTTCATGAGTGTCAATTGTTATGTGACAGTAAACAAAAACAAACATTTTATTGTGATGAAGGTGATGACACACGTTATATAGTCTTGTGCACGGATATGAAAACAGGTGTGCTTTGAGATTTGGGTTTGCCCTTTGGTGTGCCTTGGGCACAAAAAGTTTGAAAACGAACTGGCCTACTGAATGTATACACATGCTTTTGTTTTTTAATGATTTTAACAGTGAAACAAAGACCGACCCTGCTGTACAGGAACCAGTGAAGGGAAGCAGGGAAACTTTGCTGATATTGAACCAGCTGTGTGTCATCACAGTGTGTGCAGATGAACGTTGTTTGACTTCCATTGGAGATCCCTGCCTGTCTGCTGGTGGAAGTTCGGGTACTAGCATCACAAACACTATTCATCTGCACACACTGCGATGCCACACAGCTGGTTTAATATCAGCAAAGTTTCCCTTTATATTCATTGTCTTGTGTGGCGATCAGCAGTGATGTGGTGGTTCACTTTTACACTGTGATCTGTAGCCTATAGTTCGGCTTTAGCCTCTAACTATCTTTGTCTTTTTAACCTGTTGTTGCTGCTGAGTCAGTTTGACATCCTGGATATATCCTTCAAACACACTGTAGACCCCTCTGTCTGCTTCTCTCTGGAATCACTGTTTCATTGTTCCAAAAATATGATAATATTTCTTCAGGGAGTGCAGTTAGTTACAGTGTGGGCTCCATGCTTACTCTTGACAGCTTGTCGGACCATCACAAAGGGGCGGGGCTTAATGAAGGTTTCAGTCAAATAGCAGGTGATTATCATTAAATGACTGAGCTGTGGCACTGTGTCATACTGGTAAAAAGGTAAATAGCATCATACAGATTCAATGAATATGTAGTTTGTAATCAGCCACATAAACTACACAACCCAAAGTAGTTAACTACTGTAAAGGCTACTGAGATTTGAATGTAGTTAAACTGACACTCAGCTACTGATTGATCTACATGTAGTGAACTACTCCCCAACACTGACTCCTGCATTTGTCAGGCCTTCTCCTTCCTCCCAGAGCGTGTCTCTCTTTGAGTCTGTACACAGACTTGTTAAATTTCCACCCATGTCTGGTCGCTTTGTTTTCCTCATCCCTTTCTTTAATATATTCTCCACAGCTAATACCAGTCAATTTTTTAGTCTGATACTTCTATGACTCCTAAAAATAAGCTGTAATTTGTGATGCAGGTCTGCTTTGTTCTAAACAAACATTACATATGCGAGCAAACCTTTTATTGCGGAGTGGATTAAAATGCAAGCTTAGCCCGTACTCTCCCTGACAGCCTGTACTGTAAACAAAGCACTCTGTCGATAAATACGACAATGGAGGCAGAACAGTCTCCACTCCAACATTCTGCATTACTGTATGTGGTGTGGCCCCTTTTGTTTGTTTGCAATTACTGTTTAATTTAATCTACAGCGATACTTCAAATTGCCCTGCGGAGGAATATATTATACTTTACTCGAGGGAAAGGAAGAGAGCATAGAATAGAGAGACAGTTTAAAAAAGCATGACATAAACAGATCCTATATTTGCCAGCCACATTTAAATGCACCAGGCTTTCGTGGGAAATAGAACAGTTTCAATTTACCCTCATTTCTATTTCAATTTCATACTCGGTTTTTAGTTTTAAAGGTTAGAGGTGAACCCAAATACACTCAAACATAAAATGAGCTCATACCGTTACTGCTGGATGGAGGGTTTGCCGCAGTAGTGCTGGAGGCTTGTTCTCCCGGCGGAGTCGTGGTATCGTTTTGCCTCGTGCTTTTGACTGCAGGCACTAATCGAACCAGCGGCATCACCTCTTTCTCCTGCTCAGACAGCCCTTCCTGTGGATTCTGTAGTCTACTGCTAGGAGTCCTGAAGGAGAAACTACCACTCCTGTGCTCCATAATGGCATTGTCCATGCTTCCCTTGTTTCCACTTGGTTTTGGTACACTCAGATTTCTGCTGGATGCCTCTCCCTGCGTCTGGTTCTGTCCTGCTTTTTCCTCGAGCTCTGAAAGCCTCTTTTCTGTCTCCTCTACCTCTTCTCCTCCTCTCCAGTACCTGAAGGGCCTCATCAGAGTGTGAACAAACTCAGCCAACACACTGTTACCAGTCTGAGGCTGAGGAGTGGAGGAAGCCATGGAGGATGGTGTTGGGGTGTCAGATGATCCAAAATAGCCGGCGTCTTGTTCTTCGTGAGCAGAGCCTCCATGGCTCTCCAGGGTCTCGAGGTCAGAAAGGCCCATGGCGTTGCTACTCTTTGGGACGTCAGACTCCTCCAGGCTGGGTTGGCTGGTTATGGGTCCATCCTGTTTTTCACCCCAGCCCTCCTCTGGCCTTAAG
This sequence comes from Epinephelus lanceolatus, assembly GCF_041903045.1. NCBI lineage: Eukaryota > Metazoa > Chordata > Actinopteri > Perciformes > Serranidae > Epinephelus > Epinephelus lanceolatus. The sequence continues at coordinate 12,427,198 of NC_135739.1, forward strand.
TGGATGACGACATGCTCTTCGGAGATCTCAGCAGAGCTGTTGATCCCAGCAATAGAGTGGACTCCTGCGTTCTCCAAGTCAACCAAGCCAGTCCAGGTAGAAGTTTTGGGGAAAGGGGCACTACTACGCTGGGCTTCGGTGACAGAAGGGATGGCCTCTGCTGCTGGGTTTGGGGCCTGGTACAAAGCCTGTGCCTCTGCAGCCTGGACCCCCGCTGGCTGGTGGGCTGCAACACACAAAAGCCGCATTTCAGCAAAAGCAACAGAACTGTTTGTAACTGGAGCTGCTTTATCTGCTCCTGCACAACACAGCTCTGAACCTCTTTACCTCTCTCCTCCCGTTGCTGTAAACCTGTTATTACTGCTCACACAAGATTAAATTCAGAGCATGCCGCACGGCATTGGACTGAAGTTTTACCACATGTGGCTCTAATTTTTCTACCGCAAAATCCAATAATTTTCAAATTAACAAACACACATAAGTTGTGCACATGCCACATTAATGAGATTGTATCAACGATATTATTTACATGAAACAAATTTATGCCGTCAAACAAAACGTATTACCATTTTTATCTACTTGTAGCGCTCTGAAAGACATCATTTGTTTTAAATATTAATGCAAATGTGCATACAGCTTTGCGATGTAGAGGTTCATCTATCAGCTGTTTGTTTTGACAAATGCACTGCTGCTCTGCTCGCATGCTGTTCTTGTTTACTTAAAATGATTGGGTTATGTGGATGTTTCGCTTCAATGAAAATTTCATAAGCTGACACTGTGAGAGATGAAAATGTCACTTTTTTCCCCCATCTGTGGAGATACAATTGTCAAATATCAGTCTGCTACAATCAATGGAAGCCAGGAAAACAAAAATAAGCCCCAGATGCAGAATCATAGGTTTGATAATGCACGACATAAACAATATCACTGAGCAGAATGTGATGTAAAGTCGATCCAAAGTGACGATAAAACTAACTTATTCCAGTCTCAGTTGGCACATGATAAAAGACAAGGTCAGACACACAGTCACTGCAAACCCCAGTTGGACTCATTCATGCTCTTGCTCTTTCTATCTCTCTTCCTTTCTTCCTTACCTTCCTCTCTTTCTCTTTGTATCCCTCCCTCTCCCTCTCGAGCTTCACTACACGCAACATACAGGCCCTCAAATCCATCAGGGAGGGACACAAATGTCACACAATCTCTTCGCAACTACTTCATGTGTGACACAAACATGTCGTGCTAATTAAAAACCAGAATGGAAAGCAAGTCCCCAGACCTCTCTGCCGTTGCCATGGCAATTACCACAATGATGCTGCACCGAGTTTATCATCACAAGAGCTGGCGTGTACCTCGGTAGCAGAAGGCGTCGTACAGGGCCGTGGTGTCGGGGAAGCCAGTGCGGTTGGGGTTGTTGTAGACAGTCCGCACCCCGGGCTCGTCTCCGCCGCAGTTCTTCCGCGGGACGTTGATAGGGTAGCGGGCGCTGCCGTCTGCAAGCCAGCCGGGGTCACACTGGTCCAGGCCGGCCTGCCAGGCGAGGTAGAGCTGCCCGACAGTGGCTAGCTGGGCTCCAAGGGCGTGGCAGTGGGTGGAGGCTGTGGCCAGGCTCAACTTATCCGGCACTGTGGAGTGGAACACTTCACCTGGGAGGAGACGAAGGAGAAGAGAGATTTATAGTCCATGGTGGTACATACAGCCCTCAGTAAAGATCGTCTTTGTTGAGCTGGCTTATGATTTGTGAGTCTGGTTGTACAAAGTGATGGAGCTACATTTGTGTCTGAGTCTGTTTTACGAAGAGTGTGTGCGTATGAGTCTGTCAGCGCCTTCTTTTACTTTAAAGCCAGTAAGTTCTGGCTATTTTCTTTCTCTTCTTCGTAAACTCTGACAAAGAAATAAAGGTGGAGACTTGAAGTTGTGTGATAAAAGCAAAGTTTTACGCGCTATGCATAAGAACGCACTTTATTTTTTTGCATAAAAAGTATTAAAAAAGGCATGAGTGATTCAAAGAATGGACTATATAAAGACAGTTCTTTGAATTCAGAGCAGCAGCAAAGGGGGATCTAAGAGAAAGACAAATACACTGACTGCAACTGAAGGAGAAGAAGAAAAGAGAAGATGAAGAGAGGTGGGGTTGATGTGGATAAAATAGTGATGCAAAAATAGGGCCTCGGCAAAGCCAGGCAGAGAGAGCTCAAGAGGACCACTGTGTCTGTGCAGCACAAATAAAATCGTGTGATCAGAAAATTCACTGGCAGTTCAGTTTGTGATGAAAAAAATATGAGCGGGAGGGGTGGACAGTGGGAATGAGGAGCGGAGAACAGATGAAGTTGGATATGAGGGTGCAGGAGATTTATGCCGAGAGTAAAGAACGGTGTTGCTGATTTATTGAACTGAGATGAGGGGGTAAAGGGTGAAGATGCGGACAAAAGAAGAAAGAGGAAGAAAGGGATTATGTGAGGAGTGATATGTGAGAAGAATAAAGAAGACGATGGAGATATTTATGGGAAGGCTGGTGACAAGTTGCTAATTAATACTGACTTATGGTGAAATAAAAAAAGAAATGATGACAGAGTGAAAAAGAACAAACACTTCTGATACAGCAAACCAAACAGTGTGGAAATTTCGACATAGAGAATTCTTAATTTAACCAAGGTTTGTTGTTTTCTTTTTACAGAATAATGGAGAAACACCCGCTTCATATCCGCTAGCAGACAATTATCTGCTGATTGATTCAATCAGGTTGTTAATTTCACTTAATTATATTGTAAACTGCTGGATACAAAGTCTGCAGGTGGTCATGCAATCTTCTCCGCTCAGCATCTCAGTCACATACAGGGTCTTCACATCTATAAATAGCTCTGGTACTGTAACTATTACGCTTAATAACAGTTGTGGTCATACCACCTAGTAACAAGTGACCCAGATAGACGTTCCCCTGCAGGGTGTTTGATTGTGGTGTTAAAAAACCTGCTGTGCTTATGATTGTTGTTCGGAGTATGCAAATATAACAAAGCCATAGCAGCATTTCAGTCCGTCCACTGTCGCTGATGTGATTATAATGTGATGGCACAGCAGAATATGTGCTGGATTGATATTTGGCGTTTACACTTCCCATAAGGAAACACCAAGCTCAGTACAGCAGGGAGCTGGGAGTGATGACGATCATTTTCCCCCTCGGGAACTTAGAGTCTACAGGTGGACGCTGGGGGTTGAGGTTGGGCTGATGAAATGCTGCAAAATGATCAGTGGCGGCGGCGAAAGGGTACGTTAGATATGCAGTGAAAAGAGTATGTCATGTATGAGTGGGAGTTAGCTCGCAGGGATCGCTTCTGTACATCAAATATCTAAGGAGTCTCAAGAAGGAGCAGCAAAAGCTGACCAGAAACTTCAGTTGCCTGGATGTTATCTTCAACAGTACCAACGGCACCACATAGAGGAAGAAAGGCCTCCAGTCATGTGGATATTGATTAGAATAAAAATCTATTTCCATCCTGCTTGCAAGTATAAATCCAAAACCTCCCATAAAGTTTCAATATTGTTTAGATTTGTCGGAGTTTTGTTAGATCTGACTTTCATATCGGCTGTGCCCAGTAGCTCCTTAAAGTAGAACACCACCTAAATTACAGATTCCAGTGTTTTTATCCACAGCCCAGGGAAAGTTTGCTCAATATTTTTGAACATGAGCTGCTCTCTCTCAAAACCACAAACCAGAGAAGTTAGTGTGGAGCTGCTTCATGTACAATGAACAGGAGCCTGATTTTGTGGACCCACAGATATGTTTTTTTCACAATCTTTGCAGCATGGTGGTGCAGTGGTTAGCGGTTAGTATTGTTGCCTCACAGCAAGAGGGTTCCCTGGTTGAACCCCGGAGTGGGGGAGCCCTTGTGTGTGGAGTTTGCATGTTCTCCCTGTGTCAGCATGGGTTTCTGCTGCGTACTCCAGCTTCCTCCCACAGTCCAAAGACATGCAGGTTAATTGGTGACTCTAACTTGTCCATAGGTGTGAATGTGAGTGTGAATGTGAGTGTGAATAGTTGTCTGTCTCTATGTGTCAGCCCTGTGATAGTCTGACAACCTGTCCAGGGTGTACCCTGCCTCTTGCCCAATGTCAGCTGGGATAGGCCCTAGCCAAATAAATGAATGCATGAACAATGTTTGTTACGTACATAGATCAAACGGCGCTGAGCAAACGCTGCATCAACTCATTAGCTTGAATGCTACATTTATAAAATTTTCACTGCTATACCTGCCGACAGACAGCTCTTTCCAACGGGAAACTGAAGCTGGTTTCTCAAAGCCATGCTGGTAGATTTGGTTAAGAAAGAGTTGGCAAAGCGACATAGTACATAAAATAAGCACAGTAGATACATCACATAGGTTTGACCACTGTGTTGTACTGTATGTAATTTGAGGCTGCAGTTAGTGCCGAGTGCCAATTTCACATATCTCCACAATTTAAATCAGTTGTCAGTTGTCTACCCTGAAGGGATTGTTGCTGTTAGTGTGACATCACAGTCAACACATTCCCCTGTGTGCTCTCTGTGTCATCTAAAACATCTTTCCCAATTCACTGTCTATGGAGCAGCTCCACACTTTATACTTGATGACAACATTACTAATATTTCTGAAGTGTTTTAAATCATAGGAATAACAGATATGAGTTTTGAAAATGGGTGTAGTTCCCCCTTATCTGTTGCTCTGCATGTCAAGTTTTCTCCTGAAGCACGGCACAAATGCATGTTATAATAACAGTGGGGACAGATTTTCTGCTCCAAATTCTTTGGAAATTTTTAAACGATTTTATGCAAAAGCAAACAAAAGCAGATTTCTCATTACTTGCCGACAATCCTCGATTTTCATGGCTGAAATGCCAACTGTCGCTGGCAGATTTTATCAGTTGTAGCTAGCTACTTAATCAATCTGCCTCCAGCTGACTTGCCAAAACTTTCCACTGACTCTTTTAAAAACAAGAGCAGTGTAAAAGCCCCTTAAATATGCACTCTCTGGCTACACACTGTACATGACATCATGCTAACAGTGTGAGGCTAAGGCTACATGGCCCAGATAAAAAGTCAGCATCATCACCAGCTGATGATTCATGTCAGAGACATGGAAATGGAGGATCTGTGTTGTTCTTGATAGAATACAATACCTCTTAGCTAGTTAGTCAGACAGGCAAACATTCAGATAAACTGCCTGTGGTACTGCAAATCAAAAAGTAAAGTTTTCGGATAACACTACTGACCCATTTAGCTTATGTCTGCAGGAGGTTGTGACATGACAGCTAGACTGAATATTGTCTCTTTTTCTCCCTCTCACTTCCACGACCTCTCCTCTGCTACAGCCCTCTTCCTTTCAGCGCTAACAGAGTATTAACTCCTGGTCGCAGCGTTCTCGTGCTGCACACACACGGCTTAGTGGACCATGCATGACTAAACCTAAATTTATGGTTGAAGCTCCTGACTCCTACCTTGAAGCTGCTTAGCGAAGCAGTAGACATCAAACAGCTCATCAGGGGACCTATCGCCATAGTTACGGACTCCAGGTGAGTCCTCGCGATCGCCATAGCAACCGGGCCGAGGCGACTGGATGGGATACCTGCGGAGAGAAACCAAGAGACGGGGACAGAGAGAGTGGGAGAAAAAAAAGATTAATACAGCTTGGCCATGAAGAAGGCAGCTACAGACAAACTTGGCTCCCCGGGGACTGAGTCTGTGTTCACAAGCATACAAAATAAGATGAAAACCGAACTACACTTTTATCATCTCCTGCCCTGAATACAATGGCTTTAAGTTTATCTCCCTCCCAGAGATTATCCAAATATATTACTCAAAGAAGAACGAAAAAATAAACACATAAACCTCCCCCCTGAAACTGGCTGTAATGCCAAAGCGAGTTATACAGTAACATTCATTACATGTCACAACAACCTCAGGACAACAACTGTAAAGCACTTCAATAGATAATATCTTGCTTCCTTTAATTATTCTGCCCTCAATATGAGTTTCACAGAAAAACTGCCCTGCCATTTCACTTAAAATCGTTTCGAAATCTCTCTAATGCTCTGCCAATGTAAGAATTTCAGTAGCACGATACAGCTTTAGAGAGAATGAGAGAAAGGGAGGTAGCGGTAGGAAGTCAAGGAGAGGTTAAAAGAATCAGGAATTCCTTCAGTGGCTTGGCATGCCTGTGGGGCTGAGAAAACAGCGATCTATATTCAGGCTCCAACTGAGCAATTATTCCACAAGAACATTGATTCCAGCAGCACCAGGGCACAGGCAAAGAGGCTGATTAAAAGATTACGCTGGGCATACAGGGACTTAGGAAGTACTCGGAGCAGACGCACACACAAATGCACAAACACACACAATCAAACATACATGCAGAAGACACACATGCCTGCCCATAACCATAGACCTGCAGTTCTTTTCTTATGCAGCGGCCTGTTTTTCATCAGAGTAAAACAAGAGAGCTAAGTCCTGTAGTGTCTCTGGCCTCAGCTTCTCTCTTTCTGCCTGGTGGCTGATGAAGCGATGGCTGATGTCTGTATTTTTTCCACCGTATTAATTGGACACTTTCCTCCTGGCTGATGTGCAGTCGGAGCCTCCTGGATCTGGACCAATTAGATAACTCCCTGGTGGAAACAACAGGAGCGTAGGACGGAAGGAGAGGAAGAAATAGGAGAAGGAAGCTGTGCCGCAGGAAAGTTGTGAAAAAAAACTGTCAGGAAGACAACACTCAATCTGCTTGACTAGTGGAGCAACAGCAATTTGAAATTAAAATGTAGATACGGAGAACGCTGTTGAGATACGAGCTCTGACTGGTAATGTAGAGAGGGACTTTATGGAAGGTGGCAGGCTGAAGCACACGCAGCAGCCTGACAGACAGCTCAGAGGGGGCAGATGTAGTTAACTGCCTTTCCAGTTTGCAAACAAGCAATTAGGTCCAATTATGTTGCACAGTTTTGTGTTCATAAAAACTCCCAAAAAGATCAAAATGACTTGCTTGCTGCCATACTTCATACTCCTACTACTTCATCAAGTTATGTGTTTTTAGACACATTTCTAGTAGCAGAGTGCATTTATTTTTTACCATGTTTGATCATGTGGCAAATTATCAAAAATATTAGGGCTGGAACAACTGTCTGATAGAGATTTTAAAAAAGCAGTTTGGCCAAACAAGCAAGAGCTGTCAGCAAACCTTCCTACTTAAAGCCCAAGACTGCTGGTTAATATCTAGCCCAGCATATTAAGATGCAGCTGCAAAGTATGTGATAATCAGGCACTGGAGAAGCAATGTTCTATTTTGCTGGCCTGTCAGTTATCATTAACTCCAACCAAATCTCCAGACTAGATGTTGGCTTGGTATGTTTTTGCAGTTTGTAGATTTGTAACATTTGACAGTATAATGCAGCAGAAACTTTACATTTTTACAACACTGTAATTAACGTGTTGTTTAGGCACAAAAACCACTGGTTTATGATAAGGAAAAGATCATGCTGGCTTTGGTGCCACATCCACAGCTAGGAGTACCGCTGATTTAGCGCTTAAAAGAAACCAGTTTTGGTGGCACAATTGCCTCTTGAAATGCCACGATGTCTAGCTAGAACATATCCGGTTTTGGTGGCACAATTATGGCTGGAAATGCTGCCAATGTCTTGCTTAAAAACTTTAGGTTACTTGCATAACCCCGGTTCTCAGAGTAGCCTAAGTGAGATGTCTCACTATGTTTGTTCATCTCAACTCTAACTTATTTATAAAGCACATTTAAAAAAACAACTCACGCTGACCAAAGGGCTGTTCAAAAGGATTAAAATTCTAAAAACGCCTACATAAGAGGCAACATAATTGTCAGGTACACAGCTCACACATTAGGAGACACAACACACAGGCATGCATCAGGGAAAGACACATCAGGGGGACTCAAACGCTAATGAATGAAAGTAGGTTTTGAGCCTGGACTTAAATGAGTAAATGGAGGGGGCAGATTTGATTGGGAGGAGGCTGCTGTTCCACAGTTTGGGGGCAGACACAGCAAAGGCACGATCACCCCTGAGCTTAAGTCTGGAGTGTGGGAAAGCCAGGAGCCCCAGGTCAGCTGATCTGAGGGACCTGGGCGTAGAATAGGGGGTTAGAAAGTCTTAGATGTAGGATGGGGCCAGACCATTATGGGCTTTGTACACAAACAGGAGGACCTTAAAATCAAATCTTAACTTTACAGGCAGCCAGTGGAGAGAGGCTAAAACAGGTGTGATATGGTCTCTCCTCCGGGTACCTGTGAGGAGTCTGGCAGCGGTGTTCTGAACCAGCTGGAGGCAGGACAGAGAAGACTGACTAATACTGGTATACAGGGAGTTACAGTAGTCTCGTTGGTCTTGACAGTGGTCTGCAGTGTTCTGCTGCTTGAATCAGGACTGTAAATGCTGTCAACGTCTTGCTAAAAAACAACCAGTTTTGGTGGTACAATAGCTGCTGGAAATTCCTTGATGTGCTAAAAAGCAGACGCAGCATTTGTTGGTCTCGAACAGTGGTCTGCAGCTTGGCAGTAGTCTCGCCTTGGTGTCACGAGATGAACCATTCCCTTCCACCTAAATTTCTACTCTTCTTATAACTGTGTTGCTGCCAGTATCAAAGACACTGCCCTGCATCACAGAACAACCATAGAGACAGTGAAGAGTGTCCGCTTGATATTTATTTCAACAACAACAAACAATAGCTTTTGAACCTGAAACTGTGTATGTAAAGTTGATAACCTCACCGTACAGTCTGGTCAGACAGCCAGCCGGCATCACAGTTGTCATATCCATCAGCGAAGGTCGCCTGCAGCTGGCCGGGTGATGCGATGACTGCTGAGTTCTCCACACACACTCTCTTGGCGTCAGCGAAGGACAGGGCGTATCGGTCGTGAGGGGCTCGGTAGTGAAATACCACACCTGGAGCAAAGAGATACGGCGTGTGATAGGAAGTAGGAAGGATACTCCAGAAACTAATCGCGTGGATTTATGACCTGCAACCTCTGGGTCACAGAAATATTTATGAACTGCAACCTTGAGCCGTAAAAACATGAGCATGTACGCGCTCACAGATACATAAACACAGAGCCCTCTAGACATCCACATCATGTACTGACATTGTTCCATCTGTGTAGGAGGAAACTACAGCATTCAGGTTCAACAACCCGCGTACGTGAGTCTCATTTGCATCAGACAGTCTGTCGGCTTATCATTAGAGAAAAGAGATGTTGCCCTTGGATACAGTGGATGACAAACAGTGGTGATGTTTATTTTACTGCTTTAACAGTACACACACAATGTCACCCTACTGCCACCACTGTCTGCGCTGCTGTACTCATGATGGAAAGACAAAGAATGCAAACATAGAAATAGAAATAGGCTGCATTCAAGGAGATGCATATATACAGTACACGTCGAACCACAGAGACAGAAGAGACAGGGTGAGAGGTAGACAGGAATACAAAAAAGAGCGGGAAAAAAAAATTGGAAGAAGAAAAAAAAATCAACTGGGAACAAAGTGTGACACAATTCCCTTAGCTGTGAAAGGGGGCATATATTCCACTTAAATAGGAAAGGAATAGCTTTAGAAGTGTCCATCTAATGTTCCCTCACCTCCCACCTCTGCCTGCCATTCATACAGTGCTGCTCCCCTGAGGAGCATCCAGCGACATAAAAGCCAGTGGGCGTCTGGCTACTAACACAGCTCCTTTATCTTCGCTGGCTTTGTCTGGGAGAGTGACAGAGATTCCTGGGAGATGGAGGCCTGCATGGCAATTTGAGCATTAGCACTCCAGGCTATGGGCGAAGAAAGCAAGCAGGGCCATGTGTGTTTGTGTGTCACACACACACACACACACACACACACACACACACACACACAGACACAGTTCCCACAATCCCAGCAGTCCATCTCGCCATTTTGTCATCTCGGTCTTATTCTCCTCTCCACAAAAATGTAGAGCAGAGATCCTCTCTTTCTCTGCTGCGTTTCTTTTCTGCTAATTTCTCAGTTTCCATTCTTTGTCCTTGGAGGCTGTGGGATTTTGTCCAAACAGAGATGCTAGCTCGCTGGCTAATGCGTACACTAGAGAGGCAAATGGGTTTCCTCTCAGTATGGGAAACCCAGACTTATTCCACATGAGGGCTGAATGCCCAATACCTCATGCCTCTATTTTTACCCTCTGCATCTTCACACACTGTCTCCAGAGAGGAGAACAGGAAGGCACCATTTGTGGGCAGGCCCCATGTTTTATGACTGTAGGCTGCCCCCATTGTAGCACAGTTGAGCAGTTGGTGTCCCTCGGCAATATTGTTTAGTACACTACACTGCATTACAACTTATACAGGTTTACTCTGTTCAAACTCAAAATGAAATTTAAATTCTCCACACTTTTTGCATATGAGAGTATATCTATGATGATCATATACAGACCAAGTTCTGCTCCTCGTAGCAGCAGCACTCCCAGATGTCAGTGGCCCCCCAGCAGGACACTGCACCATGTCCCACCTTAAAAAACTGCTCAGGATTGGTCCGAGGATCGTGACAAAGATCTGAAGACATCAATCTGGTCTCCATTTTCCCAGATCGCAATCTGATTACGCATTCCTGGGACGTGCCAGTACCCTAGACGTACCCTCGATCCACAGTGGAGCCTCCTTGGATTGGACTTGGCTCTGACCTGTTGAAGCACGGACCTCCGGTGGATGTCCTGTGGTGTCTGGCATCAGGGTGTTGGCAGTGGATCCTTTGAGTCCTATGAGTTGTGAGGTGGAGTACTGGCACGTCCCACAGTTGCCAGATTAGATTGGGATCTGGCGAATGTGGAGGCCAGGTGGACACCAGGAGCTCTTTGTCACGTTTCTTGGGACATTCTTGAGTTGTGTTTATGGTCTGGCATGGTGCATAGCCCTCCCTGAGGCCACTGCCATTGAGGAATGTCGTTGCTATGAAGGGGGTTACTTTCAGGTGGCATTCACATGATTGCCAGGAACCAAGGTTTCCCAGCAGAACACTGGATTGTAATGAAACAATCAATGTTATTCATTTCACCAGCCAGTGGTTTTAATGTTTTGGCTCATCAGTGTAGCTATTGTATTTCTCCACTTTTCACAAGATACACCCATTTTTGAGCACATTTTTCCCCAGGAGTGTTTTGCAGGGTCCTGTCCAACTGCGCTGTAATTAGCAAGAATTCACTGAGGTTTGAATGCAGTTAGGGTAAGGGCAAAAAGGTCATGGTAAGGGTTAGTACTAGCCAATCACAGCAGTGGGGCAGGACTAGGTGTAACACTCTTGGGAAACAAAAGGTTTTAGACAGATGTGTAGAAACACTGTGTGAGCTCTATTGACTATGAGAGCACGTCATAACCTTGTATAGACTACAAACACTGACATAAGATGTTTTCCCTCCTTTTCAACAAACCTGCATAACATCATCAGAGTTTGGCAAGTTACTCTTTAAAAATGTAATAATTACAAATTACTAGTTACCTTCATTTGAAAGCAATAAGTTACTTATTGCACTACTTTTGCTTTACTTTCACCAAAGTGACCTTAGAAGAACTAACAGGCATTTTAAATGGATGAGGGTCATGTTGATTCACAGCAGGTAATCAAAGCACAGACGCTTCAGTTTATTACAGTTCATTTCATCCATCCGGTGCTGAGCAGGTCTGACCTATTTATGCATTCACATACAGTGGTTACCACTTTGTATTAAAAGTCCTTTATTATTATATTAATAATAGTGTGAAGATATAGAACAATTAAATAGTCTAGACCATTTCAAATAAATGAATAGCCTTGGACACATGGACGGGCAGGCAAAGTCTAATAATTATGAGATATGAATAAATATTTGTGGGCCTATGATATGAAACTCAATAAACAAATACTGAGGTTAGCAGAACAAATGGAGTGGCGTGAGAGTAAATCACTATGACGAGTGCAAATTAATCCATCTGCCAGTTCCACAGTGTGCTGGTCAGCTACAACAGCACTAGAGCAAGAAGTATGCATAATGACGGGACAGTGTGTCGGTGTTGGTCTGCAGTTGTTGGGGATGTGAATGGAAAAACATCCAACAAATACTAAAATCACTTATATATGTTGATCACCGGGACGTTGAAAAAACAAACTGGAGGCCAGCTTCTTATCCGCGCTGCTTTCAGGCAGCCTTAGGACGCAAAAGCAGAATGGGATACGTTGTAGTTACATGAACGGAAACCCACCGGACATGATGACACACACAATCACTGGCACCCATCTATAAGGTAGTGTATAATGACATGACAACACACAACAACCTTCGGTGGATGTTTTTTCTGGTGGTGCAAGTGGCGGAAGTGAAGCGGTATTGATGAATGGAAAAAAATGAAAACAATAAACAGTTTATTTTGGGTGGTAACACTTTATGTGACATTGTAAAAAAAATCCTGTTGGTAATGTGTTATATTACTTTGTTACTGCTAAATAGTAATATATTACTGTAACAGGTTACAAAAGTAGCCAAACACCATTTATCTGCACACACTGCAATGACACAGAGCTGGTTGTTAATCAGTAAAGTTTTCCTTAGGGAGAAATTGATTGCAAACGTGGATTTTAATATCAGTTCAACTGCATACATATCGCATAATGAGGCTGTTGGTAGATTTTATTTCCAACTACAGGATTCTCCATTGTATTAAGAGCTGTATAGAACCACACACATTAAAAGAAGGATTTAAAAATGCATCTGCAAACTATAAACTGCATATACTAAATTCACAACATGAATATATTTGAGACAGTTTAGACTTGCAACTGTGAGGAACCTTGTTAAAACTTTCTTGTGCAGAAGTTGTGTAAACCATTACAATATGCTTTTCACTATGCCCATCGCTGACAGACTATATATCGTCCTCACACCAGTTAATGGTGGGCAGTGATATCTCACCACAAGACAACGGCTGACACGCGCTATCAATGGCACTGTTCCCTAATTGGTGAGACACGGCCAATTGACCAGTCAATATGTGCCAAGAGAAAGAAAGAAGGAAAATGGAGACTAAACAAGGAGCGAGTAAGACAGAGACGGCAGGGGAGAAATTAAGGAAGAGATGGCAAGGGAGGAAGGACATCTCATCGGGGCTTAGGCAAACACACAAATTAGTCTATGAGAGGAGCAGTGCGGATTAATATGATATTGATATAGCTGAGCAGTATCAATACCTGCTAATTAATACGTTAAGCACTCAGAAGAATTAGTGTGAGGACGGCTGTGGTCTGCCATGTAGCGTGACTGCCAATTAAGACTAAGCCCTGGAGATGGCTAGTCCTCGCCAGCTACGTAATTGGTTTCTCTCTAAAGGAGTGGTTTTCATAGCGTGTTAATCGATTGGCCAAGAGGGGGAGGATGCATCTCCCAAGCGTTGTGACAGGGGTCCTGCTTAGTAAATGTAGACTGCTCTTATGGAAAAAGATGAGTTGCTCTGCTTGTATGAGAATAGCATCCTTGCTGAGATACAGAAATTATAAAGAAACAGTGGCCTATACAGACACACACCTATATGCATGCTTGCAGTTATATTAAGGCAACAGAGTGGAGGCTATCTGTGTTACTCATACGACGTAGCCATTGCAGCGTGCTGTGTCTTTGTAAAAGAATAAGGTTACTGGGCCTTCAGAGCTGGTGTTAGCAGCACTAGCACGGATTTGTAGATGTGGCAGCATAGTGTACAGTGGCTAATACGTTGTGTGATTCCCTGTAGTCATTATGATAATAGCTTATTATTAAAAATAGTGAGTGACCTGGAAAGAATCTGATGAAAGCTCTGCAGCTAAAATACCCTGACAAAGTAATTATGGTTCTACTACAGTGAGCTACCTCCAGGTAGTCTGGTAATTCCACAAATACGGGTGTCCTGGATACAGATACTGCAGTAAATGGTTTGCCCATTTAGTTAGGCCACTGAGAGCCATACAAAGTGCCCGCAGTCACACTATTTGACAATAGCGTACACTGCTGGGTTCCTACCTTATTGGTTTCATTAGGCTTTCAGTGCATGAACAGCACCTGAGTGGCCCAGGTCAATGATGTTTAATGTGTTCCAGTTCCCTCACCCTTTTTCTTCCACACCATCATACATTCTGCGCGGACAGTAAACAACCCTGGGTGTAAATGGCTGTATTAGCCTGACATGGAAAACAGGGTCATTATTATTCATAGTGGCAGAGCTTGAGAGCAAAGCGAGAGCTGTACAAAACCAAAGAGTGGAGTGTTGCTTTGCTCAGACAATAATTTATGTTGGTGAAAACACGCATAATGCCTAGAATGACATAAGTGATGTTAATTGCTTTGTACAGTACAGGCCAAAAGTTTGGACACACCTTCTCATTCAATGCGTTTTCTTTATTTTCATGACTATTTACATTGTAGATTCTCACTGAAGGCATCAAAACTATGAATGAACACATGTGGAGTTATGTACTTAACAAAAAAAGGTGAAATAACTGAAAACATGTTTTATATTCTAGTTTCTTCAAAATAGCCACCCTTTGCTCTGATTACTGCTTTGCACACTCTTGGCATTCTCTCCATGAGCTTCAAGAGGTAGTCACCTGAAATGCTTTTCCAACAGTCTTGAAGGAGTTCCCAGAGGTGTTTAGCACTTGTTGGCCCCTTTGCCTTCACTCTGCGGTCCAGCTCACCCCAAACCATCTCGATTGGGTTCAGGTCCGGTGACTGTGGAGGCCAGGTCATCTGCCGCAGCACTCCATCACTCTCCTTCTTGGTCAAATAGCCCTTACACAGCCTGGAGGTGTGTTTGGGGTCATTGTCCTGTTGAAAAATAAATGACCGTCCAACTAAACGCAAACCGGATGGGATGGCATGTCGCTGCAGGATGCTGTGGTAGCCATGCTGGTTCAGTGTGCCTTCAATTTTGAATAAATCCCCAACAGTGTCACCAGCAAAACACCCCCACACCATCACACCTCCTCCTCCATGCTTCACAGTGGGAACCAGGCATGTGGAATCCATCCGTTCACCTTTTCTGCGTCTCACAAAGACACGGCGGTTGGAACCAAAGATCTCAAATTTGGACTCATCAGACCAAAGCACAGATTTCCACTGGTCTAATGTCCATTCCTTGTGTTTCTTGGCCCAAACAAATCTCTTCTGCTTGTTGCCTCTCCTTAGCAGTGGTTTCCTAGCAGCTATTTGACCATGAAGGCCTGATTGGCGCAGTCTCCTCTTAACAGTTGTTCTAGAGATGGGTCTGCTGCTAGAACTCTGTGTGGCATTCATCTGGTCTCTGATCTGAGCTGCTGTTAACTTGCCATTTCTGAGGCTGGTGACTCGGATGAACTTATCCTCAGAAGCAGAGGTGACTCTTGGTCTTCCTTTCCTGGGTCGGTCCTCATGTGTGCCAGTTTCGTTGTAGCGCTTGATGGTTTTTGAGACTCCACTTGGGGACACATTTAAAGTTTTTGCAATTTTCCGGACTGACTGACCTTCATTTCTTAAAGTAATGATGGCCACTTGTTTTTCTTTAGTTAGCTGATTGGTTCTTGCCATAATATGAATTTTAACAGTTGTCCAATAGGGCTGTCGGCTGTGTATTAACCTGACTTCTGCACAACACAACTGATGGTCCCAACCCCATTGATAAAGCAAGAAATTCCACTAATTAACCCTGATAAGGCACACCTGTGAAGTGGAAACCATTTCAGGTGACTACCTCTTGAAGCTCATGGAGAGAATGCCAAGAGTGTGCAAAGCAGTAATCAGAGCAAAGGGTGGCTATTTTGAAGAAACTAGAATATAAAACATGTTTTCAGTTATTTCACCTTTTTTTGTTAAGTACATAACTCCACATGTGTTCATTCATAGTTTTGATGCCTTCAGTGAGAATCTACAATGTAAATAGTCATGAAAATAAAGAAAACGCATTGAATGAGAAGGTGTGTCCAAACTTTTGGCCTGTACTGTATATCACAGCTCATCAGTTGATGGCAGTGTTACTGATTCACAGAAATAATCAGGTTTATGAGGGCAGTAGAAGATTCTTGCATGCTCACTCTTTTTCTCTCTGTTCTAATGACGCTTCTGCGGTGTGCTGTCCAGTGTTAACACACTACAATATACAGCTACAGTAAAACAAACCACGCTCACTTGCTAAGTAATGACAGAAAGTGCATTACTGTCATTATACCTCAGCTCAAATGCTGAAAGGCTTGACTAGCAATAGCTGCCTTCCCGAGGAATATTTAAAATTTTCTCCATTAACAGGCAGATTTTTTAAACTTCTTGCATACACCTAAAATTTCAGTAAGAACAATATCTTTTGTAGTAACTGGTCACGCCTTTTTGGTTTATTTACAATGCACCTCATCCATTTCAGTAAAGTTTTAGCTTCTGCAATGAATTTGTGATTTGATACTAACTGCAAGCGACATGTAGCACCGCAAATGTGAAGCTTTATGAACTGGCGACAGGCTGAGTAGCCTGTCACTGTCACTTATCTAACTAGAAATTGCGTAATAATTCCTCCTCCTGGGAAGTTAGCAAATGTACTAGCTAATAGTCGTTAGCTACTTGAGCTAGCTACCTGATTTCAATAGCATGCTTCCTCAAATTGTGAACCAAAATGTGAACCAAATCTCCAGGTCCTTGAGATGAATACATTTTTATTACACTAGTCAGAACCTCCTGATGTTTGTTTGGTGTGACTAGCATACAGCTAGGTTGGCTCTGGCATGAGATTTCCCACCCACTGTGTGACCTCGATTCAAAATGGCTGCCCTAAGATCGTAGGGCTGCTGTGAAACTGCGCCTAATTAGGGCAACAAAAAAGTTTATCTTTGGTGCGTCGGTACAATGGACAACCAAGAAAGAACAGCAGAGAAGATACTCGCACACCAATGCAACTGGGCTGGACAGCCACAAAAAAGGTTCACAGGCTGAGATCAATGCAAAAAATGTCAAGTTATTTAGTACATCCTTTTACGGGAAGAAGGGTGTTTAAAGTGCATAAAATAATTTTTTTTAAAAAGTGAATAAAAACAGCAGCAAACGTTTCAGTCCTTGACTATTGAGGGCATGACAAAAAAACAACAAAATGCCAAAATTTACCTGCAAATATTTCGCAACAGCGACCAGCAGTAATGCAAATTTGCAACAGTTGCAACACTTGTTCAATAAAAGGATCAAATAGATTCATATTCTGCTGTGGCTGCTTTCAGACATATGCTCAGTTGGACAGTTTGAGGTCCTTCTAGGGATGCTACCGCCTCATCTGAGGAGGCAGAGGACCAACTACAGGGATCCTATTGATACAGAGCATCAGTCTGTCTGAGCTAACCTGTTGTATCACTTAAGATACTTTAAGCTATTTTATTGAGTTTCCTTTTGGTAAAATGCTCTGAGGGAATTTGACTTATGTTTGAGTTGAAAGGTAAGAAAGAAAGGAGCTGTGACGTGATGTCTGTTCTGCACAACGAGAATGATTGATACCTTTCTGTGCATTTCAAATGCTCAGAAAAATCAAACTATCTGAAAAAACTACGATGCTTTTACACAGCATAATATTTGCATTCCAAGTGAAAGTACTCATAACAAGACAGCAGATTGAAAATATATATTGGCATGTGAATTAATTCCACAAAATGAATATATAAATTTTAAAAAGCCCCTGCTGTGTAAAGGCCTTTAATCAGAAAAATGTCATTTAATTTACCTGTGACCTCCAGGGGAACTGTGTCCTGCTCGTCACTGATGCCCACCACGACCTCACAGCGGTACAGACCAGAGTCGCTGGACCGTAGCCCTGACAGAGCAAGACTGGCGTTGTAGCGATTCTCACTGTAACCAGGCAGCGTGACACGACCCTGGAAAGCCTTCTTCACCTGAGGGCAGAGAGAAAGAGGCGAGGGGTGATAATGAGAGAGGGGAAAAACACACCACTGAGCCATTTGTGTTTTCCAAAAAAGCTTGGCACAAACTATTTCACGGCGCCCTCCCTAAGCCTCTATGGTACCTTGACCACGTTGTCTTTGGCCACCAGGACCGACTGTTCCTTCTGCAGGCCGTCGGAGCCTCTCTGGCCCCAAACCTTGGTCCACTTGATCCTGGGGGGCTCATGAGATGAGCTGGCACTGGGGCGGAGGGTGAAGAGGCAGGGGAGGAGAACGGTTTTGGACAGCTCCTCGCTAATGGTCTGATGGGTCACCTTCCGCATATTCACCACAGTGTCGGCGTTGGTTGTGCCTGAGGAGAGGAGAGGAGAGGAGAGGAGAGAAGAGGAGAATCAATGCCGTCTTGTAAATTAAGCCACAGAACGTTTTTTCTCATTACGCTGAAAAGACGTTAGTTAATTGCTTCTTGTAGGAGAAAACATGCTCTCCTTTCAGGTTCTTTTGTTCCATCAGATGCTTCTGAAGTAAAAGGGAAAGAGCAGAGGCTCATTGTGGCTCTCTGATTATCGGCCATTGATCCAGCAAACCATTACCGAGCTACCTGAACAGTGGGAGGCAGGGCTGGACTGTGGAGGGAAGATATCAAAAGTCCTTTCATAAGCCATATATCAAACCTGGATGTGCATTATGGGATCAATATCCACCAGCTCTTTGCAGCTTAAAGCACCACCACCACCACCATAGACATACAAATATTATTTTGCTCAAAACAACATGATGACAGAGAGAAGGGGTATCATTAAAAGAAATTCAGAGTGCGGTGCATTTAGACGAGTTCTGGTTTTTGTTCAGCAGAATTCTGCAATACTCTGCTGCATTTTTCCTTTGTTGTCTTTTCTCTCAACTCATTTTACACTGGTGGAGTCACATCATACGTTAACATTACGCTCTAATCCTGTGTCACCTTGCCTGAAAAGACAGAGGTGGCTCATTTACATCGCAAAGCTAGATGTGAATTCCGCTCTTTCGAAACAGTAATACAGGTTATCATCTCTGAGCTCTATCTGCTTCTGTTTATCCAGTGTGCAGCGTGTGTGAATGAGGTTTACCTGTAAAGCCTTGAACCTAATCTCATTCTTTTCCTGCTTCCTTATCAGTCACAATTCCCTTTTTTCTCACTACTGAGAATGCTGGCAAAAACATGCCGCTATGTTGAATCTAATTCGCCCCAAAGCCCAGCATCAGTGCATGCATTTATAATCAGTTAGCCACTTTTTAGCCACACTGGCAGCATGGCTCTAGGGATAGCAACTATCTGTTGGTAAGTCCAACTCTGACAGTCAAGTATTAGATAGATTGCCATGAATTCAGTACAGACGTTCATAGTCCTCAAAGGATGCATCCTAATGACTGTGATGATCCCCTGACTCTTCCTCTTATGCAACCATGAGGTTGACATTTGTGGTTGTGAGTGAAGTAAGATAAGATGAAGAGATGAGAGAGCAAAAATGAAAGATTGAAGAACAGAAAGAAGCACTCCCTAGGTGGGCCGAACGGTTGAACGATGGAGAAAATGAGCCTATTGATTTCTTTTCATTAGTGTTGGTTTCCACTGCACACTTTATGTGTGTGTCCCGCTTCACTCCTGTTTGATTGGATGCATGTTAAAGTGCTACACGCTACAGGGCGGCCCCTCCTGTCTGTAATTAAATGGCAGATCGGTGGAACAATGTTTTTCCAGCGGTCACAGGCGCACCGCTGCGCGAGTCACTCAACCTCTCTGTCCTTCTGTCTGCTCTGTCATTTTTCTTCCCATTTCCTGTCACTCTCTTTCTCCTCTTCCACCCCCGCAGTACGACCACCTGCCAGCTTTCAGACGAGCATTTCACTTCTTGGCTTTTTTCCATCTGAGAATCTTATTTTTGTTTTATCTTCAGCCTATAGATGAAAGTTAAACAGTGTTTTTGTTTTATTTTCAGGATAAGATTTTTCCCTGAGCCAGGCTGAGGAAATATAGTCCACAATTCAGATCAACTTTCCATCAGCTGCCTCATCTCTGATTGCCAATTTTGCTAATAGTGGATGTATTGTACAAGGTGTGTGTGTGTGTGTGTGTGTGTGTGTGTGCGTGTGTGTGTGTGTGTGTGTGCACTGGAATGCTCCCACAAGAGAAAAATCTCATCTGTCTTTTGCTATTCAGGGAGCACCGAGTGCACACCCTCCACACACACATAACCACTTACCTACACACACACACACATTTTTGAAACCCCCATTTTTCATTCCTTACTGGATGGTTAATGTGACATTGAGCACACACAAATAGCAGACATGTGGATTGCTGTCATTGCTCATTCCCACAGCCGTTATGCTGTTGCAGTTGCTCAAGCTAAGAGGCTGAGTGCCTCTACCCTGATAGCTTAACATCAGCCCTCCCATCGCATTTTCTCCTCCCCGCAGACGCATGAACACACATAAATACCCACTTCTCCCCTTCTCCCAGTGACATCGTCTCAGACAAGCGCTACTTGTCTGACTCCCTCACTAGCTGATCTATGGTGCTCTGCATGGCAGCATCAAACAGGATTTGTGCTCTGAAATGGCCTCTCGTTTCGCACTCCAGAGGAGTTCTGCCCATCGTGCGAGGTGACCTGTGAAACAAAATGCATGAGGCTTTCAAAGGGAGAGGGATAAGATGAGATTGGAAGGGCGATGAGGAATAAACAAGTACAGCAGCGTGGGTCACAAACAATGACATGTCTTACCTGATTTTTTTTACTTGTGTGTGTAAGGGAAAATCATCTTAGAGGGGACCTTTTATGCTTTTTATTATTTTCTGACATATATATAATGTTACAATGTCAGACGTTCATATTAAAGGTGGCCAAAGTTTCCAATAATGAGGTAAATATATGTAAATCCCTGTGAGCAAAAACCTCAGGCTCCAGGCACGCTACTGCAAGGATTTACGTTACATACACTGCTACATGTAGCTACATGCTAGCCTCAAGGAGACATGTAATCATGGTTGCCGATGTTGTTAATTTCTCCCAGATTTCAGATGAGATTCCTGCTGTGACACGTCTTGTGAAGATTTTAGTTTATGTTATTAGTGCCGCTATATACTCCAGTACAGTCATTCCCCCGGCTGCAATAACGGTGCAGATATTCTGACAGGAAAACCAGGAAAAACTGACCAATCAGAGCAGACTGGGCTTTTCGCATAGGCATAGGCCCCACCACCTTACCCACACAGTAAAAAGACACACAGACTTTATGATGGTTTTGCATGTCTTTGTAGTTTTTATGCATATTTGTAGTCATTTTGGGGCTCCTTGTAGTTTTTTTGTGTCTTTTTTGGTCGTTTTGTGCCACTTTGTAGTCAATTCTTATCTCCTTGTGGTTGGTCTGTGTCACTTTGTGATCATTTTGCCTGTTTAAGTAGTTATTTGTCTATTTACCGTTCCTTTGTATCTCTTTCCAGCCTCTTTGTGTCTCTTTTTAATTAATTTAATCTCTTCCTGGTCAGTACACATTACTTTGAGTGACATTTTGCAGGTGAAGGCCAGGTTGGCCCCAAACACTTTGGGCCCCTACAACTGAGCCTGGTAGGCCCATTCAGTAATCTATCTATGCTTTTTCGGGAGGGGGGCTTACAGAGGCACTATGGAACATTTCAGACAAAGCGTAAATACAAGTGATCCAGCACAGACAGTATGAGGAAAATAATGTGTTTTTTGACCATTAAACCTGAAAATGAGAATAATAGGTCCCCTTTAAAGGAATAGTTCAACATTTTAGTGGAGAGCTAATGAGAAAATTAATATCATTCCCATATCTGTCCACTATATATGGGGTTATATTCAGAAAGTCCTGGCTTTGCCAACAAGCTCACTAATCACTATTTTATATCTATATTTTGTTACAATTTGACAGAGCAAGGCAAGCTGTTTCCGCCTTTTTTCATTCTTTAGGCTGCTTTCAGACCTAGAGTTGTCTTGCTTTGGTCTGAATCAGGGAGTAATTTGTAACAAAGTTGCATAATTGCCTAGAGTTGGTCTGTTTACTCACGGCAGCATTTACAAGCAGACCAGATCAAATGGCTGAGTGAGAACGCTGCTCTTGATTGGTCAGAATTTTCATGAGGGAAAAATCCAGGAAGTAAACAAAACGTTGAAGAAGAGTACACTTGCGAGATAAATGTGACACTTTCTAATGTCACAATGGAGGGACAACTACGCAGGTTGATTTTAGCGCTGCTCATCGTGGACTATATTGCTGTCATTGTTCATTTTAGTCAAACCATACAGTTTGAAAACGAGGCGCGGCTCCAACTAGAAAACAATGTTTTGATGCATTGGATGTGCTGAATGTGCATATTAAGGCAGTACAGGAGGAGGTGCACATTAATAATCCTCCAGGACTGTAACATGCTCATGTTTAACCCAAACAATGCATCATGTGACTGCAGTTGGTTCAGATCCAGGTCGGAACACGTTCTCACCACAAACAAACCGCACCAGAGTTCATTTGTAACCAGACTGAAACCACCTCTTCAAGAAGGTCTCAGTTCGGTTGCTTTGATGCATACCTAAGTGTGATTGCTGTGTTCACACCTGCCCAAACTAACCGAACAGGGCAGGTGTGAAAGCACCCTTAGGCTTAGCTAGGCTAACAGGCTGCTGGGTATGCATTCATATTTATCACATAAACATAAGAATGGTATCAATCTTCTTATCTAACTCTTGGCAAGAAATAGATGAACTGTATTTCCCAATATGCTGAGCTATTGCTTATGTTCATCACAGAGAATCTGTTAACAACTGACGTTATCTGCTATCCTTTGTAAGTAATCAGTATTTGTTTTACGACAGATATTGCCATGACACGCTCCATTTTAGCGCCTGTCTCTTTAAGTCCCCCTCCTGAAAAAGCCCAGTCTGGTCTGATTAGTCAGATTTTCGGGTCTTCTGCATATGAACTGTCGTCATCCCTGCACCGTCACTGCAGCTCCATGAATGACTGTAACAGAGTGTAGTGCCATTTTCTACCATGAAAAATCACCAATAAAAGCTTCAAAATCTAATATGTTCCAGGAATCTGATATAAAAACAAATAATGTGGCATTTTATCACTTTTGTCAGAGCAGTTGCATTTTTTTCAAATCTGGAGGGATTCAAATTCTCCATTTTATTACCAAAAGCACTTCACATTCTTAAGTGGCTGCGGGTTAAAATGACAATTTTGTGAGTTACACAACACTGTTGACAACAAACGGGCACTCTCAATACAGTTTGTGGTCCACAGACTCTGCAAAAGGAGTAGGTGTAGAGGAAAATTGATTCACTTTTGAATTTGTTTTTACTTAATCGTAGCAACAATGTACTTTTCTCTCACAGTGACAGAGGGAAACACAGACACTACACAAAAGATGAACAAGCACAATTGACTCCAGAATAACACAGTGTGGGACTGTGAGCAGTGAAAGGAGTCAAGCGAGGGAAAATACATAAACAAAAAAATGGAATTTGAAAAAGCTGGAGTCATGTGTAACGGGGAAATTGGAGTGATGCGATGTGGAAAAGGAGTCGAGAGGATGTGATGGAAAAAGTAGAGATGCACTTTTGTGATTCAGACTGACACAGTGACACACACACACAAACTCACTCAAAGAACACATCTTTCATAAGAGGCTATCAGTTTCCACTCCCTGCTGTCACTCTCTTTGCTTTATCCCCCTGGAGGATGTGGAACTCATCTTTGTTTACCACACACTCACATGTGCCCCTCCCCTCCAAACACACACACATAGACACACGCTGAGTAACGCGCGGTCCCGGAAGACAATCAAACTCCAATTTCTAAACCACCTTGCCGAGAGCTTGCTCGAAACAAAAACAGGCAAATTTATTCTTCAGCTAAGAGGCATCAATAATGTTTAATCTGCTTGCCGGTTTCTTGCCAGGTTCCACCTGGATAAGCACCATTTGGGTAACATTAAGCTACTTATGTTGCCAATAGCAAGACAGTGCCACAAATGAAGCCAACCAAGCTTTACAATCACATTCTCTTTCCTCCCTTTTCACTCTTTCCGTCCACATTATCTGGACAAATGTTTATCTTTGTTTCCCTGGCTGCTGCTGCAATTTGCACAACTAAATCAAATGAAATCAATTGCAGATCCCCCGCATGAAAAGCCTAAACTACAATGTGAAGGAGGCCAGGTGAAAAACAAAAAAAAACCATTGCTCTCTTTCTCCGTGGTAATGAATGTAAACTAGCAAGGTCTCCAATGTCTCCAATCTACATTTAAATGGAAACGCTATCACCATCTTAACCCTCAAGAGGCTGCCTTTTGTTTGGATATCTATCTGTGTTTCATATTGCTTTTTGTCACCCTCTCTTTAAACAAGGCTCACCAAGATGTCGGGTGATAAAGAGGAGAGGAAATACTGAGGCTGAATGTCAATACAAAGCAAGAAAAGTGTGCTCAGTAAAACTCATTGGATAGTAAAATCCGAGCCAGTGTGATGGGACTTTATTAAATGTTAACAGGCAATCTTTTATTGACCTCGTCCTGTGTCTTTGTCTGTCTCTATGAGTGTTGAGAAGGGCACAGAGTGAGAGGACACACACTCCGCCTCCTCCTGGAAGCTCCACTTTCAACATCTTGCAACTCCAAGCTCAGGTTTTCTTATTTTCTTTCTGCTGGTTCACAGTGGCATCTACGTGATCATCACCGTCGGCCCATCTGTCTTCACTTTAGAGGTGCTCTCGAATTATTAAACACAGTCGGAGAGCCTTTATGCGGCTGGCACAGAGCTGCACACAGACACGGGGTGGGCGGTAATGGCATTTTCACTGTAATAGAACACAATTGCAAACATCATTCCTCGTTCTCTCCCTTTCTTTCTTACTCTCTCTATCTCACTTTCGTTCAGAGGTGCCTGCAATGGGCTCTCTAATGATAAAGGTCCCTTTGTCTTCGATTTGCCCAAATCAGACCCGTCAGCCTGCCAGTCAAGAGCTACCGGCACTGATCGAGTGCATCCTCTCCTGTCGTCGCCACTCCACTCCCACTGCCTGCGTGTCAGCTGATTATGTGTTTGGGTGTGTTTGTGCAGACGTGTGTGTAGGTCATAAATCATGACAGATGAGCTGTCTGACAGAGGCTTGCCGCTATTAGTTGATCACTGTGTTAAGAAATGACAAGTGAGACAACACAAACAACTGGACTGCAGCAGGCTCGGGTCAAATTGTTTTTGTTATTCTCAGAGAGAGTTGGTTTTAATCTGCAGCATGATGGATGTGGTTTAATGGATAAGGGCAGTGCAGGAGAAGACTTTTAAACTGACTCAGTGGTAATGCTTTCACTGGTCCATAATTATCTAATAACTTCCTCGAAAGTTTCCTGGAAATAACTGTGTAATTGGGTAAAGAGAAAAAAGAGGTAAAGGTTATTACTGTCTCCATTTTTGCCACAATTAGTATCAAATTACATAGTGCTTAGTACTCCTTCTTTACTTAAAGTCCCTGTTAAACAGAAGTTAGAGCATCTTTAGAGGGATTTAAATCAAATCCTTCACATTTGACTAGATGGCTGAAGCGGGATTTACACTTGTGCAAAAGCTCTATGCCGTAGCCTACACTGTTGTGAGCATTTATACTTGTGCGGTGGTATGTTTGTGTCGCTCTGTAGTTACATCTCCAAAACACTAGTCGGCAGCGGGGTTTCTGTCAAGTGCTGTAAACTTAAGTTGATTCAAAATTCACCCAAAGCACACATTAAACACACATTAAACATGACTTAATAGAGACAATATCAAACACAAGTACACAAATCAGCTTCACTATAACTCGCAGAATTCACAGACAAAGACGTTCTCTCTTGCTGGACACATTTTCCCCACAAATACGACATGCTAATGTTTTTAGCACAAGCCTATGGCATTTTACATTGTATAAGTTAGCCTAGTGGCTAGTGCACTTTTCCTCTACTCCTATAAAACCAGGGACAACAGCAACATTTAACAAAGGTAATGTTACAAAATTTGGCTCCATTACAACTCACAAGGTTCACCGACAAAACAACTGTCTTATACTAAACATGTTTTTTCCAAACAAATACAACATGCTAATGTTATTAGCACAAGCCTAAAGCATTTAAAAACTATATAAATTAGCTCAGCGACTAGCAGAGATTTCCTCTGCTCATACAAAGCCAGGATAAATCACACACAACACTTAAAATGCTATTTTTGTGGAGGCTTTATTGTCTTCACAATTTCTTGTTTCTTATCTGTGAAACTAAAGTAAATAAAAGCTTCCTTTCCACTGAGGGAAACGGTTTCAGCTTACACAAATAGACAGGAGGTCTCCGTCGCCGCAACATGTAGTTACATTTCTGAGGAGGTGCACGTCAGGCCAAAGTAAATGCCCTATGTCGATGCAGAGCCTACGCCGTAGGTACAGTGTTAATTGGACGCAGAAGTATAAATCCTGCTTAAAAATTGGGCAGACTTAGTGTTTTGCGCTATGGAATGACAGTGGAGTCCACTGCTGAGCAGACTGTTTGCTCCAAGCGGCAACCTCCAAGGCTCAGAAATGAAGCCAACACGGAAGTGCCAAAAACGGCAAAACAAGAGTCTTTCTCCATGTTGCTCTGTGTTAGCTGGTAGTTTCAACCAACAAGTGGTGAAGTGCAGTTTTATATGACCACTGGCTAGCTTGTCACCCAAAGTCTCATTTGAGTGGATAAACTTTTGTAAACGCCCTTGAGTACATGAAGAGTCATCCAATATTTAAATTGTTTTATCTGGTTTTAGAAAGAGAAAAAAGTAAAAATTCAGATTTTTCATTACATATTTGGAATATAATGAGATAAATGATCAGTTAACGTAGGGACAAAGGATTTAAACTGAAAAAAAGTATTTTTCATTTCATGGGAACTTTAACTAAAAGTTGTATTGCCACAGTATACATATACTTTGTTAGATGTGAAGGTTTGCATTCAAAAACGTCCTTATAAAGTATGACAAGTAAAAGTGCTCACCCCTTTCAGAGTCTTATAATACATTACTGGATAATTATTATTGATGCATTAATGCACAAGAAGCATTTTAATGTTGCAGCTGGTAGAGGTGGAGTCAATATAGACTTTTGGGTATTTTAATCAGTTAAAATATATCAAATTTAATGTGACAATAACATATTTTACAAGTAAAATATGAATCTGAACACAAAGTGACTACAGCATCAACAAATTGTAGCAAAATAAAAAGTATTTCCCTCAAAAATGTGGAGGAGTTGAAGTATGGAATAGAATAAATCGGAAGTCTCTAAAAATTGTGCATATGTAAATTTATTGAGTTACCACCACTGCTTTTCAGGAACATTTCCATGAGTTTACAGTTGCATATCAGCTTCTGTTCTTCTCTTCATTTCTGGCTTGATCCCAAAACAAGTATTTACATTTATACTGTACTTAACAATTCTGTTATACAAGTTAGATGATCTTATTCCATCATCTAAAGGAAATATCACAAACCAAAGATCTGTTGAAATAAAAAAAAAAACAGAACAAACTTTTTGGTACGAGTGGGAAGAAATTGAATCATTTTTGCCTTCTGATATGAATAAAACATCTCAAGGGGAGCAGCAGCAAGTGTGGGTTTGTTTCTGTGCGAGCGGATGGTCTGACAAAACTGCTCGCTGTCTTTATTGTTTTGTTGCAGGGATGTGCAGAAATGCATCCTTTTAACAAAGACCTTGGATGACGCACAAAGACAAATGGGGAAAACAAGGGACATGGAGAAAATAACACGACAAGAGTGGTGGCTGCACTTTAAACGCTGATACATTATCGTTATTAAGTGAGAGAAAGATGCTGAGGCGGCCCCAACCAAGCCCCACAAATGATAACCATGGCAACAGAGGCACCACAAATGGAAAAAGGGGGGAACAGGCTTCTGATTAGCGCAGTAAACACACACACACACACACACACACACACACACACGCACAGACGCACATTTAACGATGTGCTTTGGGGGTGGCCTCCTCAAAGACCAGATCTGAGGCTATGTACTGTATAATGTAAATTGAATGAGGGGCGGACTGGTTTCCTCCTGTTTCCTCCACTGAGTTCGATCGCTGGTCTGTGTTTCACTGCAGTGCAGCCGTCTTTCCTCCACAGGAAGTACACACACTCTCAAATATGCAAAGATACACACTCCCAAACAGAGACATAAAGTTCCAGTCAGTACACCAGCTGCACCAGGACACTCCTCACTGAAGTTTCCTCTGTGTGTGTGTGTGTGTGTGTGTGTGTGTTTGTCTATGTTTGCGTGTCTGCACATTCATGTTGCCTGTCTAGGCACAGCAGGTCTGCTGCGCGGACATCAAGCAGGGTTCAGAAATTATGCCTCCATGCTGACATTCTCATGCATAAGTTCTTCTTCCTGAAACATCCCTCCAACTCTCAGCGGCTCCCTCCTTTTCTATTGTGCTCTAGTTTTCCTCTTCACACATGCCTGTCTTTTATTTTCTTTTTACCTTTCACTTGTTTCCTTTCTCCCTCTCAGCACCCTCTATTTTCCAGGGTTACCTTGCCTAAATTTTATTACACAGTAGCCTTCAAAAACAAAAACTATGACAAAATGTCTCACCTAATGACCAATTTGTTTGTGGACTCCTGTTTTGAAGCCTCGAGTTCGGCATTTCGGCCATCACCATCTTGGATTTTTGGAGCCAGAAGTGACCATAAATTGGACGTGAGGGTGGAGCTGTGGAGGACGAGGCGTGGATCTGACTCATAGCCTGTGGCAACGCCTCGCAGATAGCATGTCACTTAGGTAGCTCTGCCCTTAAATATGCATAACTTTAAGCCTTAATAAAATGTAAACGGGTGAGTCAGTTGTCATGTAGGGTAGATTTAGCAACAGAGACCAAAATCGTTTTTGTACCAGGCTGCAAACATGTTTATTTCTGCTGTAAAGTTGGGGGCATTTTAACGTTGGGGTCTATGGGGATTGACTCACTTCTGAAGCCAGTCTCCAGTGGCATTTCAAACAGAACTGCAGTTTTTGGCACTTCCGTGTTGGCTTCATTTTTCAGCCCCGCTAAGCTAACATTAAAAGCAGCTGTGCGGAACATTTTACCATTCATAAAACTGTCCCTAGTTCGTATCACCTCCCCTTGAAGATGTGCATATTTATTTGAACCCAACAGCGACAAAAAAGCCTTTCTCTATATGGCGTAGCCTGGCTCGGGTCGGACACAGCGGAAGTCAGCAAACCAGAATACGGCACCCAGAGGCGAAAGTAAGTCTGCACGCCCGCAGCCATTAAACCACAGAAGAAGAAGGAGCTGTGTTTACGAGTAGGATTTAAGAAACAGGCTAAATGACATGTAGTAGGGAGTAGTCTCTTGTACAGTAGGTGGTGGTATGCACCTGGAAGTTGTTTGCGATCCGCCAATAAATTGAGAGAAGAAGTAGCGCTGTGTTTACAGAGAGTGTTCTTCGAGTAAGCGGTACGCAACGGGCATTGCTGAACACATAACAGTTTTACTAGATGTATCCATAAGGACTTGGTTGTACTTTCGATGCCATGGCAGATAAAGAAGGAGCACCATCTAAAAGAAAAAGAAGAACAGAAGAAGGCTAAACGGGACAGTGATAGGGCTCGAGCCCAAATGAGTGTAAACCTCGGTCGGGCATTCACCAAGTGGAGAGAGCTGAGAGATTTGAAAGGTTTTAAAACTGATCCCGAGTTGGCCCTTTTCTTAATTGACAGGTATGTAATTTTTGTTTTTATTTAGAGAATATACCGCAACTTGTTAGACGTTGTTTCACTTCAATATATGACGACATGGAAGTTATAAGCAAGCTAAATGTAACGTTAGCTGATGTGAACCACTCTTGTCCAGTAACGTTACAACAAACGCCACAAAATTATCTGTGACTGTGACCATGAACACAAATATACAGCAGGCAGTTGTCCTCAGTTTATAAGAAATTCAGAGCTATACAAGAAGAGATTTTACGACACCAGGCTGTGGGTGTCATACCGCTTCGACCAAAGGGGGGCACTATAATCAACGAAAACGTAAAGTTCCGCACAGCTGCTTTAATGTAATATTATGATGATGATTATCCATGCTTTTGTGTCCTCCCAACTGGACTACTACTAATTCTCTTTTTACTTGCCTTAGCAAATCTTATCTGAACCATTTTTAAATAATCCAGAACACTGCTGCGAGGCTGTTAACCAGGTCCAACAGGTCAACCCACGTCACTCCCATTTTAGTTTCTGTACACTGGCTTCCCATCAGGTTCAGGATTCACTTCAAGATACTTGTGCTCATGTAAAGAGCCCTCCACAGTCAGGCACCTGAATACATAAGTGGTCTCCTCCATCCATATATTGTCAGTAGGTCCAATAGGTGATGGTGCCTTTAAAGAAGTGGCTCCAACACTATGGGACTCTCTTCCATTAGGTTCACAGTCTGCAGCTTCCTTAGAAACTTTTTAAAAACAAGTGAAGACCCATCTTTTCAAAATGGCCTTTGTCCCACCCTAAATTGTCTCGTGCTTCTTCCCCGGTGTGTTTCTTTTTGGGTCCTCGGTAGCCTGTAGTTGCTCTATGTTTTACTTTCTTTTCGTTGCTTTGTTTTAATTGTTATATTGCCTTTGTTTTTACTGAGTGCATGTTTTATTGTTTGCTTCGTTGAACTTTGTGAATTTTATTTCCGTGAAAGGTGCTATATCAAATAAATTCTACTATTAAATTTTATTGCAAAGGACTATGGATGTGGATATAATGTTGGGAGTATTTTGTGTTTATGGGCTATCGGTAGGAATGAGTGCAGGATTAAGCTATTATGTCAGTTGGCAACCATCTAAACTTTCCCATGGACCACTGGTTCTTAAATTATGGCACGTCTACCACTGGTTGTACACCAGTTCTCTCTAGTGGTACGTAGAATATACGTATATTTTCTAAAAATGAAATAAATTCATTTAAATATATAAAATTCTATCAAAATACTAGACTGCAAATAAACTATGAGATCACTGCAATGTAATTTTTGATGTTTTGCAATAGGTTTCGCAACTGTGATGGCAAGACAGTACTGTAAGTGGAGGTAAAACGAATTGTTTAATAGCGCTGCAATTCTAGCTCCAAACAGGAACAATTAGGAAAAGATCTATAGATCAGGAGAAAATTTCAATCAGCCCTGTTAAAACTAAAGTGGACGTCAATCAACCGAGCCAAAGTGCTCGTGGCTACTTAAACAGCACCACTCTCTACAGCACCTGATGAGGGGCCGACCCTTGTGGTGTATGAGAGTCGTGTGGTAGAGTTTAAGTGCCAGTTCTAGTGCTGCTCATTTGTACAGTGCGGCTGTTCCTAATCAAACCTGCCTCCTGCATGAACTGTGTGGTAGTCTGGCATTACTGTATTTTGATGTCAGCCATAGTGATGGTACTTGGAGAGCGTAATATTTTCTAAAGTGGTATGCCTTGAAAAAAGTTTGAGAACCACTGCCCAAGAGGTTTGCCAAATAAATATTACTGTGTCAATGTTATCGGACACTTGAGCTGCTCTTTTCTAAACTCAGACACTCAGTAGTGTTTTAGTGAACAGATGAGTGGATCTAGCATCTGAATCTGATCACACTGCTCTACAGAGGAGAGCACAGATAGCTGAAATAGCACCTTTCTGTGTGCTCACAACGCGATGGGAATTTAAGAGGCGGCGTAATAAAGTCAAGACATGATTAGACACAAATTTGTGGGTAATGCAATCTGATGTGAAGACACGTAATCAGGAGCTGAAAATGTTTCAACTTGAGCAAAAACAAAAATCATGTGTACCCTGGGGCTTTATGAACCAGCTTCATTAGGGTACAGAGACAAGTGGGAGAAGAGGAGAGACTGAAGGGAAATAAGAGAAAGAACTGAGGTTCAAACACAGAGGTACACTCCTACGGACATGGTGATTACATCTGTTGCTAGCTAGCGTATAGCTAAAATCTGCACTGAGTCACTGACTTTTTTAAGCAAATGTGACAACATAGACTTCACTTTCTGTCTGAACACACCTTTACAGTCTGGCATAAAAAAATAAAGTTGAAATAAAATAAAAAATGTGTTTCTAACCCTATAAGAACACATCCCCAGCCACAAAAGCTAGTTACCAACCAATTTCAACCAATCATATCATGACATCCACCCATCAATTAATCGGCATCATTTAGCAGCACAGAGCTAAGATTAACTTAGCTAGCCAGCAATAGCATGCTACACACCTGTGTCTTAGTTTCCCCAAAATACTGTGGTTACTTGCCCACTCGCTAGAATTTATTCACCTTAAGAAAAGTGGTATGATACAGCTCCGAATTAGGTGCAAAGCATTTTGCAGTGGACTGCTTCAGCATCTAATGTTACATGGAGGACTCAAAGGGCTTTGTCTCTCTCTCCCTGATGGATTCTACTTTCCTGTCTGTGTTACACCATTGAGGTCGCACTGCTATGATATGCCCAAGTTCAACAAATAAATCAAATTCCTTCTGACATAATATCCTGCCTGCCTATCCTGTTCACTCCGAAATATGTCACGATACTGATGGTGCTAGATACACTCATCTATTGCATCTGGACTTTAAGATAAAACTACAAATACCACCTCGAGTTTGTATGGCTCTGCACACCAGTCAAGTTGCAGGTACAGTTAACATCCATTTCTTTGAAAGGATGGATGCTTTACACACATCTTCAACCCGGCAGCACAGAAGATCTATACAGTCAGCGGAGTTTCAAGGTGGACACCTGAGATGAGAGTCACCAATTCAGTGTCTGACCAAATGTAACCTCTTCTCTTCTTGAGCTATGACATTGAGTAATGGCCAGAAAAGTGTTTTTGCAAAACATTATGATTTAACTTAACTTAAAAAAATACTTAAAACCCAGCTGGAACCAGAACCACTTACTATTATACTAGGAATATCGGACTCTGTTTGAAAATTAAATAAATCCCAGCAAAATTTCCTGTCCTACAGCCTTATCATTGCAAAGAAGCTGCTCCTCACGAACTGGAAAAAGATGTGTGTGATGCACAAAGATGTGGCTTACTGACCTTACAAACACACTCCATTTAGAAAGAATAAGATACACTCTTATGGACAAACTCTCACACTTTGACAAGATCTGGTCCCCTCTAACTGACTACCTTACATCTGTGACCTGAAAACCTGCAGTCTGCCCTATACATTAATAGAACAAACAAACGGGAAGGAAGGGTGGGGTGGGAGGTAGGGATGTTTTGAGATTTGATTTATTTTATTTTTATTCTTATCTCTATTTTTACTCTATCATTTGTATGCTTTCTTTAATGTTACTATTTTGCTTTTCCTAAAAAAAACAGAACAGAGCATACTGTGACTTGTTTGCATATGTCGTTGTAATGATGTACAATATTTGCCAATGTGTATATGCACATGTACTGTATATATGTTTGTCAATCAGCTCTGATAAAAAATACCTGAGACCATTTAATCCTATTAGACATTTGTGTGAAACTTTGTCATAATAAGCACATGAATTCCTGAGCTCTGGCCAAAATTGTGTTTTGTGAGGTCACAGTGCCCTTGACCTTTGACATTCAACCACCAAATTCTAATGAGTTCATTCATGTGTCCAAGTGGACATTTGTGCCATATCTGAATGCATTCCCTGAAGGCATTCAGCAACGTTAACCCTTGACCACCGAATTCTAATCAGTTTATCCTGACTTGAAGTGGACGTTTGTGCCAAATTCGAAAAAATATTGCATTGACAAGAATGAGACAGAGTCACAGTAACCTTGATCTTTCACTCCCAAAATCCAATAAGTTTATCCTTGATTTGTGCCAAAGTTGAAGAAATACCCTCAAGACATTCATGATGGATGGACAGATGGACAACCCTAAAACATCATGCCTCCAACCACGGCTCTCGCCGGCATGGAGGAATAAATAATCAAATGCGCAACAAAAACTGAGACTAAAACTTACTGATTAAAAAAAAAATACCCTAAAAATTCAAAAAGGTTTTTTGTTTTTTTACAAATGTCAGCTACAATTACATAAAGTTACACTCAAATATAACTAAAAATATTTTACATAACATACTATATATGTATATCAAAAGAGTAATACTAAAACCTAAATCAAAATACGGTGTTTAAAGTAACACTGCAATTCACCTCTCACACCTCCTACCTCCGTGTTTAGGTAGGTATTAGGGGCATTTTCCAATTTCCCAATTTCCTCACACTTACTGCACACTCTATCATCCCTCTGTGATTCCGACTGCCTCCTCTTGTCTCCTCGTTCTCTCTTGATGACAAATATTAACCATCTCCCTGCAGCTCTCTCCCCGTCTGAGCTGACTCGTACCAGGCCATGTCAGACTTCACAGGAACTCCCTGCAGTCTGCTACCATGACTAATTTTTGCACCCTCTGAAGCATAATGATACATTTATCTCATGTGGCATGCAGCCAACATTTAAAATTCATAAACACACGTACACACACGGGAGCACTTGTACAAAAGTGCAGGCATGCTCACACTATCATCAACACACACACACGCACACATGTGCAAAACGCTCACCCCTAATCTATCCCACTCCCCCACATCCAACCCTCCTTCCAATCTCGGAGCTGTCAAGCCAAGTGTCACGGGGTGAGCTTTAGCGCCAACCCTCCCTGTAGTCCTCTACCTCCCATTGACTATTTCCAGAGTCACTCAGCCGGGAGAAAAAACACCAAAATGCAGAGATGGAGAGTATTGCAGCAAAAACAGGGGACTTTAATGCCCTCCAAAACTTAACTCCTCCAAAGCAGAGGCTGAGAGTATCTATGCGCATGACATATACACTCTGAGAGGCACATGTGAGTGTGTTATCAGGCTCCTTGGAGATGCTCTGTGTGTGTGTGTGTGTGTGTGTGTGTGTGTGGGGGGGGGGGGGGGGGGGGGGGGGGCAGCAAGTTGGCTGCATAAACTACCTGGCAGATGTAACCTGAGGGTTTTTCTGCACCAACATATACACACACAGAAAGACAGAGGAGTTGGCTCCATTTTCATCATCACTGGGCCTGCGAATGTGAGCCCTGAGTCACAGAAAGACCCCGATGCCAGGTCCGTTACCTCCACAGAAGGCAAAAAACAATACAATAAAGTGAGGAGCAGACGGTCTGGGAGGCCACAGAGAGCACTGAGGGGGCGTGCAGTCTGTGCTATGTACGCACAAGCACATGCATCTACACACAGATATACAGCAGGGGAGTACAAGGAGAGTATAGAGAGGGCAAAGAAGGACTCAGGGATGTGGATGCTTGTGTTGCAAACTCTTCCCTGCAGAGCTCTGTGGAATAGACAGATAAAACTGCCAAATAGACAGATAGGGAGGCTGTTGAGCGGTCAGAGCAGACATACAGATAGATAAATGACTCAGAGTTTCACATAAGTTTCTGTGTAAGTCGCTGTATCACACGGAAGCCTCTATTACTTCCTTTTCATAAACCCTTTACATGTTTCCCTGTCCTCCTCTCAGCAAAATCATGGGTTTTAAAAAGTCAGTAAAATGATTACCCAAACAAATGCGAAATGTCAAGTCTCTCTCCAGAGTTTGGATAACTTGCTGACATATAACGAGAGGATTAAGATCCTAAACTCCGGCTTTTTGGCCGGATCAAAGCGAATTTTAATGAGCTCTGCAAATACATATTAGAAATAAATATCTCGGAGATTTAACAAAATATCAAAATCGTTTCCCCCTCTTAGAAATGACTAAGAGGATGAATGTGAGCTTTGGAGATCTCAGATTTGTTTTTCTCCTTTACATCTCATCTCCTCGCCCCTGCTTGGAAGTGCAGTTGGGGTAATTATAAGCAGATGAAACGGGAGGAATAAGTGGGCTAGCTGCTAAGCTGTGAAGGTCTGCCAAGTGCTTAAGATATGAACACTGTTATGGAGAGAAACAGAAAGGAAGGGGCAGAGTGACAGACAAAGAAAATGTCAACAAGGAGATCTATTAAGTTATTCTAATGCCATTACAGACTGCTGCTGAAGGCTGTCCATTATGAATTGGGACCATTCATTTGTGGAGAGGTCAGATATTTATCTTACTAACCTGACTGTCACTCACTCATAAACACTTATTTGTTTTCCATTAATCTCTATAAACAGATTCTGTGAGGCACCAGGGCAAGATGTTAGTTCTAGTTTCCATTTGTAGTCCAAGAAATTTTGACCAAACATTTTCTAATAGCAGTTAAAAGATCCTTGTGGAGAGGCGGAACGCATTGGCCGAGATGCAATCTCTGAACCCATGAGCTATGTGTGACGGAGAGATAGCTTTACTTTTTTTTTTTTTTTAATTATCAATCATCATTAATATGCAGATATGTGTTTTTCAGAGGTTAGTCAAAATGACCAACGCACAAAAGAGGAAGTCTTGGCTCAGATATCCGCTAGCTACACCAGATTAGTCTGAAATATTGGCCCTCACCCACAGAGGCTTTATCACAATCAGAGCGATAGCTAGTGGGCTCAGAGACTGGTTTCCCACAAGTTGGCTTTGTAGTTATAGCCGGTGTGTGAGTTGTAATTGTGCCAAAGACGGGCATGAGAAAATTCCACAAAAGTCGTTAACTTGCAGTGAAGGAAAAAGGACAAGGATCCTTTGCTTAAGTAAAAGTACCAATACAAAACTGTCAAAACTTGCAATGCAAAAGTCCTGCATTATAAATCCTACTTAAATAAGAGTGCAAAAAAATTATCCACTCAGTCTGTAGAAGATTTGCCACTGTGTCTAATATATTATCATGAGTAATGAAAAAAAAAAAGTTAGTACTGATGCATCAATGTGTAAGTAGCATTTTACTGTTGCAGCTGGTCCAGGTGGAACTAGTTTTAACTGCTTTGTACACATGTTAGTGAAGATTCGTAGTCATCCAGGTCATGGTAATCTTATGTGCTATATCATAGGCAACTGGACTCGCTTGAGTTTCTTGAAAACGTTTCACCTCTCATCCAAGAGGCTTCTTCAGTTTAGAGGCTTTAGAACTGAAGAAGCCTCTTGGATGAGAGGTAAAACGTTTTCAAGAAACTCAAGCAAGTCCAGTTGCCTACGATTTAGCGCTTAAGATTACTTTGTGTACAGTTTGCTAGTTCAGTCCTGAACTAGGGGCCAGGCCTTTGGATTTTTATAATCTTTGCTTCTTGTGAAATAATGGATCATTTTACCCCTTTGTTCCTCTAATACTGAAATGAAATCATGTGAAGATAGAACCTAGTGAAGCATAACATGATGTGGGGGTCGCGGGGGAGCTGGAGAGGCAGGGTACACCCTGGACAGGTCACCAGACTATCACAGGGCTGACACATAGAGACAGACAACCATTCACACTCACATTCACACCTACGGACAATTTAGAGTCATCAATTAACCTGCATGTCTTTGGACTGTGGGAGGAAGCTGGAGTACCTGGAGAAAACCCACACTGACACAGGGAGAACATGCAAACTCCGCACAGAAGGGCTCCCCCACCCCCCAACCCCATGGTTCGAAACAGAAACCCTCTTGCTGTGAGGCGACAATGCTAACCACTGCATCACTATGCCACCAAAAAAACCTAGAGCAGCAACTTAATTAACCCTATGGGCCCTAGGCGTTTTTGGGGTATTTTTACTGCCTTTACATTTAAGCTCATATCACAGTCATTATAAAGGCTACATACACATGCTATATCTTGTTTTTTTCATGTCCTTCTATGTGCCTGTATTTTATATTATTTTTTATCAATGAAAAAACAAATCCGTGTGCCTAAATTCTTACATTTTTACATGTATCTCACATAGCATGACATATTCTGCCATATCTGAAGAGGGGAGACTCTCTGGAATCTGGCAATATAAGAACCATGATGGTGGGACATTCTATCACTTCACAGCTGTCATGTGGTTTGTGCCAGGCGGACATGATTGCCAGTATTTTTTCATTATTGCAAGAAATTCCATTGACTCATTCACAAGTCAAAAATGTGTTTTATCTGAAAGAAACATGCAATATTTACATCTAAGATAATAGAAAAATAGTCAACCAAGTGCAATGATGTCCTCCAAGATAATATTTGCCACTTTGTTTGCAGTAAAAAAAAAAAAAAGGGCACTGGGGGGGGGGGGGGGGCACATGTCCCCCTCAATGTATATGGTGACTACGGCCCTGTCAGCATGCATAATTAAGCTGCAGTTGACTGGTTTTGACATACAAAGTCTGATGGAGTGTCAACTGGACAATATGGAGATATTTGCATCTTGAAAGCTGGACTACAAATGTGGATAGACAGGGAGAAACACACACAAGCCTAAGACGTGGTAAGATACGATATTCCTCACTATATGAAGTGACTGATAACAAGATCTGTATAATGGGCTGTAAAGAAATTTGTCACGTTTTTATTTTGTAGACAATTGATCTGGATTTATAGCGTGATGGGATGACAGCACAATGATGTGTGTGGTATCACTGGAAAGCTCTAGTCCTGTGCTTTCATGTGATATGCATATGTGATATGCGAGCTTGCATTCGCGAGTAATCCATCCAAGAGTAATGTGTGTGCAAAGCTGTATGAAAGCTCTGTTATACATAATTTTAGTGTAACTTTATCATTCTTTTTCACTGTGAAAACATTGGACTAACAACAAGTGCTCGGAAGTTGGAAAGCTACGATTCCGCTGTTTCACATGATATGCGTGGCTTCTCGCTATGACGCACGGTCACGGAGAAAATCAATAGAGAAGAACAGGTGTGAATTTGGACACACTATGCGTTGTTCGGGCCCATAGGGTTAAGAGTCCAACATGTTTTGGCATGTAGCCCAAATGAAACACATTCGTCTTACAATAACATTGTTCGTTATACTAGTTTGACCTCTAAAAATTATACAGAACATGAAAACGCCAACCTGAGACTTGACTTGTTCTGCACATATACAATAGTTGGAGCGAGCTTTCACAAGATGCTACATCACTGGTTTCATTCTTAACAGTTCTTGGCTGGGAGTATGAAAGAGAGTGATTACGTGCTGTTTGGCGTCCTGGAGGTGATGTGGGTTTTGCTTATCTTTGATTGGAAGGACATGCTTGATTACCTTTATCACACATCACTCTGCCTCTCATCTAGTCCCCCTGCTTCCCTCCATGCTCTACAACCAGGTTTTTAAGCAGATATATTCATCCTAGTTTAATTGCACTGGGGACCTCATTTATCACATGCTGTACACTGAAGTTAGTTTGTGACAGGAGGTGGTCCAAACTCACAGTGTTGACCTACAGAGGGTATTCTGAAGGGGATCAACTTTCTCCTATGGATCATGTGACACACACTGACTGCACATAGAATATATCAGAGATAATAAGGCCAGGAAATATTCACAGGCTCCATTTCAACTGGTAAAAAAAACGAGACATTGGCAAAAGGTTTGTGTGTGCATTTGATTATATGGAGTAATGCACTGCATACACAGCAGGTCAGATGACGGGGACTGCCCACAGTTTAATGAGGACTCACCGCAGCCCGCAGTTTGAAGCAGAAGGAGGGCCAGCAGGGGCTGCAGTCCACACACAGGCAGTGCTCCCTGCATCCTGCTGCACCTGGAGACAGAGATGAAGAGAGACGGAGGGAATGTGAGTACACAAAGGAAAGTGAAAGCAACACATTGCCCTTGTGAGGCTCGTCTGAGACACACTGCATGCTCCGATGAGTCACCGGTTCCAATTCCTTTTCATGGAGTTTTTTCTCCTTTCTCTCAGCGAGGGTCTTAGGATAGAGGGCAGCCGATTCATTCAGTCTAATTTTATGTTTCATAATGTGGGATTGATGAAGTCTTCTGGAGCACTTTGAGACTGTAGCTGTGATTAAGGGCTTCTAATGGCCATACAAATAAACTTGACTTAATGTGACCATCGTGTTTAATCTCTTTCAAGTACAAAAAAGAAATTATCTTTACACTCTACAGTATTGTCCCCAATGAAATTTAAAAAGGCTGCATTTTCTATTATATTTACCCGTTTATTTCTATTCAGGGTCACGGGGTGGTTAAACCTATCCCAGCATGCACTGTGGAGAAGGCAGAGGAAAAAAGACTGGCTGTGGTAGACTGGCAACTTTCCCAGGGTGTTTTATAGACGCAGATGCTCACTTTATACCTATGCTCTCCAAAACCACCTGGCTTGCATGTCTTTGGACTGAAATGTACACCAACATGGAGCCAACAGTGCTAAACACTGAGCTACCAACATCAAAGTTATACAGGTGATATAATAGTTGAAATGTTCTTGACTAAAGTTTCATCATCGTAAAAGTTACATTATATTTTGGATAACAAAGCTGCTGCCTTCCATGTTTGAGACAGAATCTCTGGAAGGAAAACTCACGGTACAGTTTACCTTGTAAATAAAAGCTTGTTTGTTCATATGCGGTGTGTGGGATTAGCAAATAATACCAACTCAGCTGCGTGCAGAAAAACAGATTTTTTGGGGGCAAAAACAACTGCACACCAGGGAAAGATACTGATGCATTTCAACAATAGAAACAGCCAGATAAGAGCACAAGAGCCAAATCTAACATGATGGACCTCTGGGTTCCCTTGTTGCACACTGGCATGCTGGAAACTCTGCCGAGCAGAAAAATATCAAAGCCGCATCGACGCTGTCACATTAAACATAGAAAAATATCTATTGTGGAGCCAAGTTGACAGGAGTCGTCTATGGTACGTCTGCATAGGTTTATTTGGACAGATTTTATTTTTGTGTGAATTAACTGGGGAGTTTTGTTGGAGCCTTACACACACACTTGGTTTTCCCTTTAAATCTTCAAAGAAAGTGTTTTGATGCAGAGCATAGAAAATAGAGTGTGA
Source organism: Epinephelus lanceolatus (assembly GCF_041903045.1). NCBI lineage: Eukaryota > Metazoa > Chordata > Actinopteri > Perciformes > Serranidae > Epinephelus > Epinephelus lanceolatus. The sequence continues at coordinate 12,468,078 of NC_135739.1, forward strand.
AGTGACTATCACAGTGTACATTGTGGGGTGGATTTTTTTTTTTTTTTTGGCTTTTTTTTAGCCAAAATGCCTTCAGTGTAAAACCCTTCAGTTTTATCTGTGTAGCTGTCTGAGCCTAGAGCAAGCGAACAAGTCATTTATTACTCACTTACAATCTGTGTGTTTACTTATGCATATATGACTGTGGGCTAATGTATGTGTCACAGAAGCCAGGGGGGGCAGAGACCAAATGAGGTAGGTCAGCCCCTGCCCTGGGGCCTGAGAAACCCTGGGTGTAAATAATGAATGTGGCATCCCTGGAGACGTGGCAGGCCGAGCAGGGCCCGAGGGCAGAAGGGAGGCTGGGGGCGGGGAAGAGGGCTTGGCGGCTGGTAGTGGAGATGCTGGACACAGATAGCCAGTGTCAGTTACAGCAGCGCTGGTCGCTCTGACTCAATCTCAAAGGTACAGCCAAGGACAAAAACACTGAGCTCATACCAAATGCCGCTGCTGTGCTGAATGGAAGCTCATTGAGGAGTCTCTGGGCATCTGGTGTAGATTCACATTATTTGTGACAGATAAAAGTCACAGAACTTCACAAATGATTCAGTCCTTGTAACGATAAATATGAATAAGTACTAGTTATTTTAAATACGTAACATACGTCAACCATTTTGTATATCAATTACTCACATCATCATGTTGAATTTGTGTGGAATTGGTTAGGGGTGGTGGTGGTATCAAAACATCCATCCAGTCTTATTTATCCAGGTGTATCTGTTCTTCCCACACACATGCATTCTTGCCAAAATCTTACTATTTAAAACACTTTCGATGCGAGTAGCGTGGATGCGTACGTTTGAACTCTGCTCGCCCATTCCACTGAGCTGAGGTCAAAGACAGGCATGCTATTTGTCCATGCATTAGACTACTTGGGGCGGCAGTAGCTCAGTCCATATGAACTTGGGTTGGGAACCCAAGGGGGTCGCCAGTTCAAGTACCTGTCCAGACCAAACAGGGAGTGGGGGCTGGCAGCTGAAGAGGTACCAGTTCGCCTCCTGGGCAATGCCGAGGTGCCCCTGAGCAAGGTACGAACCTCCATCTGCTTGAGGATGCCTGTCCATGGGCAGCTGCTTGCTCCGACATCTTTCCATGTAATGCATGTATTAGTCCTCTTTGTGCATGTGTGTGTATTTCCAGCCTGAGTGAAAAAAATTCCCCTCTGGGATTAATTTTCTTCTTCTATTAATGCAGTAGTGATTTAAATAATAAAGTTTTCAGCAAAAATGGATGTTTGTGTGAGTTGTGTGACGGTTTGTAAACTGATGGTTTGGTATAGTTTTGCTGTTGCTAAACACGGCCCCTTTTTACTCCAATTCATAAAGAATTTCTTCAGTTTTTGGATTCTTCGTTCACCATGCGAGAAAACCAAAGGTTTTTTCATGTGTTTAACATAACATGGGGTGAGTAATTGATATACAAAGATAATTTTTATTGAAGGTGGCACGGTGGTGCAGTTATTATTTAGCGAATGCAAATTTCTCAAGCCAAGCAGTAGCCTCTTGATCTATATTGTGGAGGGAGACTAGACCTCCTTTTAGTCTTTGGAGAGGGCAGGCTTCAATAATATGCTCCATGGTTTGCTCCTCTCCACAAGCACACAGTGGGCTCAGGCTGCTCCCCCATCTGTGAAGGCTGGCCAAGCAGGGACCTTGACCAGTCCTAAATCTGTTCAAGGTGGACCACTGTCTCCTTGGGAGGTTGGTGCCAGGGACTGGTTGAGTCGGGTCTGATGCTAGATGTTTGTTTAGGATGTCTTTAGATTCCCAGGGAATCAAAGTCAGTGGGTGGGGGGTCCTTCCAAATTGGACGTCTAGATCGGAGACGAGCAGGTGGTGGGTTGAAGATGTCAGCGTGGATTGGTAAATGGCGGGAGTCTTTGACCTTTTGGAGGTCAGCATTGTCACCTCACAGCAAGAGGGTTCATGGTTCGGACCCAGGGTGGTGGGTTTCCTCTGGGTACTCCGGCTTCCTCCCACAGTCCAAAGACATGCAGGTTAACTGGTGACTCTAAATTGACCGTAGGTGTGAATGTGAGTGTGAATGGTTGTCTGTCTCTATGTGTCAGCCCTGTGATAGTCTAGTGACCTGTGCAGGGTGTACGCTGCCTCTCGCCTAATGTCAGCTGGGATAGGCTCCAGCCCCCCCACGACCCTCAAGAGGATAAGTGGTTACGGAAAATAAATGAATGAATAAATGAAAGATTGTTTTGTGTTTGAAGTCATTCGTTAATATGCTTCTTGAGTACATTTTGAAATAAGCTATGTTACATCTTACATCATGCTCCTACATCTAAGACTTCTGTTGAGGTATTGTACTTGAATACAGAGCAGCTTCTGCTGTAATGGGCCACTTAGGGGCAGATTTCTTTTAGGTTTGCTTTGAGCCTCTTTTCCTCCTCACTTATGAAGTGAAGCTGGTCACCACTTTAGAGGGCATAACTAAATTGGACAGAGACTTGAAGGTAGGGTGTTTTTACTGTGTGGTTTCACAGAGGGTGACATATTGGCCCTGTTAGGGTGACCGTGCTCTATGTCGCTAAATAAATTCTCACATAAGAGCCGTCTTCATACTTCAAAGAAGCATTTTTTGCCAAACTGGTGCAAGTTTTTTCAAAGCCCTCCATGAGTTTTGTGATTTAAAAGTGTGTTTTCGCACTCTCAAGGCTAAGGAGGACATAACTCAAGAAGACAAGCAGCATTTCTAGCACAAGTCTCTCATAGCATACAGAAGCTGTCTTCCTCAAAGGCAGGGTTAGAAAAACATTCATAAATCTAAAAGCCCTGTGTACAGTCTCCTTTGGAAAACTGTTGGGATGGGTTGCTTTGTACGATGCTTCTGCATAAGTGTATCCAGAGTCTATATTTGGCACATTAAGATTATTTTACAGCATGAACCAAATTTGTAAACCTTTGTCGCTGAAGCCTTTTTAGTGTGTTTCTTTGTGGAGGGGAAGAAACACAAATATCTCACGATATAACAGGGGCTCTCTGACAAATGATTCACATTATCAGATTCATGGGGGCAGCCCTAATTAGTGAGATACAAAACAGACTTGATATTACACTAGAAAGTAAAATTTGCTTTATTAAAAATGAAATTAAATGACAGTTCGGGTGTTGTACTGAAACTTTCATATATCACCACATAACAAATTAGACTGTGCTAATACAAACTGCATGTACCAGCTTAGAGATAGATTGTGATCAGTGTGGTTTTGTGGTTGAATTTCTTTTTCTTTTGTCATGGCTTCTTTCTCTTTTTCCTCTCCTCGAGTCATCAAAAGCAACTCCTCATGTTCGCTCAGGGTCTGAGCTATGTTTACTGTGACCATGCTATTACACTTCTCCCTTTTATTTTCTGCACCCATCATCTCTCTAGCACTCTTACTCTGCTATTGATTGCTCCTTCTCTTTTTTTTCCTCGGTACTTTCTTTTGCCTCCTCTTACATTTACTGTACTGTGGCTACAGTGAACAGCAGAAGTGCAACAGAAAAAGCTTTTTTGCCGTTTTTCTTACGTGTCCTATTTACCTGTTACCTATTTTCCCTCTTCCAGATGCACAGCATGAGTTCATATCAAGGTTTTGACCTCTGTGTTGCCAGTTCTGTGCCCTTTTTCACCCTTTTTACTTCACCTATTTTGATGCAATCTTTCCACAATAGGCCTCATGGCGTTAGAGGTACTCTAGGATAAAGTTTTGTGTGTGTGTGTGTGTGTGTGTGTGTCTCATGGCATGGGACAGGCAACATGCTGTGAGCGTCCTTTCAAGATATCCGCTCACTTGAGTCAGACCTGACATTACACACCCACATAGAGTCTAAATTCAGCTGCTGACACAATAACCTGCACATCCACAGTTTGCAGCGTGCATTTTCCATTGGATGTATACAATATGGATGGGCCTTGACACTCGCTAAACCCTGTCCCTGAACAGTGATTGTCCAATTGTAGCTTAGCATCCATAACTAGGCACAGCAGGCCTGTCAAGCTTTGGATTTTTTCACATGCTGAGACAGTGTGCATTGGGCTGTAATAAGAGCAACACTTGGTTCCTTGAGAGTCTGGATGGCGGTGTCTTAATTTTCTTTATTGCCTTTAAAAAAACAAAAACACACAAGAGTGTAATGAATGGATTAACACTATTGTTAGCATGCCCGGCTGGCAAGCTTAGTATCTACCTAGAAACCTATATTACTATCTTCAATACCTGTTCAGGGCTGAAACAGGTATGTGAAAGCCAAGATGCCAGTATACCAGAGATTAGAATAACAACAGCAGCTCAGTCTTGTTCTGTATTTGGTTTGAATGTGTTTAACGTAAAACTTCAATTAGCAGCCTGGGCTATTATTCGCTTAAATCACTAAATTCAACCTATATTTGGGATAGGGCTGCAACTAATGATTATTTTCATTGTCGACTAATCTGTCGATTATTTCTTCAATTAGTCGACTAATCATTTTATAGAAAAATATGTTAAAATGTTGAAAAACGTCGGTCTGTCTCTCCCAAACCCCAAAATTATGTCACTTAGTGTCTTGTTTCATACTCACGCCAAAGGGTTTTAGTTCACCGTCATGGGAGAGCGTGTAAAGCTGCCAATATTTGAATGTAAGAAGCTACAATAAGAGTATTTTGGGGTACTTTTATAGTACTTTTCTATGAAAAATGACTCAAACCGATTAGTCAACTACTAAAATAGTCACCGATTATTTTAATAGTCGATTAGTCATCGATTAGTCGACTAATCGTTGCAGCCCTAATTTGGGACAGGCCTTTAATTCCTTTCACACAAAACTGTTGCTCAGTAAAGTTGGGAAATATGATCAAATTGTTTATTTAAACCAGTGTGAATATTACTTATGTAAAAATTAGGCCTCGAATACCATACCAATGACAAATCATTCATTTGATTTAGCTCCGACAGACAGGACATCAGAGACAGAGCAAGAGCATTATGACACGGCATCCGGATTACGGCATCCAGCATACCAACACAACCCCTCTTTATCCTGTCAAAACAATACTCACAACTTATTACCTAATTTCTATAAAAACCCCTTTTTATCTTTTTGATCAATGGACCCTTATGGACTTAAGGAAGGGTCCATGTCATTGGTCCGACATCCCATTAGTCCGACCGTCCGCAGTGCTGAACGGCTCCCGGCGGGCGTATTTCTGCCTTGATGGTGCGCCACGACCGGCTCTGGGTCAGCTGGGAAAGGCTTGAAGCGAAGCAGGCTCACGGCTTATGTGTTTGCCACTTTCTTTTTCATTTTAACCCACACCATGATCTTTTCCTGACCCTAACCAAGTGGTTTTGTGCCTAAACCTAACCAGACCTTAACCACAGGGCATCATGATGATTTCGGAACAACGGGACTTCGGAACAATGAGTTTAATATGGTTGGAACAATGGGATGTCGGACCAATGGGCTGTCGGACCAATGGGCAGTTCCCCTAAAGGAATATGAATCGAGAAACGGACACATATTCTGACTTTATGACTGCTTCAGAGGAAGGGAGTCACCATTTCTGGTAAATCCGCATGAATTACGGTCCTCTCTGGTGCTCATAGTTTCAGTAAAATGAACTGAACGATTGAATTGTAGGGAATCTAGCCTAGCTAACAATGTGTAGCATCTCCATACTGACAGAATTTTAAACATTTATATTTGTATGCACGATCTAAACAGCTAAAAAGCATTAGCTCAAGTGCTGGTCGACACTCACGGTTTTATACATCCAAAGAACTTCTATAAAAATGAACTGCTTGGCAACCAGACCAGGTGTCTAATTGAAACAGGCCTTTATTTGTCAAAATGTGTAGTCACACCGGGCTAGTAAGAGGGACTGGGCTTTTGATTGAAGTTGTACGATATACACCAACGACTTTAGTCAAACTTGCTTTAAAAGGCACTGATTTGCCAGACTCATCGGTTATTTTTCATCCTGAAATCCTTTTCTCGTGTATAAGTGACGCATGCAGAGGCATCTGTTGCACCCAGTGTTTTAGCTCCACCTCAGCACCCACGGTTTAGAGTCCACCAGAAACAACAGTTTTGGATCAGGCCCTGTCAAACCAGCAGTCCCTAGTGGCACACCTTCCAGAGTGGGAGTGTTATCAATGAGATGAGGATTGGAAGGAAAACCTGAGCATTCCCAGAGCATCACTCATATCTCTGAGGATCAATGATGATGCGTTTCGAAAAAGTTAACATTAGCCTGTACACTTCACTACCTTTGTGATGAATGAAGAGTGCTGGAGACAGGCAACACTGGTGAGCATTTGGAGTTGCTTTTGCGTTCTTGTGTGGACAGAGATATTTTGTGAAACGAAGGTCATGTAGACAGAGTTATTTACGTGTACACAGAGCCTTAGCCTCTGTCTTTTAGAATTTCGTCATGTATGTCACCATTATAAGCGTAGATTTTGGGGGTGACTCAGGGGGCATGTGCATTTGACAGCAGCAGAGGACTTATATTTTGACAAAATTAAAGACAATTACCATAAATGGATGCAGACCAGGCACAAATTCAGCATAGAAATTCACCAGAATGCAGCAAATTAAGTGTTTGATGCTCAAAACTTTCTGGCAGAGGACCACTACATCGCCTGTTTCATATGTGCTGCCCAAATCTTGAAACAAAACCTATGCCCAGCCATCCTGTGTGTATTTAAGACATTAATCATCTGAAAACATTACAGAGTCTGCTGGAGACTCTGCAGAGTTTTAGCGTTAGCATGAGATTACCCTAGCTAGCAACAGTTGATTCGATCTGCTAGCGACAGTTGTCATTTCAGTCACAAAATCCACAGTCATCACTAGAAATGAAAACCTGCTTTTGTTTACTTCTTTGTAATATTTACTTCCCCAAATACTTCTAATTCAAAGTGCTGATGCCGACACTGTTATCATTGTAAAACTGCTCAATGTGTGCCACGCGAGAGAAGATAAGCTTGACAGGCATAGCAACAGTAAAACGGGTGGGTGGGGCATGTCGAACAGTCAATTTTCATCCACTTCAATGCTTTAGTGCTGTTTTATAAACAAACACCCACAGCTGCACCTGCGTGATCTCCTACTGAGAGTCAGTATGAGCGCTCCTGCTGCGTGTGTAATACTAGCCGCAAAGATCCATCCAGATCTCAACATGTCAGACGAGTGCACTGTTCCCTATCCGAACCTGTCACAGACACTGTAGATGTGGCAGACAGAGTGGGAGACAGACAGCTAGACGGTAACAGACAGACAGGCAGACAAAAAAGAATAAAAAAATGTACAGAGCAAAGCTGACGCATTTCAAAGTCAAAGACCTTTACAGGGCCCACCTCAGCCTTTCATGGAGAATCTGGTCCAACCCATCTGTCATCTCATCTTAATCTCACCTTTTACCTCATTCTGTCGATCTGTATTTGGAAAAATGTAGCTGCCAATCTGCGTCTGCCACCATCTGTATCCACGACTCGCTATTTCTTATGTGTTTTTTCTTCCGTTCTTTCTCTTTACTTGTCTCAAATTGTCCCGTCACTCTTTCCTCACCATGGTGCATTATTAAGAGGGCTCATTAATCACTAAGGCTGCCTGTCTGTCACTCCATCACTGCACACTGCTGTTGTTCCTGCAGCACACACTCTCACACAATAGTGCTGGTTTCACAGGGGGAGTTAGTCCCATCAATGTCTGTGTATAAGTCCCTTAGAGTGAAAAATGAGGCTAACCTTCGAGTGACAAAAGACTGTTTTCCTTCCGGGAGGATATTACCAAGGTTTCAGAACCTGCCACACTGTGTTATACATAAATGGCTTTAGCGGTTCACATTTTCTGCACTAACAGGGCCGCGTCTGTGTTTGCACCTGTCTGAGAGAATGCATCATCCTTGGGTGGTTTCCTTTGTTGCTTGGGAGTTACTGTACAGAATAAAAGCACTTAAATGAAAACAATGGCTGAGTGGGCGGCTATATTCCATCTTATAAAACCTGTATGAGGTGGAACAGCAGGACACCGCAGGTCTCCAAAATAAGGGGAAAGGCACCGTGGGCCGGAACAGAACATGCTGAGCAAGAGACAATTCAGATGAGTCACTGATAACTTCACTGAAGTACTCAATTACAATCCATACAGAGAGGGGAATAAAGTGGGGCCAGAGATGAGAGATAGCGAGAGGAAAGGTGAAGAGGGAGGTGGTGAGAGGAGGAAAAACAGGTGGTGGGATGCTGAGAGAAAGACGCAGTAAAAGCAAGTGTGAAAAAAGGACGGAGAGACAGGAAAAGGTGCGGAGAAAAGCTGAAGCTTATTTCAGCCCCACTCAAATGCCAAGCCTGAGTGGGTGGGAGGGGGTGGGGGGGGGACTTGAATCTTAAGCAGCCATAAATTTCCCTGATGCTTTGCTAGACCTGCCGCTGTATGTATACGCTTGGAGGGGAATGGAAGCTGGAAGACCAATGTGAGGAAATATGGCAAGGCTCCCAAAAAAAAAGGAAGAAATTGCCATCAGATTCAGAGCCCACCATATGGGCTCAGACACGTAGCGTAAGCCAGAGACAGTTTCATTCCATCACACACATGCACGCACACACACACAAACAGAGCACGCTCAGGAAATAACATTCTCCTCACTGCCTGAGAGGCTGAAGAAGATGCAGGTTATGAGGGAGGAGAACTTGCAAAAGCTCTGCATTATAATGAAGTCTGCGATATTATGAAAATTGAATATGCAACATACAAAACACCTATGGGAATGCTTGTGAAGGAAGTGTGAATGACACGGGCAGATGCTCCTGTGAGCGTTGAGCACACACATGCATGCATGCGCATGGTGTGGACTCATTAGTGCATACATCTGTGCACACATCTCAACTCAAGACACACTTGAATGCATTTTGTAGACGATTTGCACTGACGTAAATGTACCTTTAACACATATGATTTTGGTTCTATTTTATTGTTACTGTTTTAGTATTTTCTTATAGTTACACTGCGATTGATTCATTTTATTTTATGCAAAGCACTTGGTAATTGTTATTTTGAAAGGCGCAATACAAATGCAGATTATTATTAATACGCTCTGTTGTACATAAATGAGGAGCTACTCATGCTCACATCAAAAGGTGCGGTTAATCAGGAGTTGGGGAAAGAGGGATGGAGGGATGAAAGGGAGGAGGAAGAAGAACGAATAAAAGTGAGAATGAGTCTGCTCTTGTTCCAGCGTTATCGCTACGGAGCTGAAAAGTGCTGTCAATTACAGTGAAGTGTTTCGCTGCACAGTCTGCATGCACACGCACACCCAAACCCACATGCGGTGCATCTATTAAGTGTTTCTGGTGGACTGAGTGTTTGTATTCAGATGCTTTTCCGCTTTAATTCTTCAATTTTAAATAAACATGATGGTCCAAATGGCATAAAAAGAGAGAGGGAGACTGCGAACCGCACAGTGCTGACCAAGCGCCACCACACAAAGCAAGGGTGACATTGCTGAGCACCCTGATGGTGCAGAGTGGGAATAAGCTTCAGGGCTGCCCAGAACTATATAGAAAGCCATTACTTACAGCTGAAAGCCACCCAGGTCTCCCTTATTCATACAACGCACCCACCCGCCAGCCAGAAACCAACACAGCCAGGCACCCTGTTAAAGAGTCGGCTGGAAGCGGAGTATCACCCATTGCTTTCTGTAAAACATATTACCTCGCTCCCGGTGGCCAGGAAAGGTGAGCTCATCCTACAGTGCATGTAAATAAAAAAGGGCAAGTCAGAAAGAGAAAGAAAGGGAGCGACGTGGAGAAAGGGTAACATACTGTACTTAGGAAAGGGAAGGAGCCCGGTAAAGGGATAGAGAGAGAGAGAGAGAGAGAGAGAGAGAGAGAGAGAGAGGGAGGGATGGAGGGAGAGATTCCTCTGAAAAATGAGGTGACAGAAAGCTTTTTACGTGCAGGAAGGGTGGCCAGGCAATTTTCAAATGTCTGAGACTTCTCATTTGCCGGGCTGCAAAGCCACTTTATACGGTGGCAAATGTTAAACTTGTTCTGGGCACATCAAGGTCCCCTTGGCCGCCTGCTTGTCTTTGCCTGGAATATAAATGTGGCTTGAGACGAGGGTACAGGGGAAAAATAGTTCAGACACCTTGTACACAAGAGTTTAAAAAGGCAGAATACCCCCAGGGTTCACATGGACAATAAAAAAGACAGTCTAAGCCCAAGCATACATTTATATTGATTTAGACGATGGAAAAATGTGTAAATGTAGGACACTCTGTGCTTTATGTTCAGTCTCAGTACACCATATGTATAATTTTGTATGGTCCAACACCTTGAGGCTGCAACTGATGAGTGTTGTACCAATCAATTAATTCTTTAAACAATTGTTTTTATCAGTAAATTAAATATCAAGTTCCTGAAGTCCAAGGCAACATCATCAAATCACTCTTTTTCGTCCAAAAGTCCTAATTCTAAAATTAAATAAATAAACAGAGTTAAGCTGATATTTTCACATTTTCTAAGATAGACTTGTTATAGACCAAGTGAACATTTGACATTTAAATATAATGTTTAAAGGTATACTTCACCCACAAAATGATCATCCCGTCTTATGTTGAATTCATGAAGAAAATTAACTTATTATTTCATGCTTCCACAATGAACAAAGAATCCAAAAATTCTTGATAAATTGGAGTAAAAAGGGGAACTCCGTTTAACATCAGCAAAATTATATCAAAACATCCACTTACAAACTCTAACCCAGCTCTTGCAGTATGATTTCAAATCTCATTAATCCAGCTGTATGCTCAGGACTTCCCAAACACATACATTTTCTCTAAAACCTGACTATTTTGAACACTTGCGCATAAACAGTCCCATGCATGGATAAGTATTACACCTGGGCAAGTCTGTCTATTTGAAAAGCAAAGTTGAAACATATATGCTTGCCCAGGCGCACTACTCGTATGCAGAAGCGTTTAAAATTTTAAGGTATACGACTCAATGAATATACCTTAGAGTGCTTTCAGAGCTAGAGTCGTCTTGCTTTGGTCTGAATCAGGGACTAATTTTGTTACAAATCTACATAATTGCCTAGAGTTGGTTCGTGTTCTCACGGCAGCATTTACAAGCAGACCAGATAAAATGCCTTGAGCGAAAAAGCTGCTCTTGATTGGTCAGAATTTCCATGTAGGAAAAATCCAAGAAGTAAACAAAACGTTGAAGAAGAGTACACTTGCCAGATAAATGTGACACTTTCTAATGTCACAATGGAGGGACAACTACGCAGGTTGATTTTAGCGCTGCTCATCGTGGACTATATTGCTGTCATTGTTCATTTTAGTCAAACCATACAGTTTGAAAACGAGGCGCGACTCCAACTAGAAAACAATGTTTTGATGCATCGGATGTGCTGAATGTGCATATTAAGGCAGTACAGGAGGAGGTGCACATTAATAATCCTCCAGGACTGTAACAGTGTTTAACCCAAACAATGTGTCATGTGACTGCAGTTGGTTCAGATCCAGGTCGGAACACGTTCTCACCACAAATAAACTGCACCAGATTTTGTTTGTAACGGGACCGAGACCACCTCTTCATGAAGGTCTCAGTCCGGTTGTTTTGGTGCACAGCCAAGTGTGATTGCTGTGTTCACACCTGCCCAAACGAACCACACTCAGGGTTGAGTTCGATTGGACCAAACCAACCAGGGCAGGTGTAAAAGCACCCTTGGATTATTCTGCACGAGTTTGCTGATATAGTTCGCTGTTCTGGTCCCCTATACTCCAATTCATTGAGAATTTTCTCTGTTTTTGGTTTCTTCATTCACTGTGGGGCTTGACAGTAGAACAATTTTCTCAACATAACACAGGGTGAGTAACTGATACACAAATGATCATTTTGTGGGTGAAGTATTTCTTTAAAAGATCATTCTTTAATGACTGAAATTGTCGCTCTTGTTTTCTTAATCAGAGCAAATCAGGTTTTGTCTGAGAAAAAAACAATGCAGGACTTTAATTTAAGTAAGAATCATATAAACTGAAATAAGATGATGTAAAGACAGTAAACAGAGAAATCCAGCTCACCCATGGGCGTTAAACAAAGACTGATACAATTACAAGGGGGCGTTATGACTCTGAGTTATATTGGTGCGGCCTCTGTTGTGGTCGTTTCTTAATCAATACCTTACACACACAGCCAGCACACACACACGGCTTGTGTAAGACACACAATGAAGCATGAAGGCATTACATAATGAAGCCTTCTGTGACCGGCCCTGGCCACTCGACACACGCCCCCTCCCCTCACCACCCATCCACTCAAACATGTAGTGTTTACAGATGTACACATCTGTGGTGAAAGGATGTTATCAGTATATTACAGGAGGTCAGGACACATTTCACTGGGAAGGCTGCCAGGTTCTCCCTCTCTACACTTATCTCACACTCTTATTCTCTCTTCTCTACATTGTTTCTTTTCTCTGTTGCTCTGGCTCCAGCCTGTACGTCTCTGCATTTCCACTCTCTCTCACTTTGCTTTACTGTCTCCCTTTCTCTGTTTTTGTCTGTCGGCAGGATCCAAAGATGTATGGGATACCGTAAATCCTCAATGCAGGCTGCAGAGACTCCTCCGTTAATCAAAGTCAGTGGTGCAGAGACACTGAATCATGCAGGGGCAAAGGCCTAGGAGCCGGTTAGTAAACCTGCACTATCAACCCTGCACCAGATCCCCCATCAGAATAAATACAGTGGCAGCCTATAGATCAGCGGGATCGTATGGTATGTGTAGTGTCATGAGTTCACTCGAGCTTGGCTTTTGACCTGCAGCCATATGGGAATGTCATGGAGTACAGAGAAGGGCCGGGGGGTGATAAGTCAATGCTGTGGTTTATTGTATTTTAATGGTATCACATCATGATGATGTGGTCATACTGTTTTAGGATACTTAAATCCTGGTGTCCAAATTAATGAATTAAAGCAAACTGTGATTAAAAGAAACTAAATATGTTATTCTAAGATTTGTTTGACACATCTGAGTTGTTTTATGTAACAGCTGAACAGTTGATTGCAGTTAAATTTGATCATTTTACATCTGTCATATTATGATACTGGAACATGACTTAAAATCCACAGCCATGCTAGCTGGTTAACATGCAAACATGGTCATAAAGACAACATTAAAAGAGCTGTATGGGGTATTCAGAGCATTAATACTGCAGCAGACAGCTATTTGCTATGATAAGATACAGCGGAGTAATGGGGTCCCTGAGCAGAGAGTGAAGTCACGCTACCTCCGTGTGTTGTATTTCGAGCTTCTCTGTTCTTTGTTGCATGCAAGTTAATGCATGTGAGTCATGTGTGTGTATACCACTGGCTAGCTAATCAATGCCACTCTGCACTGCACTCCTACAGCAGCTAAAGCTGATATCAAAACGGCATTGTCGAGGAAGTGTAGTACCCACCTTCCAGTTCTCCACAGTTAACACCATTAGTTCTGTCAACACTGTTGCTGTTGTTATCACTGTAAGTGCTGTTTAAAATGTGCACTATGCTTAACTAAGTTCTTAATCAAATAAATACATGGATAAATAACTAAATTTGTCAAGGTTAAAATGTAAAATGTACACAATTGCAAAGGCTGAAGCTACTAAGGCATCAGTTCCTTGTTTACTTACCTGTATTTTCTGTGGCGTAACTAAAATAGCTAACTATTGTCAGGTGTGCTGCTACGGCAGAGTTTGCTTTGGGACCGTGTCTAGCACAGTGTTGAGAAAGTCTTGCTAGGCTCAACATTTTGTCTTGTCAATGTCTGAGGCCTAAGTGGAGAGACGGTCGGAGAGACGGTCGGAAAGACGTTCTAAGGACTTTAAAGGCTAGTTTTCACGACGTGACAAGAGGGAGATGCTTTAGAGAAGTAGAAATGCCAGATAAACGCCTGTTTGAGAGAATCGACCTGTGTCTGTTTGCGTGAAAGAAGCAACAATCACTGTTTGCGCTGTAAGCACCGTTAGCTGCTAGCTGGGTCACCTCCATGATGAGAGCCATGTGCAGACAACCTCTGTATCATAGAGATCCTTTAATGTGGTGTTTAGCAGGTATAATGTATAATGTTAAACTTATTCAGCATCTTAGTTTAGTGTGTGAAAATGCATAGAAACATTTGATAAAAAGTACAAAGCACAAAGTACTGCTAAGGAAGTCAAGTCATGTCTGTGTTATGTCAATCCATCCAATAATTGTCAAGACCTTTCACTACAAAACAAGAAAGGACAACCTGCTGTTGGTGCTGGTTAAAGGAGAAAGGAGATAAAAGAGGCTCAGCTTTCAGGGAACATGAATGTCTGCAAAAAAAGAATTACAAAAATCCACCCAATAGTTGAGAAATTTCAGTCTGAACCAAAGAGGTGGTTCGACCGACGGATATTGCCATTCCTAGAGCCATGCTGCTGGGATTATGTTTTTATCCTATAACACATGCAGGATGATTCATGATGGACTCATGAACCCAGAGCTGAAAGGTTAACAATCTATCACCGCTATCTCTGCTGTGTGTGTCAAGTCACAGAGCAATCTAATGGGAATATATCATGCATGAGCTAAAGACAGCAAATACTTCTTACTGCTTCCTGCCACATTCCCTCCCTGTCTTCGTTCCTCCACCCCAGTCATCATGTCGTCCAACTACATGGAGACATCAGACTAATTAACAAAGGGATGAGAGCTGCCTGTGGTTGAGGGAACTCATCTAATTTCTCCTTGTAGTTTCCCACAAGTAAATTGAGAGGCAAGCTGGGAGACGAAGGCGGTAGGAGGCAGCGGAGGGTCAAAAAAAGAGTGGAAAGTTAGTGGAAAATCATAGAGGTATGAATTCAGTGATACCAATATATTACATCCAGTCAGTGTGAGTGTGTGTGTGTCTGTCAAGAGTTTTTTTTTCCCTCCACTGTCCAATATCTCAGCTCTTCAAGTTCCAAATTCCATCCAATCCACTTATATTGCTCATTAAATCATCTCACAAATAGACTCCACACTGTGAAGCATATGCGTCTGCGGCCTCAGTGTCCTTAACACACACACGCAAACACACACAGACACACAACAAAAACCCAGTGGCGGGGGTAATCTGCTGCTTTGATGTGCAGTTAAATCAGCCTGCATCTCATCAAAATCACAGCGTCAGTGACTGCCAGATACAGGCATCCATCTGAGGCACCTAGGAGGACGCGCACACAA
Source organism: Epinephelus lanceolatus (assembly GCF_041903045.1). Lineage (NCBI taxonomy): Eukaryota > Metazoa > Chordata > Actinopteri > Perciformes > Serranidae > Epinephelus > Epinephelus lanceolatus. The sequence goes on from NC_135739.1 coordinate 12,483,324, forward strand.
ACACACACATGCACGCACACACAAGCAAATCATCAAGTCACCAGGATGCAGACAGACAGATGGTGTGTTTGTATCATGTTCATGGGGGTGGGACGTATGTGTGAGTGCTAAATCTCATCCATCACTGAGGCCACCTGAGAGGGAGCCTCTGAGCCAGTGAGGACCCAGACAGACTGGACTGTGTCCACCTTCAGCGACTGGCTGACTGACAGCTAACGGCTAAACACTCTGGCTCATGTTGCATTATCCTAGTCTGAGTCACAGGATGTAGCAGATTGTGCATATAAGGCTGCCACTGCCACCTTTTTCAGCTGGATTCTGCACCTCTTCCACTATTTGCGTAATATGGTTTTCCAAATCCATGTTGCTATGTGAAACAACAACAACAACCTTTGAGCTAACAACCAACATGCTGAAAATGGCAAGTTTTGCCAAAGATTTGGATCATTCTGTGGGGCAGGCCAGCTTGGTTAACACATTCTCACTCCGACCTCATCACATCTGGGTGCATTGGTTATTGACGCTATGGGACGTAGTGTCGATTTCAGCCTGTTATATGCACTGTATGTTTTAAAAATACACTTCCATTGTCACAAGAAATACACAGTTTGCCTACAGTCACTTTCAAAATAAACTCACTGTGTTGGTACAACACCGCAAGACATTTTTTTTCCTTTAACAATAAATACACATGGTTACGTTTAGCAACACACATATGGTTGGGTTTAGGACAAAACAATAGGGTTTGGCTTTACAATCATACGGGAAGCGAAGACCAGCCTCTTGGGTGAAAGTCGATGGTTGTTGAACCCATCCTCCACCCCTCCCACCCGCCCAACTCAGACTTTCACCCCTTTAACTTACGTTGTTATCTCGCCGTGTTTCCCCCTGATACCACTAGAGGCCATGACATAACAACAGCGAATGGCCACTTATGCCGACATGAAAGGACGACGTTTTTCGTCAATGTCTGACTCCGGAAGTCACTGCTCAAGCGCTGGTATTCGACAACTTTGGAGTGAAACTGGGTTGGCTTGTTTTTTTTTTCAGTAAATGGTTGTAAAGATATACAAGGAATATGTTTAGAACATTGCAAGAGCCAAATACACACAGCTATTAAATCATTTGTGGTTTTAATGAATCCAGTGAGCTCCTTGAGCACTTACACATGCCTCTCCTCTAGGGCACACTGATCAAATTATGATTGTCTTTTTTTTTAAATCAGTAAAGGTATCACATAGTCGACATCTACTCATGTTCTTTTTTTTTTTTTTTTGTTTTTTTTTTTTTTTTTTTTTTTTGCAGAGTATCAGCCATTTACAAGCCTGGGCTCGCCTACCAATGCTATTTTGCAAGAGCACCATTACTACATCCTTGGCTTAATACCGCCCAAGATGATTGTGATTGGTTTAAAGAAATCCTTAGTTTAGAATTATGGGTTCAGCCAGATCTTTCTCCAGCCAGGCATGGTGTTATATTAAGTGTGGAGACAGGTCTGGCTATGCAGGATAAGCTTGAACTAAATAAAGACAGAAAAGCTAAAACAATGAACTGCAAAAGGCTTAAAACAAGAGTCTACAGCCAGGCTAGTGGCTCTGTGAGGCTGTACTTACTGTGAACACAGTGGTGCTTTAAGATAAAGGCTAATGTCAGCATGCTAACATGCTCACAATGGAAATGTTAACATGCTGATAGTTAGCTAAATGCTAAATGGTTAAAGAAGTTTAAAATAAAATGATAAAGAGAAAAAAACCCCAGAAAAGTCTTTGGCAATAAAAGGTTTCTCTACCTTTTCATTTAAAATATAAACTGTTTTTTACATTTTTTAAAACTCTAACATAAATGTACATATCTTTATAAAACATGTCTATCAGTATTTCTTTACTTTTTTCATGTTCAGTTTATCTGAACACAAATAGCTGGTTTCCAGTAATAATTGAGAAGTTTACCATGTTAACTTGCTAATTAGCACTAAACACGAAGCACACCTGAGGCTGACAGGAATTCATTTGGGTATTTGGTCATAAATGACAGAACATTTTATCTGATGGCGCGAAATTAAAGGTATGAGATCATCAAAGTTATTACAATTCATCCTGCAGGGGAATTTATGTGTGTACCAGATTTCATGACAATAAATCCAATAGTTGTAGAGACATTTCAATCATCACAACAAATATAAACCTTATGGTGGCACTATAGGAAAAGTCAGGGTATCATCAAAGTCAGAGGGATTCATTCTCTGGGGACAGTGAGTGTCTGCACAAATCCACCCAGTAGTTCTCAAGATATTCAAGTTTGGAACTAAGCCATGGCCCAGCCAGCCGACAATGCAATCTGCTGTAAAAAGCACATCCTAATTCCACAGCTCCGCTTTTAAAGAATCTATAATCTCAACTACACAATTCATATTGACTTGATCCTATTATAAATAGAATAAATGAGTGAATCATGGGTAGTGAGATGTGACTGAAGGATTTCAGGGCTGGAAAGGTAGAGTGAAGGTAATCTCAGTCTATAAATGGAGCGAAGGAGGAGAGCACTGATTTAACAGGTAGAGAGACTGACAAAGAGTGGGAAGAGTGATGGTGCGATGTGTGATTAGACGTTGACAATGCATCAGCTCTCACAAAAAATACCAGATTGTAGATATCGGGGAATGGCATGGAAAGAAACTGGAATTTGGAGAGAGAAATATGCTAGAAAAAAGAGGTTTTAAAACTGATGAGAGACAGAGACAAGATGAGGAGCGTCAAAGTACAATGAATAAATTGAGCAGAAATTGGAATTGAAGCGCACTGCGGCCGGAGAAAAGAAAACCTGATTTTGACAGGGGGGGAGACGGAGAGTGTGAGAAAAGAAACAGCGTGGAGGAGAAAGACACTGCGCTGTGATAACCGTGCGGCAAAGAGAATCGAAGTGTGAGAATGAAAGAGGAAGAAATCAAACGCTCAAAGCACCGAGAAAAGAAACGCCGGCGGGAGAGAGGGAGGGGGTGAATAGAATGCAAGCATGCTGATAGTGGCAGTAGCTTCAGTGTGCTCTGTGCTTTATAAATATTCACACTTAAACTGGCTAATGTGTCATGAAAGTCTGCAGATGTTTCCAGTATCCTGTTAAGGGCAGCAACATAGAGAGACTGCTGCTAAAGTGTAAATAAAGAAGGTAAGGAAGGTGTGAGATGCTGCCGGAGTGCAGCCATGGGAGATGTAGAGAAGAGGACTGACTGCGGGGAGAGTTAACACACCTCGGTGAGAAAGAAGATAACAGGAGATATTGAGGAAAAGGAAAGAGTGATAGAGAGCAAGAGAGGCTGTCAGGGGCTTGATGGTGCCGCCCGGCTATTTCCAGCTTTATTACTAAGCGCTGTGGTCCGGTCACAATCGGAGCACGATTCCCTGGTCTGAGATGGAGACAGACTGGGATCCCCTAGGTATATCGATTCTCTGGCTTGCTCATTTGGGAGAATCAGAATTGATGAGACCTGCCCAGGGCCAAGGTTTATTTACTTATTCATCTGGTTCCTGCTCTGGCCCTGGCCCTATCTGTCTGAGAATATGGGGCTACCTGCTGGGGCCCAGCAGCTCGCAATGTCCAGGCATGACAACTAATTTGAAGGCATGTATGTGTGTGTGTGTGTGTGTGTGTGTTTGTGTATGAGAGACAGTGTTAGAGAAAGAGGCAGAGATACTGAGCATGCAGCAGACCACCTACACTGTGCACATGCACCATAAATCAAGATGAGACAGCCTACAGAAACTGACATTTCACAGAGGAGCGTAGTTTCATTTGAGGTGTACTTGATTGCTAGTTTAAGGCTGTTTTTGCAATGTGATTATGAGTCAGTCAGACCAGAGGGGTCAATTTAAAACAAGCTATGTGCTCCACTCCCAGCTGAGCGTTTACAGTCTTTAAATTGCACCCTGTCATCATTTTGGTTCTTAATAGACAACTGAGATTCCCAGAGGCTTCTTCTCACTTTAACACTTTCTCTATCTCAGTACACTTTATGCAGGCTACTGGAAGTGATCAAGCCCCTCTTTGAAGCCAATTTTACACAGTTGCCTAACGTGTAATTACAACTTTTGTCCGTCATGTGATGCCATGGGGCGCAAAAGACTTTTTCCATAAACTTACATTGTGAAAGAGACAACTGTAAGTTAGTGGATACATTTTTTTGAGCATCACAACTCCAGTTAATTAAATCGTTTTTATCCCCTTTGTTGTGCTCCCTCACTCTGTGACCTCCAGCATGCACTGGGGCGGTTTGTAGCAGAGTGTAAAGCAGTCAGGAACAGAGTAAGCACCTCCAAGTCTGCGACCATGGGTTTCTCTGCCGGAAAATGGTGGATTGTCCCTTGTGTGTTGGGAGAGTTACTGCCCCAAGCAAAAGAGTTCAAGTATCTCAGGGTCTTGTTCACAAGTGAACGTAAAAAGGAGCAAGATGGACAGGGAGTTTGGTGGTGTGTCAGCAGTGATGCAAGCGTTGCACTGGACCATTGTGGTGAAGAGGGAGTTGAGCCAGAGGGCAAAGCTCTTGATTTACTGGTCCATCTAAGTTCTGCCCCCCACCTATGGCCATGAGCTTTGGGTGGTGACCGAAGGAATGAGTTCACGGATACTACTCTTTTGTAGGGTGGTTTGGCCATCTGATCAGGATGCCTCTTGGGCGCATCCTGTTAGAGGTGTTCCACAAATGTCCAACTGGTAGAAGGCCCTGGGGCAGACCAAGAACACACTGGAGGGATTTTATATGTCATGTGGCCTGGGAACGCCTCAGGATCCCCCAGGAAGATCTGGATAGTGTTCAGGATGTCAGGGATGTCTTGAGTACTTTGCTCAGCCTGCTGGCCCCATGACACAGCCCAGAATAAATGGATGAAAATGGATGGATTGATGGATGGACAAACCAGAAGTCAGCAGCCTGACTACCCTAAGTCTTCACTGTGCCCCTATGCGGAGAATCCGTGTAAGTTCATACCACGGAAATCAAGCTTTTTTGGTTTTATGCGCCACAGAGTGATCAAATAAGAATGTAGCAGTAACAGAGTACTACCTATTCTTTGAATTTATAAATTATTCTCTGTTAATATCAGCAGAGTGAGGCCCATGGAAACAGCTGTTGCAGAGTGTCATATGCAGTTCATGCGTCCCCTACGTCACCTAATGTTACCCTTACATGGGACAAACAGGCATGAAAGGAATATATTTATTCCAGCCGGAGCGAAATGATCGGATTAAGTGTTTACACGGTTATTAGGCGCTAATATTTTCCTATTGAATGGATGATCAAGGGTTTACACCTCCCTCCCCCCTCAACCTGATGTAAAATTCTCTCCAACTGGGCCAGATTGAGCCATTCCCTTCAGATTGGGGTGGTTACCTGACGCAGTTATTCTGGTTGGCCTTTTATTTGGATTACTAGTGATCCAAAGTGTACAAAAACCTAAGTGTAGTAACAACAATTCACCATTTTACAGGGGATTATATGCCAGACTATTACTCAGCTGGGAACAGTAAGAAAGTTGTAGATTTTACACTTTGGGTTTTGTATGGATTAAACAAACAAGATACAACGTGTTAATTAGTGAGCTTTACAGGAACTGGTAGGTGGGTTTTAAGCCAGGCTATGGCTGTTTCTCCCTATTTCAGTCTTCATGCTATACCGTCTTAATGTACAGACATCAAAGTGGTATCAGTCTTCTCCTTTAACTCTCTGCCAGGAAGCAAATAAGTGCATTTCCCAAAATGTCAAACCATTGCTTCAAGCCTCCGCCTTTATCTGGTAACTAGAAAGGCAAATAAACCGTAGCCCCCATTCAGAGTAAACAACTGTTTCTAAGCATCTTGTGTAAAAGGTTTTCTTTCAATGAAATTCCTCATATCTCCCAGCCAGACAGTATGTTTCCCCGCGACTTGCTATCTTTCTCTCAGCCCTCCCAATCCTCCCCTCCCCTCGTCACCGCCCCAATCTTGTAAGCTACACAGACTGCCTGATAATTGGATTTGAACAGACAGTTCAAACGGTGGCATGACATAATTAGCGACAAACCTCGGAATCAATCTCAGGCATGGCGATCATGTCTCTGGTCTGGCAGGACTCAGTGGGGGAAAAAAAATGCATGATATCGGTTTTACGCAGGTTGAAGCTTTCCGTGACACCTGAAGCACGTGCGGATGTGACAGAGGCGTGACGTGACGAATCGCTAAGCATCCCTCAGATCAGTGAGTTGATGCATGCGTGTTCATGAATGTGCGTGGAAGTTTGTGTGCATCCATGTGCATTCAATTTATATTTGTTGTCTGATCGAGACAAATATGTGTGTGTGTGTGTAGGCAGTGATGGATGTGCCTTTGGAGTGTGAACCAGATGTAGCAGAGCATCGATACACCCCCCTTCCCCCATCCCTTGAGACAGGAACAAAGAGGCCAGACTACATCAGGCAGGCCTTTGATCAGCTCAGCTCTATCGTGTTCCTATCAGTAATTGACAGCCCTCGGATCGCGGATGCTTCCACTGCAACATGCACACATGAAAAGTCTCCACATGCTCTGGTTATTCATATGGCCTTTGTACTGCATGTAAACAACAGGCAGTTGCTCGCAATGTGTGGCTCACATTTGGGCAGGCTGTGCAGCGCTACACACTCCTCTCTCCGCACAATCTCTCATGTGGCCCTATCACCTGAGTTAATGTAATGAAACAGATTAGTACCTGCGGCCTAACACTTGACCAGGGAAAATTAGAGTCAGCCATAAAGTGCTTATTCATCTCTGCTGAATCCACCTTCAGAAGTAAAGTCAGGGAAAAACTGAAGGGGCCCCAGCCTGAATGTAAAGTAATAAAGTGATTAAGTTTCTACCGCTGCTTTATTGGAAGCAAATCAACCTGCTTTACAGTGGAGAACGGTGTTGGCAGCCTGTAAATTTGATCACGTTTATTATATTATTATTACTCCTGCTCAAGAGAAGAAGAAGCGGAGAAGGGCTTTATAGTTTCTTCTCTGTGAGCTGACTAAATGAGAATGATTCCACCAGCGCAGAGCTAAACCAATTCACTCAGAAACGTGTTTCTTCTTGATGAGTCAACAGTGTCGGTGTGTTTTCCCAATAACACTTCACACCATATGAACACACACACACACAGGTCCCAGAGAGATGTGCACAGCTGCTGAGATCCTAATTTCTAACAACCTAAACCCAACAAATAAAAAAGAAACCTAACTGTGTTAATTGTGCATTACAGTCACTCGTTGTTAATTCAGCTTTATGACAAGCCGCCGTTTACACTGAAATGTAACTTGTTCTTCTAATCTTGTTTGATAAAAGCTTAATGGTCCTTATTGTTGTTCCACAGCATTGGTGCTGGAGTGCGGCGCTATTAGCCCGTCATATATCAAGCCCTCAGTGTCATGTGTAATGGCTAAGTGTTTTGAACCAACTCGCTTGTGGCAGCATGAATCTTCCTGAAGGCTGGTGATTATTAATGACAGTGGCAGCGCAGAGCAGCCACCTTCAATCACACTGCAGGTAAATCCTGCAACAAAGACGGTGGCAAGGAAGAGCCTTTTAATTCCTTTTCGCCGGGAATTAATCAGCCGCGTTTCTAATTTCTCACCCGACCGATGTTAATGCCTTTCCTGTGTGATACTCTAAATAAGAGATTAGACACCACATGCGCACGCACGCACAAACACACGCACGCCATTGAACTGATGACAAACGAGGAAGCATTTGAATATCAGAGAGAAAGGAGTGTTGTGCGTGCCAATGTAACCTCCTCCAGCCTGTACAGTAATTACTCAGTGCTGGAACACAAGAGGGAAACACAGCCGGGGTTTATGAAGCATCAGAGGAGGCAGGCTTGAAGACAATGAGCACAGGTGAAGGAGCTCGAGGAGTGTTATGAAGGAAGGGAAGGCAGAGTAGGAAACAGAAGGAGTGGAGTAGAAGAGAAGTTAAGAAAAGTTGGGGATGATTTAGGAGAGGCAGCGCATAAAGTTAACACCATCTTTCTCCTCTTTATCGGGCCAACCTGATGCGACAGAGATGCAGGGCAGTTTCCTCGGACCATCTGTTACATGCAAACCCAATTGGATACAACAGCCATAGACGGAGAGCCCTGGAGAAGCCAATTTCTCTGGATGACGCCCTAGTTATTGGGCTGTTTAAATTAGCCATTCCTCTCCTTCCTTCTCTATCTGGATTACTTCTCCTAAATATCTTCAGAAGCATTACGCCCAAAGCACACCAAGCAGTGGCGAGGTGCGGCCTATGTTGAGCTGGCGTGCATTGTCTATGGAAAGATGTGGTGGCCGCTCCGAGCTGCAGCCATGCAGCCAAACCAGAGGTTGGGGACAGTTATACTTTTAGCAGTGAAATGTGGTGGTAAACTCAAATGCCTTTATTCCTCTTTACCTTTATTTCTCCCATTTTTTCTCTTCATTCCTACCCTCCAGTGTAAATTTACTGTTCACCCATCACTCAACATCTTTCAATATCTAAACAACAAAACAGTTTTTATGTAATTTCCTTCCAGAATGACCCATATGGTAATTTCTGATCCGAAGTCAGACACTTTGTATGCCTGCTTATCCACAACAACCTCCTCACAAAGTTCTGCGGTAGTCCGACAGAACACAACCATCAATTACATGATCGTAAATGCTGTTGTTCTTTTTTCTGCTGAGAGCAGGCGTTGTTCATTAAAGGTTTACTATGCACGATTTTCCTAAAAACAAAAACAAACAACGTACGGACAGGGTACAAAAGGAATCTCTCTCAATTATCACTTATGATCACAGACTGTATAAAATAATGGATGTAGCTACCATGACTTCACCCATTGGTTTGTAGCCTCGAGTTCGGCATTTCAGCAATCACCATCTTGTTTTTTTCGGAGCCATTAGTGACCACATTTGGAAGAGAGGGGGGAGCTGTGGAAGAGCGAGGCGTGGATCTGACTCACAGACAGTAGCGACAACTTGCAGACGGCCTGTCATTCAAGTGGCCCCGACTTAAATATGCATACTTTTCAGCCTTAATAAAATGTACGTGAGTTAAATAAAATTTCCCTCCTGGTACATTGTCGCGAAGGGGAAAATTAGCTATAGAGACCAAAACTGTTTTTCGTACCAGGCTGTAAACATGTTCATTTCTGTCGTAAAGTTGGGTATTTCAACACAGGGGTCTATAAGGACTGACTCCCTTCTGGAGCCAGCCTCAAGTGGCCATCTAAAGAACTGCAGTTTTTTTTTTTTGTTTTTTTTTGTTTGTTTTTTTTAACAATGGGTGCCAACAATTAGCAGCGTATCAGGCTGATGTGAAAGGACAATTTTTTTTCATCTGACGCCAGAAGTCAATGACCAAGTGCTGGATTTAGACTTCAGGGTGAGACTGGGTTTGTTCCAGACGTTCCTTGGCACACATACGAGGTTGAGACTTTATAAAAAGGTAGCAACCAGGTGCCGGACCTTTAGTAGCACACATCCAAGTGGAAGCTGCAAGAATCGCGGACACAGAGCCAAAAAAAATTCAAATTTAGCGAGGCAAAATGCAAAGCAAACAAAACTTGGGTCGGCTTTCACTTTTATTTTTGCTGACGATCCTGCTAACAAACAACAGCCTTTAATGGATGCCAGCTGTTTAAGAAAGGCTTCTCCCCAGACTCCAGCTGTTTACTATGCAGTTCTTAAAAATTAGAGCTGCACACAATTTATGACACACTGTATTTTATGACTAGAAAGTAAATCATTTATAAACTAAATTTGTATTCAGTTCCATTAATGGCACTAGGGGTGACCCCGAATAGTCGATGATTCGATTCGGAGAAGTCTGATTCGACCGCCAGTCTCACCGTCAAATAGTCGCAAAATGTGGTTATGAAACAAGACCGTACCATTCTGACTATATGGGGGTGCTCACTGCTGCTGAACATCTTGATTTGACATAGAATGTATTTGTTTTTTAGTAACTCATGATATATAGCCTACTTTGATACAAACATCAGCCTAATTTCTATTAATAAAAAATTGAAAATGACGCGTGCGTTTAATCAGTAGGCATAATCATTACTACGCATGAATAAATCACCCAGTTGCTCGATCCAAATAAGCTGACGTGAGTGAGTGCGCTGCAGGACCATCAGAGCAGCATCGAGGCCTACGGTGATTTAAAGTTAAAGTTAAAGTCCCACTGATTGTCACACACCTGTGTGTGAAATTTGTTCTCCGCATTTGACCCATCCCCTGAGGGAGCGGTGAGCAGCAGCGGTGCTGTGCTTGGGAATCATGTGGTGATGATTTATGGTGGTGGAGCGCATAAACAAACACTTTGGAGGAGGTATGTGCTCTTAAATCAAACTTTTTAAAGGATTATTCGTTTACCTGAAGTGTCTTGAAACGAATTTCACTACTGATTGTTTTCTTGATAGACTCTGATTTTTTATTTGGCTATTTTTTTCCGACGTGGCCAAACAATTGAGAGCGGTGACGCACAGTCTGTGTGGATGAACTTGTATGAACCTGAGTTGATTAATGAAGTAACTTGAAGTCAGAAAGAAGGAAAACTGTTTCTAAACCTTTTGATGATGTTTTTGGATGTTTATTTGTGAATGAAATAGCAAGTTCTGACGAGTCAGAACTGAGGCTGCAGCGTGTCTGTGCTCATAGAGCATCGTACCTTGATGAAGTGAAAGGAATAAAGATAAAGATAAAATGATAACCCTTTTACTTTTATTATTATTATCTTATTATGCCAACTGAAGAATTAAATTTGTTTATTTGGGTGTTTTAGCTCTTTTCTCTGGAGCAGAAACTGACGCAAATGAGCTCATTAATCAATGAGGGGGAAAACAACATGATTCGACGATTAGTCGGCTGAAGGAAAAATCTGTCAAATCAGATTCAACTACGAAAATTCTTAGTCGGGGACACCCCTAAATGGCACTATTGTGAAAATCATTGTGCACATTTATTTAGGGCTGCCCCTAACTAAGAATTTTCCTAGTCGACCAATGGTCATCACTTTGGGCCATTAGTCGACTAGTCGCCCGCATGATTCTGATATTAATTTAATTATTAAATGATATATTTTAGGCGGGGCAACACAATGGTTTGAGTTGAAGGTGTGAGAAAGAATAGTATCAGTAACATTGTTAACACTGTGCCACATTACAGAGAAATACAAAACCGTACTAATGAACCTTCATTAATATAGGCCTATATTTTATCTACAAGTGCACGTCACACACTGAGCGAGCCGCCTGTTAATGACGCTGTGGGCTAATGGGCATGTAGCTACTTCCATGTTCCAGATGATACGTCCTGTTTGTAGTCGACCAATGAAGATGAGTTTACATATCACCTTGGGTTCGTCCTTCACCTTCTCAAAATGATCCCACACTTTAGATTTCCTGCCCGACATGTTATTAACTAGCCTGTGGAATAACCGCAGGTACCAGCCCTGGAAATTAACCTGACTCCTGTCTGACTGCTGAGTTTCACATTTGTTCGTTTGTTTTCCTGCGACTAAGCAACCAATGAAATCTTGCCAGCTTAAGACCTTTCGTTAGGTCGTTAGGGGGCAGCCCTACATTTATTACTTTCACATTACCTTTCGGTATGACGCTTTGCCTAATTTGTATCATATGCAGTTCTACTAGTTTCTGCTGTTCTATGTCTTTATCATAACTATATTTTTCATCCGCATCTCTCTCTCTGTCTTTTTCTGTCATGTCTCTCTCTCTCTCTCTCTCTTTCTCTCTCTCTCCATCCAATTTCCAGCCTGGTTCCTCCTTCTCTGTGGGAGCACTGATGAGTGTCTTGGCAGAAGTAGAACCAATGAAGGTCTCACTCCAGGGGCCTGTCAGAATTTTCTTCAAGGGCCACACACACACACACACACACACACACACACACCGTCATACCTCCCACACCTTCATACTACACTGATAACGAACAGGCTGTGTGATGAATTAAAATTGCCTCCTTACAGTACCATTACTTATTTCATGAGCACAATTAAATTTGACTCATTGTTAGTTTTTGTTCTGTTTAGAACAACCTGGTCGATACTTCCTGCCCTCCCTCCACTCTCCCTCTCCTTGCGACTCTCAGAGACCCCGCAGGTGTCAGCACTCGCTTCCAACTCAACACCTAATGACTAAATTGGAGCAATTAATTACCCTGATCAGTGATGTTAACCTCCACCTCTCCCACCTGGACTCATGGCGGTGCAAACAAACCCTCCGATTCATACTGTAGTCTCTTACCCTGGCTGCTATTTTTCCTTGATACTGCAGCAGTCTCTGAAGCACTGCTTATTCAAAATTAATGAAAATTACCTTGAATCGCAGAAATGGAAAGAGAGTATAGTGTGTATAAAGAGTTCAGGTATGGGTCTGGCATTGAGATAGAGATGAAACAATAAAGTATGATTGCATGATTGCACAAAACTGGATCAACCTTGAATTTTATAGGCTACAATAACTTCTCCTTTCCTCTCCTCTGCTCTCCTCTCCCCTGACCTCTCTGCTGGCTCATTTCCCTTCATCTCTCGTGCACCTGCAGCAGTTTGTCAGGCTGCTTTGGCTAATTACACATCTCATCACAACCACACACAGCCAGAGGCTCTCAGCAGTCCTCGTGCATTACCACTGTAGTGGGACTTTGCAGGCATGATCTGCGATTCTGACGGAGGAGTCATGCATCAAATAAGAGGTCCCGATACAACAACTGAGGCAAATTACACACATGGTCTGTAATTACCTCCAGGAAAGAAAAAAAAACTGCTTGTCATGGTTCATAAGAAATGATGGGTTAAATATCGGGGTGATATTTTTGAATGTGTGATTATCTGGGAAGCCTGCTCTCTTACTGGGCTCATACCTGGTAACCTGCCTTCGTCCATCAAGCCCTGATGGATGCTGTCCTGTCAGTGCAGCCAACTGTTCAAGCAATGGCTGCCTCTTATCCCTTCACTCCCCGCCTCTCCCCAGATGCAGTGCTGGCAGCCCAGGGACACATTTTAATGTTCAATTGATATCTGAAAAATGGTTACGGAGCTTTTAAGTCATTCAGGTAACAGAATATCTACTTTGGATGACTGGTCAAATATCTTTAAGGACCAAATAGCAAGTTCAGCTGCTTTTGAATTTGCATTTTCCAAAATTTCTAAAAATGTTTTCTCTCCTCTCTCTGCTCTCTTACTGACTCACCGTTTGGGGAATGACGGCAGGTGAATTGGCTGGAGGGAAAAAAAAGGAACTCAAAGGGAGAGGCAAAGCCCAAAGGAGTGAAGGATGTATTGAACGGAAATAAAAAAAGAAATCACAGAAAAAGGGGACATATTTTCCAGCCTGTGGTGTGGGTAATGCGTTCCTGATGGCAGTTCAATCTCAGTGCCGTCTGCAGACTCTTCACGCACGATAACTTGAAGAGAAAGTGGCACGATTGGCTCACAACATATCATAACGGCGTAACAGTTGACAGAAAGAGAGAGGGAGCAGTTTGACTGGCTGTCAAAGTCCGACCCAGTCGCCAGAAAAAAATGCTGGCATTGTGCATTTCTGCAAACCACAGATACAGTACAGGCCAAAAGTTTGGACACACCTTCTCATTCAATGCGTTTTCTTTATTTTCATGACTATTTACATTGTAGATTTTCACTGAAGGCATCAAAACTATGAATGAACACGTGGAGTTATGTACTTAACAAAAAAAGGTGAAATAACTGAAAACATGTTTTATATTCTAGTTTCTTCAAAATAGCCACCCTTTGCTCTGATTACTGCTTTGCACACTCTTGGCATTCTCTCCATGAGCTTCAAGAGGTAGTCACCTGAAATGGTTTCCACTTCACAGGTGTGCCTTATCAGGGTTAATTAGTGGAATTTCTTGCTTTATCAATGGGGTTGGGACCATCAGTTGTGTTGTGCAGAAGTCAGGTTAATACACAGCCGACAGCCCTATTGGACAACTGTTAAAATTCATATTATGGCAAGAACCAATCAGCTAACTAAAGAAAAACAAGTGGCCATCATTACTTTAAGAAATGAAGGTCAGTCAGTCCGGAAAATTGCAAAAACTTTAAATGTGTCCCCAAGTGGAGTCGCAAAAACATCAAGCGCTACAACGAAACTGGCACACATGAGGACCAACCCAGGAAAGGAAGACCAAGAGTCACCTCTGCTTCTGAGGATAAGTTCATCCGAGTCACCAGCCTCAGAAATCGCAAGTTAACAGCAGCTCAGATCAGAGACCAGATGAATGCCACACAGAGTTCTAGCAGCAGACCCATCTCTAGAACAACTGTTAAGAGGAGACTGCGCGAATCAGGCCTTCATGGTCAAATAGCTGCTAGGAAACCACTGCTAGGGAGAGGCAACAAGCAGAAGAGATTTGTTTGGGCCAAGAAACACAAGGAATGGACATTAGACCAGTGGAAATCTGTGCTTTGGTCTGATGAGTCCAAATTTGAGATCTTTGGTTCCAACCGCCATGTCTTTGTGAGACGCAGAAAAGGTGAACGGATGGATTCCACATGCCTGGTTCCCACTGTGAAGCATGGAGGAGGAGGTGTGATGGTGTGGGGGTGTTTTGCTGGTGACACTGTTGGGGATTTATTCAAAATTGAAGGCACACTGAACCAGCATGGCTACCACAGCATCCTGCAGCGACATGCTATCCCATCCGGTTTGCGTTTAGTTGGACGATCATTTATTTTTCAACAGGACAATGACCCCAAACACACCTCCAGGCTGTGTAAGGGCTATTTGACCAAGAAGGAGAGTGACGGAGTGCTGCGGCAGATGACCTGGCCTCCACAGTCACCGGACCTGAACCCTGTTGAGATGGTTTGGGGTGAGCTGGACCGCAGAGTGAATGCAAAGGGGCCAACAAGTGCTAAACACCTCTGGGAACTCCTTCAAGACTGTTGGAAAACCATTTCAGGTGACTACCTCTTGAAGCTCATGGAGAGAATGCCAAGAGTGTGCAAAGCAGTAATCAGAGCAAAGGGTGGCTATTTTGAAGAAACTAGAATATAAAACATGTTTTCAGTTATTTCACCTTTTTTTGTTAAGTACATAACTCCACATGTGTTCATTCATAGTTTTGATGCCTTCAGTGAGAATCTACAATAGTCATGAAAATAAAGAAAACGCATTGAATGAGAAGGTGTGTCCAAACTTTTGGCCTGTACTGTACGTTACATTTGAATGTTATTATGTGGTGGATGCGTTGAAACTTTTTGCGCAAACACCACTTGCTTATCATTAGGAAAAGATCATATTTTGTCTTAAAATATCTGGTTTTGGGGGGCACAGTCCTGGCAGAAAGAGCAGTAATGTCTCACTGAAAAACAACCGCTTTTTGTGGTGCTATCCCTGCTGGAGAAAAAGATTGGCCACTACAAAACACCTTCAAGTGCAGCATAAAAAGCCACTGGAAAACACTGACAGGTCACTACAAAACACCCATGTCCGGAGCCTGAAAAGCTTCTGGAAACACAGGAAAGTCTTTTTACAACACAACCGCTTTTGTTGTTTGTTGATCTCGAACAATGGTCTGCATCTTGGCAGGTGTCTTGCCTCAGTGTCATGCCACCCACCATCCTCTCCGCCTCTTAATGACAAAGTCTTTTTATATATTACATCACTTTAGAAACGTATGCTACATAGGAAACTTACAAATATAGGGTATTTATGGATTGCTGAAAATTACAATCTGAACATTTTCTTCTGAGAAATGGGCTGCTAAGTGTCACAATCTTTAGACACACAAGTGGACATAGAGAGAAGGAAGTCACCAGGACTGTGCAATATATTTAACAATTAATTCAACATTTTAGGAAAGACATGTATTTGCTTTGTGGCTGAGAGTTCAATGAAAAGTTTTATAGCACTTCCAAGTCTGTCCATTACAGTAAATACTCTCTATTCTCTATTTATTTAGCTCAGTGACAGAGAGAAGCCTTTATTTGGATTTTGTATCAGAGACGGGCTTCTATTCCTAATTTCACCTGCTTCCCAATTAATTCAAAGTTAAAACTTCCTCCATGTTCCCTGTTGTCTTGATAAATTCTGTATTATGCACATTTCCACAACAATAATCCCATCAGTAAAATAACAGAAGACAGAAATGCAGTTTTCATTCACAAATGAATTGTAGTCCTTTCACATTTTCAGGCAATGACTTTAACATGTATACATATTTTTCACATTAAAAGTTTTAAGCCTCCTCATTATTGGTAGGCTTTTAATCTGAAAAATCACAGAAAGTTAGTTGTATTGACAGGAGTTTAATATCGGATGAGAGAATAGAAAACTTAATAAATCGGTAAAGGAAACCACCATACTGTAAACGCTGTGACCTATGGACAGAGCAAGGCTATCTGTTTCTCTCTGTTGCCAGACTTTAAAGGGACAGTTCACCCCAAAAATCAGAAATACATATTTTTCCTCTTACCTGTAATGCTATTCATCAGTTGACTGTTTTGATACGAGTTGCTGGGTGTTGGTGATATAAGCCATAGAGATGTCTGCCTTCTCTCCAATATAATGGAACTAGATGGCACTCGGCTTGTGGTGCTCAAAGTGCCAAAAAATAAATTTGAAAAACTCAACATCGATGTGTCTTTCCAAAAATCATGACCCGGTTACATAAAATAATCCACGGACCTTGTTGTGAGCAGTTTCATGTATAAACTATTTTCTTTCTCCCAAACTACACCCAACAACCATATCACTGCGCAAAAGGACATGTGTTACAGCTCAGCCGAGGAGGATACCATCAAGGTTTACATCTAACACCATCAGGAGTATAAATTCTAATCCATGAGTAGATGCACTCTTCCCTCTGCATGGTGATATGGCTGGCAGGTGTAGTTTGGTGGAAAGAAAATAGTCTGTGGATTATCTCGAGTAACCAGGTCATGATACCTCCAACACTAGACAACTTACACAGATTAATAGCCCTACGGGTAAGAGGGAAAATATATATTTCTGATTTTGGAGTGGACTGTCCCTTTAAATTAAGCTGAGCCAACCAGCTGCTGTCTATAGCTTCACATTTAGTGTACAGGCATGAGAGCCATATCT
Organism: Epinephelus lanceolatus; assembly: GCF_041903045.1. Lineage (NCBI taxonomy): Eukaryota > Metazoa > Chordata > Actinopteri > Perciformes > Serranidae > Epinephelus > Epinephelus lanceolatus. The sequence continues at coordinate 12,500,422 of NC_135739.1, forward strand.
GTCTTCTCATCTAACTCTAACAGCAGAAAAATGTATTCCCCAAAAAGTTTAAATATTCCTTTAGGCATTTCACATAAAGCACACGATGTAAATATCAGCCGTAGAGTGTTGCCCTGGACTCAGGAGTCTTTGTGGTGTTACTTAACTTTATTCCTCCCTAACTCCCTGACCCCAACCTGCCTAGCAACATCCTTTTATCTTTCAAATTGTGTCTTTATAAAAATAAAAAGATGGTCCAGATATGGACCGGACATTTTCTACCCAAGAATATGTTTCTCCTCATCCATTGTGACAGCTCAAGACCACAGAAGAATACCTGCTATCACCTGACAAGAGAAGAAGAGAAGGTACAGTAGTTGCGTGTGCCATGGGGCTAGAAAAATACTACTTCTTCTCTTAGGCGTGCACGGTGGAAAAAGGGTGTGAGCGGGGGTGCAAAGTGTTTTGTTGCAGTGTGTCCGCACAAAATATTACAGTTGGCTCTCTTGACGTACTTGGTACAGCATCAGTGGATTTGAGACTTGGGAAAAGGAAGGGAGAGGGGACAGATGGGACTGGGGGTTATGGATATTTTCCTGGTGCTATTGTTACACAACCCTCTTTTTTTGTGTAATATTTGTAAGAAAGAAAGGCTTTTGTTTGTAATGTCTTGTTAATGTTATGTTACAGACTCCCCGGCGGCGTGAAAGAGACTCAAACAAAGAAACAAGAAGCACTGAGACAAAAGCTTAAAAGCATAAGGTTCCCATGTTAACGCTACAAGCTCCTTACATGCACTTTTTTTTTTTTTTTTTTTTTTTTTTTTTTTACATAGGCACTGTATAATTAATGACAACCAACATGAAAGCCCAGGCTGCTTCCACATAATGAGTCACAGAGGAAGCTAGCTGCAAACCGAGGCTAGATCCAGACCAAGAGATTTAAATGTTACCTAAGGGAGAAAAAAACTCCAGCGAGGCCACAGAGTGAGCGAAGCCACAAAGGGCACAGATTGATGGGCAGAATTGTTGTCTGTTTTTAAAGCCCTGATGAAAGACCTTCAGTGGTAGATACACATTGGATCTTTAATGATTTAGCCAACAGCCCAGCACAATAAAGCCTTTTTATCATCTATTATTTGCTCTGCTGAGAAGGTGATTGGCTGTAATCTGCCGTCCCTCCAGGACCTGCACGCCTACAGGACCCTGAGGCGGGCAAGAGAGATCATGGCCGACCCCTCCCACCCTGGACACAAATTCTTTGAAACTCTCCCCTCTGGCAGGAAGCTGAGGTCCATCAGGACCAAGACCTCACGCCTCAAAAACCGTTTCTTCCCAACAGCAGTGGGCCTCATCAACAAAGCCCGTGTCCCCCACTGACATGGTCTCTCATCTCCCCATAGACACTGTCTATATGCGTTAGATTAATGCACATCTTGGACTGTTATCTCTGTACATTGCATGCATTCTCTGTGAACTTGCACATCCTCTTAATATTCTTTGCACATCCTACACAAAACTGTATAGCCTTGTCATTCTGAAACAGCCATATAGAACATATTTGTTATGTTATACAATCTCTCCAGGCTGTTTGTGAGATTGTTGCAGCCTGAAATGCCCAATGCAAATTGCATGTTATGATGTTTATAAGTGTTTTTTTGCAATAAAATGGCCAGGGCAAGTAAAAATTGCAAGATAGTTGTTATGCGGTCACGGATTTAGTCTATAATTATGAGCAGTCGTGTTTCCCACAAATTATGAATGCATTTGTGATGGTGGGAGGGGTTGGGGGGCAGTGCCCTCTAGGATTTCACAGGCTGTTTTTTGGATTGTTGTGCCCTGAAATGCCTGATGCAAAATGCATGTTACGATGCAATGAAAAGACAGGGGCAAGTACAAATGACATAGATAGTTGTTATGTTGTCGCCGATTTGGAGCCTGTAATTATGAGCCCACAAATTTAGAATCTATTTGTGATGGTAGGAGAGGTTGGGGGGCAGCAACAGCAAATCGTTTGCTGCCGTTTGATGCAGCGATAAAGGACCATCTTCTTGAGCTGCTCTGCTGCTGCTCTCTCTGCTTGGTTAGCACACAACAAAACATGATCTAATCCTTACTCGTCATATTTTGCAGCTTGGGCTGAAGACTCACAGCTGCAGGTGACATCCAACACCGAGCTGTTACTCTCACACCGGCACCGAAACGGCTCAACTCTGTTGTTTAACACTGGGGATTAGCGAACACACCATTATCTGTATCTGTATCTGTGCAACCAAGTAAATGATCCGTGTCCATATCTGTGCTCTAAAGGGGCGTGGATTTAACCGGAGAGAAGTGGATAGAATTTCAATAGAAAGTTCGTGTTTTAAGCCTGAAATTGATATGGGTCGATCAGAAGTTGCTTTAGTTATTAATCATTGGAAAGCTATTTACAGAACAGCCCAAGAACTGAACTTCAGAACATCTTAATCACAAGAATACTGAAGCATTTTTTAACAACTGTTTTTTAATAAAGTTACTATTGTTATATAGCTTCAGATTTAAGTTTCTGAGTAAGATAACTATTTTGAAGAACAAAACATCAACATAATAAACTTGAATGAATAAACTTCAACACAAGCATGCAGTAAGTACAAAATAAAAGTATGACTAAGAGTTTTCATAGAACTTATTTTTGCTTGTGTGATGCTTTTCTGCACAATAAAACACAATGTTTATTAATCATTAGGTGTGTATGTGTGTGATAGAGAGAGAGAGAAACAGACGGCGGGAGAGAGGGAAGGAGTGCAGACAATCTGTGTGTGTGTGTTCCTTTGTTTGTGTGTTATGTGGGGTCAAGTGGTTAAATCATTACTTTGGTTTCATTTTTGTTCTTTAAATGAACTGATGGTGTAAAGGAGGATGAAATATGTTAATAATCACCTGGTAACATTAGCCTTGTGATGCTAACAGTTAGCCCTGTCACTGTGTGTGTGACGCTGTCCCAGGAAAAGAGTTCTGGTCCTGCAGTCTCATGATAAACAGGGAGGGGCTGAGTGAAACTGTATGCTGCGTGCAGCTCTACAATAAAATTAGATTTTACCAGTTTTAAATTTTAAAGCCACATCTGCAGTAAAATTGCACTGATTGGACAAAATTGTAAGGTCCTGCAGAATTCACATGGATTGGCTGAATGTGCGATCCCTGAAACTGGGACTGGTTATAGTATTTTTTTAGTATCCTTTTCTATTTGATTGTTGCAGTACATGGCCTTTATTTTTAGTTCCTCTTAACGTTTATTCTATGTTTAATGTAGGTACCAAACACCACAGCAAATTCCTTGAAATTGTAAACCTAATAGGTAATAATTCTTATTGTGGTTTTTAATATTTCCTTCCTTGTTGAAATATTTTTTCTTCTATTTTTTGTCTGGATTGCCTCCCCGTTTATCCTGTTTTTTCCCCCCATTGTCTAAGAGCACCCGACACACTTTTTTGATCTACACTTGATTATACAGAGCAACCAGTCGTCTCTTTTTCCCAGTTTTAAGAATTCATTATCTTTGTCGCTACAAGCTCATCAAAGACGAGAGCCTGACCATTAACTCCATGAATGAATCCAACTTTTTTATGTTCAAGCAATCTGTCTATTTTTTGTTTTGTTCTGTCTATTGTTTTTTTTTACCAGACCCCTACAGTTACATTGTTGTTCTTGTAAGGGTGCCTCCTTTCTGAAAGAAGAGGCGTTGGCAAAACTAATTTAACTCATCAAACAATGTTTACTGGGAGAGGGAAAAAAAACAAACACCTGGCGCTAATTCAAAAATGCACTTCCATGCAGATGCTGAGTGGAGTGACAGGGGGCCGGAGGGAGCTTTGTTAAGTAAATGATGAGCCGGAGGGTTTAATTGAAACGAATGGAAAAGGGAGGGAAATATGGAGTTGTGGATAAATGGATGAGTGGAGGGTTGATGTAGCACGGAGAAGTGAAAGAACATAAAACATCTGTTAACTGAGGAAGACGTGCTGACTGAGGATGTTGGCACAACAAAGAGATATCTTGCGTTCCTCTAAAGAAAGACGTGAGCAAGACGCTTTGTAGGTAGATGCAAGCTTTATTCAGGCTGACCCATTAGCAGAGCAGATTTCTCCCAGCACCAGATGTATTTTATTCCCTTTCTTGTCTTTATCTGTGTGAAAATGCAGTCGAAATTGCAGATTGATTGGGCGCCCTTGTGGAGACCTTTGTTGCATATCAAACCCTCTTAGCTCTCGACTGTATGAGGGCAAAAATTGACCAAAAATACAAAAACAAGAAATGAGAGATTGATAATATCTGTCACAAATGGGCACTGATGTTCCACTGACACTTGTCTAAACCCCACAGTTAACTGCAACAAGAAAAACCTAAATCATACAGTGATTAACACTGTATGTGACACTGTGCATCCACTTAAATATCCCTCTCTCCTCTCAACTTCTTACAGTGAACACACACTGTATTCCACCTCATTAATACCGTGCAACATAGCTTTCAACCCAATCACCAGAAAAATGGTGTCACTGGTGGCAAATGACAGGCACAAAAACAACTTGGTTATGGTTAGGGAAGTATTTGGGACCGGTTGCACAAAACACCTTAAGTATGACGCATAAGGCTTCATTTCTCCTTAACCGAGGGACTTACACAGTTGCACAGAACCCCCTTGACGTTAACCCACTTAATGCGTTAAGAGTTTTACAGCTGTAAAAGTTTCCATGGAGTTTGTTTGTTTGCTTATACTCATGCTTGTCATGCCTGTTATCATCTCACAAAGTTGGCTTTTAGTTAGATAGTGAAAAAATGGCAGAAGAAAAGATGACAAGAAAACCATATCGGTCTGAGGAGGAAAGGATTTTACTTCTGAAGGAATACAATGCTAGAAAGTAAATCTGAACCCCAAATACCAGAACAAAAATTAATTCAGTCAAATCTATAGTAAAAACACTCGCACTTGGGGTGTATTAGTTTTTTTTTCATTTATCAACATAAACTCAGACATGCTGCAGTTAAGATAGACTAAGAGGTCCCTTAAGTTTCTTTTTACCTTGCTTTGGTTGCAAAGGTCTTTTGTGCAAATGTCTAGGGATTCTTTAAGTATAAGACCAAGACGAGGAGAAAACCATAAGCAAGTAAACATTTTAAGGACACCTTAAGGAGAAGACTTAAGCGTGTTTTGTGCAATCGGCCCCAAGTTTTGATTCAAAATATCCAGTTTTAGGGCACAATACCAAAAGCAGTGGTGAAAAACAACCAGTTTTCATACCATTATACCAACAGGAAATGCAATAATGTCTCTGTACCACCAATGTTTGGGACCTAATAAGCCCCTGGAAACACAGCGATGACTCACTAAAAAACTATTTTTGTTTGTCAGTCTCAAACAATGGTTTCCAGTAGTCTGCAGCTTGGCAGGCATCTCGCCTATGTGTCACGCCATCCACCATCCCTTCCAGCTCCCGATGGCAAAGTCAGCTCGTATACTACGTCATGGTTTGAAGAAGCACACAATGCCAACATTTTCTTCTGGTGACTGATCTGTTCCACCTTGTATTTCCTTATGTCCATCCAATAGTTGCTTAGACCAGTGAATCCCAACTGGTGGGTCACAGACCAAAAGTGGGTCATGGGTCCATTCTGAAGTACAATGAATTTCCAGCACACAGCTTTTATTTTGAAGTGCAATTTCTTACTGTAGAATGACTGACGAATAGACAGCTACTTGACAGAGACAGCAAAGTAGCTCAACGACATGGCCAAACGCAAGTATGACGCTGCACAGATTAAACTGTGTGGACCTTGAACTAACGACAAAGGAGAAAACTGCACCCCATGGCTGGACCAGTTGGGAACCAGTGGCTTAGACTTTTCCCTCAAAACCAAAAATGTCCCACTGATGGTGGCGCTAGTGTGAAAGTCATGGGGTCACCAAAGTCATTGTCTTGGAGCCCTGCATTCACAAAATTCTGTGCAAATATTTCATTGGATAACTGAATACTTCAAGGTGCTGGTGGTGCCAAAAGGAAAGTCAAGGGGTCACCAAAATCATTCCTCTGTACAAAAGTTCATGTCAACTAATCCAATTCTTGTTGAAACATTTCAGTCTGGACCAAAGTGGCGGGCCAGCTGATCAACCAACAGACGGACATGGCCATCCACAGAGCCATGGTGCATCTATTGGAATACTTTAGGGCGCTAATAATCAGTTTCCCAAAGCATACCATATGCTTTTAGACTAATTTCCAACCATTTCTCTATTCATGACAGCTCAGATTGAAATTCTGTCTCAGGAACTCTTGACTCTGCTTAGCAATTTGTCTAAGCAAGCTGTCAAATCCAATGTTTGAAAACTGGCAGCTAAAAAAATTAAAATCAGGAAGCTGTGTTATCAGAAAATCTAGCCTGGAAGACCAGCTCTGCAAAGATGGAGGTTGTAAGGCCAATATGTAATTTTAGTAGTTGTGAATTTAAGAGAGAGATTTTACATCAGGTGACAGAAATCTTAAATGTTGGCCCATACATTCTCAAAGGTTTCAAAACTGCATCACCATTTTACAAAAGAGTATAATTAGACTAAATGTTCACTATAAAAGATTTCTGATCTCTAAATTGACTTTCATCTTGTACAGCAGTGAAACCAGTCGCTGTGGGGAAGCTGAGAAATCCATCTGCGTACATACTTATGACCAGCTTTGGGAAATGGTTGGCAGTAAGGTAAAGCATACATGATTTGTGGTTAATGGGCTAACACATTCAGAACTACCGCTCCTTTAAAGAGCTGAGTTTTGAGCCACATCAACAGGGCTCACTCTCCCCAGCGAAGCCACCCTCGCTGACCTTCTGAATGGTTCCGCTCTGCCAAAGAAAAGCAAACACCTCATTTATCTGCCGGCGAATGCAAAGAGCAGATGCCACAGGAGGCCTGGGGAGCTGGCAGTTGGATGCGAGGCTGTGACAAGATGAGCAGCCTGAGCTCCTGGCTTTAAGAAAAAGGCGATAGCTGCTTGGACATACACCTCTGCTGGATGGCACACAGGTGGGCAGTTTAAACAAAGCTCAGCCCAGACATAAAACCAGTCGGGTCAGGTAACACACAACGCTGTGTGAACTAGAGCACCTCCATTTATAAACCACCATCTATAAATGACACTTAAGAGTCAAATCGCAATCTTGAGAATTCATTTACGACACTAATTTCAATCTGCATTTTTTGGTCAAGCCAATTAAGGCTGTTTGTAGTAATACATAAGAAACAAAGAGACAAACGCTGTGATTGCATGCAGTGTGAGGTGATGGGCTGTTGAAGACGCTGTCCTGTCTGAGATCCTGATTAAAAATAAACAGCGCAATCAAGGAGCGTGATTGTGGGATTGGCCTCTTGAAACTTCAATTGTGACCCTGATGCGTTGCATTCAGAGCGATGCAAGAGGAGGTGGAGGAAGAGGGAAGCAATAAGGGGTGATTTCCTCATCTGGAGATGTTTGTAGCACCATGAATGCACACAAATACATATTCTTGTACACACAATTCATGAAGAGAATCTTAAACAATGATCTGCTGTGAATCTCCACCGGCCACTTCAGATCCACTCCAAATTGCTCGCCTGCCACCTCAGCATTGAGTGCATGAGTGTGTGCAAACTCTGTATCTATAACTTCTAAGGCAGCAAAGTGAAGGTGGGCGGTCTAAAGAAATGTTTTCCTAATAAATCACAAGGGAGCTTTTAAAAACAGTGTTCGGTGCAGTGGGGAGTATTTCTTTCTCCCTTCCCTCTGAGAACACCTGAAGCACACACAGCTGGACTGCTAATGGCTAAGTGGTAAATCACATCACGCGCCGTGTATCCAACCGTATTTGGAGCATCTCGCTGCTCTCGGGCGCCGGTCTTGCACTACCACATCCAACACAAAAGCAGAACACACATATAGTTCAGCATACACATACACACACACACAAGCCCACAGACTACCCACTGAGGTGAGTGCTAAAACATCCACTCCACAGCTTTGACCCTTTTGGAAAAGCATTGGGAGGCAGCTAATGGATGCTCGCACATGCCTCCTCCACTGCTGAGCCTGGTGGTTTGACATGGAGAGGAGGGGAGAGGAGAGGAGATAACCTCAGCTTTTGAGTGTCTCCCTCTGATCCCCACTCTGTCAAAACAATGAAGGTCACGCTAAGACGAGGCCCAATTAGGGCTTGGCCTCAGACGCCTGAGGTGTCTGCAGCCCTGCGAGCTTAGAGAAGCCTTGTGTTTTTCTGTTTTCATGGAGCATGTGTGCATGGCAAAAACAGCAACATGTGGGCAGTGGAGCATTATGAGAGCGCGCTTACATTAAAGCAAAGAAAGGAGCATCAGCAGAGAGAGGCATTTTACTACAATTACGCCTTCAAAAAAACAAGCCGCTTTTTTTTCCTCTGCTGCTGCTGCTCTCCACTAAGCTGATGGGACGCTAATGTAACGTCTGGACTGAGCAAGTTAACACAGATAAGAAGAGTCAGAGTAAAACAATGATTATCTATTAATGAACACACTCATACGGTGCAGCTACAGTAACCCCCTACATGGTGACAGACAGTGGTCAGTGATCAACAGCTAAGCCAATAGTCCAGTGCAGAGAATGATCCATCACAGACAGCGGTCCCCAATCAATCTGAGCACAGAGTCGGACACTCGGGGGTAGCAATGCTCTCGGATGAACCTCTCTATCACACACACACACACACACACATACGCCAAGTCTCCGGCATCCACAGTCACTAGAGGTGCCCCAGCAACAGTTCTGAGAGCAGTTGCCAAATTTATCAAAGAGGTCCGGGAGCAAACCAGAGGGCTCCGGCACTACTCACCAAGGGTAATTATCAGGATGGACAGACAGCCTCATTAATTGCAGCTGAGGGGAGAAGCCCAGAGAAAGTGGGCAGGGAAAGGACACAAGGGGACACAGTTCGTCCTGGTTTAACGTTATGAAGAGTCCAGGGAGGTGAGACAGGGATGCAGGAAGCCCCTGTGAGGATGAAAGCAGATGTGTGTGCTGCAAATTCACACGCAGAAACAATGACAGGCGTAAACACACCACACAGACAGCTGATTAATATCATTCTTGGCTGACTGGTGATTGAGCGACTGCAGCGACGTCTCTTCATTTTCAGCATTTTCCACAACATATTTTCTTCTCTATTAATTTTGCAGCGTGACACTTAATTACAAAACTGAACTGGTAACCGCCCCGACAGTTCATTTGGAATTTGCCAGAGCAGAGCAGAGTAGCTGCTCTAACCACCGAGGGGAATTCGTCTGCAGAGCTTCTGCACAAAGCCACAAAATGGTAATTGTTTAACAGCGTGGTACATTAAAATGTGCAACCACAAAAAGTGACCTCTGTATTCAGCCAGATTATTGGCTGACCGTGTGACTGACTTCGTTTTCTCCTGATTTGGAAAGCAAACAATCGTGTTTTTTTTTTTTTCTTTGCTTCCTCTGTGTTGACAAAACGCAGTAAAAGCAATTTGAATGGAAATTACACTTTAAGAAATGCTATTTTCTTCTGAACAATGCGAGAAACTCTGGCAAAATAAACGGCCTTCCTCAAAAATTATTGGTCCATTTACAAACTGTGTAAGAGTCCCATGTTAGGCACAGTCCTTGAGCAAAAGTTTCAAGCCCTTACTTGCCCACACACACACATACATACACACACACCTGCACAGCTGCCCCCTCCCCACTTCTACCATCGACTCTAATGCCTCAGAGCTTTGAAGGCAGCACGCTTCATAGCACCATGTAGAAAGCACTTTGGTGGAGCATTGGCAATCTTATTACCGCCTGCAAAATGACCAGCGAGTCTACTGGCAGGACATCTGACCTGCTATGAGCCTCACAAATTCCATATTATAATCAATTTGATGGTGTCTCCAGTTTTTCATTCAGCAAACAAAGGCTGTGTGGAGGAGATGAAATTTTGGTGAGGAATCAAAGTGTGGTCAGGACTGACTAAGACATAATAATTGTACTGCCATTTACTGTAGATAGATAGATAGATAGATAGATAGATGTCATGTAAATGCACATGTAATGACCAGGAGGAAACTCAAAGTGACACAGAACAGTTACAAAAATGGCCAAAACAATCAAAAGTAGACACAAAATGACTACAAGCAACACAAAACAACAACAAAAAGACACTAGATTACCCGAGAGGCACAAAATGTCCTTCATAAGATACAAAACAACATAAAAAGAAAAAAAAATGACCTCAATAGGGCAAAAAATGACCCCAAAGAAACACAAAACCACAGGAAGACACTAAATCATTATAAAATGATATCAAAGAGACAAAAAATGACATCTATAAGACAAAAAAATGATGTAAAAGAAACACAAAACAACCAGAAAAAGATACGAAATTACCCAGGATACATCAAATTCTCTCCATAAGACACGAAATGACCTCAACAAAGCAAAAAATAATCCCTCAATAAGACAAAAAAATGACCTCAAAGAGACACAAAAAACATCAAAAAGACACTAAATCACTTGAGAGACACAAAAAAATTCCTCCATAAGATACAAAACGACCTAAATAAGACAAAAAATGATGTCACAGAAACAAAGGACAACCACAAAAAGACACTAGATTACCCGAGAGACACAAAATGTCCTTCATAAGATACAAAACAACATAAAAAGAAAAAAAATGACCTCAATAGGGCAAAAAATGACCCCAAAGAAACACAAAAACCACAGGAAGACACTAAATCATTATAAAATGATATCAAAGAGACAAAAAATGACATCTATAAGACAAAAAAATGATGTAAAAGAAACACAAAACAACCAGAAAAAGACACAAAATTACCCAGGATACATCAAATTCTCTCCATAAGACACAAAATGACCTCAACAAAGCAAAAAACAACATAAAAAAGACACTAAATCACTTGAGAGACACAAAAAAAATCCTCCATAACATACAAAATGACCTAAATAAGACAAAAAATGATGTCACAGAAACAAAGGACAATCACAAAAAGACACTAGATTACCTGAGAGAGACAAAAAATTTCCTTCATAAGATACAAAACGACCTAAAAAGAAACAAAAAATGACCTCAATAACACAAAAAATGACCCCAAAGAAACACAAAAACCACAAGAAGACACTAAATTACCTGAGAGACATCAAATTCTTTTCGTAAGACAAAAAATGACCTCAAAGAAACACAAAATAACATCCAAAAAAACACTAAATTACTTGAGAGACAAAAAATTCCTCCATAAGATACAAAATGACCTCAATAAGACAAAAAATGAAGTCACAGAAACCACAAAAGACTACCACAAAAAAGACACTCATTTACCTGAGAGAAACACAAAAGCACCTCAAAGAGACAAAAATATACTCTTATAAGACAAAAAATACCTAAAAGAAACAAACCAACCACAGAAAAACACTAAAATACTTTAGAGAGTTAAAAAGAATTACCTCTAGAAAAAGAGCAATTACCTCAAAGAAACACAACACAGTGACCAAGACACTAAATTACCTGAGAGACACAAAATTTTCTCTGTAAGACAAAAAAAATGACCTCATAGAGACAAAAAATGACGTCTATAAGACAAACATTACCTCTATTAGACCAAAAAAGACCTCAGAGAAACACAAAACAACCACAAAATTACCTGAGGGAGACACAAAATGTCCTCCATAAGACACAAAACGACCTCAGATAGATAGATAGATAGATAGCTTGCCCTCACGTTGGCTTTTTCCACCCTCTCTCTAAGCTTCCTGGCTCATTCTCTTCAGCTCAGCACATCTCTAGATGCCACTGACCCGTCCTCTCACACACTCACAGAGGAGCTCACACACACACCTGCACAGTAATACACACAGGGCCAAACCTCGTAAGGAGAATATTTGCTGATATCTGTCAGGTGGCTAAACCGACATGGACTGCAAATCTGAGTGTCACACAAAGGCTGAGTTTGGACACAATTGACAAAATCCACCTGGTGAGGGTCGCAGGTCAGCCATCTGCTACCTCTTTCTCTGTCTGTCTGTCTGTCTGTCTGTCTGAATCTCCACTGATGGTTTTGCATCAAAATGCTTCACTCTTGCCTGGCTAGCTGCATGGCTCTAGGGATGGCAATGTCAATCTGTGGGTCAGTCCACCGCTTTGGTCCAGACTGAAATACCTCACCAGCTATCAGACAGATTGCCATTTAATGGTTCTGTATGTAATGTTTAGGGCAGTGGTTCCCAACTGGTCCAGCCACGGGGTCCAGATTCTTCCTTAGTCAGTAGTTCAAGGTCCACACAGTTTAATATCTTCAGCATTTAGCCATGTCGTTGAGGTGGTTTGCTGTCTCTGTCAAGTAGCTGTGTGTAAAAGCTCTGTGCCAGAAATTCACAGCGTGTTTTTTACAAACTTGACACTTTCGTGAGTCACTTGTGGTCCTTTCAAATTAGGCCCATGACCCACTTTTAGACCGCGACCCACCAGTTGGGAACCACTGGATTAAGGCAATGTATTGGTAGAAATTAAATATAATACATTTGTTTTCTTCAGAGTATAACCACCTGAAGATCAGAAATGTGTTTTCGTTACCTTAGAATAAGCCAGTTATATCTACAGGAAGCGGATCCTCATCCATGTCCACCATGTTGCACTGCCATGTTTCTACAGAAGCCCAGAACGGACAAACCTAACACTGGCTCCAGATAGGGCTTTTTGAGTTTTTGCGTTTTTGTGTTAGCCATCGTAATTAGCAGCCCCTCCATTTTAAATCACCAGGCCCATTTGTTTTGGAGAGGAAGAGATGTGTGTGGATCATTTGGCTCCCTGTAAAAACCTCCTCAACGTCTGGATCTTAAGTTATCACAGAAAAAGGTGAGCATTTAGCTGGCGCTGTGTTAGCAGCCCATCTGCGAGGTGCCAAACAGCGTAGGAGAGACACTGATTTGTAACTTGAAACTGCTTCATTCAGTGTTTTTACCGGTTTAAACCACCTGGTCTGTTTGTTTTGGAGAGGAAGAGACCTCCTGAACAATGAACACTGCAGGAATCCTAACAAGGAGCTCACACTTGGCACACAGAGACGTTCCAGCTGGCTGCAATCTGCAACTAAATCCTACACACTGCTCCTTTAAGTTTACCCACACACTCATGGCTCCCAGAGGTTGCGGCCTAATGACTTTGGTGATCCCGGTTTTACCTCCAGCGCCACTGAAAGGTTGTCATTTATTGGATGTGTCTGTCTGCGCTTGCTTCTATTAGACTCTATGAAGCAGCATGATCAAAAAAAATAAATGTGAGTGATATGAAAACATTTAAAGGCAGTATTACAACAACAATGAAAAACCTTTAAGAAAAATATGATTCACAGCTCTGCGCCTACAGCGAGACAGACGGGAGGATTAGAGGAACCTGTTTTTTCTGGCTGGTATATGGAATAAAAAGCAGCACTGATTTTTTTTTCTCCCCCAACAACAAAATACACCAACAACAAACCTTTTGAAGCCACAATATTTTACAGAAATTATGCACCCAGGCATTCTGCGCAGAAAGCTCTTTCGGCATTCGCCATTCACTATTTGTCTGAATAACACAAAAGAGGAAGAGTCACATTGTGTCTTAGTTTGTGTGACTGAAAATTATTAACCGATATCAGTAACAACTAGAGTCAAACACTGCACTCACACACATGCAAAGCACACACAAACAAAGCCGTCACATAGAATAGGAAGCCGACGTGCATGGATCAGGCCGACCTGGGTGCAAGGGATGAATGAAATTAATTATACAACTTTGATATTCTCTCCCATAAATCCATGTGATTGGTTTCAGCAACCCCTGAGCTAGATCTCTGATTAGCGAGGAGAGCTTTATAAGTATCACACTGGTGCCTCGGCTTCATAAATAGCCCTGCTGTGTTGGATCCAGTTAGGCGGGGTGAGGTAGAGGAAGACAGACAGAAATCACTCCTCAGTAACAATGGCTTCTCCTCTTCTACTTACTTATGTTGTGCTTTCCTTTCACTTTACTTCCCATTTTCCTCAGATCCGGGGGATTCCTTTATACCTCTACAAATTAAAACTGAACACTTGCGCATACACAACAAAATGCGCTCCTCCTCTGGGAACCTCGGCACACGAGAGCGGAAAACATTGGCCATCTGTAGGCCTCTCAAGCACTCCCTGTTTACCAGCTCATCAGACTCTGACAGATAGAGCCTGTACAACAATGATGCCAACATTAGATACTTGATATCCGTGAGTGATGCATCTTTTAGTTCTGCGCTGCGTGTGAAGACGTGCCCTGTTGAGTTTTTGTTAACCAGGAGAGAGAAGCTATGAGGTAGACAGAACGGGCAATGCTTCAGGAGCTGTCCGGTGCTGAAACCACATAAAGAGCCCGCGGGGAGCTTTTCTTTTTCTGAGGATTAACTCAGACAGGAAAACACGAGCATAATGTTAAAACAAACAGCTGTGGAGTGTTTGCCTCTCCTTCGGGGTGCTTTAAGAGGTGACTGATAAAGACGCCATCTAATTCACATCTACTGACACGCCACCTGACTTTAACAAAGGATGCATCGCACCCAACTGGTGAGACAAAGGAAAGGCCAGGAGAGGGAAGGTAGCTGAGAGGAAACCCACCCTCCTCCAATCAGTGGAAGATACTCCACTGTGCCCCTGTCATTAATTCAGCAGACAAAAACTGTTACCAGATGTCGTTATTTATTTATAGTATTTAATAGGGAAAATGCTTCCTTTGAATAATACATTTGGTGGGAGTGGGGTGCAGAGCTGGGTTTAGGGAGGGAGGAGAGGGGGGGTTGTTTGATGAATATTCACGAGGTGTGCGTCTGGAGGGATTGTGGTAAACTACCTTTTTTTTCTGCCTCTGTGCCTCCTGGGCTTTGTCTGCACTGACACTGGCCATGATGGCCCCAGCTGCGCTGCTCATTTGCTTGGCTCTAGCTGGGGCGGCTAGTTCAATATGGCTAATGCCAGACTATTATATCGTTAGCCAAGGCAAAGCTAGCAGCGCCCCACTTTAGGCGCCGCTCCATCTGCTCGGCGGTGTCAGGTTGGAGGAGTGGAAGGACACGGAGCTGTCGATCAAGCAGATTGACGTCCTCCGGCGAGCAAAGGTACAGCCTTCATTAAGCCCATGAAATGACCCTGGGGGAATGGAGGTGCCAAGTGGAGCCCAGCCTTACCGGCGCCACGTGCATGTGGGCAGACAAACTTGAACTTCAACAGACAGTACAAAGCACACACTCTCTCTATCATTTCAACAAACAGAATTGAATATGTGCGTAGGCTGCTGTGAGTGTTTTCACTGCCTAATTGGATCAGGGTTATCTAGGTCTGTAAATTAGTCTCTCTCTGCAGGAATCTTCCAGCATCCCTCCCACTCCTTCCACCACTATCGCCAAAAAAGCCACATCCATTTGTAACATATACAGTGAGACGGCGGCACTGAACTTTCAGCAGAGACACACAAAAAAAAAAAGTCCCACTCAATACTAAATATCTCCTTTTCCACTGTAGAATTACGAGGATTAAAGCCATTAGCCAAAGCAGCACAACTGACTCACAGCACCACACGCTTCCAACTATAGGATTTGTAGCTGGAGGCCCTCAGCAGTCAAACAGCCTAACTCGAGCCCAGAGATCCTCCGTGCTGATACTGTGCAGTTGCTTGGCTGCTCTCCCTTGTTTCATCTCGAGCCAGGGTGGCTTTGTTTGTTTTAAGCATAGCAGAAGGTTCATTGTGGGAATATTAATGGCTTACATTTGCAAAAATCCCTGTCAAAATTCACAGTTTCCCATTCACTTGCTTGGACACTACTCAAGTGCAAAATTGAATTTTTGCCCATTCACGTCTTCCGCTACAAGTGTGTGCACTAAGCGGAGCGCAGCCAGGCAGAAAAGGCACATTATTGAAATATGTGACAACACAACCTTGTGCTAAGAGCAGATAATTCTGTAAAATTCTGCCAGTCTGTTACCTCCCTCTCTCTCTCCCTTTTATTTCTTTCTTTCTCTTTCTTTCTTCCGTCCTCCTGTGGTGTGATGACAACATTCCTGAGCTGCTTTTGGCCTTGACCACGGTTGGAGTGGAGCCACTGAGAAGCACTGAACCTCTCTCTAAAGGAATATTGTTCATCCATTGTAATGCCTCATCACACAGAAGATGTGAAAATGGGGGCAGTGAACTGGCAATACCACAGAAAGGAACACCTCTTCTGAGAACAATGGCGTTAACAGCAGAGCCCGCGATCCAGTGCGAGAGTGATAGAGTCCAAACAGAGCAAGACGAAAGGAAGAAACGGACGGATGAGAGGGGAGAGAGACAGAAAGACAAACACAGAGACCTTCTACAATATGCATGAGAGTGCAAGAGGCAGAGAGGAGCGAAAAAATCCGACAGAATGGCTTAAAAAGAGGAGTTAAATCTGGAGCCACATCCTATTAGTGCAACAGGAGCTGATATAGTTCACTGACACAATTCAGGAAGTGGGGTGACCAACAGCTCGCACACACACACACGCACACGCATATATAAAGGCATACACATGGCTGCTCAACCAGTGAGAACGGAACATTTTCTCGACAGTCAGACACTGAATGAAAATGAAGCTTCTGATCTCTGTGGTGTTGCTCTGCATCAGCTGGGACACAGGAGCTCCTGATCCAGCAGCCAGGCTGTCTGCAGGTTCTGGTCCGAGGCCTTGCACATTAATGATCACTCTGCCGACGCTAAGGCCAACACAGGATTGCACATGTGTGGGAGGTTGGGAGGGATGAAATATCAGAGCAAAGGAGTGTGAGATCAATTGTACAAAAGACAGCTGGTACATACTGTAGTGTTGCAGCCATGTGTGTGCACATACTGTACCACACACATACATGGAGACAGACACAGACTAAGAGGCTAGCAGAGAGCAAGAGAAGGAGTGAGACAGACTAGTAACTATTTCACAAACTGCTTGGTTGAATCTCTGCTTAATTTCCCAAGGGGTCATGAGCAACCCTCGCCGCCATCCTCTATCTGACACCCTGCCATACGCTCGGAAAATGAAGACAAGCAGACAAAAAGCAAAGTTGTTTTCTTTTCTCTTTTCTCGCCAACATCCCCCCGCACTGCGAGCTAGCCCACTGAAAGGCAGCCGTGCTCGGACCCTCCTCCACTTTGATCAGCGTGTAGCCTTCAGGTGCTGCCGTGCGGTGGCAAACTTTTCCTCCAACAGGAATAATTGAGAGACCCGTTTGAGTGTAAGTGCCATCCGAGATAATGTCTCGGGTTTCCCTCTCTGGTTCGCTGACAGCACTGACAGCCCTGGCTGCGCTGCCTATCGACTTTCACCCTGGCCAACAGCTCCCTCTCTGTCCCTATCTGCCTCACCTGGAGGCTTACAGCAGGAAGACGAAGGGGGGGTTTTACTACAAGAGGTGGACTGATGGTCACACAGATCTGAATCCTACAGTGACCTTGTTAGGCTGGATGTCTTTTTAAGTTGCTCAACGTGAGCAGCTGCCAGAGGGGAAACAGAGGGGATGATACTTCAGCCTGCTACATGTATTACTTGTTAAGGGATGCAGCATAATTGGACAGTCATGACATCATGCAAACCAGGAGGAAAATGACAAAATGGGTACACTGTGTCAAGACAATATGTTTCTAATAGAAGCCCCCTATGTCAGGTGGGAGGATGAAATTAGTTACAAGAAAAGCATTAATTTAAAATAAAGATAGCAAGTGAAAACAAAGGTAAATCAAACAAATCAAAATAAATTTCCAACATCAGTTTATCTCTCTAAAAATCAGCCTCATGAAAGCATGAAGAGCAATACACACATTTTAGGAATGAGCTTTACTCGTACAATAGCTGCACACTCCTGTCTTTGTAGTGCACCTGTAATTATCATCATTATCTTTGAACAGTATTGACAAGCTCATCTCCAATTCAACACCGACTGTAGTGAACACAAGCTGTGAAACACCCTGTTTGTCTTGTGCATGTGGCTGTACAACACCGTTACATGCACTTTGCCTGCTAACACTGTGGTCAAAATGCCCAAAAAAGCAGCTTAAACAACTCGCCTTCACCTTTCGGATGAAGTGGGGTCCAGTCCTCAGGAATGTAGAGCGATGCAGTAGCCTTAAAGCAGGAGCGCCGGTCTGACACGGTGCAGGTGGTACAGCGCCACAGACGAGGGGAGCCGAACCATCCAACGGCGCGTAAAAAGCCCCTGCAAGAGCGGGTGAAAACGAAGCAGCTGTAGGTGTCGGGTAGGGGAGGCACAGA
Source organism: Epinephelus lanceolatus (assembly GCF_041903045.1). Lineage (NCBI taxonomy): Eukaryota > Metazoa > Chordata > Actinopteri > Perciformes > Serranidae > Epinephelus > Epinephelus lanceolatus. Next base: position 12,518,739 of record NC_135739.1, read on the forward strand.
CCCAGGAGGCACCGGTATATATAAATTATTTTGCATGCAATGGGTGACTGTCTCAAGCAGTGTCCGCGCTTCTTTCGGAGACGAGCCGAGGCGGCAGCCGCGATGAGTGGATGAGCGCCAGAGTGGTGCTCACCTCTCCAGCAGCTGAGCGCTACTGAACAAAAGAGTGCTCCGCTGGCTCTCTATTCAAATAGCAGGAGAGGGATGGAGGGGGGATGAGAAGGGGGAGGAGGAGGAGGATTTTTTTTTTTTTTTGGCTTTTAGGTCCTGAGGCTGACGTAAAGACCCTAAGTTTCTGCATCAAACGCCAAAACTTAAATTCAAAAGCGCCTCATCTAACCACATTTACGGCTCTATCTGACTGATGATGACCCGCTGGTGTGTCATTGTGTTTTTTCCTGGTTGATAAATGATCTGATGTGGGACACAACACCCACACAGCTATTAGTCCAGATCCCCTGCTGTAATTTATGAGACAGGCAGGGAGGGAGTGAGGGTTTGTTTAGACAGACGTGATTTGGCATCTCAGCCCAACTGTAGGGCCCATAATCCCGTTTTGCCTTTGTCTGAGCGCTGTAATTAACAACCTCGGGGATAGAATTACCTTGTTTGGCAGTGTAGCAATGACCTGAGATTTACTTGCAATGGGCTAGCTTAGACTATCAAATTAGATTAGCCTAATGCTCAAATTGCCAAGGATTTAGTTGGCAGGCCTGGGCAGCAAACACTGAATCAACATATTTCCCCTAAATGAGAATTTGACTTAAAACAGAGAGGCCAGCTTGCCTTGTAGGTATTGTGCCTTGCATGACAGTTAACATAAAGACTATTATGGCCCTTGTAAAAAGCACAGTGGCAGAGTGATGCCTACAGTCATTTACAAGAGCGTGCAAAAGTGATGTTGGTATACATTCATAGGCAGTGTGAGCGACCCACCGCTTTGTTGCATATAAAGAATAATGATCCCCCACGAGACGCCGAGCAGCGTGCAGTGAGATTAACGCTTTGTTCAGCAGAGTTGTATAATTTAAGCAGAGCTCGGGCTGCTTGCATTATTTTTTTTTGTTGGTTAAACAAAAAAGGAGGCTTATGTTTTCTATATGCAGAGTGTGTATTCACCATAAGGCAGAGAGCATGCTTTTCATGTCATGAGAGGGGATGTTGGAATAAAGGTAGGTCAGTGCATGGGGAAGATGTAGTGCGTCAGTGCAGCCTCTCAAGACTCAAGGAGCTGTCCATGGTGCTGAACAGTCTGCAACACAAATATGTCTTCACATGAATGTGGAAAACAGGGTGAGGGTTACCTCGAATAAACCAGGGCCACGTCACTCATGAAAGTTGCATGGTGAAATCCATTCATCATCTTCAGAGGGTGTTTTTGACTGTAAAATGTGACGAGATCAGGGCAACCCATTCCAAATAATGTCATTTCTCATTTAAAAATCAAACATGAAACAAACATCGTCCATGTTGCACAGAATGTACCATTATTGGTATTAATTTCATACACATACACTTAGCAGCCACTTTATTATGCACATCTGTTCAACTGCTCGTTAATGCAAATAGCTAATCAGCCAATCACATGGCAGCAACTCATTGCATTTAGGCATGTAGACATGGTGAAGACGACCTGCTGAAGCTCAAACTGAGCATCAGAATGGGAAAGAAAGGTGATTTAAGTGACTTTGAATGTGGCATGGGCTGGTCTGAGTATTTCAGAAACTGCTGATCTACTGGGATTTTCACACACAACCATCTCTAGGGTTTACAGAGGATGGTCCGAGGTCAGAGGAGATTGGCCAGATTGGTTCAAGATGATAGAAAGGCAACAGTAACTCAAATAACCACTGGTTACAACCAAGGTGTGCAGAAGACCATCTCTGAACCAACAACACGTCCAACCTTGAAGCAGATGGGCTACAGCAGCAGAAGACCACACCAGGTGCCACTCCTGTCAGCTAACAACAGGAAACTGAGGCTACAGTTCACACAGGCTCATCAAAACTGGACAATAGAAGATTGGAGAAACGTTGCCTGGTCTGATGAGTCTGGATTTCTGCTGCCACATTCAGATGGTAGGGTCAGAATTTGGTGTAAACAACATGAAAGCATGGATCCATCCTGCCTTGTATCAACGGTTCAGGCTGCTGGTGGTGCTGGTGGTGTAATGGTGTGGGGGATATTTTCTTGGTACACTTTGGGCCCCTTAGTACCAACTGAGCATGGTTTAAACACCACAGCCTACCTGAGTATTGTTGCTGACCGTGTCCATCCCTTTATGACCATAGTGTACCCATCTTCTGATGGCTACCTCCAGCAGTATAACGCACCATGTCACAAAGCTCAAATCATCTCAAACTGGTTTCTTGAACATGACAATGAGTTCACTGTACTCCAATGGCCTCCACAGTCACCAGATCTCAGTCCAATAGAGCACCTTTGGGATGTGGTGGAACAGGAGATTCTCATCATGGATGTGCAGCCGACAAATCTGCAGCAACTGTGTGATGTCATCATGTCAATATGGACCAACATCTCTGAGGAATGTTTCCAGCACCTTGTTGAATCTATGACACAAAGAATTAAGGCAGTTCTGAAGGCAAAAGGGGTCCAACACGGCACTATCAAGGTGTACCTAATAAAGTAGCTGCTGAGTGTACAGTACAAGTGCCCAGCCCATGTGGACTACAGACATCTGTAAATCTGTGTCTGTTCTGATGATTTGTTGTATGATCTGATGAAGATCTAACAGACCAAAAGCTCAGAATAAAGTGAAACACTGCATAGATGTTAGTGTGTACATCTTTTCTACCAACTTAGACTCACTGATGTTCCCAGAACCTTGCCAATACTAAGCCAGGTGGAACAGTTGACCTGCATTATCCTGACTTACAAGATACTAAAAGTACCAGTGCACTGGCAAAACACTGGTCAGACAACAACACAACTTCTTACACACAACATTCCCATACTAACAAAGAGCTCTGTCTTTAGTCCCCGGGGTCTCCAAATGAAATCTGCCATAAAATGTTTGTTTTTTAAATTATCACCCAACCAGAGGAGCACAGAAAAAATGATGTTACTAAAAAGCATAGCCTAAAAAAATCACCTTATGATGAGCTGTAACACTTAAAATTGACTGCGTCTGCAATCTCACCTAGATAACACATAATAAACAAAGCCTTCTCCTCTTCGTGAGACAGTTAAACCCTACTGTTTTTACAGCTGAACATAATGTGCCTGAACATAACACACAGCACATCCAAATCTGTGACACAGCCTCTGTTACTGATATATGGAAATTAAGAGGATTTCAGTTTCTGAGGGTGCAGCAAGGAGAACCCCAGAAGATGATTCCTGATGTTTTTGGTCTCCTGATCTTATAGCAACACCATTAAATCCAAATTTCCTCTTGATCTGGTTCGTGGCACTGTAGGGTATCTCAAAAAATAAAGGCCAGATTTTCCTGCTCTAAAATAAGCAATTGGAAAGTGTATTGTTATTAAAGAATAAAAAAAATAAAGTGCAGGGGCAACAAGCTAAGCAAAGTATTCCAGATGTCCCTCTCCCTAGCAACGCTTTCTGCCTCCTCCTGAGGGACCCCAAGACATTCCCAGGCCAGACGAGATATGTAATCCCTCCAGTATGTTCTGCGTCTGTGCTGGGGCCTCCTACCAGTGGGACGTGCCTGGAACACCTCCACCAGGGGGCACCCAGGAGGTATCCTTATTAGATGCCAGAACCACCTCAACTGACCCCTTTTGATGCAAAGGGCCAGACTAAGAGCAGTTCAAGAAGACCACGATGACACGACACACTCGGGGATGGGGACACCAGGGTCCTCCTGTGGAGCCAGGTCTGTGGAGGTCTGGTGGCCAGACCTTGGGCCACAGGGCCTAGTCAGCCCAAAAGTATAACATGGAGCCACCACCCTGTGTGCCCACCACCTGCAATGACTGGCATCAGGGCTGGGTGCTTTGTGTGGCAGGGGCAGGGACCCGGGTGTGGTGAGCCCTGGTGTCGCAGACTGTTAAAGTAATATTTAACAGAAAATGTTATTCTTAGAGAGGCAGGGTACACCCTGGACAAGTCACCAGACTATCACAGGGCTGACACATAGAGACAGACAAGCATTCACACTCACATTCACACCTACGGACAATTTAGAGTCACCAATTAACCTGCATGTCTTTGGACTGTGGGAGGAAGCTGGAGTACCCAGAGAAAACCTGCGCTCAAACAGGGAGAACATGCAGACTCCACACAGAAGAGCCCCCCGACCCCGAGGTGATTTTTTTTTTCCATTTTATATAATGTTAAACTGAATATCTTCGGGTTTTGGACTGATTAAACAGGACATTTAAAGATGTCACCTTGGACATATTTTTGACATTTTACAAACCAAAGAGTTAATTGTAAAAATAATCAGCAGATTGATCAGTAATGAAAATAACTGTTAGTCGCTGCCCTTACTTCACCCCTCACCTGATGTTTGCCATTATGTAAACGCTATGCTGACAACGTATACCTTGACACTGTGTTTGAAGATGTCAGCATGTTCTGATGCCCTCAGGTCCCCCAACTGGCTGTTGTAGAGGTGATGACCGTGGCACTTAAAACTCTGCTAACACAGGTAGTCCCGGTCCAGGGAGCAGCTATAAGGCCAAATAATGGAGAGATCTAGACAAGACTTATGCTATAAGCACAAGTGTTCTGTATTCAGAGGCTGGTCCCCTGAGTTATTTTTTTTTAAAGAGTCGTATATTAAAGTATATTATAAAAATAACCGCAAATAAAGGGAATTTAAAACAGGTGTAATGTATTCTCCTTTTCTAGCCATAGTCAGCACTTGTTATGCTTTGTTTTATATGGTCTGCAGTTTATTCTAAGCTTGCTTTGTTAGAGAAGGAAAGAGACCATTAGTTGAGCCTGGTAGAGTTAAAAGCACGCTAAAGTTATTCAGTGACTGACCGTGAGAAAAACTGCATATTTCTAGGACAGCAAAAGACAATTTAGGGCTTCAAATTCAGATCAGGATGAAAAACTACGCTGTGACATTAAACGCTGCTTGTATAAAGCAGTGCTACAGCTCATAAGCCTGTTCTTGAGCATCAAAGCGAACTAACTGGTCATATAACAAGCCCATTTTTTAGGAATTTTACCCACAGTAAACTCACACACACGTACTGTGAATACTGTTGACCACCCACACTGTGACATACTTAATGTTACAAGCATACAGCAGTGTACAGTATCGCAGAATATCATTTGATTTAACATGAGATGAAAAAACATGAGAGGCGAATTTAATGATCACTGTCGGGAGAAGACTTTTAAAGACACAGCTCATCACTTTGTGCGAGTCATCTGATGTTTTCAGACACTTCATTGATGGCGTAATTGCACCGCTGCGGGGACAGCTGAAGTCCTCATCGTGTTCAAAGCGGCGCATGAGAGTTACACTCAAACTAATGTTGGCTGTGTGCTTGAGACTGACTTCAGCATTAAAGAATAGTTGAAGCTAGACACGCTCTCCAGTGGGCTTGACACCAAAAGGACTGAAGCGCCACAAACCCTAAGCTCGTGCTTATCAGATCTCTCCACACACAGACGCTTCAAAAGGGCAAGGCCTTTTGATGATGATGATGGTGATGGTGGTGGAGATGATGATGAAGACTACTGAGACAGTGCTTCCTTTCTCTCTGCTTCTCTTTCTTACTCTTTTACCTCACTGCTTCTCCACTTCCCAGAATGACCAGAAGGCAATCAAACTACAAACAAGAGAGTAAACAAAGAAACAGCTTATATCGATCCCTGGGCTTTATAGCTCTGGGTAAATGTGTTTATCTTGTGTAGCCACTACATTATACTTAGATTAAATACATATTTGATGTGGTGGCTGGAGCTATAAGCAATGCGCTGCTTGGAAGCATCCTCTGGCAAGAGTTTATTACATTTTGTTAATACCTTAATTAGGCAAACCATGAGAGAAATTAATCCCTGGAGATTTGGCTTCTTAAAACACTGTCCAGCCACCCCTGAAACCCAGCGGAATAATTAGGCACAGCAGAGAGATGTGTTTGTCCCTGAGCGGATTTTGGATTCAAGTTTACTCATACCTCCTCGTCAGAAGCGAGGGCGGGGGGGGGGGTGCTTTTGTTTGCACAAAGATTCAATTCTGAAGGAGTAACAATCATAAAGCCCAAATCAGCTTGAATGACAACAATGGAGCGTTCCTCATTCGGAGTAATTCTAAACTATCTTAGTATACAGTATGTGGGCGAGGATCTTAAATGTAAGCAAGCAAAATCACCAAGACAATGCGCCACAAAGCCATGACATTCATTTATAATCAACATAAGATATATTTGTTAGGTAAGCAAACGAATTGACTGCTGCTTGTTTTATGTCTGTGAGGGAGTGGAAATGAATGAAAAGGTCAGCAGACATACTGACGCCCAGGCAGACTTCTGCTGTTCAAGCTTTATATTCACTTTGTTTTCCAATTTCAAATGCTCCATCTTCTCTGCAGCCTTAATTAAACACAACAAATGTGTGACCCCGACTCTGACCCAGAGCGCAAAACAACCCAATGAGCGAGATTCATCTTTAAAACAATTACTTAAAAGGACAATAGACTCAATGTGACTATGAATCAAAGGGTTTATATACTGCATACCTGTTTGTGCATTTAGTCAACTTTGTTAACAACAGTAAGTCTACAGATGTGCTGGCTGCTCTGTGAGGTCAGGAACAGCTGTGCTTTGAACAAAATGCTGACATCAGCATGCTAACATCTTCATAGTGCCAAACGTGCTGATGTTTAGCAGACATACCATGTTCAACATTTTAGTTTCCACACCAGGGTTTAGCACACCCAGGGCCTCGACCGTGCCTGCCTCTGTATCCCCATACCGGGCGAGGTGCTCACACTTCTCCTCAAAATTGGCCCTACCCCTTGTTTTTGCGTTCCCAGGGTGTCCTAAAGTTTAGGGAAGTGCTTTTCAGCCCTTAAAATACCCACTTAATTTGAAGGGCCATGCAATGCACACTTACGAGCCCATCTCAACTGAGGGGAAGATTGGATTTCCCAGGATGCATTGCGAAACTATTCAGCCAGGTGAGTTTTCCAGGAAGATGGCAGCCTCCATGAGAAAGCCATCGCACAATTGTAGTACTATTTTTGCAAATAAGCATGCAAAAATTCCAAAATATGTCGGAATGTGTTATGTTACTGAATTTGAATTTGAATGCTTGAAAATCGCTAATTCATGATGTAGTCGACGATATGCGTGACGTAGGTGAACACGTCTGTTACGCCAATTTGCATGAAGTGGCGTCCCAATTCATAGGCAAAATTCCCTACCCCTCAACACTATGCCTTCATCGTTGAGGGGAATCTATCTGGCGAGTGCACTTGAAACCTGTCTGTCTGTCTGTCCTGGAAGAGGGATCCCTCCTCAGTTGCTCTTCCTGAGGTTTCTACCGTTTTTTTCCCCCCGTCAAAGGGTTTTTTTTGGGGGAGTTTTTCCTTATCCGCTGTAAGGGTCCAAAGGACAGAGGGATGTCGTATGCTGTAAAGCCCTGTGAGGCAAATTGTGATTTGTGATATTGGGCTTTATAAATAAAATTGATTGATTGATTGATTGAAACCAAGGGGTAAGGTTAAGGGAAGAGAATTGGGATTGGCCCCAAATTTGTCATGTCATCAAGGTCTTCTTTTATTGCTCTTAGTCTGGCCCCTCCCCTGGGATCACTTTGCCTTGGGACACCCTACCAGAGAATATTAGCCCCAGACAACACAGCTTCCTTGAACACGTTAAGGTGGCGATTGTCCAAGGAGAGCGATGTGCAGCGCCCAAGTGATGCAGGGCTTTGTCGGACTGTCGTGGTGAAGAGGGAGCTGAGCCAGAAGGCAAAGCTTTTGATTCACTAGTCCATCTACATCCCAACCCTCACCTATGGTCACGAGCTCTGGGTAGCGACCGAAAGAAAGAGGCTGCGGATACAAGCGGCCGAAATGAGCTTCTTCCGTGGGGTGGCTGGGTTTAGGGTAAAGAGCTCGGACATCCGGAGGGAACTCAGAGTAGAGCCGCTGCTCCTTCGTGTCGAAAGGGGTCAGTTGAGGTGGTTCGGACATCTGATCAGGATGGCTCCTGAGCGCCTCCCGTTGGAGGTGTTCCAGGCATGTCCCACTGGGGAGGCCCTGGGGCAGACCCAGGGAAAGGGATGTTTGGGATGCTTTGCTTGGCCTGCTGCCCCCGCGACCCAGCCCCAGATAAGTGGATGAAAATGGAGGATGGAACATTTTAGTTTAGTGTGCCAGCATGCTAAAACTGGCTTCTTAGCACTTAAAAGAAAGCTGAGGTTGATGGGAATGTTAATAGTTTTGCATGCATTTGGTCAGTATTGAACAAATTCTGACCTGATGATGGAGCTTAAGGAAAGGAAACAATCTATCCAATAGCTGTTGAGACATTTTACTCAAAACTACAAATTTAAACCTCATGGTGGCAATTTCCTTCAACTTAACTAAAAAAAGGCTGAGATACTTCTGACTCCTCCAACGCTCAAATTAAAAACATACTGGTTTCACACTCCCATCAAGGTTTCTACGCACTGTAGAAACCTTGGTGTGTTATTTGACAGTAACCTCACTTTGAACAGCCACATCAAAAACGTCACACAGTTAGGCTTTTTGAGCTCAGACAAATTTCTAAAATTAAGCCATTTCTGTCTACCAAAAAGCTTTAAACAGTAATTCATGCTTTTATTTCATCAAGGCTAAATTACTGTATCTCACTTTTCTTCATCTGCAATAAAAAAGTCTCTGTCCTCGCTGCAATTAATCCCACTTGCAGCCACCAGGATTCTAATTTAAAGGTACCAGCTAACGAGGACACATCATCTATCCTGTCATCTTTGCACTGGCTGCCTGTTAGTTTTAGAGTTGATTATAAAATTTTACTTATCACTTTGAAAGCCTGAAATATTTTGGCCCCTAGTAATATTTCTGACCTTTCTATTTTATTTATTTATTTTTTTATTTGATACAGATGATGGAATTTAACATAGTTTATGGCTATTGCTAATTGTCAATTCTTGTCCCTAGTTGGGCTTTTACATATAGACCTAAACATCATACAACCACAATACACTATAAACATGGAAGGCATAATAAAATACATAAACCACAATCAACACACTACAATACATATACCACAAGACATACATCACAACATATCCCGCAATACATCTACCACAATAGACATACCACCAGTACACACTAATACCCCTTAAAAGTTTGAGTGCATTTAGAGTCTGGGGGCCCTGATGGCAAACAATCTAGACTAAAAAACAAAAGTGATAGATTGTTTGCCATCAGGGCCCCCAGACTCTGGACCAACCTTATAGGAGATTAGGATGGCTACAACTATCTCTTATTAAATCACACTTCTGTAGTGTAGCCTTCCCATAATCATTTTATCTTACCATCCCCCACATTGTTTTATGTTAATTATGTTTTATTACTATGTTTTGTTTATTAATGGTGCTATTGTTCTTTATTGTTTTATGATTAACAGTTAATGATTCTGTTTGTTGTTTTTACGCTGTGAAGCACTTTGTAAATGTTGTTTTCGAAAGACGCTGTATAGATAGAGGTTTTTTTAATCATTATTATATTAAACCCTTTCATGCATGAATTATGACTACTTCAGTCAAGATTTTTAAGTGTTTATATTCCTCTTGAGGCACGAAATAGAAAAATCTGAAGCATTTTTCAAGGAGTTTTTGTTTACTTGGGTGGACAGCATTTATTAAAGTTTTCAATTGAAGAAATAAAAACCAATGAAAAAATTAATGTATTGTGTGAAATTATAAAAAAAAATATTTTTATTGCTGTTAAACTCGAGTGTGATATACTGCAATACTGTTAAATGCCTGTGCAAAAGCATAGCACCTTGCTACTGATTACTCAGCCTCTCCTCTCTCTTGAACCCCCCTCCATCATTCAGCTCCTTCCTCTTGACTCCTCAGCCCCCACACACATTTCCCTCTGTTAAACTTTATACATATTTTCAATGAATGTTTTCTACAAAAATACAAAAATCTTGTAAAAATATTGTTGTTACACTGTTATACTGTTGTTAAACTGTTATACTCTAATAACATAAAGCAGTGTATTTACAGCCCAAAAAATCACTGCAGAAAATAATAAATTAAAGTATAGCCAGTGCTGCATGATGTCCAGTTTAGTGGACGAATGAATAATTGTCATTTCCTCTCCAATATGAAATCAATATAGACATTTTAAAAACTGTTTAACTTCTTAGACATTACTTGATTAAAGGGTCTTCTATTATAGTAGGATTGGTGATAAATTCCTGAGCTACGACCCCGGTCTCACTCTGAAATATGGTGCTTGGGCAGTGACTTGCGGTGTCAGAAACCAACAAAAAAAAGCGTCCTTCAACGTCAGCTTGATACGTGGCCGGTTGTCGTTATAGTTTCTAGTTAGTTTATAGCCCGGCGACATCAGGGGGAAACGCGGGGGGGACAAGGATGTAAGTTAAGGTGCCGAAAGTCTGAGTGGGGCGGTGGTGGATGGGTCCAACAAAAACTGACTTTAATCTGACAGAGTGGTGCTCGCATCTCGTAAAATTCTAAAACCAAACCCTGCTTTTGTTGCCGAAACCCAACCATGTGTGTTTGTTATTAAAGGAAAAAAAATGTCATTTCACGATGACGTAAATTTCCTGTAAAAACAGAAGTGGTCATTAAAAGAAGACAATGCATGTAACAGGCAGAACTTGACACGGTGTCCCAGAACGTCAACAACCAACACACCCAGGGTACTTTGCATGTTGTATGTGGACGTGGAAAGTCCATGACCAAAACGTCAATATGTGACGAGGTTGGAGTGAGAATGTGTTGGAGCTGCGCACCATTTTTTGTGTTCTGTCGGCCATCTTGGTTTTCAGAGATTTGTGTTTCCCTTACAACACTTCGCCAGTGGGTGGCAGTGTATGGCAACACACTAGGGTCCATGGTAGTGGCTTTTATGAAACTATAGCATCAAAACCCATTCATACACAAGAAAAAGGGATCATCAAAGTCATTAGGATTCATCCTCTGGGGACTATCAATATCAGTATCAAACTTCATGGTAATACATTCAATATAGTGTGGAAGCATTTCCGTAAGATCCAAAAATGTCAACCTCATGGTGGCACAAGCAAAAGTTAGCGAATCACCGGAGCAGAATTCATCCTCTGAGAGCCACGAATGTCTGGACCAAAGTGGTGGACCAACCGACAACTCCCACCCCTACAGTCACAGCACTAACACAGCCACAAACCACACATACATTCATCCACAAATATTTATTGCACTGAGTTTAAATTTGTTCAGCAGAATACACAAAAACATCTGGTGCAGTCAACCTAGACATTCTGCTCCTCCTAATTATCCTGAGAAATCCTTGCATTTTAGAAAAAAATTTAATAAGTTACATAACCATCCTGAAGAAGTGATGCTAATCGTTTGAAGGGTAGAATACAGACTCACACCATGTGCCTTCATTTATAGGAAGCTGAAAGTGATGCACATCCAGCCTGGGTAAACAAACAAATAAATGGTGTGGGAGTGTTTGAATGCACGTGTACGTGTAAGAGAATAGAGACAGAGTTAAAAGATCCTCACTGAGTGGATTCCACATACTTTCTGATTTGTTTTCTAGCAATAAAACTACACACACTGGCATCCTCACACAGCTATCCCTTTGTTTATGCAAGTGATGTGGCCTTAAGCTTATTCTGTGTTTGTGCTTGTGATTTTCTTTGGGTGGTTTGCCTGCTGAGCAGCGAACACAGTCAATGAAAAAAGCAATAACAGCAACTTAAACATAGACACGGAGGGAGAGCATTAAGACAGGAATAATTTCAGCACACTAAGCTTCGAGAAAAATGTCAATAAAATTGATAATTATACTTAATTACAGGTTGATTAGTTTGTTATACATATTGGAATATTACACACCAGAGTGCAGGCTGAATAGGCCCCAACTCAAAGAGCATTTACAGCAAGGCAGGGAAAGGATTCGGGGCTCTTGTGCCAATAATTGAAGGTGATTTTTTTTATCATTAAATTGTTGGCTTTGCCAATTCCTCGGAGAGCCTCCTGGTTTTCAATATTGGTGAGCAACTCGACAGAGGGAGGAAAAAAAGTGCTTACAAACAGCGCACAATATGTGTGTGTGACAAAGGGAAAGATATATGAGTGTCTTCTGTGGGGGTCACTCATCATGCTGATCCCAACTCCACAGCTCACTGACCCAGAACTGACTGACTATAGCAATAAAATGCAATCAACAAACTGCACTCGGTCATTTGCCATCACTGAAAATGACCACCTGCATGAAGGGTTAAATTACCTAATGATGAAAATGAGAGGGAACGATGGGGGTTGATAGTGAAGGATAGAAGGATACAGACAAAGAGTGGTGGAGGGGGGGACGCTGGTGAGGTTTGAGACAACAGCACCAGGAGGGCTGTGAAGCACTGTGGAAAAAAAGAAGAGTCAGCAGACCAGAGAAACTGTAAATGAGGGAGTAATGAAGCCGTGCAGGTGGGGGCAGGTGATCTATAATGAATGAACCCGAGAGGGGAGGAGACAAGAGGCTGTTCGCTGGGCTTTGATTGGTCGATAATAACGAGATGACCAATCAGTGAATCCCCTGACTGACCTGGTGGAGAGGCAGGGAGCAGAGAAGGTTTGGCTTGATGTTTAATGATGTTCCCAAGGAGAGTACAAGCGTAATACAAAGCAGGGATGTGCTGACAGGTTTTAAAAAAGTGGATACTGGTGAAAGCCAGAATAATCATCTCGCATATTCCTATCAAAACCAGCCTATACCAATATGATGCCATTGTGGGTTTTTCACTGGGGTATTGGCAGTCTTGCTTTCGTCAGACCTATCTCCACAGCCCTGTGTCAGCACTAGAGAAATATCTGCAATCTTTCTGCTCCTTCTGGCTTGTTTTCAGCCCAGGCTGCAGCAACTGTGCTCAGCTGTGAACTTGTTTTGATGGAACACTTGCACATCGGGAGGTGAGCGCTGTCATTAAAATGGCCCAGCAAAAGAAAACACCTCAAAATACATTAACAGTGGTATGTCACTGTGTGTAAACATAATTGAATCATCAGTGGTCCAGAGGTGAATCCTGACTATACTTAAGCGCTGGAGGAGCTCACTGGTCCCGTTAAAACCACAGACGATTTGCTGGCTATAGGTGGTTCGAGCAGAACATTATCACAATGATATCAAACAATGTTGTGTGAAGGGGAACAGAATCGATAAATTGGTGGAGTCAGTGTCACTGGCGCATACCGCTGCCAGAGTTTAAAGATGTGGCAAATGAACTCTGTCTAGCCGTCAGTCTACAGATCGACATCAGTTACAATAGTCCTGCGAGACAGAGTCTGGGCTTTTCCAAAGTGTGCTCACGAGTTGTTTTATTCATTACAGATCTTACAACAATTCACCAAAAGATCAAAGCATGCATGCCTTATTGCACGATCCAAATCTTCATCAAAACATGCCATTTTCAGCATGTAAGTAGTTAACACGGAGGTTGTTGTTTGCCGTAGCAAAGGCGATTTGAAATGGTAACATACAGATAGCAGAAGGAAGGGAGAATGCCGTCATAAAATCAGCTGGTCAGTGGCAGGCTTATAGCCACAGTCTACATCCAGGGAGTAAGACTAGGGTCATGATACAGATGTACAGGAATGGACATAATAATGTAATCCAGCACTGTATTGTACAGCCTCAAAAATGATCGAGAGTTTCATCAAAACCTCACTGTTTGTTCCATTTCTGCTTTTGTCTCCTAACTTCTGGTTGCTATAGCCAGCTTGTAAACTCATAGTTAACACAAGTCATGAGCTTCAGGCATGATCGGTTCATTCAGTGCACTATGCTTTTCTAAAAGTTGGGAGCACACATGCACATGGCCTGAAACTTCTACATCAACTGCAGGATTTACATTATAAAGACAATCTTTGGTGCAAAGTATACTGATGCTTAGTGCGATGAGAAATGTTAAGTAATTAACATATATTTGCATTCTTTACAAACAATAAACTCGCTGGAAGCTGATTTATGAACAATTTTTCGCTCAGTGATATATTACCATGGATTTTCTTAAAAATATGATTTATGATATCCAAAAATATCTTGTTTAATTCTAATTCATAGACATTTGATGAAGCAAAACTGAGCCTTTATTCCCTCAAGCACATGTGGATGATGTTTGGTTGGATCACAGAAAAAAAAAAATTGAGATCCTTAGAGGAATACATGCAAAATGACCATTCATTTCCGTAACTGCTTATCCCGTTGGGGGTCACGGGGGTGCTGGACCCTATCCCAGCTGACACTGGGTGAGAGGTGGGGTACACTTGGTCACCAGGCCATCACAGGGCTGACACATAGAGACAGACAACCATTCACACTCACATTCACACCTACGGACAGTTTAGAGTCACCAATTAACCTGCATGTCTTTGGGCTGTGGGAGAAAGCCGGAGTAAACTGTAGAAAACTCATGCTGACACAGAAGGGCTCCCCCACCCTGGGTTCAAACCAGGAACCCTCTTGCTGTGAGGCGATAGTGCTGACCACCCTGCGACCGCAAAATGACCATTTGTGTATCAATTACTCCTCGTGTGTTACTTTGAATTCATGAAGAAAAGTTCTTTTTGCATGTTTCCACAGGAAATGCAGAATCTAAAAAGTTCATGAATTGAAGTAAATGGGGATCAGGTCTAACAACAGCAAAACTATATCAAAACTTCCATTTTCAAACTCTCTCACAAAACTCATGCAGTATAATCCAACTTACATTTATTCAGTCATATGAATCGTACTTGGATTTCCATTCCACTGGACATGCGTGCTTTTAAACTCAAGCAGAGCTTATACCCATGCACATGCTTGGGCACGCTCAGGGCATGCTACTCATAGGTGGAAGCATTTTATTTTGTGACATTTTTAGCAGAAAATTTGCTCTTTGAGAAGTACTGAGCGTCCGACTGGATAAATGAGACTTGGGTGATACTGCATAAGTTGTATGAGACCTTGAAAACAGATGTAGAAAGGACTTCATTAAGAATGTTTTTCGGATTCTCCGTTCAACATGGAGGACTGCCAGAAAAATAAAGTTTTGCTAAAATACAGCTGCAAGGTGATCACAAGCAGCAGATGCCATGACACACCATGACGAAACATGACACAACACATTCCAAAAAACGGTGGAGAAGATCCACAAAGTTAGGTCACTAGTTTGTTCTGTCGTCACAGAGATAGGTCACGAATGATGACTGATGAAGAAAAGTATGGAACCTAAATCATGTGTTAACAGATGGTCCTGTGGTTGAAGGCTCTGACTGACCTTGACCTAAGATTGTCATGGTCCAACTACTGTTTCAGAGATCAAGAACAAACCTCCATGCTCAATATTTTAACTATCTTGTAGAAAAACAATATTTTGCCGACAAATCATAGGCCTATCAACGATGTAGATGATTTCATGTTTCGGCGTATTTAGTCAGAAAGTTGACTTGCCAGGTCTGTTCTCAAGGCACTCAAACAGTAACACGTGTCTCCATTTCAAGGGTATTATTTTGGAACCGGCTCTTGACTGTTTTTACTGGCAGCCCTTATCCAAAACTAATGACAGTTCTCACCCCATCTGTCATGTTGGCTGACAGATGGAAAGTGTGATCAGAGAAAAATCATACCTTGTGAATGAAATCCTGAGCTATATTCAGCTGTGATTCACTGGGAACAGACTCTGTGTGTCAATAGAAAAGAAACACTAGAAAGAGAGGTGCAAACTTTCTTTATATTTTGCTTCGCTGTGGCCGATACTATCTTGTGCCCTTGTCAAAGCAATTACATGCTAATGAGGCTTAATAGCATCAGTCATACCACAGTGATGGCGGCCGCATCGGAACAAAAGGATTAAGAATACATCCCTCAGAACATCTCCAACTATTGAAGAGAGTGGCTAAAACACTCGGTCCACTCTGACCAATGCTGACAGGATCCATAAGTGACAAGTCTTTCTTCATTGTTGCAGACAAAATTCAATTTCAAACAACAGCTGTGAGCAGAGAGACAATGTCGTGATCAAAGGCTGCGTCCTGAGGCCTGGTTGTATTACAAACCAAAGCAGGAAATACTTAACTTCAACAGCCCCGTCAGCACTGACACCAGAGACCCCTTCATCTCCTGAGAACAGAATATCCTTGCTCTGTTTCATTTCTGTCCACCTCTACAGTCTGTGCTATCATCTCACTTTTAAAAAGGTGTCTTGTCACACAAACAACCACCCTGGCAGAGAGAGCGGGACCTCCTCATCCTCCAGCAAACAGTCTTTAAATGCACAGGTGCTGACTGTTACAATAAAACAGTAAAGGGGACAGTTCAGTAAGACGGCAGCTGTAAATACGTCTGTCACGGTCCACGGGGCTGGGAATCCAGGAAGCTTGGTGATGAGGCGGTGACAAGATTTGACTCCAGTGTTACAGTGTTCTTACAGAATATCAACACACTCGGGGTCTTATTTGCATAAGTGTCGCCTGCTGCCCAAAATGAAACCCTAACTACTTTAGAATTTAATATATGTTTGATCAGCGGACATTTTCTGGCATTTGGTTGTGCAAATTGTTCCTTGAAGGGATTGCAAAGTAGCAGCTGTTGTTATTGAAGTAAAGTCATCTCACTAGTTTGCATATTTTAGTCCATTAACTACAAATTGCATATGTTTTACATCACTGCTAACCATTTTCCAAGTATTTTGAGACGGATTTCCTACATTTCAGTCGATTAGTTTCAATTCATTTCAACATGCAGATTTTTTTCTCCAGGAATTGAGCAGTGGAAGCAACAATTTCTCCTCGACAGTGGGATAATAAATGCATCCTGGCATGCAATTTAATCACGCATTACACAAACTATGCTGCTAAATTTTAAAGCTGATCTAATCCTGATTTTAGCACTGGATCATTCATAGTGACAAATCCACAAAGCATTATCACCCGACTCTGCAGTTCCCAGCTCTATGGAGTGTTTTAGCATCTTTTGGTTTATTGTTCTGGTTTAATGGTCCACAACTTTACTGTTTTGGTTCACTGTTATCACTCTCATCAACCACTTTCAAGCCAGACATTTCTCTCAGGAGTTGGTAGAAGCCAAAACAAAGCTAAGAGAGAGCAAATAGTGCACTTACCTGACAGACACCTCAAAATGAATTCTAAGGTTGCACCATGTCTGCTGGATGTTTAAAGGCAACTGTTTGCCAACATGGCCACCTTGTCCACCTAATTAGGTAATAATATACCAGTGCTGTGTTGCCACTTTGGGGCCTTACACACAAAGGCAAAGTAATGGCATCCTGAGCAGAGAATGTGTGTTGTCATGCGAGCTTCTGTGTTAGATGGTCTGGCCGCACATGAAGGTTAATGCATGTGAGTCCCTGTGGCTGTGTCCCACTCATAGATCTACAAAGAGAACGGGATATAGCGTTTAAGCTTGGGCCCCATTCATTACTATGAAAGTTGCTCAGAGGTGTTTGAAGACAAAAATGTTTGACTTTGTGGGTGTAAAGTTGCCTGGATCTTCTGCATCTTTGGGCTCACAGAGCAAGCACACTGGGGACTCTTGCAAGCCGAGCACCCAACTTTAGCCCTTAACTGACTGGAATGGGGATAAAATGATTTAATCGTACAGCTCCTCTAGACTTTTGAAATGTTATCAGACCGAATAAATCAAATCCCACTGGTGAAGCGAGTTATTTTACCGGGGTTGAGATGCTCAAATCAAATGTATTCATTGATATTCATTGACATCACATGAAAATATGACACTCTAGGTACCTCTTGTAAGGTCTGGACATTCAGGGACAGTGTGTGGATTAACATTCATTACATGCATTCTGTCTTTTCAAAATTAACTTACAACTTTGCTCTTAGGTTTTACTCCTTCAGTGTTACCTCACAGTGACAGCTTACCAGCTCCGAACCATACTTGGGAACACGCTGGCTTATTTACATTCATTTTAGCTTGGCTTGTTATTAGCTGGTATCTAGCTTCTAGCGTTCCGGACCACTTTGCAGAAGGAAAGATGGCGAGGCATTAGGGTGCCGTTCACAACAATGGCTTTATTGCAGTCTTCACCATAAGAACAATAAACATGGCCTTCTCATGAGGTCGAGCAGTAGCCCTGAGCTTATCTCAACACTTGATTCTGCTGACTATCAGCACTACTTGCTGCATTCGTCTTCACCATGACACCCTCACAGGTTACCCACAAGGCCACTGCCCTTAAAGGGGAAAAAGGGTGAGCCAGTAACATTAGGTTTAGGCAACAAAAGAGCATGGTTAGGTTTAGAAAAAAAAGACATCATGGTTTGGCTTAAAAAAAGGTACTCTCACATGGTACTCTCACATGACATACATCACTAACACAGTATGCTACACAAACTAGGACACTGCGTCGTTTTTAAAATAACTCAACTGACTTTTGGTTTCACACTGGACATGAACAGCAGCCTTATGGGTGAGAGTCCTGAGTTTTTTTGACATATCCATCTCCCCTACCACAAGCACAACAATGGGGATGCAATGTGGGCCTGTGGGAAAGAGTCTTTATGGGCCCAGTTGCATCACGTGATGGACCTGGAAGTTGTAGTTCCACTTTTTGGCGACTATGAAAATTGGCTTCAATGCCTGCCCTACATCCTAGGAGCCTGGTCCCGCTGGTTAGCTAATTGCTGTCGCTCTGCACTTTTCTCATACACTGGTTACCACTGACATCAGGACTATGTCACAGAAGCGTAGGGCCCACCCTCTAGTTTCCCCCAGTTAACACTGCTAGCTCTGACAGCACTGTTGCTGTTGTTAGCGCTGTTTAATGTGTTAGCACCATTGCCTGCTAGCCACTAGCTCAGTTACCTCCATGTTAAGAACCATGTGCAGTATATCTCACCCTAAACCCTGACTCATTGATATGCTGAGTGTCGCATGCAGCTCCTTTAAAGCCAAGATCTGCAAAGACACAGTGGCAGACAGCAATGCACCTGCACAGTATTTTGTAACGCAGTTAATTACCAAATTTGCATAATTCTTTCAACAACTTTTCCATTTCCCTATTTGCCAGGGTTTGATTACTGACAACAGAGCTAATGAATGCGGCACCTTTTAGCGGCTGATTATCAAATCTTGAATGTCAGAGTATTCCTAAAAGCACAAGCAAGAAAAGTTTTCAAAATGGCCCACGCTCCCAAATGAATTACCACACAAAAATAATTAGAGTGTGACCGAAAAAAAAGAAAAGTGTGGGTGACTTCATGCTCAGTGTGATGGATTGCCTATCTCAAGCAGTTTCTCAAGTTTCAAGTCTCTAATTTACACAGTGTGCTGGAATGAGGGGAGACAACTGGCTGACTGCAGAGCAGGAAATCAAAGTTATGGTTTAGAAAATGGCCGGCGGTAAAGTTAAGTATACATGATTTGCATTTGATGGACCGGCATGGTGGTTCAGTTTCAAACTTTTATATTTCATCATCATAAAAAAAATGTAGGGGTCGAAGTGTTTGTAACAGTGAAACAAAGCTTCACTAAGCCGTTCTGAAAACAGCAAGGGAGAGTAACGCTAACATCATGTCTTTTAATAGAGCCAACTCTTTTTTTTTTTCCTACAGTCAGTCAACAGCACTCCTGTTGCCCTGTTATAAATCAACATAATGAGGCATAAATCAGCATTAATTAGCATATGGGTTACGGGCACACAGTAAGATACATAACTGCACATGACATATATTCTCCATTATCGACTCGCGCAGAGTAGCAGCAATCACCACCTCATCTCTCCCTCTGCCTCTCTTCGCCAGCTCATCATTATTGGCAATCAGTGTACTGTGCGACTTCTACAGATCGCCAGTGCAGAGAGGCAGAAGGACGATGCTTGCCACTGTTTCGTTCTGCAGGAGACTCATCCACAAACATGACAATGACTCTGATGAGGTGGAGGGCAAGAAAATGATGATGGGAGAAAAAATGGTAGAGTTAAGGAAGTCAACACCATGGCAGTATTTAGCATCATACTGAAAATACTGGATGTACAGTAAGGCTCCAGGAAAAACAGATGGAAAAATGAAATACAAACAAGTAAAGCAGACCCTGTTTTTGGTATTATATAGGGTGCGTTTCACTACGATAGTTCAATCAGCTCTTGAATGTTCCTCCAACGTGTCTCTTCCCTACTTTTCTCTCTATCTTCCATCCTTTGTTTCTCCCCAGTGATCTCTTCACCCAATTCCCTCCTTATTGTCTCCCACACCCCACAGAGAGCTCCAATCCAAGGGGATGTTTAGAGCGTCGCCAGTCAACAAAGAAGCAGTTCTGTCGGTGACGCTCGGCTGCTGGACGGCAAACACACAACCCGTAGAGGCCCAGCAGTGATCTGTCTGCTGAAGCGTCTCCAAATGCCTCTTTCAGTCTGCCACTCGGTATAATCAAGCCTCCAAACGCAGCACACCGTCCCGGCACCCCCTGGCGTGGCTTTATCTGAAAAGACAGCATGTGTAGATAGACCGGCCCGGGGAACAATTTGTACAATCGGGGGCCAGGAAAAGAGTGGATATATTTCAGCCCAAAGGCCTGCTGTGCAGATGTAGGGCCCCTCATTCATTTGGGATTGGGAGGCGGTTGGCTCTATTCATCTGTTCACTTCAGACTCTATAATTACCTCGTGCATATCATTTCACTCCTGGCCTCTTTTTCCACTTCTCTTGCGTCACACTGTACTTCTCTCTGACCTCCAGAAAATCCTGCTTCTACTTTCATTTTCTTACTGTACATAAATTCACCTACAGGCCGCACTGTCGGCCGACATTTGTTGTTAAAATTTGATGAGGAATAGCTGATAATTCAAACAAATGCACGCACTGTGAATAATCTTATAAAAATACAGAATTTTATGTTCTGAGATTATACTGATCCCTTTATTCTCCCTAATAAAGAGATTTTTCTTTACAGTCAAAGTTATAGAACTACACTGATAACCAGCATCCCAAGCTGCACATTATGTAAAACCAAATAATCGTGCTCCATTAGTTTCCATAGAGAGCGGCAGCCGTAATAATCACAGCTTCCTATGCATATTTTAGCATGAAAAGCATGCCCGGGGCCGTATGAATTTGCTTCTTCTTCATGTTGATCTTTCTCTTGTCTTCTGGAGTCAAACGAAAACAAAAGAGCAGCCAAGCTGCCGTTTTAATGGCTCCGTTATGGTGATGCTACTGTTAAAGAAATGGTGATCACGCTGCTACAGTAACATATGATGTCAGATGTCATATACATCTGTACGAATGATGGCACTTGAAAATTAAAACATCTGCTCGAGTGAGCTGTTTATGCACAAATTAAGCAAAGCGTCCTCTGATCTTTGGAAGTATATTATATGCTGATGACTCAAACAGAAACAGGTTATTGTGAAAACAGCGACTTCATGTCAAGCAGCAGTTTCAGGGCAAATTTGCAACCCTTTTTCTACATCCTTTCAGACAGTTACGTCTGTCGTTTCATGACATTTGTAATAAAGGTGACTGTGCTCGCTTGCGCTAGTATTGCATGTCATTGTTATTCAGCTCTTGTATCTTCCTCTGTGGTGTCATCTTTTTAACTGGGAAAATATTCCATCCTGCTAGTCAATGTGACCCCAACTGGTGCACAAAATGTCCTGTATTTCTTTTGTCTTCAATATTCACCCAAAAATGATGCAAAAAATAAATCACATTCTCCCAATTTAATTGTCTCTTTGTCATATATGGCCATCAAGTCACTGTCACGCTCCAACATATGTGCCCATGCCAGCACATGGAGAGAACCTACTGGTGGCGTCTACCAGGATCTTTATTTAAATAATGGACCAAGCTGAGCAGAAGTCGTGTCCATATGGTCGCCTCTAGCTTTCCCTCCCTTAATGATCTCATTGGAGAATAAATATCAGGGACTCAGACGCTCGCAGGGGGAGAGGCTCGGAGACAGAGCTGTGTACACTCCACTTTCTTAGGGAGGGATTTATGTCCCGTGGAGCTATACAGGTTCAATAGACACCTTCGGGAAAGCAGGTGGAACCGACTGTACAGAACAGCCACTGACTTCTCATAACATCTGTCTGGAAATCTGAGCAAATATACTTGTCAGCCATGGTTTTTGGTAGGTAGTTGAAATGGCTTTACTTCACTCTCTCCTTCTCTCTCAGTTCAATTCAACAAGTTTTAGTGGCATGA
Organism: Epinephelus lanceolatus; assembly: GCF_041903045.1. Taxonomy (NCBI): domain Eukaryota; kingdom Metazoa; phylum Chordata; class Actinopteri; order Perciformes; family Serranidae; genus Epinephelus; species Epinephelus lanceolatus. Next base: position 12,541,104 of record NC_135739.1, read on the forward strand.
CATTGCATATGTGTTTTACAATTAAAGACAGTGAAAATCCAGAAACAATTAACAACAATTTATTAACATAAAATCATAGACATAAATATTGAAGAAAAAATTAATTAAGTGAAGGATTAAATAAAAAGGCAGAGCGTGATCTGTGATGAGATGAACCGTTTGTTGTTGTGTTGGCAGTCTCTTCAGGTGTTTTTACACTTGGTCATTTTCAGCCCTCTAAACGGACTCATTTTGGTGGTTAAGCATTTTTTGCGCATATGTGAACACTCCAAGAGAACTCAGACCTCTCTGAAGCGAACCGTGCTTAGACCACCTCGGGAGGTGGTCCGAGTTCAGTCTGCAGTGCCATTCACTTAATCTGTGCCTTGTGAACACAAAGTGCTCCAGCTTCGCTTTGCTCTTTGCAATTGTATTTAGCCCTCTAGATGCCTGAGAGGACAGACAAAACCATGTCAGCCTGTAACGCTTGCAAGAACGCAGGACAAGGAGTAGTTTGGTCCACGGAAGACACAGCACGTCTTCAGATGTGAAATGCAGAATATGTCAGACAGCAACAGTCTACAGCACAGAAACACAAAGGGTTTCCTCCAATTTTAAGTTCTTTTAAAAAGGGAGGGGCTTCATAACCGCACTGCAGTGCCACGTCAAAGTAAAAAATTAAACTACTATTATATATAATATATACAGGCTATAGTGCAAACAAGAAGAGGACTGAGGCTCCATCAGAGCTGAAGTTGACCAGAAATAGAGCTGAGTCCTTTTCTGTTGGTCCACTTTTTGTCCACTTTCAGAGGACTGAGTTCAGTTCATTTAAAAAGTGCTATATGTGAATACACCCTTGGGCTGTGACGTGCACTGACATATCTTGCTGCATCTATGGCGCTGACACTATTTTCTCTACGTAGATCAAAATCTTGGCGTTTACATTTAATTTTTGTGAAGATCTTTGTTCTGATGTCTTAATATGTGCTACATTGAAGCAGGAAATGTTGCTCTGTCTCCACCTGTCTCTGAAGACAGAGTTGACACAGCCTGTCTTCTCTAGGCAGCCAGGTCTGCCTGTGTCTGCTAGTCTCTGTGGCCAGGCTGTGATCACTGAGTCTGTACACAGTCAGTGTCTTTCTCAGTTTCTAATCTGTCACAGCGGTCAGATAGTTTGCCATCATCTACTGTCTGTTCGGGGCCAAATAGCATTGAAGTTTGTTTTGGGGTTTTGTGGTAGTTGTCCAATAGTTGATGTTGTTTTCTTTTTCTTTAGCTATAATTTGGTTGGGCTGGGTTGGGTGAGGGCTACCTGAGGCCTTGTGCTGTAAGAGGAGGACCTCAGGACCAGCTGGCTGAGAGGACTCCTCTCTATGTTCTTCTCCTCTAACACACACACACACACACACACACACACACTCACACACACACACACACACAATTTCCATACCTCACCCCACATCTTCAGAAGTGACATTTTGTTTAAGAGATGTTCGTTCTTTGTGCACCTTTTGTTACCCTGTCAGCTCCCTTTATACATAACCTTTGAAACCTTCCAAGCTTTGACTCAGACGTCTCGCATATGTGAAGATCTAAGCGTGTCGAGAATTAAATTACTGTGACTGATGCGGCTGGTTGCGAGGCTTTTTTTTTTTTTTTTTTTTTCAAAGACAGCTTGATGTGTATTATTACTACGTACCTGGAGTATTAAATGTCGTGTAGACAGTGTTAAAATACTGGTGAAAGAATGTCACATATATTTTTAAAACCAAAGAGGAAATGCCTAGAAATCACTCTTTGCATTATTGTTAAAGAGTTATCCGTATTAAGAGTATTGGTACAAATATTTGTGTTTTTAAAAAAAAGTATTAAAAGGCTTTACCCCTTTCAGTTCAGTCAGATACTTCAGCATCAAGGAATTTCTATAAAAGCTTCCAATTTCATATTAACGACTATTTTATGAAAGGTGAGGACTGACCTCCTCATAGATATCAATGTTATCATTGAAATTATTGTGAATGCATGTAGCCAGGGTAAACCTTTGGCCACTGCAGCCTTTTACCAAGCCTTTGGGCAAAGCAGAAGAAGCACTACACCTAAAAAAATGAATGGAAATCCAAGCAAAATACTGAAATGATACACTGAGTCACAAGTGTAGAGAGATTTCATTTGGATGCTTGCTCAGTTCTTCATAACACCTCAGATGCAAAACAAACACTAGCTACCCATCCAACAATGACTGCAAAGGCTCTGTGGTAACCTGGAGGCAAACTACAATACACTTGTGTTTACACTAAAGCCGATCTGAGGCAATGTAGATGCAATCATAAAAGCTATTATGGGATATGGCATTCCAAACAGTGGTGCTGTGATGCACCCTGGGAACACTGTGAACAAAACAAGGAAGAGACCAATACCACTGCCAATACCAATAAAAAAATGGCTTGATAACATTCAGGACATGTATTTAATGGAAAACTTTAAGCTATTTTTTTAAACAGAAACTGGGAAAAGTGGATCATTTTATGAAACCAGCTGCAGAGCAATTGTTTCAATACGGAATAACTGGATATTAGAATATAGATATATACAGTACAGGCCAAAAGTTTGGACACACCTTCTCATTCAATGCGTTTTCTTTATTTTCATGACTATTTACATTGTAGATTCTCACTGAAGGCATCAAAACTATGAATGAACACATGTGGAGTTATGTACTTAACAAAAAAAGGTGAAATAACTGAAAACATGTTTTATATTCTAGTTTCTTCAAAATAGCCACCCTTTGCTCTGATTACTGCTTTGCACACTCTTGGCATTCTCTCCATGAGCTTCAAGAGGTAGTCACCTGAAATGGTTTCCACTTCACAGGTGTGCCTTATCAGGGTTAATTAGTGGAATTTCTTGCTTTATCAATGGGGTTGGGACCATCAGTTGTGTTGTGCAGAAGTCAGGTTAATACACAGCCGACAGCCCTATTGGACAACTGTTAAAATTCATATTATGGCAAGAACCAATCAGCCAACTAAAGAAAAACGAGTGGCCATCATTACTTTAAGAAATGAAGGTCAGTCAGTCCGGCAAATTGCAAAAACTTTAAATGTGTCCCCAAGTGGAGTCGCAAAAACCATCAAGCGCTACAACGAAACTGGCACACATGAGGACCGACCCAGGAAAGGAAGACCAAGAGTCACCTCTGCTTCTGAGGATAAGTTCATCCGAGTCACCAGCCTCAGAAATCACAAGTTAACAGCAGCTCAGATCAGAGACCAGATGAATGCCACACAGAGTTCTAGCAGCAGACCCATCTCTAGAACAACTGTTAAGAGGAGACTGCACGAATCAGGCCTTCATGGTCAAATAGCTGCTAGGAAACCACTGCTAAGGAGAGGCAACAAGCAGAAGAGATTTGTTTGGGCCAAGAAACACAAGGAATGGACATTAGACCAGTGGAAATCTGTGCTTTGGTCTGATGAGTCCAAATTTGAGATCTTTGGTTCCAACCGCCGTGTCTTTGTGAGACGCAGAAAAGGTGAACGGATGGATTCCACATGCCTGGTTCCCACTGTGAAGCATGGAGGAGGAGGTGTGATGGTGTGGGGGTGTTTTGCTGGTGACACTGTTGGGGATTTATTCAAAATTGAAGGCACACTGAACCAGCATGGCTACCACAGCATCCTGCAGCGACATGCCATCCCATCCGGTTTGCGTTTAGTTGGACGATCATTTATTTTTCAACAGGACAATGACCCCAAACACACCTCCAGGTTGTGTAAGGGCTATTTGACCAAGAAGGAGAGTGATGGAGTGTTGCGGCAGATGACCTGGCCTCCACAGTCACCGGACCTGAACCCAATCCAGATGGTTTGGGGTGAGCTGGACCGCAGAGTGAAGGCAAAGGGGCCAACAAGTGCTAAACACCTCTGGGAACTCCTTCAAGACTGTTGGAAAACCATTTCAGGTGACTACCTCTTGAAGCTCATGGAGAGAATGCCAAGAGTGTGCAAAGCAGTAATCAGAGCAAAGGGTGGCTATTTTGAAGAAACTAGAATATAAAACATGTTTTCAGTTATTTCACCTTTTTTTGTTAAGTACATAACTCCACATGTGTTCATTCAAAGTTTTGATGCCTTCAGTGAGAATCTACAATGTAAATAGTCATGAAAATAAAGGAAACGCATTGAATGAGAAGGTGTGTCCAAACTTTTGGCCTGTACTGTACATCAATAAAGGCTGCATTGTACACCCTGTATGAATGTGACTGGCTCTTACCAGTCAGGTGGTAGCCAATCAAAGGTGCCACTTCACTGTTCTGCCACGACTAACTCAAAGCTCCATTTGTGGTTTAGGTGATGCTGGCTGTTATATTTCCTCAGCTCAGACATATGTTGCTAGAATATCAGCGTGAATGATGAATGAAACTAAAGGAGAAGGGTCAAGAGTGTGAGAAATGATTATAGATAAAATACCAGATGGGAATAGGTCTGTTTAAAGCAGGATCAAAATCCTGGCAGATCAAGGTACTTCATCATATAGATGCAAAATGAACATATTAAAGGGTGTTAAAGGTCCAGTGTGTAGGAGTTTAGGGGGGTGTATTGGTAGAAATGGGATGTAATAAGTAGGTTTTCTTTTGTGTGTAATCACCTGAAAATAAGAATCATTGTGCTTTTGTTATCTTAGAATGACTCGTTTATATCTACATAGTGAGCAGGTCCTTGTCCATGGAGTCCGCCATGTTGCACCACCATTTTTCTATAGTAGCCCAAAACAGAGAAACCAAACACTGGCTGTAGACGGGGCCATCCGCACTCTCAAGTCGGCTGCTGTAGTTAGCAGTCCCTATGCAACCAGCAGCATCGGAAAAACACTGATTTTTTACTTAAAACTGCTTTAGTCAAGTGCAACACACACTGCCGCCAGCATGGCGCTGTGGCCGTCAAGTGCCGCCCCCCAAACACATTGGCAGCGGCGCACAGCGGCACCATTGACACTAAAGTGTATTTCCCACCCCAGCCCGCTAGGTGGCTGTACCTACACTAGTTGCCAACTACTAGTAAGGGAAGAAGAAGAGAAAAAACTTTGAGGCAACAACAACTTGGATTTCACGGGTGAGTTTCTTATCAGAATCGTCTTATTAAAAATTTGAACAACCGGAGTTGATACTACGGCGGCTGAGACGTACATAAAAGGCTTTTCTCGCAGCGCCGGCCACGCTGGAAATAGAGCAGTGGGCTGAAGCAGAGCGGCACGATGCCAGTGTGGGTTTGTTCATAGAATATAATGGAGGCGGGCGTTTTGAGCAGCAGGGTTTTGACGCGCAGCATATGGCGGTGGTGTGTGTTGCATTTCAGTGTTTTTACTGGTTCAAATTGCCTAGTCCATTTGTTATGGAAAGAATGAGACCTCTATGGATAATTCAGCGCCTGGTTAAAACCTCAATGAAAACTGAACCAGGAGAAGTTTCAGCTGGTTGCGCTCCGCAATCTTCACCGTTAGATGCCACAAATTCCCCCTAAATTTTACACACTGCTCCTTTAAAGAGTTACTTAAGTATAAACCACACAGACAAATCTCTGATTATTTGTCATATTCAACAACCCTAACCATCTAAATTTAGCTGATTTCATTTTGGAGTGTGAGAGCTAAGAGAATCAACAAATCAAAAAGCAAGATGGACAGAGAGGGATAAGAAGCAGAGACAAAGCTTGAGGGGAGCTGAGAGGGCAAAAGCAGAAAAAAAACAAATGCCGCTGGCTGAGAATAGAAGGCAGAGAGGAAAGAAAGGCTGTGAAGAAAGGAGACAGAGGATGAGTAAGGGGGTAGGTGGCAGGGGACTTGGTTTGGGGAAGCAGAGGGAGAAGGGGAGGTAAAAGGCAAAGCGTTAGTGAGACAGAAGTGGCAGAACGAATCTACAATCCACGTCCACTGGGACCAGCACTATTCTTTGTAGTCCTGTTCTGAAACAGCCACAGTGTTGTGTGTGTGTCTGTGTGTGTGTGTCTCCCTGACTTGTTAAACTCCAGACAACCTCAGCTTTCTGTCAAATCAACATAGCTTTAATCTTGCACGCAGAGCCCTCTCTTCACACTGTGTTTCACCTCATTTTAGCATTGTGTTATCATCAGGAGAGCGGTCTGGCATGAGGTGTTTGTCGGGGCAAATTAAAATGAGGGACAGAATATGTTGTGTTTACACAGTTTAAGTCCTCATACTTTTGTATGCCCTGGCTAATGCAAATACTTAGACACAATACTGAAGCCTTAAACTGCTTGAGCGCCATGATTGGCTGCCACTTGAAAAATGATTTAAACCCTTGTAAGGAGCCACAATTCATTACATAAAACCAATCACTTTAGTTCACTCACTCTATTATAACAGACAAAGTGGCAGGTATTGGCAACACACCAACGTGTTTGGGTGTTGCGATATCATATCTTTAACTGACTTTTGCCAAGTCCTGCTTGCTTAGTTACTGTTGCTACTCCTATTATTCATTGATTTTCCGTAACTGCTTATTCTGTTGGGGGTCATGGGTGTGCTGGAGCCTATCCCAGCTGACACTGGGCAAGAGGCGGGGTACCCTACTACAGGGCTGACACATAGAGACAGACAACCATTCACGTTCACATTCACACCTACGGACAATTAAGAGTCACCATTTAACCTGCATGTCTTTGGACTGTGGGAGGAAGCTGGAGTACCCAGAGAAAACCCACGTTGACATGGGGAGATCATGCAAACTCCACACAGATGTGCTCCCCCACCCTGGGTTCAAACCTCCCATCCTCTTGCTGTAAGGCAACAACGCTAACCGCTAACCCACTCAACCCAAACCAACTCTGTGCCGCCTACTCCTATAATACTTTTCATTCTTGCACAAAAAATATGCAGTTTACAGTGACAACAGGGACAGACTGAACTATCAAAATTCTTAGCAATATTTGAAACACCCTTGATTGGGGTTACAAGGGTTAGCGAACTGACAATACCCCCAAGAACATCAGCTGTGTTCCACAATACATTCTTCACTCTTGGCCAGATGACTACTAATGCTTCAAGTAACTATTTCTGCCTAAAGCCCCTTTCCTACTGGACAAAAAGCCAATAACACCCAGTAAAATCTGACATTTGTCTTTAATGGAATGTGCCATCACCCACTGATTTGTGGACTTCCATTTTGAAGCCCTATGTTTTACATTTTAGACATCACCATCTTGGGTTTTTTTTTCTTCCTCTGGAACCAGAAGTGACTAAATTTGGACGAGAGGATGGAGCTACAGAGAAGCAAGGGCTGGATCTGACTTACAGACTATATTGATACCTCGCAGAGAGCCTGTTACTCAAGGTAGCCCACCCCTAATTATGCATAACTTTAAGCCTTAATAAAATGAAAACCGTTAAGCTGTATAAATATTAACCCCTTGTACAGTTGTCATGACCGGAGAATTTAGCTATAGAGACCAAAACTGTATTTTGTACCAGGCTGCCAACATGATTATTTCTGCTAAGTTGGGCATGTTAACATGGGGGTCCATGGGGATTGACTCAATTCTGCAGCCAGCCTTAGGTGGCCATTAGAGGAACTGCAGTTTTGGCACTTCCATGGTGGCTTCATTTTCCAGCTGCTGGGTGGATGCACTAGTTTTAGGCTCTTTTCAGGCATAACGCAATGACGTGCCACTACAAATTCCATCTGTCTCTATTCAAGCAGCGCTCAAACTTCATTCCAAATACGTTGGAAACAAGTTTGAAAACTTAACATAACATTTTCACTGGCCTCCAAGCTGCTCTCTACTGTTTACTTACTTGTTTTCTAGCGTGTTAGTAACGTCAACCATAACAAACCAGTATAAAAAACAGAAAGGTGTATTTGTCTACTGCAGAGTCGTGTACACAGCTCCGGTGTACTGGCAACGGGAAAGGCGTCTATCTCCTATTTTAGCGGGTTTTCCCACCTCAAAAAAGTCTGCAATTTTGATGGGAAAAGGGTATAACAACGGGGGATTATAAGACAGTGGGCCACTGGGCACAGATATGCAAATGGCCCCACCACACTTCCCAGATGGGAGCAAGATACAGAGACTTTCTAGTGGTTTTGCATCTCTTTAAATTTGTTGAGTATCTTTTTCTGTCAATTTGTGTCTCCTTGTAGTCGTTTTGTGTCTCTTAGGGGTCATTTTGTTCATTTTTGGTTTTGTGTCTCTTTATTGTTGTTTTGCCTGTTATTATAGTTATTTTGCAGTTACTGTGCATCTCTTTGTGGACTTTTTGTGTCTCTTTGTGGTCATTTTCAGTCCTGGTCAGTATGTGTTAATTTGAGTGACATTTTACAGATGAAGGCCAGGAAAGCCCCCTAAACTTTGGGCCCCTGGACCCCTAAAGCCTGTGCTCAATCCGTAATCTATTTATGAGTATAACTGTTAGGCATGGGCAAGAATGAACTCTGTTGGCTGTACAGTAGGTACAGTCTAGCTATCAGATGATTTTTTTTAAAAAAAAGCACGTCGTATTCGGACTGCTCATTATGCCCCAACATGGAGGCATCATGCACAAAAAGAGAAAATGCATATCAAGAGGGTCATAAAAAACCCTTTAGGGCTAAAGGTCCTTCACAAAAACTAAATATATTGCTATTAATTGTCAAGTTGGCTGTCACTGTAGGCGTCTCTTTATCCAATCCAGTTGATTAAAGGTGATACACAAAGCAAAAGAAGCTCATTAGAGAAGCTCGGCTCACACAACAACATTATGGCGCAAACACACTCACACACACACTGGCAGCAACCCTACAGACAAGTTGCCAGAAGTCCATTAGTCTTGCACAACAGTTTTTCATTTACTGGCAAGGAAAACATTGTTCTAGCTGCCGCCATATACTAGCATAACTTTGTGTCTCATTTAATATTGAAAGAGTCGAGTCGATGAAGTAGTTGATTGGTACCACTGGAAAATCAGCTGCTTGAAAATTGCCACAAGACAGCTGCAATGCCATGTAGCTCTTGGCAGACTGAATGACGAACCAGCCTGTAACAGAGGAACTGTGACAATGACTTGAAAGCTAGTGTGACTTTCACACACGCACATACACACAGGGCTCACACACAAAAATAGACATATGAAAGTCTATCCAAGGCAGTGCTGTCAAAAACAGTCATTGTTTCTACTCTACGATCCGAGTGGTTTCCTCTGTATTTTATTTGTGGTGGAAAAAGCCATAGAGAGTAATTAAACGCGTAAGCAATCCTCCATATGAGCGACTGTACTCACCACAGGGGCTCCTGTCTGGGCCACATCATTATCCGACTTCAAGTAAAAAAAATCACACTTAAAACTTAATTGAGTTTAAATTCTTAATTGGCTCCACCACTGGGGGTAATTAAACAAATGGTTGCTTCGAACAAAGAGTTTCCGTTGGGCAGGAGAGAAAGAAACCATACAGCATCTGTTTGAGTCAGGGGAAATATTATAGAAAGTGCTGCACAAGGTTCCTTATGTCTACCATACACTAGAGGACTGTAAAAAAGACTTTTCAGAGACTAACGTCTGACACCCTCTCACATTTTAAGACAGTGTGGCTTTTTTAGTTGCACACTATAAGACTGTACAAAACTGGGGATCTTGCAGGGTCACTATTTGCAAGCCTACAACTAGATTCCATTTGGGATTATTTCCCATCCTGCTCCTGGTGGAGAATATTACATCAAACTTCCTTTAAAGCAGGATTTATACTTCTGCATTGAATTTGACAGTCCAAGAGAACCGTACCCTGTTCACATTCATGTGCCTGCACAGAGTCCCCTCCATGTTTACTGTCTACCCCATTTGCTGCTTCTTGTTTGGTGCTGAAGAGAGCGCAGCTATTCCTCAGTATTTGGAGGAGCTAAGCCTAAAAACTTACCATTAAAAATGTTTGATTTTTTGCAGATTATGTGGTTCTGTTGACTTCACCGTGACCTCTAGCATGCACTGGGGTAGTTTGCAGCCGAGTGTGAAGCGGTCAGGATGAGAGTCAGCACCTCCAAATCTGAGGCCAGGGTTCTCTGCCGGAAAACGGTGGATTGCCCTCTCTGGGTTGGGAGTGAGTTACTGCCTCAAGCAAGGGAGTTCAAGTATCTCGGGTCTTGTCCACAAGTGAAGGTAGAATGGAGCGTAAGATGGATCAGCGGTTTGGTCATTCGGTCATTTGCAGTGATGCGGCCATTGTGATAGACCGTCATGGTGAAGAGGGAGCTGAGCCAGAAGGCAAAGCTTTCAATTTACTGGTCCATCTATGTCCCAACCCTCACCTATGTTCATGAGCTAAGGGTAATGACCGAAAGGATGTGGCCACGGATACAAGCGGCCTCAATGAGTTCCCTTCAAAGGGTGGCTGGGCTCAGTCTAAAGGTGCGGACACACCAAACCGACATCAAAGAACTAGCGGCGACGAAAGCCAACTGTTGCATCGTCTACGTCGCCTCATGTCGCCCTGTGTCAGTTGCATTTGAACACACTACACGGACTACATCCGACGGCCAAGTGGCACATACGTTCTGCGCCTGTGTGAGAGAGCGAAGTGACAGAGTGGTACATCCTGACAGCCGAGGTGTTACCTATCTGTCCAGCTGAGCACCGCAGCACCTCCACGGACTATTACATCCAGATGGTCCTGGTGTTTCCTTCGCAGGCTCCACTTCACTCAGCTGCCCGATAAACCCGCTGCTTCTTCCCACTTTAACCTGAATAATAAACCAGGGCTCGGTGCTCCGTTGGATCCAAACGGAGAGCCGGGGCTGGCTCAGAGACTAGCGGAGGCTAACTGGCTGTGCGTCCCTCCGTCATGCTGCGGCTAATGCTTTGCTAGCCTCACAGCTAGCCCTGGCTCTCTGTTTGGATTCAAACGGAGAGCCGGGGCTAGCTGGGAAGCTAGCGGAGGCTAACTGGCTGTGCTTCCCTCCAGTCATGCTGTGGCTGAGAGATAGGGTAAGGAGCTTGAACATCCGGCGGAAGCTCAGAGTAGAGCCACTGCTCCTTCGCTTAAAAAAAAGGGGTCAGGTGAGGTGGTATGGACATCTGATCAGGATGCCTCCTGGTCGCCTCCCATTAGAGGTGTTCTAGGCATGTCCCACTGGTAGGAGGCCCCGGAGTAGACCCAGAACACGCTGGAGGGATCTCGTCTAGCCTGGGAACACTTCGGGTTCCCCAGGAGGAGCTGCAAAGCGTTGCTGGGGAGAGGGATGTCTGGAATACTTTGCTCAGCCTGCTGCCCCCGCAACCAGACTTCGGATCCATGGATGGATGGATGTTTGATTTTGTCGGAATGGCAAGACATGAAAAAGACCAACTTAAGAAGCTCAAACATCAAACAATCCAGATCACAGGGGGGAGAGTCAACTAAGGTAAAAGTCTAATGATTTTATTCCCACATTGGAAATTTGTCTGCGACAGTGATATCGCTTGAAAAGTCAGCATTAGCACAGTTTTGGAGGAGTGAGTGATCAGAATACAATATTGATTGCTTCCATCCATCATCAGTTTATTTCTCAGCGATGATTTGTTTAACTAACTGTGAGCAGTGATGCCACTCTTTTGGCAGACTCCCTCTCTGCTTTTATTTCTCTGTCCTCTCATCACGCTACCTCTGACTGATTTATTTATTTTCTATTTATTCATCTGTACACAGCACATTGTTGAGCTGAAATTATGGATGAAGTCTCTTTCAAGATGCCATCTCATGCGCCATGTACTGCTCTGTTTGATGTTAGCAGAGGAGGACAATTAAGGATGTATGAAACTTGGTTTCTTTTGTCTTTCCTCTTTTCTCCCGCTCTTTATCTGTCGCTCATTATCCTCTCTCTAGCACACACACACACTGTACAAACACTTTCAATGCTGCAGCATTCAGATCAATCCAAAACAACTGATAAAATAGCATCTGGCATCATCCTGCAGTTGATATATGTGTTTTAGCTGCCTACGCATATCTGGCTTCTGTCAAAATGTGTATACATTTCAGAGTGAGCCAGCAGGCTGACACAGAGTAACAGAGGCCATGTCACCGCTAATGTTTGTAAGCAGACACAACCACTGATCTCAACAACTTGATATGCACGCACATCCGAGCTGGTGAAGATATGCTGCAGCACATACACCTACCACATCAAACTGCATATATACATTTATGATCAAACTCCTGGTGCACAAGTGCTTTAATACATCACATTTCTAACACACATCTGAGGAAGTGCCATGTCCTCATGCACATAAAGAATTAAAAAAGAGCACAGCTAAGGTGGGAAACTCGAGGTATTTCATGATGCTACAATTTGATTAGAAAAACAATTCTCACTGCATTTTGATGGATGAAATGTTCGATTCCTTTTCTTACTGTATGACGCAATTCACAACATAATAGGGATCAACATCATGCTTTTTTTAGTGTATTTTAACTCGCCTGTATACAATTTTTCTTATCTATTAGCAGGTTTTGAAACATATGCTGTAGTAATGAATTCTACGATTACCTGACTTAGGCAGCATGGTGATTAGCACTGTCACCTCACAGCAAGATGGTTCTGGGTTTGAACCTGTTGCCCAGCTGGGGCCCTTCATGTCAAGATTGCATGTTCTCCCCGTGTCAGTGAGGGATTTCTCCACAGTCCAAAGACACGCAGCTTAGGTTAATTGGGGACTCTAAATTGCCTGTAGGTTTGAATGTTCGTCTGCCTCTGTGTGTCAGTCCTGCAATAGTCTGGCAACCTGTCCAGGGTGTACCCCGCCCCTCGCACAGTGTCAGCCAAGATAGGCTCAGTTACAGCTAATGATTGAATGGCGTGCTTTAGCGTTCATGTTTTGTACAAGCACCGGCAAGGCCAAAGAAGGAGTCACTGGCAGCCCTTTGCAAGCAAGATGCTGTTGACTTGATGACGCCATTTTAACCCCTCTTGGTATGAAACTTGCACCAAACTCTGCAAAACATAGTTGGAGTTTCGCCCACATCCTCTAACGCCACCAAACTAAACTCCCGATTCGGATCATTGAAATGCTTCTGCTGTAAAACTAAAACTCTGTACCTGCCTCTATTTCCTTGCAAGTGCCTTATCGTTACCGCACATGTGCAACTCTCAACAAACGTGAGAAGGAAGTGAGATGGCTCATTCCTTAGCTACTTCCATCATCAGCTCCAGAAAAAACAATGTGTTTAATTTACTGCGAAAATAACCAGCCAAACTCTCTGTGTCTTTAATATTGTAGGCCTGGCTATTCTTTTGTACTGTGCATACTTTTGAATAAAGCACAAATTTAAATTCTGAATAAGGACTTTTGGGCATGCCGAATGGTTCCAGGCTCAATCACAATGCATCGAAGAATCTATTATTTTCCCCTCCATAACTCACAGCTGTGCCATGTGAATGTGTGTATGTACTCTATGAGGGCGAGAAAGAGTGAGAGAAATAAATAAATAGAGGAATGAGCAACAAAGAAAGCCTAGAATTGGTTTTCCTGTGCTCTCCTTAAACCCTGCTGCTATAGAAATAGCCCTGCAGCTCGGCATACCTCATAACTGTTGGAAGACTCACTAATGTAAATGTGACTGGGCAGACAGTGGTGTGAAGAATTGTTTCTGAGGAACGGCATCAGGAGTAATCAGCTTTATAAATTAACTGTGCCCTCTGGACAAGTGCTGAAAAGACAAGTCAGTTAATTGATTTGTCAATCAACAGAAAATAAAGAGCCAACAATTTTGATAATTACTAAATTGCTCAAGGCCGTTGTCGGGAACAATGTTGCAAACGGCAATTTCTCTACTTCTCAAATGTCTGTCTTATATCAGTGTGGGCTGAATATCTGTGGGTTCTGCTCTGTTGGATCAGACAACACAAGTCATTAGGGTGTGTGTTTATCCTATTTTTCAACATTTTATAGTCTAAATGATTCATCTATGAAATAATAGACAAGTAAGTTATGAAACTGTTAAATGAAACCTACTGTTTAAGTTTAAGCCCAACTGAGCCTTTGCTAAGTCCCACCCCTGGACGCAGACTGACCAATTATAACGTAGCATCGGCTCGGCTCAACTCAGGGTCCAACAACAACACAGCTGTGCTCCATTGACTCTAATGCAGTCGTGTCAGATCTCCTTCATTTTCAGGCTGGTTTTGTGGATTTGGAGCTAAATGTTGTGTCTGGGGCACGTCGTGTATTAATGATACTCGTTACCTGGAGAGGCTGGAAAAAGATATACAGTACAGGCTAAAAGTTTGGACACACCTTCTCATTCAATGCTTTTTCTTTATTTTCATGACTATTTACATTGTAGATTCTCACTGAAGGCATCAAAACTATGAATGAACACATGTGGAGTTATGTACTTAATAAAAAAAGGTGAAATAACTGAAAACATGTTTTATATTCTAGTTTCTTCAAAATAGCCACCCTTTGCTCTGATTACTGCTTTGCACACTCTTGGCATTCTCTCCATGAGCTTCAAGAGGTAGTCACCTGAAATGGTTTCCACTTCACAGGTGTGCCTTATCAGGGTTAATTAGTGGAATTTCTTGCTTTATCAATGGGGTTGGGACCATCAGTTGTGCTGTGCAGAAGTCAGGTTAATACACAGCCGACAGCCCTATTGGACAACTGTTAAAATTCCTATTATGGCAAGAACCAATCAGCTAACTAAAGAAAAACGAGTGGCCATCATTACTTTAAGAAATGAAGGTCAGTCAGTCCGGAAAATTGCAAAAACTTTAAATGTGTCCCCAAGTGGAGTCGCAAAAACCATCAAGCGCTACAACGAAACTGGCACACATGAGGACCGACCCAGGAAAGGAAGACCAAGAGTCACCTCTGCTTCTGAGGATAAGTTCATCCGAGTCACCAGCCTCAGAAATTGCAAGTTAACAGCAGCTCAGATCAGAGACCAGATGAATGCCACACAGAGTTCTAGCAGCAGACCCATCTCTAGATCAACTGTTAAGAGGAGACTGCGCGAATCAGGCCTTCATGGTCAAATAGCTGCTAGGAAACCACTGCTAAGGAGAGGCAACAAGCAGAAGAGATTTCTTTGGGCCAAGAAACACAAGGAATGGACATTAGACCAGTGGAAATCTGTGCTTTGGTCTGATGAGTCCAAATTTGAGATCTTTGGTTCCAACCGCCGTGTCTTTGTGAGACGCAGAAAAGGTGAACGGATGGATTCCACATGCCTGGTTCCCACTGTGAAGCATGGAGGAGGAGGTGTGATGGTGTGGGGGTGTTTTGCTGGTGATACTGTTGGGGATTTATTCAAAATTGAAGGCACACTGAACCAGCATGGCTACCACAGCATCCTGCAGCGACATGCCATCCCATCCGGTTTGCGTTTAGTTGGACGATCATTTATTTTTCAACAGGACAATGACCCCAAACACACCTCCAGGCTGTGTAAGGGCTATTTGACCAAGAAGGAGAGTGATGGAGTGCTGCGGCAGATGACCTGGCCTCCACAGTCACCGGACCTGAACCCAATCGAGATGGTTTGGGGTGAGCTGGACCGCAGAGTGAAGGCAAAGGGGCCAACAAGTGCTAAACACCTCTGGGAACTCCTTCAAGACTGTTGGAAAACCATTTCAGGTGACTACCTCTTGAAGCTCATGGAGGGAATGCCAAGAGTGTGCAAAGCAGTAATCAGAGCAAAGGGTGGCTATTTTGAAGAAACTAGAATATAAAACATGTTTTCAGTTATTTCACCTTTTTTTGTTAAGTACATAACTCCACATGTGTTCATTCATAGTTTTGATGCCTTCAGTGAGAATCTACAATGTAAATAGTCATGAAAATAAAGAAAACGCATTGAATGAGAAGGTGTGTCCAAACTTTTGGCCTGTACTGTACGTTTCTTCCCTGTTCCAAAACCAAAATCAAACCCTGAAAAGTGTAGGGTTAGCCAGCTAGCTACTGATGATATAGCCTACTGAATGTATACATATGTTGCTTTTGCTTTTTAATGACTGTAACAGTGAAACAAAGACCGACCCTGCTGTACAGGAACCAGTGAAGGGAAGCAGGGAAACTTTGCTGATATTCAACCAGCTGTGTGTCATCACAGTGTGCGCAGATGAACGTTGATTGACTTCCTCCGCAGATCCCTGCCATCCGGTGGTGGAGGTCCGGGTGCTGGCAGCGGCATGGGGGTGAAGCCAAATACGGTTCATCTGCACACACTGCGATGCCACACAGCTGGTTCAACATCAGAGAAGTTTCCCTTTATATTCATTGTCTCGTGTGGCGATCAGCAGTGATGTGGTGGTTCACTTTTACACTGTGAGCTGTAGCCTTTAGTTTGGCTTTAGCTTCTAACTATCTTTGTCTTTTTAACCTGTTGTTGCTGCTGAGTCAGTTTGACATCCTGGATATATCCTTCAAACACAGACTGTAGACCCCTCTGTCTGCTTCTCTCTGGAATCACTGTTTCGTTTTTCCAAAAACATTATTTTTATTATTTATTTTTATTTTATTATTTCTTCAGGGAGTGCAGTTAGTTACAGTGTGGGCTCCATGCTTACTCCGACAGCTTGTTGGACCATCACAAAGGGGCGGAGCTTAGGGAAAGGTCAATGCTGGACCACAGATGAATCACAAGACAAAGAAACAGGCTACACCAGGCCTGCTTGGGCAGAGCTGGACTCAATCAGTCCACACAGAGATGCACAGGGGCTGAGCTGAGCTAAATTAAATTGAATATAAACTTTTATTTGATCAGGTAAGTCCCACTGAGATTGTGATCTCATTTTCAAGATAGACCTGAGTTCATAAATCAGTAAAACATAAACAAACAATTTCAAATGTGCAATATCAATCATGGTAATACAATAATGTAATAGAAATGTTAAGCCATGAAATATGATACAATAACAAGTCAATTAATACAAGTTAAAAACAATCACAATTAAAATCAATCAAGATTTTAACTGGATTTCTGAACTAACTCAGTGTATCAAGCTTCCACTCACACTGCAATTCATTCTGAATGTATGGTGCCAAGAATCTATATAAATACATATGAGAGTGAAGCGTGTGGTCTAGTCTGGAATCTTTGTTGTGGGTCATTCCCCATCTCTTTCTCCCTCCATTTATGTCACTATAAAAGGCAAAAATGCCTCAGAAGTACTTCAGCTTTAATTGCCTTCCTGCCTTATGTGATGCCATTGTCATTAACACCTCAGTCTGTTACGGGGAATAAAAAGCTATTCTTGGAAAGAGTGCACCTTCAAGGTGTTTTCAGCATCACACAAAAAATCCCCTCACATAAAGGTGTGTAGATGGGTGGCATTTGAAATCAAACCGCACACAGGGACGAGCGGGCGAACACTCTGGAATGGACAGCTCTTAGGGTGTGATTTGTACCATGTCTCAGTTAAGTGAGCTCCATTCAGGTTACTGGCCCTCGTAAGGTTTTTTACAGGTTGTACATGAGCGAAGGGAAATGGCCTGTGGTCGAGGGGATGTGGAGAGAGGATAATGGACATGAGCCAAAGGATGCAATTACTTTCCTCTGAGCTCCAATTATTTGACAACGTCCATTGAACATCTACATAGTAAAATGTGTGCTGTTAGGTAGTTACTGCTTTTACGGCATTTTGGTGCTTTTTGATGGTGTAGTGAGAGACACGGTGAAGATATGAGAAAGAGAGAGAAAATACCATGAAGCTGGTATTTTGCTTTTTACAACAGATGCACATATGATGCACTTTTTCTGCTCTACAGGAGTTTCACAAAATGTTATTACGGGTGGTATCATCACTGCAGTTTATAATATTTTTCTGTGCTGCAGTTTGACCGTTTAAGTGTTGGTGAGCCGGCTTTAATATTAAAACACATACATAAACGTCCCTCTGAACTATATCATGAAGCTCAGTCTCTTGAG
Organism: Epinephelus lanceolatus; assembly: GCF_041903045.1. Lineage (NCBI taxonomy): Eukaryota > Metazoa > Chordata > Actinopteri > Perciformes > Serranidae > Epinephelus > Epinephelus lanceolatus. The sequence continues at coordinate 12,558,976 of NC_135739.1, forward strand.
AGATGAAACTGCAAATCAAATTTCCCTTTAAAATCTTATTCACTAGTAAGAAAAGAGAGTGGAGTTCCAGATCTATCAATAACGTCTTTACCTTACTGTGGACTAAGCATATTCTTCACTACTTCCTGTAGATGTGAAGTACATCAAGTTATTTCTTCTTTTTTTTTTTTTATCAATTTACCCACCGTCCACATCCACCATCTGGTAAATGGGCCGTGGCTGGCAAATATAGCAGTTTATTTTCATTTTACTGAGTTGGGAACTTATTTCTACAGATAGAGAGAAAATCATATTTCACCAGCAGATCTCAGTCCTGCTTGACGTTGATGTATTACTTTGGTCTGGAGCATTCCCATTCACTTCTCCAGTAATTGTGTTTAGATTCCAGCACCTGCATACTGGAAGAAAAATCTGAAATGTAAACAAACCAGAAAAATGCAATTATCCAGTTTTGAAAATGTGCCCGAGGGGGCTCATATAAGATAATACTGTCTGGGACAGTAACATGTTTGACTGCAGGAGACCGATGCTGATCGCTCACTGCGAGCTGTGCTCAAAGAGAACATTCATGAAAATCCAGTCTTAGCTGTCTTACTGTAGATGTGTGCCTTCAACCGCTAACTAATATAACACTGAGAAATGTCATACATTTGGTTATAACAAGCCTATAATTATCTATAAGGGTACAACAAACAATTGTTTTCAATCCTGACGTTATTTTGGGAAAATGCTGTCAGCCATTTTTATAGCAAACACAGTGGAAGCAGACAGGACATGAGGAAAGACTCAACAAAGGTCAGCAGCCGCGATCGAACCAGGCATGTTGCAGTAATGTGGCCTGCTCCTTAACCATTCATCAATCAGGACGCTCCCTGTCAATTATTTTTTTGACTGATTTTGCTGACTTTTTTTTACCTATAAAATGTCTACTGAAAGAAAGTCTCAGGAACTGACTAACTAAATCCTTTCAAATTCCTGGTTCAGAGGCATTAAGTTGCTTCTGGTCTATTTATTGTCACCACACCAATCAACACACTCAAATTTTCCTCTTACATACATGTTAAAGTAAAGTGTTTAGTTGTCAATTAATCTGCTACTGATTATGTTAATATTCGGGCTGTGAAGCGATTTAAAAAATGTATCTAATTAATTAATTACATGCTCTGTGATTAATTAATCTAAATTAATCAGATACATCAATTTTTGCTGTGAAAGTATTTAAAAAATTTCAGTTCAAATGAATTTTGGCAGATGTGTCTTAAAGCTGCAGGATTTTGGATACAGTTGTCCCCCTGTCCTCTACCACCCAAAGTGGTCCACAGTTCATTTTGTAAGGGAGTTAGTCGGTCACAGGTAGACTTACTCAGTTTGCGTCTGAATGCCTGATCGAGTGTGGCTTGACCTGACGAGGCTGGCTTCTAGTGGTAGCATCAGAGGCTGTGCTAACTCGGACGTCCAGGTTCACTGCTAAATGCTTTGTGTTGAGGTGATATTTCAGGCTTTAAGTACTCCCATGGTACGAAAATTCCTTACTGCAGAAATTGCAGAGGACGTTGCTCCTATCAGCAATTCCATCTGGGTGTTTTTAAAATGTAAATGTTCCATTCTCGGGGCCAAGCAGCGTCGTCTCGTCTGCCTCCATCATGAGACAAAGCCACTGTGGCCTTCACTTACACACCAGGTCAAATGGCACCACTGAACACCATTAATCACCATTAATTTTTTTAACACGTTAGACTCTTTCGCTCAAACCAATATTTCGAAGCTGGGAAAAAAGTTCAACAGTTTTGCTTAATACATTTACTTATCATTTTTTTAATCCATGTGTTTCATGAGTGAGTGGTTTCACTATTTTTGGCTTTCTTTGTCTTTAAGTGAGCTCACCACGACAAAATTCTAATCACTCATGTTAATATGACAATGAAGTATTAAATCTAATGAATCTACCGAATCTTGACTTGATTAATAATGACTCGAGTGTGAAAACTGCTGTGATGATCACGATCAAGAGTCAATCTAATTTGCATACACAATATGACTCCAGTTTAACTTGTAACCGTGAAATTACTCCAAAAACCTAATGAGATAAATATAACTGTCTGTGTAAAATAGTTTTTATGCTTTATGGAGTGGATATGACTGAAGCACTCCAGATTTTTTCCAGCTGTGTATTACAGAGGAATGTGCTGGGCACCACAGTGGTGGAGGTGGTTAGCACTGTCGCCTCACAGCAAGAAGGTGCTGGGTTCAGACCTGTCGGTGCTCCAGTTTCCTCTCACAGGACAAAGACATGCAGTTGATTGGCAGCTCTAAAAAAAGTGCCCTTAGGTGTGAATGTGAGCTTTTGAGCGTGAATGGTTGTCTGTCTCTGTGTGTTTGCCCTGTGATTGACTGTCGACCTGTCCAGAGTGTACCCCGTCTCTCGCCCAGTGTCAGCTGGGATCGCCTCCAGCCCCGTGCAGCCCTCAGGATTAGCGGGTATAGCTGATGGATGGGTTTTTATTTGCCACGCTGCTCTAGGGATGGCAGCATTTGTCTGTCAATCAGTCGGTCTGCTGCTGAAATGTCTCAACAACTGTTTGATTTACTGAATTTTGACATTCAGAGGATCAATTGTAACTTTGGTCATCACTTAACTCTTTGTCTAGGGCCATCATCATGACAAAATTTTAACTAATTACATTCCCATCATCCTTTGGTGCACTTTGTGTCTATGTTTTTAATGTTTTTTAGCAAATGTTTGCATACTTGCATGCCAAAATGATCAACAATGACAGACGTTTTCAGACTGGAGGAACTTTTTCATCGTTCTAAGAACCCCCTTTTTATTGTGTCCGCATCATAAAAACTAACACAATTGTAGTCCTTAGAACGATATTTCGAGGGGGTTGTTGATCTTGTATTAAAGAGGAGGTACTCTGCCAGCACAAGAGGATCCCTGAGTGACGTAAGCATGAGTTGACTGGTGGAACATGAGCCAATGCAGCTTTGGCAACCGCATTTTTAAGGCCATTAGCTGTGCAAACAAGAGACAACGCAATCGACAGCTCGTAACAGAAGAAATGGAAGAAAACATGGACAGATGGACCCAGACTGAAGTCCAGGCTTTACTGAGCATATGTGCGACGATGGAAATACAATGCCATTTTGACTCATCAAAGTAAAATAGGCACTGTCCAGCCTAAGTCACTTCAGTGCTTCTAGCGGTGGTGTGAATGCAATCAGACAAAAACAAACAATGAAAATATGTAGTTCTCGGGGCGTCAGTGGCTTAGTGGATAGAGCAGGCGCCCCATGTACAAGGCTGTTGCTGCAGTGGCCCGGGTTTGAGTCTGGCCTGTGGCCCTTTGCTGCATGTCACTCTCTCTCTCCCCTTTCACACTAGACTGTCTTGTCAATTAAAGGCTAAAATGCCCAGAAAAATATATTTTAAAAAAAACAAAAACAAATAAAGTATGTAGTTCTCAGGGGAGCGTCCCAGTTGGCATTACCTCCAGGGAGTCCCCAGAAACAGCATGCAGATTGTGAGACTGTCATGTTTGCATTTAGCTAACAGCACCAATGTACCAAGGTAACAACCTTACAGAGTTACCAGCATGTCTAGCCTTGTATTAAAATGGAATACTCTGGGGCATCCCTTTGTCCTTCGAGGTTGACGGTGATGACCATGAATACAACGTTACCGACTCAAGTCCATCCAGGGACCTTTGTTTCACGTCATTCCCCATCTTTTTCCCACCTCCCCTGGCTCAAGACAAACCAATCATGTGATCACTGATCTAAACCTTTGTACGGATTTAACCATCTTCCGAGCCTATGTAATGTATCTTTTGTATATCACTTCACATGTTAATTACTGTTTGTGAATTTGAAAACTGTTTTGCTTGCCAACTGTCTTGCTGTTAATTGCTTGTACTGTGAGGCTGTGTTGTACTGTATAGTCTCACACATGCAAATTAGCTTTATAGGTAACTCTGGCTTGACAGTTGTGTCTTGCATTGCTCCTGTTAGATAAACAAATAAACTAATAAACTAAACGCATTCTGTCTCTCTACTGTCACATCACTAATGAATGCATTAAAATGTCCCCACATCTATAAATAAATGGAATACTCTGATGCTTATACACCAGAGTAAGCACATTAGGATACACTGCTCAGTTATGTAATGAGGAGAAGCACACAGATACAGCATGAAGAAAATCCAAACCACCACAGCAACATTTTGGCTGTAAATTTTGTGGTTTTCTTGTAAGAAACAGTGCGAGTGCTCTTGACAGCACCGCCTTGAGTGAAACAGTCAACTGGATGCAACACAAGGCAAAGAGACACACACAATGTTTAAAGTGGAAGACAAGTAATTAGCCGCTCTCTCATAGATCATTCCCACTCATATCCAAGATGACAGTTTCCCAATCTAGACCCTTTTGTTGTCAACACTTATAAATCCTCTTCCAATTTCATTTGGGGAAAAAAAACCCGCTCGGTTACCACTTAGAGAGAGGAGCAGTATCACATCAAAGAAAACAATCATGCAAGACCAGTGGATGTTGGAGAGTTGCAGTATAATGCAGCGTAATTAGTAAATGTGTGTACATACTGTGCGTCCACTGAAACTTGATGAGCTGGTTCAATTAACTTCCAAAATCACTGTGTTAACCAATGAAATAAATACCTATAGTTTCTCTATACATAAGTATGAATAGCACCTCGCACACAGAGGAATAAAATTTTACAACATAGAATTATACAATGACATCCGCCTCAAAGATACACATTTATCATCGTCAGTAAGCATGCTGCAAAGATGCCAAAGACCCATGCCTTTACTCTGAGTGAATTTAACTGTGTATCATAGAGGCAGTACAACATTTTTCATCTCTAGTGGTTGGGGTAAACAGATACATACTAGACTGAACTGATGCTAAAAAACATGTTCATTAATGAAGAACAGGTGACTGACCGTAGACATAAAGCGACTCTGAGCTGCTTGTACATTTTCTAAACTAAAAAAAATTCCATAATTCCCACAAGAATAACCATTTGTTCCTTCCTACTCTGTAAATGAGGTGTGCATTAGTGTGATCAAAGACTAAACAGAACAATAAACCCTCTGTTCTGCCTCGTAATGAGTGACAGCAGCAAAATCCGGTTAAACAACCTGACCTGCCTTTACAAATAGAGATGCAAAGCCTTTTATGCGACATCTAATAGCCGCACTCATTTTATGCTGGATGCTTTCCTGTCACCGCTAATGCGACACACACAAAGTGTTTTACAAGAAACAATATCTGGTGTAAAAGCTCCGAGTGGTTGCAAATAAGTTCTACTTGGCCAGGCAGTTAACTGAATGGAGCTGCCCTCTGCCTTCCTGCCGTCGCTGCACTATTCTGTCAGCCTCACTGTGTCAGTAACTCGGTTAGTTGTGCTACTTGTGCAATACAGTAAATCCCTGGTTGTATGTTCTGCAAGGTGACCTGAGATGGATGGATCTCTCTGACACTTCTCCGAGGTCATTTGCTTTTTGACGCAGTAGTTAATTAGGCTTGACCAATGAACCCTGTCTGTGCTGGCCAACTAGCGGAGCTCTGCATACTGCCTGACTTGATCATTAATAATGTCTAAAGAGTTGCTGTTAGTCAGCTCTGCTGGAGATGTGCGGACTAGGTGGTTACTTTAGGAGATTACAGGAAACAATTTTAGTCGCTGCAGCTTAATAAAGCTCAGCTTAACTTCAATCAGGAAGACTTTCATTCACAATTGTCTCTCTATCCCACTCCCACAGCTCCCGCCAATCAGCTAACTATGGGCGTTCCCTCTCCGAGTTAGCCTATCAAACTTTGTCACCATCTCCCTCAGTCATGTTGCTGCTGCCAAACTTAAAATCCATTCCCCTCTCTGCTCCTGTCAGCTGTCAATTCATCCCTAGTCACCGTATCCACAGCTCAAGCTCATCAAAAGCCCACTCCTCTTCTCATCCAGATCCTCAGCTCCCTCATCATCTCATCTCATCACCACTATCACCACCACCAGTGTCTAGACTCCATAGGGTGGTTACCTAATCTACTACGTCTGTACCACCCTCCTGGAATAGATGATAACATGATGGGGTCTAATCGCTGAAGACTTTTCACATTTCTCATACTTACGTGCACATGTAAATAAATATTATTTTCTCAGAACAAGTCTATCCTGATTGAAATAATCTAGTGTGTGTTAAGTTTGCAGAAATGCAATGTCTCCCGTGTGCCAAGCGTGTAGGAGAACCACAGAGGCCAACTCAAAACCAAGAATGGCCCTAACTAGAGCCAGAGTTTGGTTTGTCTGTTCAGAGCTACTTTAGAACAACATGGCGGACTCAGTGGGAAAGGACCCACTCTATATGTTGGAATAAACGGCTCATAACGTAACATCCATCCCTCAATTATCATCTGCCTTTCCCAGGCTGGGTCATGGGGTTCAGCAGGCTGAGCAAGGTGCTCCGGATGTCCCCCTCTCCAGCAATGCTCACCAGCTCCTCCTGAGGGATCCTGAGGCGTTCCCAAGCCAGATTAGATATGTAATCCCTCCAACAGGTTCTAGGTCTGCCCCAGGGCCTCCTATCAGTTGGACGTGCCCGGAAAACCTCTAATGGGAGGCGCCCAGGAGGCATCCTGATCAGATGGCCAAACCACCTAAACTGGCCCCTTTTGACACGAAGGAGCAGCAGATCTAGTCCGAGCTCCCTCCGGATGTCTGAGCTCCTCGCCTTATCTCCAAGGCTGAGCCCAGCCACCCTACACAGGAAACTCATTTCTGCTGCTCGTAACCACAATCTCATTCTTTCGGTCACGAACCAAAGCTCATGACCATAGGTGAGGGTCAGAATGTAGATGGAACAGTAAATTGAGAGTTCTGCCTTCCAGCTCAGCTCCCCCTTTACCAGGACGGTCTGGCGCAACACCCAAGTCACTGCAAACCGCCTGTCTATCTCACTCTCCATTTTACCCTCACTCATGTACAAGACTCAGATACTTGAACTCTTTTGCCTGGGGCAACAATTCTTATCTTCAGGCGATTATAAGCTGATGAAAACATAGTTATGAATATTTTATATCATTTCTGCCAATAGATGCCCCTCCATCCTACGCTCTGGGCCTTTAACCATTTTTAAATACGGTGTCATTTCTCCCTTTATTGCAGATAGATGGCTGTGTTTTTTCCAGCCCTACCTGTCTATTTGGCATCACATATAAATAAGCAATCATGCTGCACTGATTCCATTTGTGCACATGAAAATGAATACTGCTGCCTGCTCACTTGCATATGGTCCAGGTCTTTTTATTACAACCTTTATGAGATACATCTCTTACAGTTGCATAATATGCAATGCTATCCAATTTAAAATATGCTTCTATTGTGAACACGTTCAAATGGAAGCACTCTCCTCCACTAGCTTTAACATTAAAGGACCTGACAGAGACAGAGGGAGAGAGGGAGAGAGTGGGAGGTGGGAGGAGGGGACAAGAGGGAGCTGTTGAGTGTCTGCTGATGGGCTAACTCAATTTCAGGGAACACAATGGAGCCAGAGGCTGATTTCCAAAAGGCAAATTGTCATTCTGAGCAGTATGGCACCTGTCTGGTGAGTTCATCTCCTGTGCATTGGGTGTACTCGGGGGAGGAGGCCAGGACCAGAGGAGAAGAGCACATTATGTTGGGCCCCGCGATGGGAGGGAATTGAAAGTGAAACTGTTTGAAATGCGTTTGAAATGCATTGAAATGAAAATCGGGCAGGCTCTTATGGCTGCCATTGGAATCCATTCAGAAAGGCCCTCAATTGGTTTTGACCAGATTGAGTGGGTGAACAGGCGGGGATCGAGTGAATCGACCCAGACAATGATGCTGTTGCCTCGGTGACGGACCAAGGACCCCGATCCCCAGGACTTCTGCCGCCAGTCCTTGTACTCCCAACCCCTGACCACTCCCCCCCATCACCACAGAAATACACCTCCACACATACACCCATCCTCCACCTCTATTATTTCTCCATCTTTCAGGCTGTGGGTGCACCATCAGCTGCGGGCCCCCCCCTCTTCGTGCAGTGCTCCAATTACAAAGCTGTCTGCACAGATTAAAGAGGCAGCCCATCTGACAGCAGCTAAACACTTCAACATACACACAAAAAATGTGCTGTGAAGACAAACGGCACTCTGTACTAATCTAACACCATCAGCCTACAGACATCTGCACATGTACATCCCCTGACTGCTCTGCTTCTCTATAGCATAACAACCTACCTGACACTCTCAGAGACACAAACGTCTGCACACATCTGTCAGCCCAACACTGACCCTATCGACAGTCTACACACACCTACACACAAAACACCCTGCAGCACACAGCAGGTGTTTGCCGCCGCTGTCTGTCACATCCAGGAAGAAACAACAAGCCATAATGAGAATGGGAGCTCCTAATTGAAGGTGCCATCTTTTTTTAATTGTTGCAGAAACAATTTGCCAGACTTAAATTAGGTAGCTGTGCATGTTCAGCTGTCTACACAATTGTGGCTGTCTGAAAGATTTTGCAGCTCATGTCCCTGACCTCGCACTGTGGCAGGTACTCAAACGCTGAGACGCGACCTCAAGAGCGCGGGCTAATCTCCTCCCTATTATAGTCTTTTTATGTCCCCATCATTCACTCAGCTGTCTCTTACATCATTATCTACTTTATGTGTGAATAACTGCCGAGTGCTTGGAAAAACAATTTACCTCATTTGCCCCTCAATTTCCTTAACTCTGTACCACTATGTTTAATAAATCATGGTGAGATAACAAATAAAGGTAAATGTAGGGAAACCTTAATGCTTCTGAATTCTATTCAGAAAGGTTAGAGATGAAATCTTTCATTCCTTTTGAATTTACCAGATCTAAAGGTCTATTGTGATATGATTGCTGCAAAAGATACAGCTATCTATAATATATATTATGCAGAAAGTGCAGACATTTAAAACTCACCCCGAGAGCCTGAGTTCATGTAACTTCTTCTACTTTTTCTTTTTAACATGCCTTATAATGTATCCAGACGTCTGACAGGAGCCTTGTTGTTTACCTACTAAACAAATTTGTGTGGTACTCTCATTGTCTGAAAAGTTGTATTAAACCTGTTTTTGGCCACTAGGGGCAGCACATACAGTGAACACAACATTGGCAGTAAAAAGGAAGTGACCATAGTGTTTGGAGTACAAATGGGAAAATTTTGCCCAGTGGGTTTTCTGGCAGGAATTTATTAATTTTAACTCAAACAACTTGTGTCCTAACCTTAACCAAGAAATCTCTTTCTGTCAGAAAGCCCTCAAGGCAAACATCTCCCAGCAAGTTTTGGCCCTTCCTTACGTGTTTTCTATTTGCACCAGGCCCCCAGGAAGTGTGCTGGACTTTGAGGCCAATTTGACATGGTGGCAAAAGCATTAAACTACAACTTCCAAGTCCATCACGTGATGCCACGGGGCCCAAAAAAGACTTTTCTCATGGACTTACATTGGGAAAGAGATGTCTGCAAATTATTAGACTCATTTTTTTTTCAGGATTTGATTAATTCAGTCTGATACCTTTTCCAAAGTCTTTAAGTGCTGCAGGATTACATCAGTTCAGTCAGGACCACTGTAGACGAAGAAACATTTATTTCCATTTGCAGTGCTATATTTGGCGGTATGGCTCTGTTCTGGGGCCCCTCTGCCTTTGCTAGGCCTGTGCAGAAAGCCAAAGGTGGAGAGACCACATGTGTCCGCCCTTTCACGCGCCTACATGGAAAGCCTAAGGCAGAAAGAACACACCTCTCTATCAGCTATCAGCCATGTGATCTATCAGCTGACTCCCTTCCATCAATCAGCTGCTCCATCAGTTGACTGGGCTGTTTGAGATCAGCTGAAGTAGCTGGGATGCAATATCAGCATTCATTTTGTCATGTTTCACTTCTTTTTTGCTTTGTTTGAACTCCTGAGGTAAATTTGTTGCTCTTTGGCTGCTGGATATTTCACTAGCTAGTTTGTAATTTTGTCTGCTTGCTGTTTGATGCTGGGCAGGTAGTAAACAACTGATTTAGCATTCCTTTTTTGCTGAAAACAGCCGCCGGGTGCATCTTGAAACAAGGGTTTAAACCGAAGCAGTAAATTTGTGGCCTCTAAAATCAAAACAAAAGGCTGAAAGACACTAGAACACTTGTCTGTGAGTCTATAACATATAAGAGCAATCGTAGTAAAAAAGTAAAATTGTGTGGCCCTTTTTAAAATGACAAAATGCATTTCTGTCTGCTTAATTATGAAGAAATAGGCCTGTTTAAACTCTGCGTGGGTGTGTGTGGGTCTGGAAGTCTTTATGTACATGATGTACAGTATGAGTGTATTCATGTTCACAAGCATAATTATACAGCATTATTTTCGCATTATTTGACAGTATAACAACCACAACAAACCAGTATTAATTGTCCTTGTTATGAAATGAGTTACTACTGTATATGCTGCAGCTACAGACACCCAACCTCAGGGGTTTTACAGTAGTTGGCAACAGCTTCCCTTTTTTATTCTGTTGTGAGTTTGAGTCTGTTTCTCTCTCTTTTTATCACTCACTCTCTCTCTCACACATACACAGTTTTAAGTTTCCTCCCTGTCAGTGCTCCATCCACAGTGTCGAGAACAGAAGTTTAAGGAAATGCTTTTAAGCAGAAATTGCGAGAATGATTATAAACATATATGTTAAGTCGCTGCATAGACGGGTGCAAGTAGAGACAGTCTGATTCAGCTTCTCATGGTGGTAAACCTGAATTATATCAACCCAAACCACAAGGATGCCACAGGAAATAAAGTTGAAGAGACCTGTACTTAAGTTTCCTGGTTTATCTGACACCAAGTACTTAAGAAATCAAATACCATTGCCCCACACGAGCCTTCATGATCCAGTCTGACATGGAAAACAACTGACAAAAGGTGTTGAGTGCTCTCTGATGATGTAGTGCGGTGCCTCTTCTTACCTTGAAAAAAACAGGGAGGAGGAGGGTCTGTGAAGTGCCGCTCTGATGCTCGGCTGCTCATGTTCACAAAGTGTGTTGCTGCGAATAAAGTGAGACAAGGAGATTAAGAGGATGGGAGGTGGGGTCATGCATGCAGCTTCGCTAGCCTGCTGGAATACAGAATGTGAGGATTAGTCCTCCTCCTCGTCTAGACAGCTAGAGCCGAGGAGAGGTGAAAACGTCATGGGTGAGACTTCAAAGAACAAAGAATGTGTCTATGCAGCACCATTTGTGTCGTCTTAAATGTCGTTGCTACTGTGTGCAACTGGTGTTTAATTGCAAAACCTAACAAGGCCTTCTATAAACAACAGAATGTCACAGCTTTTGCAGATCCAACTAATTTCTCTTCTATTGTTCTAGTCTCATACTGTTACCTGAACCTGCAAGTGAAATTCCCTCAGCCGCGAGATCCCCTACTTTTCCTCCTGACAAATCCCCATGACCTCGCCATAAAATGATACGCTCTGGCCGCTCATTGCACCGTGGTCTCCCGTGAGCGCCTGCTAGTGCTCCAGTCATTACCAAAGGCCCATTTCCTTGCTCCCATATCAGAGGCCCGGGCGAGCCGTTGTGGTGGCGAGGCTGCAGGCTGAGAGGGGTGAGCGAGGCATGTCCTGTGGGCCTCCAACCACATCATGAGCAAGCAGGGATTCTGACTGCTCGAGCATGAAGCAGAAGCAGCCACACTTCATAAATCCTGCTCATCGTGGTGCTGCACATAGTCGGGGATGCAAAGCCTGGGGGAACAGAAGAATTGCAGTTCTTACATGCTGTGTTCAGCTATACAATACAGTAGTAATGGACATACACCTGCATTATAGCCTATTCGCTTCAGGCAGTACAAGCATTATGTTGCTATAGCTTGCCTTAGTAAACAATTCCTGAATAATTCAAACCAATATAGGAAACTCATGGTCTATATTTGCTTGTCACCTTGTATTGTTCATATATAAAATTGCCATGTGTTCTCTTTGTAATTCTGCCAGCAAAGTGTGTCCAACCTTTTGGACACAACTCTAAGTAATCCCGGGGTTCCATTATGCTCCAGTCATCCATCAATCCTTCAGTAATTTAAAGCTGTGAAAGCAAAGCATGCATGTCCACCTTTCCACCGCCTGGAAGAGCAACACAAAAAACAAAGAGCAGAGTGAAGTCACTCAGTGCTCATGCAAACAGAGCTGCAGACAACGAATCAAATCTGGCGCTCCCTCATTGTGAGTGAATAAATTACAAGTGATTGTGCTTTGTAATGAAGGCAGCGGAGCATATTGTGCAAATGCTCTGCTTTTTAATGATTTAATTAGAGAACCTCACTCAAACTGGAGCAGAAAATTCCAACACGGAGATGAGCGAGGGAGCTCTGCCAGCAAACGGCACCTCGACTCAAGATCCTGTGTTAATTGCTGCAGCAGGCAACAGATGTGCCTCACGTTTCTGCCCATTTCCTGCTTTATTAAAATTAGTAGGACCCCAAAGAACGCCAAATGTTGTCTTCCTAAACTAAATGATTTATGACCGCTAAGCGGCATCATGTCATTCTAATTTCCGACATTCTCTTCCCAGTTTAAAGAGGATGCTGTCTGTAGCCTTAGGCAGTTGAGCGTGTGTTAAATCATTAACTACAGCTATCATCAACTGATTTGTCCCAAAATGACAAGTGTAACAGGTACAACTTCCAGCAACCAAACTTCAGAAGTTTCACATTTATTTTGTTAAAGGGTAACTTTGGTATTTAAACCTGGACCCTATTTTCCCATGTTTTTGTCTCTAAGTGATTAATGAGAACAACAATTTTTGAAACTGGTCCAGTACTGAGCCAGATCACTGTAATCCCTGCAGGCCAATGAGCACTTTCAATTTAAATTCACTAAAAGTGCCCATTTTTGCCACTGACAGGCTCAGATTATTATTCTAAGTGTTATCAGTGGTATCAGAATGCACAGTCACTGAAACTTTCCTTGTCCATCTTATTAAGGGTAAATAATGCTTGAAAGGTGCACTAATAACATACAGGATAAACCAAACCAAAGAGAAAGAAACTGCTTACCAGCACTGCCGCCCCATGTGACGATGAAGAAAGAACGAATGAAATGGTGTTCAGGATTTAAATAGGGGTGAACAGGTGAACTCAATCAGGTTATTGAGTGAATAAAGAGTGAGAGGAACCAATCAGTGCTAAAGAAAGGGGAGAAAAGGAGGTGAGGTAAAGGTAGTGAGGTAAGTGAGGAAAAGAAGTGTCAAAATATAGAAAAATAGGAATATTTACCACACTGTTTGACAACTTTTGAAAAGGATCCCTACAGAGACAGACCACGTTGTTAAATAGTGAGATCCTTTTTGTTTGACCAGAAACAGCCTCAAAGGCGTTATCACCAAACACACCAGCAGGGCTCAACAATAAGGATTGCCCGATTGCCCGGGGCAAGTAAAACTCACGGTCGGGCATGTAAACTAACAACTCACTTGCCCGATCGGGCAAGTTGCTAAAAATAGTAAAAGTTAATAACTAATTGATAAAATAAATGTATTTTAAAACGTGCTCTTCTGCTCTGATGCAGCGGTCTCTCTGCCTGAAGTCACAAGCACAGCTGTGTAACAATGTCCTGCCCACAGCGCCCATTGATATTATTTTGCGCAACGGACGCTTCATATAATAACATAACAATATACTATTTATGGTGTTATGTCATCGTGTCATTTCTGTCTCTACATGGTCACGCGTTAACAATTCTCCTCTGCTCTCTGTATCGCGCACGGCAGAGTTCCGCCACACACACAGGTGAGCACTCTAGAGCGGCTCGGGCCGCATTTTCCTGACCAAACCTGACCCCGAGCCCGGTGCAGTTTGTCAGCTGACAAAGTTATTGTTATGGACACTGTGTAAATAACCACCAACAGACTGCTGTTACGCACAGACAAACAGCTGCTCGCACAGCAGCTCAGCACAGCACTCATGCTGAGCTTGTGTTGCGTTCAGGCACGTAAATAACAACTTCCAACACTTAAATAGGTCATAGCACAAAACAGCAGCATGTCATGTGACTTTTTACTTTATTATATTCAATAAAATTGTATGTTCCTAAATCTTGAGACACCTCATATGTAAGCTAGACAGACATTTCACCTGCTAATTACTGTGCACACATGTACTGTATGTACTTAGTCCTGAAGAGCCCTTCTGGTGCCAGTAGATACATAGAAACATCCCAGCAGGCTGTGCTTTGCAAGCATACAAAAAAGTTTCACGCATGTGAAAATTATTTTTCATGCATGTGCTCCACCTCCGCTGCTACAACTCCATCCTAGGGGAAACACTGCTGTGTGCGTTTTGTGCAACAGGTGGATGCGGTAGTCTACTGGTAGAGTAGAGAGAGAGCTAAGTAGCGTTGAAGTAGAGTAGAGCAGGGCAGAGAGATGGAAGCAAAGTATATTAAACCCGGTGTTAATACAGCAGAACTGGAGAGAGGGGTGAAAAATAAATAGAGGTGGGCATGGCTCAAGTAGGGAGCAAAATTATAGACAGAGAACGATTGACAAATTTTTCACTTCAAGCCCTGACACTGTCATTTTTGTGTAGGAATTAAGCTACAATACATGACATATGTTGTTTTAATTAATAAATACAGTGTGAATAAAGATTACATAACATAAAAATAACTGCAGTCTTTGTTATTTGATAGCCGCTTAAATTAAACAATTTTTATAGGGCAAGTAAAAACTGACCGGGCAAGTAGATCTCTGACCAACTTGCCCGACCGGGCAAGTAAAAAAAAAACCTTAGCGTTGAACCCTGACCAGACTCCCTAAAATACACAGTGATTTAACATCATGAAACGCACTTCATTCAAAGTTGACAGAGCCAAAATAATACTTGAAAAAAACTGTCCCGGGTCATCTATTCACTGCTCCAACATTCACCAGCTCTGGTTTGGTTGAAATAAACCCTCTATATAAATCACTGTTTATTCAAATGGAGTCTGGTGTGTTTGGCGATTATGATTTTGTTTCTGTTCCTGGTTAAACAAAAGGATCTTGGGGCGTCGGTGGCTTAGTGGTGGAGCGGGCGCCCCAAGCACAGGGCTGTTGCTGCAGCGGCCCGGGTTCGAGTCCAGCCTGTGGCCCTTTGCTGCATGTCATCCCCTCTCTCTCCCCCTTCACGCTTACCTGTCCTGTCTATTAAAGGCAAAATGGCCCAAAAAATATCTTTAGAAAAAAAAAAAAAAAAAAAAAAAGGATCTTACTGTAACACCCTAGTTCACTTTCATATAGCTACAGGTGAACTGCAACTGCAGCACTTAAGAGATAAAACCATAGCTTAATATGTTCAATTTACTAAATTACAGATAAAACAATCTACAATGAATAACATAAAGTCTGATATTAAATAAACAGCCATCGGCACTTTGCCGTGAATTGAACACAACATATGTTAATCTTCATCGAACCACAGGCAAACATTGTTTAATATTAAAAGACACTCATACCTTTCCTCTGCCACTTTCCCTGGACTGTTAGGACCCTTTACAAAAGGGCTCCCCCTGCTACATTTCTCTTTAACACAACGCTCTATCTCTGTAGGAATCCTTTCCATGAGTTGTCGCAATCTGAGCCTGTCAGTGACAAAAACCAATTGCCCGCAGTGATTACTTTTCAGCACTGCAGTCAATGCTGCTGGCTGCAGCACTCTCGGTCAATACTGGACCAATTTCAAAAACTGTTGTTCCCACAAAAACAAAGGAAAAGAGGATCCAGGTTGGAAAATACCAAGTCACCCTTTAAACCTAAATGTATACTACCAGTAACTAATCCTACTACTTTTTTTCTTTATACCAACTGAATCAGCCATCATCCCAGAAAGTTGAATTTTTCCAGGGGAACTTCTCCCTTTCATCAAAGTAAACTTAAAGAAAAAAGTTCAATACATGAGCCAGTTTGTCATGTGGATCAAAAGGGGACAGCTCGATGTGCTGTAGTGCTGCCCCAGCCCGAAAGCTGTGTCCCCTCCACTGACAGCAGCGCGAGCATTAATCACCCAACTCATTAAGACAATCTGCACAAGTGCCCACAGCTCATAAACTCTGGAATAGACCATAGTGACTGTTTTACCTCCTGAAGCATCTGCTTATTTACTTCTCAATACAGTCAACCCACCCATGCACCCATCTCAGATGACACAGGGAGTGGCTGTTTACCTCCATTATCTTTATTCAGACATTGTTTTTCTTCAAGTACAATAAAAGAAAATCTTGATTGTCACTAACGTTGGTGACCAAGGAACTGCATTGAAAAGGCAGGGAAGGAAATCGATTCTCAGCAGTAATGCACTTTTCTCAGTAAGAACACGCTATTATAATGAATACAAAATGAACCGTGTATCTGTCAGGAGTGACACTGATTCTGTTGCCAAGGCGAGAGAGGATTACTGAAGGTAAACTGCAGATAGCGTGGCCTAAATGCTTACCATTTCCTTTACGTAAAGGAGAAACATGTACAAGGCTTTGTTGGTGCTGACTGAGCCAAGAAAGCTTACACACAAAAACAGCCCACACAATACGTTCCAGGGTCCCCACTTGAATAGACAATTTCCTGATGCTTCTCACTGCTGCAACATCCAGGTACAACGTGCATACTTTTCAATGAAAAAATATGTAATGGTCACAGTGAGGCTATGAAAAGATTTCCTGCTCACATGGACAGCCTCGTGTTCTCCCAAGGCTCCGTTAATGGGAACACTACAGGTGCAATCTGATGCCATGATCATTCGTGGGAAAGTGAATAACAGAATATCTACAGTTTAATATAATATCATACCTTCTATCATTTGGTAATAATTCTTTGTAATAATTCAGTGAGAAAATGCTTCACAGACTTCATGTATCATTGTGCAAAGGCACAGAGGTTTCTTGTAAAAAGACCTTTGTGTCCTAGGTGACGGAAACCTCTAAAAACAGGAACACCATCTTCTCAGAATGTGAGGAGTCAGACTTTTTCATACCTGATAGCCTGCAGGTTAACGTGAGCACCTTACGTTACCATGGTGATATGTACAGCGTGAAAAGTGAGTCCCTGCAGTGAGACCAAAAAGCCAGCCCAAAGTTAGTTTTCTAGCCGCTAATCCTGCCTCATGGGGCATAACCCAGAAACAGAGGTGACAAAAACTCAGAGAGCAACAGCCACGGCTGTGGTGAAAAAGTGACAAAGACAGCTGAGGGAACATGAGGATTTAAAGCGTATCAGTGACAGAGGTGAAAATAATCCTCCGACAAGCCCAGCGAGCGAGAAAGGACAGCAGTTGACCGTGAGATGCTAAAACGGAGATGTAAACAACAGCTGCTTTTCTGCAAAACAACAAGACTAGGCTAATCGATGGAGGCAATCATCAAAACAGTAGTGACAGCATAAAGATCCTCCTTAAAAAAAAAAAAAAATGTTTGACAATATGCTCATCTCAGAAAAACTTTCTTTCCATTCGCAGTTTTATATTTGGCAGTATGGCTCTGTTCTGGGGCCTCTGTCTTTCCTAGGCCTACGCAGAAAGCCTAAGGCAAAGAGAGCAAACCTCCCTGCCCTTCCATGCGCCTACATGGAAAGCCTAAGGCAGGGAGAGCAGCAGCAAAGGCCCCCTGGGAACAGAGCAGAGCAGCATCAATGACAAACAGAAATGACACTGATAAGTCCAACACAACATGAAAAGAAGGAGCTGGGGTGGAGGTGGGTTGCAAAGCAGCTTGCAGGGGAAGCAGCAACAGTAGGCAGGCCTGAGCAGTTTAAATAGGGCACCCTGAATGAGATTCGCCAATTGGTTGCATAGAAAGGAATCATGTTTTCTATCAGCTGACTCCCCTCCATCAATCAGCTGATAATTGGGCTGTTTCTTGATCAGCTCATGTAGCTGGGATGTGAGCTGACCCTGACATCATGTCACTCTCATGCCAGTCTGTTTAACATGAGGCTACAGTCTGGAGCCAGATAGCTTAGCTTAGCTTAAATTCTGGCAACAGGGGGGAACAGCTACCCTGCCTCTATCCAAAGGCAACAAAATCTGCTTCATCAACAAACACATTAAATTTTATTTGTTCAATCTGTATAAAAAACATGGTTTTACAGGGCCAGACTATTTCTCGGGTGAGTGAACTAACTTCCTGGAGCCTCCACTGGTTACCTGGCAACCTGACGATGTCGAACTACAGAGAGACTCATAATGATTGTTCACAATAAGTTCTGGCTATAAAACCCCCATGTCACATACATAAAATAAAATGGCGCTGAGCAAAGGCTACCTCTATTGGTTAGTTTTCTGCCACCTAAAAAAGGAACACCTAGAAACAACAATATCAGTTTGAGTATACATGACATTTAGAATATTTTCACTGCTTAGACAACCTTTACCAACAGAAGACTGAAGCTCTTATCTCAAAACCACCAGTCATTTTACTTTGCAGAACACTGGAGTTGCTGGTCTACTGTTACATAGATTTGTAAGTGTTTAAGGTAAGTGGAGAAAATATTCTAAACATGGCATACACTTGAAATGATTTGAATTTTTCTTTTTTGTTCTTTTTTGGTGCTTCTTTTAAGGTGGCTAAAATACGTTTTGACGGGGCCCCCATCCACAGCAGTACACTGCTCGGTTTCGATACTGGTAGATTTGGTTTGCCAAAGATGATAGCAAAGTAACGCAATAGGCCTACATAATATATGCACAGCAGAAATGTTGTAGATTGGTCAGACCACTGTGTCTAACTATATATCTTAAACATTACAGTTACAGCCGAAAATGACAACACAAATTTAGATGTTTGCTGATTTCTCATATCTATGCAAATGACCCTTCGCTAAGTCTTGCCCCCACGACGCAGACTGGCCAATTATAACGTAGCATCGGGCGGCTCAGACCAGGGTCTGACAACAACACAACTGTGCTCCATTGACTCTAATGTAATCGTTTCAGATTTCCTTCATTTTCAGGCTGGTTTTGTGGATTTGGAGCTAAATGTTGTGCCTGGGGCACGTCCTGTATTAATGATACTCGTTACCTGGAGAGGCTGGAAGAAGATATACGTTTCTTCCCTGTTCCAAAACCAAAATCAGACCCTGAAAACTGTAGGGTTAGCTAGCTAGCTACTGAAGCTATAGCCTACTAAATGTAGGCCTATATGCTGCTTTTGCTCTTTAAGGATCATAACACTGAATAAAGATCGACCCTGCTCTACAGGGACCAGTGAAGGGAAGCAGGGAAACTTTGGTGATATTAAACCAGCTGTGTGTCATCGCAGTGTGCGCAGAAGTAAGGTACATTGCTCAGTTTCCATGCTGGTAGATTTGGTCAGTCATAGATGATAGCAAAGTAACACGATAGGCCTACATAAAATATGCACAGCAGAAATATCGGTAGATCGGTCAGACCACTGTGTTTAACTACATCTTTAAAAATTACAGTTACAGCTGAAAATGGCAACACAAATGAACAAGTTTGCCCATTTCTCATATCTCCGCAATTAAAATCAATTGCCAGTTGTCTGACTGATCGTGAAAAGTGATTGTTGTCGTTCGCACTGTCATGGCTATTTGGTCTTTGGACACTAAAAAGAGCCCATGTTGGTTCTTAGTATGGCCGCACATGTGGGCTCCACTTGCAGCCCTCGTTGGCCTCATTAGCAGTCCACAAGGGTAAAACACACTTGAGACCATTTTGGTACCAGCAGACAACATTTCATGGCCTCCACACATGCCAGCTCATCATTCACCCGTGTGACGCCCACATGGATATGTTGGCCAGGTACTGGGCTCCAAAATGGCTACAGTCCAGAACCTAAGCACCTGGCAAATTAAATGTCGAGCCAACGTTTCTGATTAACAGCTCCACAAAGCTCTCAATGATATACATCACGGTCATTCACAGATACGGGACAAATATTACAGCAGCTTTAAATCACAATTTATACTCAATCTGACTTGAAGGGGGGCTGTAAAACCAAACCTGCAGTATGAACCAACATTATAATGTGGAGTGCATGGCTCACAAAGTCAAAGTGTTTGTGAGTGTGGTGCTGACTGTGGAAGGGGTTAGGGCGTCCAAACATTACAATCCAGTCATCCCCAGCCCCCCTGTGCAATTTTCACGGAGGCTGGGTTTCATCAGGTTTTGTATTTCAGACCTATTGATTATCTGCAGTGAGGGGGGCACTGTGACAAAACCTCAGCAGGAGTTCTCCATCTGCAATAAGCCACGTGCCAAACACAGGCTCACGCACACACACATTTGGTCTACTGTGTTATTGCTTCCCTGGTTATGAAAGACAGGAATATGCTTACTAATAAATCTCATGCTGGCATTGCTTCTTTTATGGGATTATCCAATCTGCTGTGAATCAACAAAATCATTTGCAGCTTTATCTCAGCACACATGTAGCATTTAAAGATGTCCTTCCTCTATAATGTTTCATTTGAAGGTTGCAATCGGTTATAGCAGATCAATTCACCTCTTGCCCAGTGTCTGTAGTCCTCCCTTCCTAATCGATTCGTATCTCCCTGACCTTTGTGTCTCCTGTAGACAACACTGAGACATGCAGGGACAAACATGAAGGAAAACAGCACGTAGTGTGTTACTGGCCAGACTATTGGGCACACAAATTATAAAGAGTCGAATTAAAGTTAATGTTTTCTGCTCTTAATTATTAATTTTGAACCGCCGAGGACCTCAGATGAAGATGAGAAGACCTTACCCTCAGTTGGGTAGCAACACCGCCATTTAATAGTTGGACGGAACGCGGCCGCCATCTTGTGGCGGGAAGAGGAACCGCTACCTAGGCGTATACGTCACTGCCGCAAAAAAAGCACAGAGCGGCCGCTACGCTTTACGGCAGTTTGTGATTTAAAAATTTAGACATGGCAGCCTCGTTGATTTGCAGCGAAACTCAAAGCAGGTAAATAACAGCTCAAAATGAATGAAGTTTGCTCATGAAGACATAACCAACGGACTTACCTGTCACGTTTAAACAGCTGTCTCTCATTAGTCCAATACAAAACGACTCGTTATTCTGCATGTCATCCTCCTGTTAGCTAGTAGCTGTGTTAACTGGGATTTTTGTCTCTCCCAGGGTGAGTTCAGTGCTAAACAGAGATGTGAAGCAGTACGGGAAGAAGTACATGTTTGACTGCAACGAAGAGACGTGCTGGAACTCAGACCAGGTAAAACTACAGCACCATTATACATACTGTATGTATACTGTATGCAGGGGCGTATACATTCACCGGCCACTTCATTAGGTACACCTGTTAAACTGCTCGTTAACGCACATAGATGATCAGCCAATCACGTGGCAGCAACTCAGTGCATTTAGGCATGTAGACGTGGTCAGAATGACCTGCTGAAGTTCAAGCCGAGCATCAGAATGAGGAAGAAAGGTGATTTAAGTGACTTTGAATGTGGCATGGTTGTTGGTGCCAGACTGGTCTGAGTATTTCAGAAACTGCTGATCTACTGGGATTTTCACACACACACACAACCATCTCTAGGGTTTACAGAGGATGGTCCCAAAAAGAGAAAATATCCAGTGTGCTGCAGTTTTCTGGGTGACATACTTAATTATATACGTATTCCAAATAAACTATAATAAACTGTTAAAATAGTTTCATTCATAATTTCTCATTTTCTTTGGTATTTTTTTATGATATACAGATGTGCAGTGGCTAATGTCTATGTTAATGTTATACAATGTAAAGTCTCTGATTATGTGACGAGACAATATGTGCACAATGGCATGTACTGGGGCCCATCATAACTACCTTATGCTACTTACTGTATTTACTACACACTGGCGTTAATTGCCATAGTGCCCTTATTTTGGCAGTAAATATACTGGAAACTGTAGTTTCCAGTAGATTTCGTAGTTTATTACAACAGGAAGTGATAATACCTAAACTGCAACTTTAAAATGCTACTTTAATGTTTACAGTCTGTATTTAAACTTCTCACAAAATTGCAAAATGTTCTCCAAAAATATTAGTTATTATTATCTTAATGTTTATTAAGATTAGTTATCTTAATGTTTAAGCCAAATCCAACTACCTGTTACATTAAAATCCATATTTATTCCAGTACCCTTTACACTCTGCACTATTGTCTATACTGTTGATAAATTTCAGTGTCTTGAGTGTTGTGGGAGCTACTTTGAAAGCATAGCTTTGCTTCACACTTCTACTACTACTACTACAAAGCTACCAGAGGGAGAAGTCTAGCTTGGTTATCTAAAACTTATGAATTATAGTTCAAACTACTTTGTAAAAAATATCAAATTGACAAAGTGCACTAAATGATAATAAAATATAATACAGAAAAAGATGGAGGCCAGCAAATGTGACACTCGGTTTAGTTTATTACAAAAAGTGCCCACTTGTTTACAGGTCATACATAATCCAAACAAATAAAATAAAATAGCCCAATATTCATGGGAAAGTGTAGGAATGTCAGCTTTGGTTTTGTATATCATGTCAATCAGTCAGACACCAGCCTTCAGAGACTAGAGTCCATGTGGGGTTAATGCACAAAGCAGGATTACTGAGTTAGCCAGGTAACTTCTAAAATAGCAGGCAACAACTTCTCTGAACATTTGGTTATAAAAGGCAATAAATACTTATGACTAACTGTTGTCAAGGGGGGTTAAATTAAGCAATGAAAAAAAATCCTCATTTTATGGCCCAAAAAAGGTCTGCTAGTTTAATCACATGGAGTTCACTACTCTTCAACACTATATAAATCTGTACATGGTAGTCAAATATTAGTTTGTCTTGTTTAACTTTGTTGTCCTTGTTTTTGATTTTTTGGCTGTTATATCTATTTCTGTGCAAGTACACTGAAAGTGCACACTTACTTCGCCAATAAAGCAGTTCTGATTTAGTTATCTGAGATGGTCCTGAATCTTTCACCACATTTTGTTTTAATATTTTGCAGCTTTGAGGTGTTTTTTTAGCTGTTTTTTTTTTTCATGCATTGCATAATGGGAGACTAGTGTACACTCGAGAATGGTGAATATAGTTCTGTTTTAGGAGTAGTATTACAAAAGTGGGAAAAAGACCACAGATTTATTTTGTGGTTGCAAAAGTTATTTTGATAATACTTTTTTGAGTGAAGTAACTAGTATAAATGAGGTTATGGAAACTAAAATGAGAGTTGATGTAAATAATTGTAACTCATTTTTGAATGCAAATTTCTCTGTTGAAGAGGTAAAAAATGTTGTGGATAAATGCAAACGGAAAAAAAGCCTCTGGAATTGATGAAATTTCGAATGAAATGTTGAACTTGTAGACCATCTTGAGAGGACAGGTTTGCTTGTAGATGAACAAAACGGATTTAGACAATCCAGAGCATGTATTGATCATATATATATGCAGTAACTTCCATTATACATGCAAGAATTAAGTTGAATAAGTCCACTTTTGTTTGCTTTATTGATTTTAAAAAGGCTTTCGACTGGATTAATAGGGAACTTCTTCAGTATAGGTTGTTAAATTCTGGTGTTAATGGAAAGTTTTATTATGCCATCAAGTCTCTTTATCAAGCACCTGTTGCCTGTGTTCAGGTTAATGAATATACAACTGGATGGTTTCCTCAAAAATTTGGTGTGAAGCAGGGAGATGTTTTGTCTCCAACATTGTTCTCCATTTATGTAAATGATTTAGCTCTTCAAATTAAAGCATGTAAGTTGGGAGTTAAAGTTGAAGATCAAACTGTAGGAATATTATTATATGCGGATGACGTAGTTTTAATGGCGGAACACGAAACAGATCTGCAGTTTATGCTGAACATTGTGGTGGAATGGTGCTGGAAATGGAGACTGGTGGTTAATGAAGATAAAACACAAATAGTACACTTTAGGCGAAAATCGCTGTCTAGAAGTCCAGTTGTTTTTAATCTTGGTTCAATAGTGCTGTTATATACTGATCAATATAAATATCTTGGTATGACACTGGATGAGCACATGACATTTAGAGATGCTGTTAGTGTGTTATCTCAGTCAGCAGGTAGAGCCTTGGGATCTGTGCTTAATAAAGTCAAATACTGTGGTAATCTGGGATTTCATACTTATACACAGCTCTACAGTTCATGTGTTTGTCCTGTGTCTGATTATGCTTCTGGTGTTTGGGGTTTCCGGGAGTACAAGTAATACTGTGCACTATAGAGCTATTCGATCTTTTTTAGGAGTGCATAAATTAACTTCAGTTTAAGCTATTTGTGGAGATATGGGATGGGAACCTCCAAACATCAGACATAAATGTGAAATGCTTCGACTGTGGAATAGACTTGTAAGGATGTCAGATCAGAGACTCACTAAAAAGATTTTTATCTGGGACATTTTACATGGTCATCCCTGGGCTAACGAGATGAAATCCTTATTTAATTTGAATGATTTTTCATTTATCTTTCATAACAGGTTACTTTGTAATATTCGGGAGTTAAAGAATAATATGTTTCTCAAGTATAAGGAAAAGTGGTCTGTCGATATATGGTATAAACCAAAATTACGAACTTACTGTCTCATAAAAAACTGTTATGATGTTGAAATGTATGTGAAGTATAACTTAAACAAAAGACAAAGATCATTATGTGCACAGTTACGTTCAGGAACATTACCCTTGGCTTTAGAGACCGGCAGGTTTAATGCCATTCCAGAGGAGGACAGACTTTGTCAGGTGTGTGAGCTCGGTGAAATTGAGAGTGAGGTCCATTTTCTGCTTTACTGTCTTGTTTATGAGGACTTGAGGGATGTACTTTTTATTAAAATGTCCTCTATTTATGCTGATTTCTTTTGGCTGGACGAGTATGAGAAACTTGAGTTGTGTTTTAGAAAGGGAATCTTTTTTGTTGCAGATTTTATTTGTAAAGCGTGGGAGAGAAGGCAGAATATTCTGTTTAAAGTCTGAGCCGTAAAAGGGGCTGTAATTATGTATGAAATGAAAAAAATAATAATAATAATAATGTACACTGCAACTGTACTTTTTTTTGGTGTCTTATAAACCCATGAGGGTTGGGCACTTTGTGCATGACACGTAAATAAAAATAATCAATCAATGTACATCAGCAGCACAAACAAAAATTAAGTGCTCTCTATTATGCATACCAAGGGGTTGTAATGGTATGACATTTTCACGGTACGGTATTACATAATTATTCTAAGCATTATTATTATCAAATATATAAACATCAGATATATACTCAGGTTTTTTGTTGAACAAACACTTAATTGCTATAATTGAAACTTGAAAACATCTTTTCATCAATGTGTCAAAAGTCTCAATTTAGAAATTACTGAAGAAAAAGGTAAGATTCTCTGTCTGGTTGCATTTTTTTTTTCAATATTATAAATAAACAAATGCACACTGTATCTTAACCATCGACTTTCATACCATGGTACACTTTGAAACCCTTATACTGACTAACATTTAGTCAAATTTCCAGTGAACACACCACATATTCACACCCTACTTACAGTTCCTTTGTGGTATAGAACAGAGATGAACCTGAATGTTACACTGTACACTTCACAGTGAGTCATCAGCAGCTTGTCTCTGACAGGGTGAATGTCAGTGGGTGTCTCTGGAGTTCCCCCAGTCTGTCAAGGTGTTGGAGTTGAAAGTCCAGTTCCAGGGAGGCTTCTCAGCAAAAACATGCAGACTACACGGTAAAACTCAGCCATTACATTTTCCAGCTGTAAGCCTCAGCGCAAATTGTTTCCTGATGTGATTATCCATCGCCGACTCATTTTGGTGTTTCCTATTGCAGACGAGATGTTAGGTGTGACAAGATGAGGCAAATTAATTTCCACTTGTGCTTTCTGCAGGTTGCCCAAAAGATGGAGCCTTTACAGAGATCTGCCAGTTTTACCCAGAGGACGACAACTCTCTTCAGATATCCTTCAACTATTCGGCATCTGACAGTGGAGATTTAATTGATAATAATAAGGATTTTTAATTCAATGCCAAATTGGGGAGCAACATTTTAAAATGGCGAACTGTATATGTTATACAACATCATTATTTACCTGTGCTCAAGGTAGCTATACATTTTACATTTAACTCTGCAGTCAGCTGCATTAATATTAATTTAAAACCAGTGACGTGAGCCATAAATATTTTCACGAGATATCTGCTGTAGTACAATAAAATTCAGCCTGTCAGTCTACACTGAGGTTATTACATCAGCTGAAGCTCTACCTGTCACTCTAGGAACACAGTGTTTCCTGTTAGCGTCCTATCTGGCTCATAATAAGTATCAGACAATATTTTCCTGCACATGTTTTCATTACTGCCATGCTTATCTTTTCCTTAACTCCACACCCACAGCTTTCCCATACAGGAGGCCCCTGCAGTGGACAAAGTAAAAATAATGTTTGAGAATAGTGCCGACTTTTTCGGGAGGATTATTGTTTATTCCTTGGACGTCCTCGGGGAGAAAGCCTCATGACCATTTTTTAAAATGCTCTCGTGAGAGAGGAAGTGACTCCTGAGTACAGGACGCAGGATGGTGTGGTGGCACTTGGGAAACATGTCATCTGCTCTGCCACCTCATGAACTGATGTGTATGTGGCCTTTTTTGGTATGGAGGCTTTCAGGGATCTGTCAAGCCATCTCACTTGTCATTGCTCAAACACAGAAGGCTTTGCATGGAGTCTGGTTGAGTTTTAATTGCAGATGTAACGGGTTTCTTGTGATTATAAAAGCACTTGTAATCATACTCTACGCTTGTATTGTGCCTTTGAGTTGAAGCACCATTCCAGTGGAACACACAGTATAAAAATATTTTTTATTAAAACATGTTTACAATCCTTTTTTGCTGTCCTTCAGCCAAACAAAATAATTTCTGCTGCTCAACGTTGCATTACAAGTTTTTGTACACTGTAATACATACAATGTAATGCATTAATGGAATAAACCATTTCTAAAAAAACATGTAGTTTACCCAGTGTTAATGTCACTGCATATGAACCAGTCTATTACAATGACTTGTTATAGTGACAGACATCTCAGTCATCTCACCACCGGTGACAGCTGGTCGTAGATCTGAGATCAGCTGCGTCAGAGCGTCCTAGTGTCATGTGGGTGGCTTGTAGAGTTTCAGAATATGGTCCTCCAACACTTTCTGAACTGGGAAACAAAAGAAATGAAAATGTTAACTCAGCATTTTTTACAGCAGCCTCATAAAAGAATGTATTTGTTAGGTATAAGACAATACATACTCTTTTTGTGTCCAAGGGCAACAGCTAAGGCCATCGGACTGTAGCCAGAGTCAGACTCAATGGTCATGTCTGCTCCTTTGGCTTAAAGAACATAGAGTAATATTAATTAATAAAGCATTCAAACAGAATGAATCATGACTTTAGATCAGGGGTGTCAAACTCAGTTTAGTTCAGGGGCCACATACAGTTCAGTTTGATCTCAACAACCCCTTCAAATTTTTCCTTTTTTTAGTGTAAAGAAAATCATTCCGAAAACGTTCATCCATTTACAAATAAATGATGAACAGCCTGCGATACTCTAAGAAAAATATATGCAAATTCAACAGTTTGTCATTTTTATCACATTCAATCAGTCTAATACTCTTTCATTATATGTGATTTTTTTTTTTTATAATTTCCCACATAAGTGGAAGCTATTAAAGAAGTAGGTTAAGTCATTCCCTGCCTTATAAACCATTTACAATCTAAAGTTTTGTCAGTGCCTCAGCAGCAGGGTTCCACTAATATTGTTTTAAGACAGGCATCATGCAGATTCTTTTGGACTGAAGCTGCTGGTTGACAACATTTTGCAAAATGTTCACTATCTTTAAATCTGACCACAGAAAGTATTCATTGTTTTTCCAGAGAACTGTATTTTGGTCAGGATGGAAAAGCCTCTGAGGCAGCATTTTACATCAAGTATCTACTCGCTGTTTTTGTTTTTTGTTTTTTTTGGTAAATATGTTTTATTGATTTTCAATGTTTTTAATCCCACAACAAAAATACAAAAAATGTATATTTGACATCAATTCAGTCATTCCTCTCCTGACTTTTACTATACTCAAGCAAATGTAGAAAGAAAGAGGAGGAAAGGAAATAAAAAAGAAAACATCTGTAGGTGCTACATTTATAGGTACCACCTTATTCTTTATCGTGGGGGTCCTGTAGCGAATCAAAAAACGTCCAAAAAGGGACTCCATGTCTTAATAAAGGTTTGAGAGGACCCTTTGAGTGTGTATTGATTTTCTCTAACTTTAAGAAATATATGACATCCCTGACCCAATGAGAAAAGGATGGGGGAGCATGTTGCTTCCAGTTTAGAAGGATCAAACGTCTTGCCAGGAGAGTGGTGAAAGCTTTAACCCCGTGGGCTTTTATTATGTGGTAAGACAGCATGGGATTCCTTCAAAGTTAGACCAAGAAGTGCACAGACTAGGTTGGGGTCCAACTGGGTTTCAAACATCTCACTGAAGGCTTTAAAAATACTTATCCAGAGGGTGGAGAGGTTTGGACATAACCAATACATAAGCATTAAGTCTGCTGACTGGCCTCTACATCGAGAGCATCAATATTAAGTGTGCAAAGTCATCTAGAGGACCACATTGGACCCTTTGGCAGGCCGGTTCTAGCCCCTGGACCATATGTTTGACACCCCTGCCTTAGATCATAAATATGCATTGTACCTAGGAGTGCCTCCACACACTTGATGTGGTTCCCTCGGACAGCATAGAGAAGAGGAGTTCCACCGTTCTGAGAAAGAAATACAAGAATGTTAAGTAAAAACCAAAACAAATGTACTTAGATGTGTAATAGACGTTTTCAACCATCTTAACATTGTGTGTTGGTTTGCCATAACTAATTTATCTGATGAACTTGTGATGACATGTCAGACATAAAGAAAGTCATGATGTACCCAGTCATAGGTGTTAATGTCTACTCCATGTCTGAGGAGAGACTCAACAATGTCCACGTAACCTCCAGAGCTGGCCAGTGTCAGAGCGCTCTCCCGCTCCCTCGCTATTGTTTTGGGGTCTGCGCCCTGAAAAAAAAAAGAAAACCCATATATAACAGTTAGGTAGTGCATTTTGTCTACATGTGTGCAAGTCTTTGTGCACAGCAGCTGCTTACTTCTTTTTTCTAATATCTTTTATTGAGCAGATGGAATCCACATGTAGCCCACATCTGCATTTAAGGCTCATTTTTCTATTTACAGTTGTGCATGGTATCCTGACATTAATAATAGATCAAGTGTTGCAACAGGTACAAAGGTAAATATGAATAAGGCAGTAAAAAATAAAGTGCAATTACATCAACATGAAATAATAAAAAAGAGAACAATAACAAGCTGACCATTATCCCCACAATCACAGGTCAGCAGTCGCTTACTTCTAACCTTTTCCAAGAGAAAATCCACCATTGCTTTTTCTCCAAACGCTGCTGCCCACATGAGAGGCGTGAAACCCCGCTCGTCCTGTTTGCTGAGCAGTGAGCTGTCTGCAACATAAAGCAGGAGTTTTGTTCAATTCAATGTCAGACAGTGTAAAACTTCAATTAAAAGCCAAGTCCCAATTAAACACCTAATCTCTTTTACTAGCCCAGTGTGGCTACACATTTTGACAAATAAAGGCCTGTCTCGATTAGACGCCTGGTCTGGTTGTCTAGCATTTATTTGGATGTTGTTGGCTACCTCAAATTATGAGTTATCCTGTAAGTTATTCATATTCCTTTAGTCCATAAGGGTCCTCAGATCAAAAGAATAAAAAGGGTTTTTCATAAAGATTAATCTATGTTGTGAGTATTGTTTTAACAGCAGGATAAGGTGGTGTTTTGTCGGGGTGCCGGATGCTGTCAGAGCTAGATCAAATGAATGATTCATAACTGATATATATTATCGGCAAGTAATAATCATACTGATTTAAATAAACAATGTGATTGTATTTCCTGGTCTTTGCTGAGCAACACTTTTGTGTGAAAAGACTTAAAGGCCTGCCCCAAATATAAGCCGATCGATTTCAGTGATTTAAACAAATCAATAACTAGCTATTAAGTGAAGTTTTACGATAATGTGCATCCTGTTATCCTGCTCTGACACAGATTCCTCACCTTTACTCAGGTGTGCAGCCACTTGTGAAACCTCGCCTTGCGCCGCCAGCTGGTGTATGGACAGAGCTGATGGCGATAAAATTCTTATAACTCCATTATGAAAATACAATGCTTGTCAAACACACACACTTCTGTCAGCACTTCACCACCAGAGCATGTTCACCAGTACTTACAGTCTAGTGTTGCTGGGCGCACTGTAACCTCATTCCCACGCTGCTTGTTGGTCAGAGTGGTGGAGTGTATGAACAAACCCTCTTCATCCACATCCATGTTTTCTGGAGACACTAACACACACAGGTGAATCACAACCATGTCCATGTTTGTTTATTTTAACACTCCACACATCGGGTGGCAGCAGAAAAACATAACATGTAAGGAAAGTGATCACAGACTGGAAACTTGTACTAAAAGAATATATAAGAGGCACAGATACCATTGGACCTCTCATCTCTGGACTCGGAGGGACAAACATTAGCGTTAGATGGCCGATTATTTTGGCTTTCTGCAACCTCTTCATCACCTCTGGCCTCCATGATCACTGCAACATAAAACAAGACATATGCTACTAAATATTATGGTCCTACCCTCAAGAAAAAGTAGCCACAATTAGTTTATGGAGCAAATGACATCGTCCACTCACCACATCCAGCCTCACAGTCTAATCTGCGCTAACTTCCTTCTGGGCAAACTGAAAGTAAATTATCTCGAGTGGCACCGTGGGTCCCGCAGACCATCCCAGTGTGCCGAAACACATCACTTATCGCTCAGTTGATTAGCTATTTAACAAATCAATTAATTCTTTAAATAAGGAAATGTAGACACGTTTGATTCAACCCGCGTAACGCATCACAGCGCTTGGTACTCTTTGAAGGAAGAACTGATTTTTCATGATCGATATTTCCGTCCGGAACATTAACGTGTGGCACATGATAACAAAAACACGGAAGAGGCTACAATTACCTGACACAACTCGCGTATAGCACCATTGTGTTATCCGTTTCTGACTGTGATTACCAGCCGACACAATGGAGGACCAGGAGATGCAGCTGAAAGTTAGACGAGGTAATTATTAGCAAGATAAATAAAACTACAGCTCACCTCATTGTTGCCTTTCAACGCTGCAGCTAAGCTAGTTAGCACATTAGCCGCTAAGCTAACGCGATGCTAGCACTTTGTTTACTTCGCTTTTTGTCCGTGTCCCATGCTGCTGGATGTTTTCTCCATTTATTCTAACGCAAGTCGTGTTGTCTCTATATTTATTTGTAATTCTTTGACTCTGTAGTGACCGACAAATTCACGGAGAGCATGTACGTGCTGGCTAACGAGCCGTCGGTGGCTCTCTACAGACTGCAGGAACACGTCAGACGGTCGCTGCCTGAGCTGGTGCAACACAAGGTACTCAGCCTGTGTCATCATGATGGAGAGAAAAAACTGGATGTAAAGCCACTGGAAAATTAAAGAAATAGTGCAAACATACAAACATACTTGGCACAATATGGTGTAACAACATTATATCAGTGTTTGCTGCCCAGAGCATTTGGCAAGCTAATGCTATGTCCTAAGATCTGACAGTGAATGACAACTTTAGCAACTAACCCAAAAGCTGTAAAGGGTGGGGAAAAAAGTCAGAAACTGACAAGTACAACCAAACCCAATATAAATATTACAACCAAATGACACAAACATTCCTGACAGGAATATTTGTATTAAAAATCAAGCAACTGTGGATGCCACAAAATAATGGATGGCTCATATTCACTCTAATAATGTACACTGTAATCAAAACAAGACCTGCTCCTTGTTATATCTTTAAATGACATCACACACATGCCTCTGCCCTTCAATTAAAGGTCAGAAATTGCTAAATTAATTAGTTAAAACTGAGGCACTATTGAGGGTAAATAGCAGCCAGGGTAAGAGACTACAGCATGAATCGGAGGGTTTGTTTGCACCGCCATGAGTCCAGGTGAGAGAGGTGGAGGTTAACATCACCGATCAGGGTGGTTAATTGCTCCAGTTTAGTCATGAGGTGAGTTGGAAGCGAGTGCTGACACCTGTGGGGTCTGAGTCGCAAGGAGAGGGAGAGAGGAGGGAGGGTAGGAGGTATTGACCAGGTTGTTTTAAACAGAACACAAACTAACAATGAGTCAGATTTAATTGTGCTCATGAAATAAGTAATGGTACTGTAAGGAAGTGATTTTAATTCATCACGCAGCCCGTTCTCAATGTCGTATGAAGGTGTGGGAGGTATGAGGGTCCCTGTGTGTATGCAATAAGTGCATACAAGCTTGTGTGGGTGAAGATTCAACATCTAATGTGATGAAACCATATATGACTGCATTATATGACTGGAGTAAATCATTTTTGTTTGTTTGGGTTTTTTAAGAAATGATATGTAACACATGAAATGTACTGTATTCAGAACCATGCTCACTCAATAAAAGAAAAACAGGTATTTAAAAAAAAAGTGAGGCACATAATAGTAAAGAAGTAACATGAATTCTGCTTGAACTTGTATTTTCTGTAATTGTGTTTGGGGGCTGTTATTACTCTCTGACGTCTTTTCAAGCATCAGAAGCTTTTGTGGTAGTTGTTTCAGTTGTCACCCAGGGTATCTGTATGTCCTTAAGAAGTCTTAAATTCAATTTTATAAATATTGGACCTTAAAAGTCATTAAATAGTCTTAAATTTGAATTTGTGAGGTCTCAGTTGCCACAAATATATTATCTAATTTCATCCATCCATCCTTTAATTTCTGTAAGACAAAAGCTCCTCTGCGCCGTGAAAGTCCACATATCTAATGTTACAAATCTTTAAACCTACCACTGAACCTAATTCTGTCCTTTTAGTTTATACTTGTACTTACCAGTTGGCCAAATGTAGATCTACTTAACTCACTCCAATAACCACATTCCTACAGAAAACCTACCTCTGCACCAGACTACATATATACTACTTACTTTTTTAATTACCTGCAATGCTTGAATAAAAAAAACATGATTTGTCCAAAACTCAGTCTTAAATTTGGTTAAAATTATCTTGAAAAAGTCTTTAAAAGGCATTAAATTTAAGTGTCTGACACCCTGCATCCTCTTGAAGGCACAACATTAGTCTTAAAGAGCGTGTGTTTCGTGGTAAAACACATTGCTTTGCTGTCAACAGCTGTGGACAGCAACTGCTAGTATAATGTGGTT
This sequence comes from Epinephelus lanceolatus, assembly GCF_041903045.1. Taxonomy (NCBI): domain Eukaryota; kingdom Metazoa; phylum Chordata; class Actinopteri; order Perciformes; family Serranidae; genus Epinephelus; species Epinephelus lanceolatus. The sequence goes on from NC_135739.1 coordinate 12,592,309, forward strand.
TTCTCCTGAATATTTAATTGATGTGTTTTCTCTCACACAGACGGACATGCAGAGCTGGGAGGAGCAGAGTCAAGGTGCCATCTACACTGTAGAGTACGCATGCAGGTGAGCAGAAGCATAGACAAAAATATTTGCACAGCCCCACTACCATGTCATGGCTGTAAACACTTTCATTGATCTGTTGTTTTTCGCAGCGCCGTGAAGAGCATGACGAACAGCAGCATGTATTTCAAAAACATTGACAGCCTCCTCCGTCAGGCCATCAGCATGAAGGAGCAGATTAGCAGCTCTCAAGGACGCAGGTAGGAGGCAGCAGTGAATACGCTGACTGAGACACGGTGATGATGTTCAAAGTGTGGAGGGGTGAAACATGAAAGAAGGTCATCTGATAAAAAGCAACAGAATGTGAAAATTTAGATGCACAGCTACACATGTCAAGCAAAGTTCTCAGTGGCTGTTATCTGACTCAACTTTTCTATAGATGACACATGTTTATAGCTGCTTCAAAGTGTAAGCCCTCCAGCACTGCAGTGCCTGCGGGTATGACATTTGAAAGGTTAAGTGTGACATAAGTACTATAACTCTGCAAAACTCAGTGCTTTTATCTCTTGAGTTTTTCAGTAATATGAGTGTTTGCGAAAATTCTTGAGTCATGTGGAGGAGGGATGGTCGTCATTGCAGCTGGTTTTTATGTACAGTTAACTTTCCAAACATTGACATACTTTATTTTGTCAATATTTAAACACACCCCTACACAATGTGTCAAAGATCCACTTTAACGTTTACTAAATCTCTTTCAATAATTGACTTATTTAAGGGTAAAATAAGAGACATAAATGACTCAATGTCTGGAGTTTTGTCATGTTTGCATCCATTCTTTGCTCCACGTCACATCTTTAACCTTTGTTTTTTTTATTGTTTTGGGACATCAGCTAATACAGCTTGTTTTTACCTTTCTGTTCATGCCACTTTATCACCTCAATAACTGCAAAATATTTATCAGACCTGTGCTAAACTCTTTTGTAGTTACTGGGAGCTTCATGTTTTCTGTTTTATTTGCCTGTGCTTATTATAATTTTTGTTTCCCACTGACCCTTGCATGAAGCTTACATGACGTGACCCCCTCTCCCAGTCCCCCTGTCTCTGCTGCACATGCCCCCACCACTTCCTCATGACCTCTAGACAGAGGTGTCCAAGGTTAGTATTTTCTCCAGACATGATATAATCACATTCAGGCCTGTATACTGACGAAACTGTTTGTTTGTTTGTTTGTTTTCAGGTATTGAATGTGTATTTAAATGCCATTTGAAGTTTACAGGTGTTTGTGAACATTCTTTTAATGTCTTTTGTCAAAAAACATCCTACATTCAAACTGAATTATATTTTCTAAAGGTCATTAATTTATACTTGTTGTGGCATAATTTTGAACATTTAACAAAACACATTATGCACAAATATTTGGCAAAAAGCCACCATATACAGCAAAGTAAAGTATTCACATTATTACATTGAAAGCTATACATTTGTGATACTTGGGCGACACTGGTGTGTATAGTGAAATTTAAATCAAGCTCATTCATTTAAAAAAAAACAATACAAATTATACAAAAGCTGTGCTCAATTTGTTTTTCATTTTGTTTTTTAAAATGCTTTACAATCTGAATAGAAGAAATCATTCGATGAAGGTGAAAACTTGAGTATGTTTTTCAATCTGTGTCCCATGTCGTCCTCGTTCAGTCAGGATAAAAACATACAAACTGAAAGTTCTTCGTCTGTTTAAGATGACACTTGTGTTAGCAGTCCTCTTGTGATGCTTAAAGGTCATCAGTGTCTTTAACCACAAGCTCAGCTTCCTATAAGTCACACAAGAGTAGAGTCTTTTGCGGAAATTCCTGACTTGCGTGCAAGGACGCTCCTCATCTCATTGTTTACCCCGTTCCAGGGTTTAGTCTGGGCCTGCAGTAAACCAGATTCAGTAGACAGGGTCCTGTGCATTCGTGGACAACTGCCGCCGCTGCTGTAGCCGTCTTTATCACTAGCGTGGCCTTGGGAGCCTGTGGCAGAGGAGTACTGCTGTTGCTGGTATTGCTGCTGCCGGTAGGGGATCGGATGCTGGAGGTGAGACTGGGTTCGGTGCATGCGCGGCTTGTCCACGCCGATTTTGAGCTCGCAGTGTCGGGACACGGGAGTGGTGCTGCTTCCGTGGTCGTTCTGGTAGAGGGTGTCGAGGTGGTCGAGGTGGTCGCCGTGATAGCGCTTGGCAGTATGAGAAGCTTTGACCAGAGAGTGGATCACAAAGACCAGTAGGATTAAGATCCCAGAGGAGAGGACGCAAGCGCTTGCAATACCTGTCTCCACCTCAAATATGAGCAGCATGAAGATGGACATGGCTGCAAAGAGAGAGAAAAAGAGAGAATTCATATACACAGAAACACTTAATGACCAGCAAACGATGTTCATCTGTCTAATAACTTCACTTTACTTGTATCTAGGTTTACTGCACGATTATTTTCACATTCCTTTTTCAACATCACAGCAATGGATGCTTTACAAAAAAATCTCATTGTGTTGAAATGTCAGATAAAGGCTAGCTATTCTTAGCTGAGCTGTTCTATGTTTATCTCCAGGAAAAGGACCATGGACTCAGGCATGCTAAAGGAAGGGGGAGAAAAGCACGGCTCTGGGATGTGACGCGACTTCGTGAGCTGGCGGTGTTGTTCCTACAGTCCCTCGCTCCGCTACGTCTTGATTGAGGCCGGAGCGGGGTCACAAGGGCGACACCTCCTCATCACAATGGAGTGACTGCCTCCAGTGACCTCCCCCAGTACAAGCTGCTCAGTGGAACAGAGCGCCACAGCGCTGCCAGGTTCAGCATTAAAAACACTTAAGTCATGGACGCTGCTCAAAGAATGCATTGTTCTCGTGGACTCGCTGGACGGACCGGGGAGAGAGCAGTCGTGCTGGTTGTGCCTCTACTGTTGAAAATCAACTGCAGCACCAATGTTTTGGACTCTAGTTTTCAGGGTTTTGTGAGTTTATTGTTAAACGATTAAGACTAAAAAGTACCCTGCATGCAAATTATAAAAGCTTAACACACCTACAGAAGGAATGCAGCAACAGGTGCCCAGTTCTTCTCTTTATTTCAGAGTTAAATATATGAGACGCCAGATTGAGCAACATGTTTTGAAAAGAAAATTGAGCTACTGTTCTCACCTGCCAAGTAGACAGAGACCCCGAGACAGAACAGTCCGATAGCCACGTGTCGCACAGCTCTGCTATCCAAAAGGAACCAGTCTGCTCTGTAGGAACAAATGTCACATGTTCATGTTTACACTTTAACACTGCTGCTCAATGAAGATGATTTTCTGCAACATAATTTCTGTGTTGACTATTTTCTTTCGTCTTTTAATTTCCCCCCTAATAAGTTTGCATATCAGAACTCTGTGTACCCAAACACTTGATCACTGATTATCTGGGTAAGTGCAAGATATTTTGTAAAGCTCATTATTATTCACATTTTCTTGGAATGTCCCCTCTGTCAGTGGGGAGGTCCCGGGGTGTGCTGTTGGATTTGTAAACCAACGTGGGAAAGGGCCAGCTAGAGGCCGTGCGCTGGGTGCATAATGAGAGGAAGGCCATTGTTTAGATGGGATTCATAGGGGTTGAGGGGTGGGGGTTGGCCGGCAGCATTGCAGCACGGGCCTCTGCACTCTGACACATAAGGAAGGCCCTTTTATGCTTCTGAAACTGTGTTTTCTTTTAATGAAACTTAATGCAGTCGACCAGGATCTGCTGTGGTTTACCAAGAACAATTAAAGAAGGTTGTGTGGGCATAGGAAGAAACACAAACTAAATACATAACATGTTTTTTTTTCCACTTATAGCAACAGTGTTGAACAGTGTGAGACCAGAGAGTATGTGCCTATGTAGAACGCAGCACAATACAGTGCTGCAAAACAGAGGGCATTGATTACATTCTTGGGTTTATTTGAGGCTGTTCTTCGTGCTGGTTTTGTTTTGCTCTGCCTTATATTGAAAGTTTACTTATTTACATATATGGACAAATATACCACAAACTGCAGCCTTAAATATTAAAGGTTAAAAATTGGAGAAGTTGAATTAACATCAGCTTAGTGTCAAGAAATGTTCAAAACAAGTTTGCCCCTTGTAGGATTTATTACATTGTATTGGATTGTATTACATAACATGAAGGGTGGGGGTTTTCCCGGTCATTTATTGTACCAAAACAAGTAGTTAAAGTGAAATTAGACAGTGTTTGCTTCACAGTGACACTTCAGTACAGGGGAGACTGGGGGTGAATGGCACACTTTTCACTCTGTCGTATCTCTCTGGCATAATTTATGTTAAAATATGCTAACCAGCAGCAAATAAAAGGATACAGTCTCAGCTATGAATACATGTGTTTTAATGTACAAAAATGTTTTCCAAAGTTTGGTGATTTGTGATTGAAGTCATGATGTGCATTTACGCCAACCTGCCCCATCAGGGGGTTGGTGAGCACAGTGTTAAAATGTCATAGTTTCAATAAAATGAAGCTATCTATGAAACAATCCAAACAGGACCAGACAACATGGTCATTTAATTTAATATCTGCCCATTTGTTTTAATCAAACACCATTTTTAAGCAATTTATTTGAAGGAAGATCGAATTACTTTTGTCACTGACAATTCAAAATAAAACAATAAATGTGTTTTTTATCATTCAACATACTTTAATTCACTCAAAATACAGCTACAGCTGTTAATTTTACAATTGCTACCCAGCCCCACTCTGATTTGACTCAACTTTGTGACAAAGTTATGTCCGTCAGCGACCATCACTCATCACAAATTTACAAATCTTACATCAAAATGTAGCTGATTCCTTTGTCTATTAACTAGAAATAACAGTTTTTCAATATCTTTATCTAACACAGATTTATAATACATCTAGTCCACAGGCCACTTTTTCCCTTTGATAGCTTACTATAAAACTGAAACGTCACCCTCACCAAAAAAGTTAGTGACTGTCAGATGTTTTAACGCATTCATACTTATAGGCTGTTCCACAATGGTACAATGTTGTGTGAGAGTAAGGTTCAGGGAAAGTTTTTCAATTTCTTTTAAACTTTAAGGTTTTTGAAAATTTACCATGAGTGTTATGTTGAATTTTCTAAACATTTAAAACTGTAGCCCTCTTTTTTTCATTTCTCACCATCATGGTTCTGTGTTGCTTTAAGGTCATGCACCCAGACGTTTACCTAAAGGTATATTTATTGAAATTTTCTTTAAATATGTTTACTTGTTCTATTATATGACAAAAAAACATTGCAAACATTTTTTTGTTTTACCAACTGGCATCATAATGCTTCCCATAGAGGGTTAACATAGTAGATGGGTGTGGGTGAAGAAAGCAGGGGCATTGTAATGGGGGGAAAAATGGGACTGATTACCCTGGGCCCCAGTGTGGGGGCCCCTCAAAACACCTGGAAGTAAAAGTTTGGTTTTGTTTGCATTTTTTTTTTCTGATTAGTGCCATCACCACATCAAACTTGTAGGACAAATTGGTTAAAAGACTGAACTCAGAATGAAAAAAAAGTGGACACTCTTTAATAGCCCCTCTCATCTGTCAGAGGTGCAAAATGCTTTAGTCCGAGAATGCACTAGAAAATGACTAAACGCAACTAGAGCAGAGTGACTGATAGTGCTTCTGGAGCACCAACATACATTCACATATTTTGCCAAGAAAGCGAAATCAGAGTTTTAAAAAAAGTTCCAAAGGTTGCGCTAAGCCCCGTTTCCACCAAGCAGTGTGGTACAGTTCAGTTCAGTACGCTTTTTTTTTTTGTTTCTACTGTAAAAAGTTGTGGATGGTACCAATGGAACTGTTCTGTACCATCCCCATCTTTGGTCCCCCCTCTGTTGGGGTACGTAGCACACAGATCTGGTGCTACAAGGTGGAGCTGTGTGGATAAACGAGGAGGAAATACAGTGAGTGCTGGAGGAAGCACTGAGTGACAACAACCCCGCCAACATTTAAGACTACTGTTTGCAGTGGAAACGCTCTAGGGGTCTAGGTACCATGTCTGAGGGGTTACTATTGGTGCCAAAGCTACTATACTGAAAGTGTTTGGTGGAAACAGAGCTTTAGAGAGGCATGGATTGAGAGAGGAAGGGCGGGGCGCCCCACAGACACTGCTTATACGTGGGGCCCAGAATTTGGTGCTACACCCCTGGAGGAAAGCAAATATTTTGATGTTACAGTTTTGTGTCTGTGACCTGCAAAGGACCAGAAAACAGCTGTGTGCCAACCAACCCTGGTCTCCCCTACTGTTAAAGCTATAATGTAGTTTTACAGTAACTCAAGTAAATAGAGTGTTAATTGTTGAACATGTGCTAACATTAGCCGCAAAAGCTATACTGTAACTACCTGGACTGAGCAAAGGTAGTTTTATTGATTATGAATCCAACTTTTTATTATTATTATTATTTTTTTATTTATTTTTTTTTTAACTGACATAGTCTTGCTTTAAAAGTCGCTTTCTTGCATAAGGGAAGTATTTCAGATACTGCAATTACCTGTTAAGTGATTACAGGTGTGTTGAAGCCTTCAATCGTCACCCAGCCCATCAGAACTGACCGGAACTATCTGTTCCTGAACTGTTTGGATCAACAGCAGCATGATACAAGTGAGTGAAACGGCTGACAGCGCAGACGCAGGTGTGTGGTTTTTTTTAACCTGTGGTAAAAGAGGCGCGTTACATGCAGGTTAAATACCTTTCCGTGTCCTGCTCTCCTCTGCAGACCTCAGTAGAAAAGTAGCTGTGGAGCAGACACACCACCACAGAGCTTAGCTGCAGGGTGAGGGACAGCGCGGACAGCACCGTGGACACAGGCAGCAGCACGGCCCAGATATGAGCCGGGATGACCGAGGCTGTGGAGGGAGGAGACTCCTTCACTGCCGTCTGCTGAGACTGAAGCTGGAAAATCAAAATGACCGATAAAACAGACATAATGGCCGATAAAATCCCCAGTAGAGACAACACTATGAGAGACCGCTGGCTGTACTTGAGCGTCATCTTTAGGGTGTAATCTCAGCAGGTCAGAATAAAAAGTTTCCCGATCCTTTGCACACTCTTCTTCCTCCTGCGATCCTAAACTCCCCAAAAGTGCGCTGGCATCGCAGCCTGAGCAAGATGTTCCCAGTCGGTCCTGTCTGGATGAATAGTTTCCTCCCCTGCATGGATTTTTGCAGGAGTTTGCCTGTTGTGGTCGCGCGCCCCGCTGCTCAGTCTGAGCATGTGATGTGCTTTAAATCCCCAGATTAAAAACTTCGCAACAACAATGGACTTTCCTCTTGGATCCTCGGAAACAATGCGTTGACGCGCTCCTGGGAGAGGCAGAGCTCACTGACCGAGGACAATAAAACAGTGCAGCCCCATTGCAAAGTTAATAAAACTTGCCCCCTAATTAAACAGCCTTTTTATAATGTGTGGAGTCAATACACATAAATCATACTAAAAAGGGCCTACTCCAAAATAACACCTGAAATCACTGTGGATTGGATGCCATATTTCATTTCCTCCACTCATAGATTAACCCACTTCTTATGGAGTGATGCATCCTCATAAAGTGATTAAAGGATTACAAATAGCTCTCTGTAACAGGCAATTTGATTGTCTGCTGCCCACTGAAACAATGCACTTTATAAGTTAAAGCAACCTCAAGCCCAGAGAGTCTTTTCCTGTGCAAGATGACACCATGGCAGGTGTGCATTTCAGCAAACTTTTAAGGAATTTGCAGCAGCAGCAGCCACCTTAACTAACCCCTCTTCATTGTAGAATACCCCTTTTATTCTCCGTCCAGCTCCTTGGACTCTCTGAATCTAATTAACTTTTCACTAGTTGCCTTGGAAACATGCACACTTTGCCAGGGATGCATTTTTTCCCCGTTGCATCCATTTATTTCAGAATAAACAACCCTCACCTTTACTTTTATGTGCATATCGCAACCGATAAAACCAATTGCATGTCTATGTGTGTTACTTAATGGCAATAATATTTAAGATTAGCTTCATATGCTGCTAGACCACAAACACCTTGACATACTTAAAGTCTGTGGCTTGTGTTACAGAGGACTTATTGTTCTGTTAGAGGTTGGGGTTTGGTAGAGGAGGAGGAAGGGAGGTGGGGAGGTGGGGGGGGGGTGTAGTAAAGGTGTAGCCCTTATTCTGTTGAGATGTAGATAAGACTGGAGCTATAAAGGTACACAATGTGAACAATTGCTCTCACACATGTACACTGACCATGGAAGCTATTTCTGAATTCGACAGCCTCACCACATGCTCTAAAAGGGCCGTGGCTGATCTTGTCGAAAGCAGAAGTGAGAAGTTTCAGGAAAATGAAAAAAAAATGGACTTGATGCGGAAAGTTCTCAAAGGCACCTCTATCTCTGTCGTCTCCACAGCTCTGGCCTTATTTATATATTAGTAATAGTCAATAACTGTGGTTGTAATTCAGCTTCCAGTCTCCTGCTCGACGGAGCTCTCACTGTCTTTAGAGTAAATGTATGAAGAACACTTGCGTAAACACCACACTGAGGAAGATAGTGTGTAATTTCCCTGTGCTGCAGGTGATTTGCTGGCTGTATTTACAGATAGGGGTTGGCAATATTCTCTGTTGGATTGATGGGGCCCACGCAGATGAATCCTGGAGGTAAAGGCTGTAGCAGTCTGCAGGGATGTTGCTAACTATTGCATCAGATGCACAGTTTGAGTTACCTCTTGGGGATCTATAAGTGTGTGTGTTAGCGCGTATGTATCTATGTCTGTGCATTGACATGTTTTTGTGTGTGTGTGTGTGTGCGAGAGAGAAACAGAGTCGTTGTCCACACTTTCACAGATGATCTCTGCTAATAAATTTGTCGCTATATTATTTTTAGGAGTACATTGTGTCACCTCCCAAAAATAGTCAATAATGCAGCTCCAGCAGTGATTCAGCTATTACCTCTAAATATATCTAATAAGCTGACAGCATGTCTGTTTTCCATTAGTGTCTCAGCTTTGCTTTTCAGCATTTTATTCCTCCTGTTTTTCCTTTTCCTCTGACACACCATTTACTTTTATTAGTGATGCCCAGGGGGAGATAATAAAGACATATTAATAGTGGACTATGCAGCAGTTTTAACACACGGCACACAAACAAAAAAAATTGTATAAAGCAAGTGTATTAGTGGTTACTTTGCGTATTTTAATGCACAGTAAGAGAACACAATAACAGTTATAACTGTGCGATATAATGCGATCTAATACGGCAGCCTTGCTACACATACTGCCCCTCTTTGAAGCTTGTGTCAGATGTTAACAGACTATTGAGGGCTGTAACTTGTGGTGGTGGTGGTAGTGTAATAAATTTTAGCCTATTGTTACGTGTTCCTGTAACTTTGACAGACTCATAGGCCTGTATGCACAAAGGTGGACTATATTACAATTATAGTTTTGGTTCACAGCCGTAGTCAGGCTTCAGTTTAGTAACCAAATCAAACTGGAATTAATTTTTACTTATGTAGTCAAAACAGGAGAATTTAACCATGATGAAGGTGACAGGCTACTGAGAGACTGAAGATATAGATGTATGACACTTAATTAATCTGTAGGGATTTGGTGAATTGCCATAAGGATACTTCAGCGCACTGACTGCCTGCCTATATACAGAACTTGAACCTTCTTGCTTTGGTTTTAGGATGGTCTATTGAACCGAAAAGCCACTCTGATGTGCAGGCACATTTAATGCACCACACTGCATCTGAGTCACTCTGTACAACAGTAAATTGTTGATCCAGTGATCCAGTATTGAAAAGCACTTGATGCTCACCAGTATTAAAATGACTCAGACATTTCCTTTCAGAACACATTGATTTTTTAAATGAGGTGCAAAAGTTAGTTTTGTAACTAAGCTGCCATTTACTGCTTTAAAATCCTAATACAAGTCCCTGTGTGATTCTTCTAATTTCACACATACGGCGTGCAGCTTTATAAATCCCTGAATTTTCAGATTGTCAGAAAAAAACAATTGTTACCAAGGCTACAGCTACCCTTTCTGGAGTATGTGATAAACATAATATGTACACATGCTTTAACAAACATGCAGACATAAATACACTTACATCACCCACCTTGCCCTCCACCCCAAATAAAAGAGAGTAAAATACAGTAACATCGCTAACATCACCCCCACCCCGCTTAACACATTGCAACAACTCAAAAAATATGTATATAGGTAAATAACATAATTTTAAAAACTACAATTTTAACAAAGCTACGTGAATCTTTACACATCACTTTCTGTATGAATACGTATACACAGTATAAACACACACACACACACACACATACACACACGCATGTATTTACTGGTATCTATGACCACGCTTACCAAACACTTTGAGCATGCATGCTTCACTAAACTAAATAAAGAAAGAAGGAAAAAAAAAAAGTTTAACAGGCCTCGACCCAGGACTGACCTCTTTAGTTGCTTTTTTAAACCTCCTTCACTCGTTGCTTGAGTAATATGGTATAATTAACTATTCCAGTGAGAAATATATATAAAAATATGCTTTTTTTTCATTGCATTTGTTCTTGGATGAGGAATTGTAACCTGACCTCTCCTAACCTGTCTTGTTTCATGGTTACGTCTGTTCTGGTTAAAGGTTATTTTTGAGTACAGACAGTAACACATACGCTCCTGTATTAAATTAAAAGACAATGCAAAATTCAGTTTAAATTATTACAGATCTGGGGGAAACTGAATTCTCCTACTATTCACCATGGACATGGAACGATTTTCAGAAAGATCTAAAATTAGAAACACTTATATCCATTGGTGAATTTAAGGGCATCATGAAGAATGTGGTGACAGAGACATGTGCGTGTTTTTCTTTTGAAGCCACTTTGTTCAAATAGTTGTTGTTTTATTGTGGATTTTTGTGTTACATGTTGTATTTGTTGTGTGTTAAATGTGTTTTGACTTGGCTTCCTGCTTGAATAAAGGTTAAATGAAATAAAAAAATCAATAAATTAATAAGTAAAATCATAATTTACACAGAGAGTGTGTCTTTAGGATACAGTTTCCTGGTAATGAAACCTCTATATATAGGGACTTGAGATGAGTCTAAAGGTTGATGAGATTATTATCAGGGTAGGAAACAAGCAAAAAAGGGTCGGAATCAAGGCTTTGAGTGCACACTGTAAATACTTTGGGGCTTTTTCCTTTTGTCACCTAGGTTCAGTCACATACAGTAAGCATGCTAGCCAGTGATCTTTCCTCCTGGGCTCATAATCTCTTTCTTCTATTAAAAACAAACACTAAATTAAACACTTTACAGTCTCATTTTAAACACCAGTCACTCGTCACGTCTGCTACTTATTTTCCTCTTGACTTAGAGAAGGTTTTTACATTACTCACAACATGAGGTAATAATAGTGAAGAAGAAGAAATTGTGTCATAAGAGTATTTTAGTTTCTTGGTTAGAGATTTCTCGGTTAAGGTTAGGAAAAAAAATTGTGGTTCGGGTTAAAATGAAAAAAACTTCTGCCACGGCGGACTTCTCCCATGTGCGCTTTAGATGGTGGCCATAAAAATGAGTAATAGTTTAATCTTCAGTCATCACAGTTATCAGCCAGTTATATTTTATTTGCACGTTTTTATTCTGTCATGTAATGTCACTATAAACACCAGAGATAGTCACCTTTGTCTGGAGGTCATTTTTGCAAATGAAAGAAGGACAGAGGCCATTTAGTAAACAGACATTAAAGGGGAAGTACGTCCATTTTCAAAATTCATGGGTGGTACGCCTATGGTCTAAGATAGTCCAAAAATGTGAAGAACTCTCTCTGAAATCCAAAAACTAGAGTGCTGAAACTCAAATTTGTGATGTCATAGGGTTTAAAGTCTGGAGCTACATTGATAATGAATTGATTAAGATGTTACAGATGACACTGAGAGCAAACAGGGGAACGTTCTGAGTATATGAGTACATTTTCTGTTTCAGAACTGAGCACATTACAATCGATAAAGCTCATCTAGGTATAAAAAAGAATAGAAACACAAAATCAGCTTCCCATTCATTGCCTATGAAGCAGCTCCGGACTTCATTCTTGATGACATCACAAGTTTGAGGCTTAATGTTCACAGGCCAGCTGTCAGAAAATACAGGCAGGGGGACAACATTTTCAAAAGTGGGCCTCTCAACCACACTCATGAGGGGAACCCTTTACATTTTTATAGGTCCTGCGTTATATATACAGTACAGGCCAAAAGTTTGGACACACCTTCTCATTCAATGCGTTTTCTTTATTTTCATGACTATTTACATTGTAGATTCTCACTGAAGGCATCAAAACTATGAATGAACACATGTGGAGTTATGTACTTAACAAAAAAAGGTGAAATAACTGAAAACATGTTTTATATTCTAGTTTCTTCAAAATAGCCACCCTTTGCTCTGATTACTGCTTTGCACACTCTTGGCATTCTCTCCATGAGCTTCAAGAGGTAGTCACCTGAAATGGTTTTCCAACAGTCTTGAAGGAGTTCCCAGAGGTGTTTAGCACTTGTTGGCCCCTTTGCCTTCACTCTGCGGTCCAGCTCACCCCAAACCATCTCGATTGGGTTCAGGTCCGGTGACTGTGGAGGCCAGGTCATCTGCCGCAGCACTCCATCACTCTCCTTCTTGGTCAAATAGCCCTTACACAGCCTGGAGGTGTGTTTGGGGTCATTGTCCTGTTGAAAAATAAATGATCGTCCAACTAAACGCAAACCGGATGGGATGGCATGTCGCTGCAGGATGCTGTGGTAGCCATGCTGGTTCAGTGTGCCTTCAATTTTGAATAAATCCCCAACAGTGTCACCAGCAAAACACCCCCACACCATCACACCTCCTCCTCCATGCTTCACAGTGGGAACCAGGCATGTGGAATCCATCCGTTCACCTTTTCTGCGTCTCACAAAGACACGGCGCTTGGAACCAAAGATCTCAAATTTGGACTCATCAGACCAAAGCACAGATTTCCACTGGTCTAATGTCCATTCCTTGTGTTTCTTGGCCCAAACAAATCTCTTCTGCTTGTTGCCTCTCCTTAGCAGTGGTTTCCTAGCAGCTATTTGACCATGAAGGCCTGATTCGCGCAGTCTCCTCTTAACAGTTGTTCTAGAGATGGGTCTGCTGCTAGAACTCTGTGTGGCATTCATCTGGTCTCTGATCTGAGCTGCTGTTAACTTGCCATTTCTGAGGCTGGTGACTCGGATGAACTTATCCTCAGAAGCAGAGGTGACTCTTGGTCTTCCTTTCCTGGGTTGGTCCTCATGTGTGCCAGTTTCGTTGTAGCGCTTGATGGTTTTTGCGACTCCACTTGGGGACACATTTAAAGTTTTTGCAATTTTCCGGACTGACTGACCTTCATTTCTTAAAGTAATGATGGCCACTTGTTTTTCTTTAGTTAGCTGATTGGTTCTTGCCATAATATGAATTTTAACAGTTGTCCAATAGGGCTGTCGGCTGTGTATTAACCTGACTTCTGCACAACACAACTGATGGTCCCAATCCCATTGATAAAGCAAGAAATTCCACTAATTAACCCTGATAAGGCACACCTGTGAAGTGGAAACCATTTCAGGTGACTACCTCTTGAAGCTCATGGAGAGAATGCCAAGAGTGTACAAAGCAGTAATCAGAGCAAAGGGTGGCTATTTTGAAGAAACTAGAATATAAAACATGTTTTCAGTTATTTCACCTTTTTTTGTTAAGTACATAACTCCACATGTGTTCATTCATAGTTTTGATGCCTTCAGTGAGAATCTACAATGTAAATAGTCATGAAAATAAAGAAAACGCATTGAATGAGAAGGTGTGTCCAAACTTTTGGCCTGTACTGTATAATCAAATTAATCATATTTCCACATGTATTTTGTACCTACTTGTACTTGTATCCACTGTGAAGACCTTGTTTTCTTATTCTGAAAAGCAGAGGTAGTCACATCAATCAATCAGTCAATCTTTATTTATAAAGCACTTTTCATACATAAATGTAGCAAAAAGTGCTTTACAAGGTCAAAGAAATGTCCCTCCAAACCCACCCCCCACACCCCCACATACACACAGCCACCCAGCCACCCACCCACACCCACCCACGCATACACCCACTCACCCACCCACATACACAGTCATGATGTAGACATAAAAACATAAAAACATGTGGCAGAGCGCAGAGCAACATGTGTGTTCTGGGCCAATGAATGACTAGAGAAAAGTAAAATCAAACACTGATTGAGGAAATTACTGCAAGGTATAAAATCATAAAATTAAATCAGGAGTGACCTTTTTTATTCTTCATTTAGGCCTATTCATTTAATCTTGAGGGCTACTTTAATTAAATATTAGTCAAATTGTGTGCAGACCTGAAACAGTGTAAAAAGCACATGGTTGTCAGCGCTCACTTTTCATACCCAGTTAGTATCAGATGGCACGGTGAAATGTGTTTTAACTATAAAATTACATTTATTTATCAGGTAAATACATATAGACCCTTTTAGGGCCGACGTCACTGTAACATTGTTTTATTATCTGGAGGCAAAACATGACTCTCCACCACAGGGCTGTAGGCGACATGGGAGTCTTAAAATGTTGTCTTGTTGTGGTATTGGAAGCCAGAATAGAAGGAGTCATGACTCAAAACAAAGACAGCTATGGTTAAATGTGATAAGACCAAAGGACTGGACGGAGGCGATCATCAAAAATGCTCACATGTGCAGCACACACTTCATATCAGGTTAGGGAAAAAGTATTTCCTGCTGTAGGGATGAATAAAGTTATGTGTATTAAGGGTTATCATGTCCACCTCATCAGAAACTGGGGAAGTATTAAGAGGAATATTGGATTTCTCTGTAATGCTAACTTTTTAGTGCATTAGCTAACGTTAGCTTCGATAGCAAAACAAACTGGAGGAAACCATTCAAGTGTCGTCCTCCTTTGTATGATTGGCATCGCGATCAACCACAAAGCTTCCTGTGACATCATCCATCCACTGAATGAGAGCCTACGGGTCGGCCATTTTGGTCCCGTTGGTCAGTGTTTACAGTAACAAGTAGGCTGACACTCGTGGTCCCAGAGAGTGAATGACCAGACATGGTGCATTCGTAAATTCAGTCTGACGCACCACACTAAAATGAGAGCCCTGTTGGTCAAATAAAAACAGATTGTCTTTTTTGACATGAATTACTGAAGGGTTAAGCTAATCACACATTCACTCCGCTCGGCGCTCTGCTGCTCTGTCTCCACAGACAGAGTAGCTCTGACACTCTGAGAGTGTGGTGCTCTGATTAACGGTACATTCAGACAGTGCTCTGAATTTATGAACACTCCAGACACTCAGAGTTAATATTTCTGAATGCACCCTATTCAGAGAGAAAGCAAGCCAACAGAACTCGCTAGCTCTTGCTAATGTCTGTGGAGAATTGTTTCACCTCCAGCTAAGCCCCGCCAACTAAAAAATCTCATACTGTTTACTAACAGTAAAAGGGTCAATAGCTTGTATTGTCTGTGATTTAAGTCGGTAAGTAAATTGTTGAACTTGATCCCATGGATCTTTTCATGGGCCCCATCCTTAGCGTTATGTGGTGGTCATCTGTACCCTTTGACCCCTCCTGACATTGGGCTTGCATGGATATGACATAGTGAGATTCTTGATTATGATGATGTTCATTCATCTTCTAACCGCTTCATCCTCTTGAGGGTCACAGGGGGGCTGGAGCCTATCCCAGCTGACCTCGGGCAAGAGGCAGGGTACACCCTGGACAGGTCGCCAGACTATCGCAGGGCTGACACATAGAGACAAACAACCATTCACGCTCACATTCACACCTATGGCCAATTTAGAGTTTATGATGATGTTCCCTTTTAATAATATTTATCAGGTAAAATGAATAGCAAGGCAAATCCAGTTGCAGCAGCCCCACAGAGGTCAGGTGTACACAGGGGCCTTTCTGTTTGGGGGTCCTGGGGATCTTGGTACTTTTTTTTATTATAAACAAGCACTATTTTAATGCTTTTTATGGACTCTGACACATTATTTTCATTCAAGGTACATAAAAATTCCCAGTGTGAACCCTTTTATTTTAATTGTAGATTAAGCACACCACCAAGCATCCTATCAAGGGCCAGATTTGTCACTCATATACACTATATCACTGTAGTGTGATGGTTTAGATGATGTTTACAGACTGTTCCTCACATTTCTTTGAACAGGGGGCGCAAAAGACCTTTTTTCAGCAGAAAATAAAAAATATGCAAATCTTTTTTTTTTTTTTTACAAAACAGAACTTTCCACTGCCCACAGTCACCTCCCAGCCCCAGCTGTCATCAAACTATACACAAAATCAAAATTTAAAAAGGCTCCCTGGGACACAGTCTCACCATCCCGTTGGTGTCTTCTCTGTAATGCGGATCATTTTTAGCAGCCTCGCACATTAAAAACACACAGACTGCGTGTAGTGTAAGTTGTGAACCCGCTGACAGCTGAGTGACTGGTGCGTTTGAAGGCGGATGGGAGGCGGAGGAGTGTGTCCAATGGCGCGGCTGAGGAGGCGGTGTACGATGACAGAGAGAGGCGGGCTGCAGCAGCCAGCTGTTGGAAAGCAGCGCTCCTGAACCATCCGCTACTTGTGCACCAGGTGAATATCTCTGCATCAGCGCGACAACACAACACAAGACTTCATTAAGACATCTCTGTGTTGTTGTTTTTTATTCCTCTGTAGCTGCGACTTTTCCTGTTTGTTTGTTTGTCTGGTGTCGAGCCGGCGCGTGAAACTCAGACAGAAGGAGATCGAGAGCAGGTGAGGTGAGATGTTTTTTTTTGTTTTTCTAAAGCTTGTGCGTTTAGTTTTTTATCACCTCTGTTATTAAACCTTCCTGTGTGAACATATTCATGCCACAGCTGTGCGTAAAGTACCTGTTGCTGTGTCATTGAACGCAGCCTATAGATGAGGCTATATTAGACAGGGATGCTTGGCAACTCGGGGACAGACAGGCTATTCTTAAACGGTCTATTTTGAATGACGTCAGCAATTTATTAGGCCTAATTATCTGCTTACATTTTTTTAAGCTATGTATTTTTACAGTTTTTATTTTTAAGGTTTGAACATCTCGCAGTGCAAAGTGAATATTTAGGATTTGTAGACACATCCCATGACTCTTCATCTGTCTCATCCCTTCAACCTGTTGCCTTTTAAACCCTGTGGCTGCTCAGCTCTAAATGTGCATTGATAAACTCACGTTTTGGGGACATATAAGACTCTTCTTTAATGCAAATCTAATGTGCTATTTCTTCATTTAAAAGAGCAGAGTTGTCATTAAGGTGTGTCTCATCTTCACAGTTTGCAACAACTTTAAAAAAAAGTCCTGAGAAACTTTTTTTGTCTCTCTTTTTACGTAAAGATCAAATGTTCCGCTCATGCACACTGCATGTACTCTTGCTATTCTGGCTGTATCAAGGCAATTCAATTATCTCCTGTTAAAATTAGACAAACATTTCTCCTCCATGACTGTGCAAAGGCCCTGGTGAGCGCATGAACTGTCTGACCCCGAAGATGGCACACATGGGCAAACGTACATTTATTTTTACTGATATTAAAATGGCATTCTGCAGCTTTGAAGACAAAGAAAACGAGGCTTTCTCTGCTTAAATTATGTTTCAGTTTTGCTTTGTCACAATGTTCGGGAAGCACCCTTTTTTACCTTCAGTTTGGGAGGATTTATGTGTTAGTTTGTGCAAATTTTGGTTCCAGTTTTGGGCCCCGGTTTCACCTTTTACCAGCGTAACATGGGGCCTTGATGTGATGAACACAGGTGTGACTAAAATGACTTAAAAAAAAAGCAAAACCAAAGCTGCGCACCAGCTTGGTTAGGTGTCATCCACATGACTGCAGTATATAGTGCAGCTTTTCTTTTTACATGTATAGAAAACTATATTCCACAGGAGTAGAGGCAAGACAGTGGTGCAGACACATGCTTAAAGGGTTAACAAAACTGGTTATTCATGCGGTATTTTGCTTTTTTCCTCACGCGTAACTTAAACCATTGATTAATCTGGTAAATATTTTAATCATATTCAAACTCTGCAAATGCTCCTGCATGATTGGCTGTCACAGGAACGTGCTCTGCCACCTCAGAGTAAGTCATTAGCCTCTTTGGCCAATGTGCGTACACATGTTTAGCATGTTTTTGAAACATTATCAAGCCATCGTGCTCGAAATGACTCATGGAAAGAAACCCATCGATGCAGAACCCCCAATACTCTACAAAATGCCCTACTTATTTCCCTTCTCATTCATGCGTACAGTTCACAGCAGCAAGAAAAACCACCAGTGCAATACACTCATTTGAACTGATTAAACTTATTAAAATGATGTTGTCAAGCTCTTAGTTCTCTTTGCATGTGCATTGTTTTCCCAAGTGAGGTCCCCAGTGATTAGTCAGATGCTCCTGGGGTATGTCAGAGAGCAGGGCCACGGTTTGCTGCTGCTGCTGCTGTGTGTGTGTGTGTGTCTTTGCTCAGTTTTTTCCACTGTGTCGCCTCTGGGAAGGCATCTGACAAAGGTGCTGTCTTTCCCCATAGAAGCGTGAGACCCAGGGGCAAGTGTGCATGTGTGCAATTATTGCACTATTACAGGACACACAGAGATTCTGCTTGAAATTCATATGTTATCAAGGCACTTTTAAGACCAACTGAGAGGTAAAAACTAAAAAAGATCTGCAGGTTTATTTGATTTCCACCTGTTCTCACTGGCATGTTCAGGAGTTGACTTTACAGATAAACGTCACATGTAGGTGTGCTCTCAAATGGCAGTTGTTGTGTGGAAAAACATCCAGAATTAGCTGATGTGTGAGGCCCGGCAAGGCTTTTCCTGCCTGTCTCGGCCTTTAGGTCTTCGACAAACCTACTAAACCACATAGAGTTTTATAGCAAACTCCACGCCGTTTGGCTGGAGGTGTAGCTATATTTACCAAGCTAGTCATGTGTTTTAACAGGGCGGTGATACTCGTCGTTTTGCTTATATCTGAAGGGGGAGAGGAACTTTCTGTAAAACCCCTGAGATAAAGATCTTTCTGCCTTGTTTAGAACACATGTCCCACTTCCCTCTCCTCTCACCATTAGTGCCATTAATCTTGATGTGAGGATAAATGGTCTCACTTCTGAGAGATGGCTTGACCTGACGTGAGATCAATTCTTTGTGGCGTGGAGGTGTTAGTTAGACAAACCAACGCTGGCTTTTGTGGTCCTTTACTCGTAAGCGAGAGCTACTTGTCCGCAGTGTGCTCTGTTTTTACTATTGAGACAGCGGCAGTGACAGGTTTATCTGCAGCTGTCAGTGTTGAGGTGTGTCTTGTCTCTGCAGCGTGTTCAGCACAGTGGATATCACAGGACTTTATAAGGTAATAATGAGGGCAAAGAGGTGGATTCCTCCAGAAATGCCCCAGATGCCTGTGTGCCAAGCTTACGTTGAGGGACAGCGGGCACTTTAGGGGTCGTGGGAACGCAGGCGCCATATCCGCTCAGGCACCATCAGGAGGGACAGGGGACTAAATATAGAGAAGTCCAATACATGTCCAGTATTAAGGGGAAAAACCAGTGAAAACTGCTCTGGGCTTTGGAGAAGCACTGTATGATCAGGTCAGAGGAGTCAAACCACCGCTTCATGTAGTCGTGTGACTCATAGTGGAGTGTAAGATGGAGACAACTCAGACATAGAGCAAATCTATGAATGCATTTCATTTAGTTTTTTATGAGTTTGCATCAAACTCACTTCATGGCTTTTACCAATAATGCAAAGAACCTCAGTCGTCTGATTTCTCTATAGTGTCCAGCTGTATATGGTCAGGGGCAGGGACAGGAGCGGGGGTTTTCTAGACCAAGAAGAAAAAAAAAACGAAGAAAAACAGCGGGTGTGAGTTTCAAAAATGGACATTCTCAAGCCAACCACAATCCATCCATGTCTTTTCTGACCTGGCTGTGCATGAGAGAGGAGTGGGTGGCTTTTAGCGTCAGCCGTCTTTCAAAAACACACCGTTTTCCCTTTGACTGTTGGGTTTTTAGCTACTGCCTGCTGAACCTTTAAAAGGAGCTATCAACTGTATTTTTAACCCTGTCTCTTGGGGCCGTGCGGCGCAGCCGAGCACTGAGCTGCTGGCCCGGGGGTAACCCATATTGTGGGGGTGTCAGACTGTGTGGACTGCTGGCCCGGCAAGGGCCGCTCTAACTTTAGACCGCATCGCCTCATGGTGGTAAAAATAAACACCCTGCCCTTACCAAGGGGAAAGGGACTTGAGTCACTTAAACCAAATGGATGACATTTTCCCACCAGAATTTAACAAGCGTGACGAGAGCATGATTGAATAATTGTACTGTTATTGTAAAATGTAGATGCATGTAAACAAGAATAAACCATTAGTTCAGTTGCAACTGCGCACAAATGTGACTGACCCTCGAGACATTTTTAGTTTTCCTAAAACTAGAGAAGGAAAATGTTTAATGTATTTATTTGTTGATGTTGTCACTGCTCCAATATGACTGCCTGGTTGTGTTCAGCTACTGTAACATTGTTATATTTTATTTTACAGGTGTCCAAGTGTCAGACAGCAGAAAAAATGGGACGGAAGAAAATACAAATTTCTCGTATTCTGGACCAGAGGAACAGACAGGTAGGAAATATTTTATATAGATATATACCATAACCTTTTTAATGCACATGAACAGTGGGTTTGCCTCAGTAATATTTGCAGACATTTTAAGACCTGTTTGGAGTAGAAACGGTACATAGGCATACACAGACAGTGCAGGAGATGCAACAAAACCTGGACTAAAATTGTCACATGCTGAATAGTTACACACATTGTTAAACTGATTTGCATAGAAAACAAGTTTTGTGCCGTTGTAAAGCTGGCACATAGCATAAGGGGCTAATGTGTGTAGTGATTCTGATGTGTGATTTCTTAGTACTGCTAGACGGTGGAGGAAATGTTACATTATGATATCTGGAACGATACGAGACACTTGTGTGATCGTAGTTTCATTTTACAGTAATGGCACCATGCATGCTTCATGTTCAGACTTGCATATTGAAGTTGGAGCCAAATAGGTGTAAATGCACCATCAGTGAGACGTGAGAGTTAAGATCCACTGCTGTACATGTAAGAAAATCTGAAAGATCTAACAGTGAAACTGAGATTTTCTTCAGGGCCAAAAGATCAGTAATGGCACTCTTGCTCTTTCACACTGCACAAAATGGACTGAGCACTCTTACAGAGCAACACTGAAAGGAGGAAATATGGTTAAAGCCTAAAAGGAAGATGTATTTGACAGTACAGTGCAGTACAGGAAGTTTTTTTATCAGTTAAATACAAGATAAATCTGATAAAGCAGATTATATATATATTTATATATATATACAGTGTAATGTTGATGTCACCTCACAGCCAGAAGTTACATATATTTGTGGGGCATCGCCACACACTGAGGTTATGTCAGTGCGATACTGCAACGTGACAGAAATGTTCACATCGTGCTCATAACCTATTAATATGTTGATCGGTATGTATGAAAAAACGCATCAAACGCACACATGGAATCAGTGCAGACAAGAAAAAAAACGCATTAAAGTGTGCTCAGAGTGCTGGCAATTTGTTTCTCTTATCTGATCTTCGGGACTGAATGTTTTTGGGCGATAAGGTTTGTTTTTTGGGGAGTTTTTCCTTATCTGAATCGAGGGTGTGAGGACAGACAGTGGTGTACGCCGTCAAGATTGTAAAGCCTTCTGGGACCAAGTTGTGATTCTAGGCCGTATAAATGTACTTGATTGTCAACACTGTTGGTACGATTTGCAAGCGTTGAGTTTGGATTGTGTGTTGTGCTTTTCCATTTAAAAAAGCAATACATTTTTACCCTCAGCAGCGGTATATTTAAACAGAAATAATCATTAAACCGATAACACAAAAGGTGTGTAAGGGCTGATTTTTTGGCAGCTAATCCAAGTTGGTAATTTGTTGCTGTTGTTGTCCTCACTCCTGCAGAAATGCTTACGCAAAACATTTGTAAGATTTATTTAAATACTTTAGATGCATATGTTCCTCTAAATCATCAGCTACCGTCTGAAGTTAAATGTGACACAAACCTGCGTGTGGTTTTTTAGGTGACTTTCACCAAGCGTAAGTTTGGCCTGATGAAGAAGGCGTATGAGCTGAGCGTGCTGTGTGACTGCGAGATCGCCCTCATCATCTTCAACAGCACCAACCGTCTGTTCCAGTACGCCAGCACAGACATGGACAAAGTGCTGCTCAAGTACACCGAGTACAGCGAGCCACACGAGAGTCGCACCAACACCGACATACTGGAGGTAGCGTGCATGCTGTTATTAAAGGAAATGACAGTGAAGCATGATTTAGCATCAATTAAATAACATTAAAATGAAAATCAGGTTGTAGATTTTATTCTTTCGGGTGAAAACGTTCCATATGTTGCTTTCTTGCAGCTTGATGGTTTCATTGTGGGTGATTTTCCATGTGCACTTTCTGTTCTGTATCAGACCCTGCGTAGGAAAGGCCTCGGTCTCGACGGCTCAGAGCTCGACAGCGAGGAGAGCATGCAGGTGGCTGCAGACAAATATCCTCTGAGCGAGGGCATGGATCTTTCTGTGGCTCGCCAACGCTTCTATGTCAGTCCACACGCAATTCTGCTATTGCACAGTCACCACAAACACAAGCATGAGCACACACACACACACACACACACACACACACACACACACACACACACTCACACTGAGCTGTCCTGACGTGTTTTAATGTGGATTTTTCTAATTCTCCTCATTTAATGACATAAAACAGCTCAAAATGACACATTATGATACTGACATTTTCTTTAGTCTTTTTTATTCTCACTGTTATTATGGATTTTACTCTTCAGGGCCCATCCCTCCTCTCACCTGAGGCCCAGTTCCTGGTGTCTGCAGGCTGTGAGAACGGTTTCCCCAACTCCTCTGGATCCAGCACGGCCTCCCACAGACCTCCGGGCTTCAAATCTCTGAGCTCCAGACCTGGCTCTGCCAGCCCTGCTGCGCCACATGCACACACTGCGTTCATGTCTCCACACTCAGGTGAGCACAACTGGCTGGTCCTACTGTATGAAACATTACTAGAGTCATTTTAATTTCAATGCATTTACTATTGAAAGTAACCTGAAAGTAATTTGTGTATATACTTTGGTGGTTCCTAAGTGGTCCGGATTTCTCCTTAGTCATCAGTTCAAGGTCCACACAGTTTAATACATTCGGCGTCATACTTGCATTTGGGCAAGTCGTTAAACACTCACTAACAATATATCCAAATCTGTGCCGAAGAGTTACTATTTAAAAATAAAGTGTGTTTTTTACAAACTTAAAATGTTTGTGTGTCAATTGTGGTCCATTCAGAGTAGACCAGCAACCCACTTTTGGTCCGCAGTGCACCGATTGGGACCCACTGCTTTATGTGATAAATTTTAGGTTTAAAGTGAACCATATCATCCAATTTCCTTGATGTGTTTAATGTACTTTACACTCATTTACATTACCGTTATTTGACTTCTGCATGACACTGTGCCAATAAAATAGTTTCATTACAAAATTAAATGTACATGATTTTAAAAAATGTGACTCCCTATGATACAGTGATTGCTACCATTAAATTAAAACTCTCCACTGAATTGAAAATATATTTCTTAATACAAAGGCTTCAAACATTCGCAGCTCATTATTTGCACATTGGCATTTGTTACCATATTGAGCAGTGAGCCTTCTTCTCTGTAAAAAAAGATGCAAACCCTTCACCACAATGATCCATTTAATGCTTTTCTTGCTAAATATTTGCTGTAAAATTCACGTGTGCTGTCGACCTTCTGTGCAACTGGCTGTGAACTCACAGGAAGTGTGTGTGTACGTGCATGTGTGTGCGCACTAATCCACACAAGCAGTTGGTCTGTTTTGTGAAACTGGCCCTCCACCAGTGTAACAGCGGCTGTAACCAGTTCTGTGGTTTCTGTACAAAATGTATCACACCTGCCAGTCATGACAGCCTCTCTTACAGCCTTTAACTATTTGAGCGCCCTATGATGTCATGAAAGACTGATCACTGGCAGTGTTTTTTAGATGTGTTATTAGTGTTTTTCTCATAATTGACGTTGATGTTTACAATCAGTTCATAATGGATTTTGACTGGTCATTGATACACTGATGATACATTACAAACATGAACATGAACGTGTCCTTTGTCCTTTAAACATCAGACACCGATTCAAATGTCAAACTAAAAAAGAAGAAGTTGATTTTTATCACACTTGTGTGCAGACACAGCGCGAGGTGAAGAATGTATCACAGAGAATAAATTATTTCTCTGTAAGTGAAACAAGCTCACATCTCTTTTCACTTCCTGCTCCTTTCTTTCGCTGTTCAGGTATCGGCTACTCTATGTTCTCACATGGTAACTTGAATCGAGCTCTGGACATGAAAAGCCCACCTCCTCTGAACCTGGGCAGTGAGAACCTGCGGGGGGAGGCCGCTAATCAGGGCATGGGAGCCACACGTGCTAACCACAGCTCTGCTGTAAGTGGTTGTTACTATCCAGCGTTATCTGCACACAGCGGCACTTCTCACACATATGATATGCACATTTCATGCATGCAATGATGTCACTCCATCACTACAAACTTGAGATTTTCACTTCAACTATTTCTTTTCCCTGTTTGTCAGAGGGGGGTTTTGTACCAGGGTCTGCACAGCAGCAGCTCCATGGTAGCCATGGGGAAGGCAGGGCTGCTGGGTCACAGTTTGGGCGGCTATGGCCTCCCCTCTCCTGGAGCCTCTGGTATGTCTGCAGTGTATCATCTATTCTGTGGTGTTGCTTTATTGCTGAAAGTCAGATGAAACGATTCATACTGCTGTCACGTCTTTTAATAATCAAGCTACAGCCAGCCACCAGTTAGCTTAGCTTAGCTTAGCTTAACATAAAGATGGTAAATAGGGGAACAGTTGGCCTCGCTGTGTCCAGAGGAAACAATATCTGTCTACTAGCACATGCACAAACACCAAAGAGCAAAAATGAGAAGCGCTGCGACTATACACTGTAAAAATAATGGACTTAGCCACCGTGATGTCATCTATTGGTTTGGCGGAGCCAGCAGTGACCATGCTTTGGACGAGAGGCACTGTAAACCCTGGTTCATCTATGACATGAAATTTTAATGTAAAGCCTACACAAATGCCCCGGATTGTCAAAATAACATAAAAAGTTTATGTTCACCTGACACAAAAACTTTCTTAACACTCTTAAGTCAACAATTTCTTAGTTTTGAGTTAACCTGACTGAAATTTATAAAGTCAGTTACACCAAAGTAGTTTAAGGCCAAGAAACAACACTATCATTGTGCACATATTGTGGGGTGTTGGGCTAAATGGGTGGAGTTTCCCAGCATGCTATGAGACAACCTGTTCAACCTGAAGAACACTGTGTTTAAATGTGTTTTAAATCACTCATGTTACCCGTGACACAGTGAACCATGTTTATGTACTTCACAGTGGTTCTAATGGGCTACAGTTAATGTTGTGGTAAAAGACATTTTGCACCATGAGTAAAGTCGTATACAAAGTTAGTGACATCATGCCTGTGTGGATATTAGGATGAGTAACCTAAAGATGGTCTGAGGTGAAATAAAACGCATAACTTAGATCAGAATCCATCTCTTGTCTGTATTTTAGTTATTGAGAAACCTAAGCTTGCCACCATTTTCACAGTTAAATAACATTTTTAAATAAATTGTTGTAAAATATGTACTCAATGGTTTTATATTCCTATGACAGAATTAAATGCTCAAACAACGACAACAAAAAGTTACGTTAAACTGACATAAAATTCCTGTGACACATTTATTTTGTGTCTTGACGTAGTCAAAACATTTATGTTACTGTACTGTGTTAAACTTAAAGTTTAGAGTGCAAGCTGTTTCCAAAAAAAATTAAAGTTGAGTGAGCGAATTAGGGTTTACAGTGTGGTGCTGTGGAGGAGTGAGGGGTCGATCTCACTGAGAAGCTGAGGATACTATCGTCACACAGCCTGTCACTCAAAGTGGCCCGCCTTTAACTCTGTGTAACTTTAAGCCTTGGTAAAATGTAAATGAGTGCGTTAAAAATATATCCCTGTACAGATGGCATGAAGGGGGAAATGAGCTGTAGAGACCAAAACCATTTTTTTTTGTTCTGCTGTGAAGTTGGGGATTGACTCACTTCTGGAGCCAGCCTCAAGTGGCCATTCAAGGAACTGCAATTTTTGACACTTCCATGTGGGATTCATTTTCCAGCCACGGCTGTTGCCACTTGGTGTAAACAGGAGGAAAAAGTTAGCTTTGCTGTGTTCAAAGGAAACACAATCTGCCTATCGACATAAATACAAACATCCAGATGCAAAAGCAACAAGTTGGGGCTTTACCAGGGGTTTTGTGCCACACTGTTTCTGGGCTGTGACCTCTTACAGTCTTTGCTGGTTGCTGACAAAGTCACTGTGGCCTCAAGATTCTAAAAAAGTCGGTACACCCGTCCAAGAAGTAGTCCTGCACATAACTCCTGATTGTATGGATTAAACAAACAATTCTCCCTGCAAAGCTAAGCTAAGCTAATCAGCTGCTGGCTGTAGCTTCATACAGTACACACAAGAGTGTGATGTCAGTATTCTCATCTGCTCTCAGCAAGAAAGCAAACAATTGTATTTCCTAAAATGTCAAACTATGCTCTTCTAATGAAGATAATCTGTCCTATCATTCACAGATTCTGGTTTATTAAAGTCTACCCTGTTTATGTCATCTTTTAAATCATATCTTTCTTCGCAGAGTACAGCCAGCCTGGTTTTTATCACTCTGTTAGTCTACAGCGAGGAGCAGTGAACCCCTGGCAGCCAGCACAGCCGCCTCAGGAGCCCCATGGGCCTCATATAGGCCCAGGGTAAGGATATTAATGTGCAATATGGTACCCTCTGTGGGGATAAAATATGGAATCATGGTAGAAAGTTGAATCGACACACTGTTCTTTGCTCCAGCAATGTTTTTTTAATTCACTCTTGCTGTGCATCATTTCGATCGATCAGATCTTCATCAGCCGCAAAACAGCACTAACAAATATCACGTTATATCTCAATATGATGGCAATCATATATGTGGCTTCAGAAGACAATGAACGAATTACTGACATATGCAACAGCAAGTCAGAAAGAATAACACAAAGAAAAAGGAGAAAATTTATGAAAAAATAAATATAATTAAAGAAAATGGAGTGAAAAACAAACATAAAAGAGCAGAAAAAAATAAATAAAAAATAAAATTAATGAAAAAATAAAATAGGACAAAAATCAAAAGAAAAAGAAGTTATTGGAAAACATTTGAAATAGAATAAGTTAAAAAAAAGGAATGTAAAATAAAAAAATGAGAAAAAGAAAGTAAGAAAGTAAGTTAGTACATAATAAATTCATAATAAATAAATGTAATAGATGATAAATAGAAAATTCAAACATAAGCATTGAATAAGAATCAATCAATCAATGAAAATTAAATAAAATAAGAAAAAATAAAAATAAAATATTGGAATGCAAGTTAAAAAGGAATGTAAAGTAAAAACAGAAAAATTAGAGAAAGATAATAACCATAAATGGAAAATGAATGTCAGTACATAATAATTCATAATTAATAAAAAAAATAGATAAATTATAATAAATAAAATTATAATGTATTTATTAAAAAAATAGACAATACATAATATATAATAAATGTAATAGATGATAGATAAAAATAAAATATATGCATAGAAAAGGAAAAAAGAAAAAATGTTCACAAAATACATTAAAATAAAATCAATTAAAAAATAAAATAAGAGAAAATCAAAAGAAAAGAAGTATATTAAAATACTGAAATGCATTTGACATTGAATAAAAGTTTTTTAAAAAAGGAATGTAAACTATAAACAGAAAAATGAGAGAAAGAAAACAACAATAAATGGAAATTAAATGTTAGTACATAATAATTCATAATAAATAAAAAATAAATAATACATGTATTTTTTTAAATAAATAAGTAAAATATAATAAATGTAATAGATGATAAATACATTTTGCTTAATGTTGTTTATATGAAGCCAGTATATTTATCATTATCATGAAGCTGGATGAAAATCTCACATTTGTCTTTTTATTCATTTTAATGCATCAAATTTGGCTTTTAATTATCTATAACTGCAGAACTCATGTTTTAACCCAGACATTTCTTTTGTCTTGTTGTTTCCAGGATGTCCAGCGGAGGGTGCTCCTTCCCCTCCCAGTCCTGCTCCTCAACCTCTCCACATCTGCCCTCCCTCAACCTCAGCATCAAATTGGAGCGGAGCTCTCCTGAGCACATGTCCTCACCCACCTCCCCTCCTCTACACCACCTCAGGCAGCACTCTCCAATGAGTAACCCCGACTCGGCTCGCCAAACCCCTCCAGAAGCCCGTCCGGCCAATGAGGCGAAGGAGTTTCCCAAAGCTGGCTACCCACAAGACGAAGAGGAAGGAGGGCAGCCGCTCAGGCAGTTAGAGATAAGTGATGGGTGGCAGAGATAGCTGGCTGCTGCAGTCTAACACCATCTCCCATTCAATCAGCTATCTTCCATCGAAACCAGTCCTCTCTTACACACACACACACACACACACACACACACATATAACACAGAAGATAGCGAGATGGGGTCGATTTGTCCCCGTCATCCCAGAGAGGAACGCCTCTCTTTGTCTCCTCACTCAGAGCTGGTCTCTCCTGGGCGATGGAGAATTTTCTCTGCATCACTTGATCGATCCCACGAGGAGACAGATGCATACAGACATTTGCTTTTTGTTTGGTTAGGTTTAGTTTTCTGTGTGGAGCAAATGTGAATCAAAAAATACAATTTGAAATGTGTTCGTTTTGTTCCGTGACTTTGCTGAAGTTTAGCTACAGCAGCACATCGGGACCAGCTGAATTTCTCCAAAGCTGCAGACCAGTCTGAGTACATATCCGGCTTCAGGGGTCGTCAGTGTTCGACCCAGGTTTGAAAAATACCTGTCAAACTACATTTCACCATCTTTGTATAAATGTCACAGTGAAAAGCAGACGGCAGATGGAACATGACTCATCACAGCAGCCAGAAGGAACCACTTAGTCTCTGTGTACAGTAAACCTTCACACACCTTATGGCCCTCTCGCTTTATAAGCTTTAATGTTTTAGCCTTTAGCCCAAAATCACTGACATGATCTCCCCACATGAAACCAGTTAGATATCACCCGTCACTGGAGCCTTGGCCTTCTCTGAAACACACTAGGACATTTTAAAGGATGAATTCAATTTTTTCCCCCCAAGATTGTCTTTAAACAGTTCTCACGTGCCCATATGTGCACTGAAATATGTTTTTGTTCACTGTAACTGCTGCTCCTGTCCATACTGAAAGTGACAAGATATCTTCATCATGATATTCTAATATAAGAAACAGAGAATGAAATCCACAGGGCTCCCTAAAAACACGGTATTTCACCTTACATCCTGGGTCACACAGAGCGATGTGTCTGTGCCTGATGCGCGCTCTCGTCTCATGGGTTGTGTCCTCACTTTTTGGATAGGATAACACAACTGTAACATAAAATAGTTGTTTATGAAATCAATCTTTGCCTTAACCCCAAGATTAAACCTACAGGAGGCCTTACACAAAACTGTAACTTCAAACAGAGATGATTTTTATGCCTCAGAGGTGTTATGTTTTTGGGTTGTTCACCCATATGATGTATAAACATCTGTCCATACATCTGTACATCCGAGTCGTGTAAACATGATATTTCTTTAAGAATGCCTTGAGGAAATTTCTTCATATTTGGCACAAACGTTCACTTGGACTAAACGAACTGATTAGATTTTGGTGGTCAAAGGTCAAGGTCACTGTGCCCTTGTGTACATCCCAATCTCGTGAACACGATATCTCAAAAACAACTTGAGCGATTTTCTTCAGCTTTGGCACAAATTCACATGGACTCAGCAGTGAACTGATTAGAATTTGGTGGTCAAAGGTCAAAGGTCAAGGCAACTGTGACCTCTCTAAACAGGTTTTTGGCCATAACTCAAGAATTTGTACGCTAGTTATGACAAAATTTCACATAAATGTCTGATATAGGATGAAATAATGAAGTGATGACGTTTTATATCCAAAAGGTCAAAGGTCAGCCTCCCTGTGAGATCCCCTGTGAGTGTTCTGCAAAAACTTTTTTTTTTTTTCTGGCCATTATTCAACATCATATCTCAGCAACAGAAGGGGAGATGTTTAGTCAGATACTGAATGGTGGCACTAATCTTTGGTGTCCACCTTAAAACTGTGCTGATTGTACAGACCTTCTGTTCTGCCAGGGGCAAGATGTTTATAAAGCATTCATGTTTTCACAGACATTGATATAAACTGCAAGTTCAACTTACAACCATTTTGTGATCATCATTTTACGAAGATTCGCTTAAAGTTTCTTGCTTCAACTACAGCTAACATTAGACTTCCCTGCAGATCGGGGCGCCCGGTAGCTTATGGGTAGAGCAGGCACTCCATGTACAAAGGCAGTGTCTTTGCTGTAGCAGCCGTGGATTCAGCTCCAGCCTGCAGCCGTCTGCTCCATGCCATCCCCCTATCTCCACACCACCTACACCCAATGCTGTCCTATCAGTTAAAGACAAAAAGCCCAAATAAAACTGAAAAAAAAAAGACTTCCCTGCAGGTTTTTGAACGACTTTTACCTGACTGCTTATATATATTCTCAATCTGACCATCATAATGTAAAACAGCTAAATAATGGTAAAGTATGTTGACGTTTAGATGGACTAAATCATGCCCAACAGTAAAAATCTACTCAGATGGGGGCTCTGTGGGGACATCAGTGTAGTATCTTGCATCAACAGATGCCTGCCCAAACAGGCTTACAAGGCAGACTATCAGTATCCATGTGTACAGGTGTGAGGCCAAATATAGAAAAATATAAATCGTGTATTCTGAATGCCTTTACAATTGTAGTGTGTATCATTCAGTCTAGCTTGCCTAGTTTTCCACACTTTAGAAATATAACTATCCCACACTTTGCCACTCAGTCCACCTTCTTATTTCCATCAAACCAAAATAATTCAGGATTTTTGTTCTTCATTCTTACAAAGGTCACACAAAGTATGAACATGCACTCAGAGCACAGGCTGAGACGGGCTTGCTAAAGTGTGCACTGCTGCATCCTGCAAAACCACGCCCATCAAGGTAAATATTGTGTTTTTAAGGAGTCCCCAAAATCCACAGCAAATTCAAGGCCTCAGCAATGTTTGTAGTACGGAATTCCTTCATTATGAGTGTTTTAAAGAGTAACACAAAGAGAGAAAGCTGTACTAAAAACTGCCACAGCTTCATATTACCTCCAGATTGATTTAATGTGCATTTTCACTGTGAATTTTGACCCCCATCTTTTACCGTACAGTAGAATCACATTAGGCTCAGTATGGCCAGTATGGACAGGAGGAAGAATTACAGCAAACCAAAAAACTGTCTGCGTTGCATGGACATGTGGGAATTGTTTAAAGACAAAAAAAATCTAATCCTTTAAAATTCTGTGCGTCAGTGTCTTTCAGGAACTTGGATGATGTCGGGAGGATTTCAAAAACGGCTTCTCTCTATGTCTGTAAAACTGTAATTGTGCATAAGCTAAGCTTTCATCGTATTATTCCTCCAAATAATATTAGTTTCATCATTTTAATTCACCCCATCAATAAAGTTACGGCAGTCTATTTCAAGTAAAGACCAAAGTGTTTAAATATTATCTCTATGCATTGCAATCAAATACCGCAACAGCCAAAGACGACATGTGTTCATCAAATTTAATTTAAGTAATATTTAAAATAGCATAAATTATTATATCTGAAGGGCTTCATTTAGTGACTGCATATTGTAGATATCATGGAGCTTTACTGCCATCGTTGTCTTATGATATTAAGAAATATATTAGACTGTGTAATAATTAGTCTATAGTCATAGGATATTAAATTTAAAAGACCCACTTTCTTTTTTAAATTGAGGAATGTTTGATTTTCATTTTATCTGTAAATGTACTTTGCACTGTATTTTTGTGCACTGGATTTCTGTGTGTTTTAGTTGCATATTCAACTTGTTCTGCAAAAAGCAAAATATAGTCAGAATTTGGGTTTGGATGCACTTCCACTTATTGTCCACAAGGGGTCATGTTACCTCTTAAAATTTGGGATTTGGATTTGGATGGGAAAGTGCCCATCAGGGGAGGACCAGCCTTAAACTGTTGGTGATTAATTATCTAATGAATCTCTGTGACAAGACACAGGTTCAGTGGTTCACCCTGAACACATGCGACAAATCCATCATGACAAACTCTGCAGAGATTCTTGCTGGAGGTCTTCAAGTTCAAGTGCTGCTGTGGAAATAGCTCCTTTTTTCCTCTTTTTTATGCAGTTATGTGGATTAATATCAGCATGAAGAACCAAATGATCAGTATTCTGATGTTTTGGGGTTGTGTTTTTATATGTTTGCTGAATGCTTCACTAACAGAACAAAGACAGATTTTTATTTGACATTTGTTGTGACTCCTTTTAAATAAAAACAGTTTGATTTGTATGTTGATTTGTGTCCTGCTTTTTTTTCTCTACAAAGCAAATTTAGTTTATCATCTTCCTTTAAAAATGTAACTCTAGTGACATTTCTTTTTTTCATGTACATTCAATTTGAAGATATAAAAAGCCGTCCGCTGTGTGGCTATCAAGCTTTCATGTGTCCATTTATTTAGTCTTATTCACCTCCGTTCCGTCTTTTGAACACACACACTCCCTCATTATCATGTCTGGCCCCTGTCAGGCAGCTCACCACGCAGCCACCAAACGAGAGGAACAAGAATGGACCACTTAAAAGCCTGGAGACCTTTATGTCTTCAAATAAAATACATTCAGCACAAAAAAGGTTCATTTCCACAGCTGGTTGTCTCTCAGTAACTATGCCTGGGTGTTATCATATATGCTGCCACTATAGAGCATCTCAGCAAACAGCAGAGAGGAGCCCGGTCCTCCTCTGTCGTCTCTCCTCCCTAAATGAAAAGAGCCTCTCACTGGGGTCATGTCTGGTCTGCTCCCCTGAGACCAGGCCGGCCCAGTCTGTAGGGCATGTCTGGGTCCTCCTCACACACACACACATATGTAGACACATCCTGGTTTCTATAGCAACCACATGCAGCCATGGCCGCCTGACTTGGCCCGCTGCAGTCCACAGATCAGACCGAGGGGGCCTGAGGCCTCCGGCACAGATGCACATAATTAATGTGATTATATAGATATGTCAACCCTGTCATTTCTCAGTTCATTAGGCCGGACGCTCCCACAGACCTGTCACAGGCTCAGAGAGGAGCACAGCACCACTGGGCATGCTGGGTGGGGATGCTGCTTACAAACATGCAGCCCAGACTGTACACCTCAATCAGGATATTCAACATGACAGAAACATTTTCCTGGACATTGTCTTAAATCATCGCTAAGAAAAAAAAATAATACTGTTGATCAGTGGTGAAAGAAGTACTAACTTATCTAACAAAAAATAAAAAATCCAGTGTACAATTTTTTTTTAAGTAAAGGTACGCAATTATAAGCATTAAAATATACTTTAAGTATTCATTATACAGAACATTTCTGAATAATTTATATTTTAATACTGGATTTTAATTAGTGATGAATAAATGCATACATCACATTAATATTGCAACTGGTGGAGCTAATTTCAATTAATTTATATACTGCTGGGCAGTTTAAGGTAAAATAATATGTCATAATTAATTAATTGATTTATATTTTTGTTAATATTCTTAATCTGCCTAAAAAATAATTGTAGCAAAGTGAAAAATACATTTTTGCCTTTAAAGACAAAAATAAAAACATATACCTCAAAACTGAACTTATGTACAGGATACTATAAATACTTATAATAATCATAATAAAACAAATAAATAAAAATATAATAGTAGTAGTAATAGTTGTATTAATGATTAATAAATGAATAAATAATAAAATAAATTAGTAAAAAATAAAATCAAAATAGTTGTCTCACTACTACTAACAATAATGATAATTAACCAAATTAATAATAACAATAATAATAAACAAATTAATAAAATACAATAATAATAATAATAATAATAATAATAATAATAATAATAATAGCAATATTAAAGATTAATAAATGAATGAATAAAATAAGTAAATAAAATGATTAAGAAAATAATAGTCATAATACTATTACTCCTAATAATAATAATAATAATAATAAACAAATTAATAAAATAAAATATTAATAGCAGTAATATTAAAGATTAATACTAATACTCCTAATAATAATACTAATAATAATAATAATAATAATACAAATAAATAAAAATAGAACAAACGTAGTAATATTAAAGATTAATAAATAAATAAATAAATAATAAAATAACTGAAATAATAATTAGTTTTTTATAAGTGCCTTTCAAAACCCTCAAGGACATCCTACAAAACAAGCAGTAATGTATCAAGACATCATAAAGTCAGACAAATCAGTTATTTACAATAAGTTAATAAAATAACTGTATGACATCATCATCAGAGTAAATATACTTAGTCCTTTTTCAGCCACAGCTAATGATACACAACATCCCAATGCTAAATCTCAAACAGCCATAATATATGGGACGTCAGGATTGTTAACTGCTCCAAATTTCTTCATTTGGCTTTGTGATCATTGATCTCCTCCAGTGAAGCACGTCCCAGCGCACATAAAAAGCCAGTGCGGTGGCTGTCCCTCCCGAAATTGGAGTCTTTGTGGCTTTTGATTGGACGTGGAAGTCAAATGATATCGCCAATAAATCATGTCAGCTTTCAGACAAAGAGCCTCTCCAGCCTCGCTCTGGTGAAAAAAGGTCACATTCCTTAACTGTTACACAACTGGCATGTAAATCTGAATGTTTTGATAATGTCAAAAAGCATATAAATCTACGTTGGATGTGTTTAGGCTGCGCTGACAAATGGGAGAGGGTTTGGACGAGTTCCAGGAAATGTAACAGCTCCTGTGGCCAAGTTGGACATCCACGAACAATATTTCTTCCCAGACTGCAGAGGGGCATCGGGTTCACAGTAATTATCAGTGATTAAAGAATGATCTTCTCAGGAGGCTCGGGGTCAGAGATCAGGACCCGGCACAGCGGCGAGACACTCCATTGTCATGCATGATGTCTTTTGTCAATTGGAGCAGCGACTTTTAAAGAGAAATGTTTTATCGGCGGCATCTCCCACGCTCCTCGAGGGAGAGCAGAATTAAGTGGGAACATCAAACTGACATGGGACTGAAAATAATACATGTTTTATTGAGCCACGCAAACAAAAACGATCAGGTTACAGCCAAAAGTTTGCACACCATGCATTCAGAAAATCTCACAAAGCAACATGAAGTTCACAGTATAATGATTTCAGAGCATTAAATTCAGATACACTATCTAAAAAACACACGAAAAAAATCATAAAATGTACAGAATGACATTGTCTGTAGCATTTCTAAATAACAAAAGTTATTTGAGGCAATGTATCATAAATAAATAAATAAAATCCACGGACGCAAGGTTCAAAATAAGCTGATTAATGTTACAGGTATGTGACTACTTGGTGATAAAAACAGCAAAACTAAAGCGAATGTGAGCTAATTAAGACACTGCAACTAAAAGTAGTGTTTGAATATAAAAAGGAAAAACAAATGGGTTTGGAGTGTTATTCTAATCGATCAACAGATTTTATTCGTCCTAAAAACATATTATCAGGGAGGAAGGAGATTTTAAAACTGACTCAAAACCCCTGAGCTCCCAGGCACTTGGGAATACTGAAGGTTTAGATAAAAGCGACAGCTCTTCAGTTCTTGGCCGACACGCAGCCACAACCAGAGAGTGGTTTCTACGTTAAGCTGCGTTTAATTCTACAGGATGGATCAGAAGCTCTACGACGCATTTGCAATCAAAACGTTACAGCAGAAAAAAGATAACAAAAACCATTTAGCACTCTTGAATCGGTTCCTTAAGGACAAAGAGTCCCTCACAAAAATAAAAATGTCTTATCTACACAGGGATTAAGCACTAATACTTACCCCGGTACCAATTAAACATCTTAAATGCAGCATTCAGTGGTGTTCTATTAAGAACAATTCAGGTAACACTGGCATAGATACATCTGAGAAGTTGCAGAAGAAGCTGGGCCTGTATCACAAACAGAGATTAGTGGGTTAGCTGGATATCTTTGGGCTTAACTCGATTTTCCCCTCTGGTATCACAAAGCTGGCTCAGCTTCTTTATAGATATTTTTTAGGGCTTTTTTGCCTTTAATCGTCAGGACAGTTGTTAGTGTGAAACGGGGACAGACGGGGGACGACAGGATGCAGCACTTGGACGCAGGTTGGAAGTGAAAGTGTGGCCACTGCAGCAAGGACAAAGCCTTTTCACATGCAGCGCCTTTTCCACCAGGTGAGCTTACACAGTTTAAAATATGTAGGCCTTCGTCACAGCTGCTCAAGTGAGTTAGATCCTGGAAAGACACACCCCCTCCTCCATTTTGAAAAATTTGGGGTCTAAGAATATGAAGCTACCAGTGGCCTGAGGATATGTTGCGTTCCAATAATAGTACTAACGGTTTGTTTAGCTTTGAAATAATAGATTAATTAAAGTTTGAATGATATAATAGATGGGCCTATAGAGAGATACAAATATACATTATCAAACACGCATTTCCCGGGCATTTGCGAATAAGCAAACTGCTAGCACTTGCCAACTTTACTCGAAGAAGATAACACAGATATCAATCCAATTTGACGTGTTTGAATTTGAAACTTTAGCAAGTTTGTATGAGTTTATTTCTTGTTAAACAAACATTCGCCTCGTTGTTTTGCGACCTTGCCTGAACCTGAGCGTACATGATATTTAAACCTTGGTCTTCCCCTATCCTAGCGAATCAATGACGCCACACAGTGGCTGAATACTGGTGTTCCATCTTTGATATGGTTTGATCTACAGGCTGAGATTTAGTTTGAGACGACTTCAGTTCTACACGGCTGTTAACATTATTGCAGCATTGTTAGCTTTGCATCAGTAGTTTCGGTCATTCGTTCAGTCATTTACCACACTGACAGTGAATATTCACATATCTTAGGTGGCTTAAATATCAGTGCTGAAGTTTTTCAGCATTTTCCATTTTCACTCCTTATGTGACAGCACGTTTGACAGGGTGAGTGGTGATGGCAATGACACGATGCTGGTGTGGTCTGTGTGTATCACATGATACTAGTGACATTACGGGTCACGCAGCGCAGCACTAGGTTTTAAATCTTAAATTAAATTAGATTACAAGGTACATGTTTCACATAACGTTAGACATGTTTTAGGAATTTTTCAAAACGTTTTCCTTAACATTCTGTCAATCACAAACCATTTCCAGGCCTGGAGAACAGTTTTCCTAACGTCATAACTTCTCCAGGAATTCCATGACCGAGGGAATCCTGTTTAAGCCAAACCAGGAAAATGTGGAGATGATTCCTCCTACTTCTAAAGCTTCTGATCCTATTCTACTTTGCTGAAAATCACCTTTTGCTAACACGCTAACCTAATTTCCCTGTGGGTATCTGTGTCATATTAAGCACTCCACTCAAGTTTTTTTTATGTTGCCTGTAATTAAAAACTCTGCCTGTTTCACATGAACGCACCCACAGCTGGATGAGTAAACCCAGAGCTAACTGTGCCACCGTTGTGATACCGATATGAAGAACTGTTTAGACTAAGTGACGCCAGGTCGCCCAAAGAGAGCCAGACTAACTTGCTTTGTGATACAGACCCCAGTTGTCTCTG
The DNA here is from genome assembly GCF_041903045.1 of Epinephelus lanceolatus. Taxonomy (NCBI): domain Eukaryota; kingdom Metazoa; phylum Chordata; class Actinopteri; order Perciformes; family Serranidae; genus Epinephelus; species Epinephelus lanceolatus. The sequence goes on from NC_135739.1 coordinate 12,630,364, forward strand.
TACATATGTGTTATAAATACCAGTAGCCTGCTGGTCACAAAAACTATAAGGGCAACAAAGTAGCCGATATTGCAACAGACAGGCAGTGTCCATCATCTGTCTCCTCTCAACAAAACTTCTGTTACAGCCACAAACAAGGTGCATTCTGTCTGCAGTTGTGTTTTAATGAAACGTCCCCTCAGATGTTGTTATGCTGTTGCGAAGGATACCTGCAGACGAGGGGGCCGGGGCTGCATTGCAGGCAGAACAACACAGCACTCTGTTTCACTCAGTTAGTTCTGCATCAGGTACTGGTGGAAGTAGATGCCAAACAGAGAGCTGATGACCTGGCAGGCAGCCACCCACCAAGTCAGGAAGGCGAAGAAACCTCGGAAGAACAGCGGAGTGAGGACGGACCGCAGCGCTGTGAAGGCCTCTGTCAGATGCGCAACTGTGGCCTGGATGTCCTCCTCCATATCCTCCACCCCCTCTTCATCTTCATCGAGGCCACCGGGCAGCACGGGTGCTGCTGTGGGCATCACCAGTGCTGGTGTCACCCCGGGGGTCTGCTCTGCACCAGCTCTCCAGGAGAAGTCTCCTACAAGATCAGTAGAGAGATCAGTCAATATTTAGATTTTAGTGCTCAACTTGGGAGGAAAATTTAAAAAAATTTAACAGCAGGCCGCTGATAGAAACTGTCACTTGTTATGCTTCACTGACACTAGAAACTGACATTCAGCATGTGTGTGTTTCTAATATTCAACTTCACTGTAGCTGCAAATATCTAGATGTGACATTACAGGAACAGTTCTGACATCTTGAGAAATATGCTTTACCACTCTCGTAGCGGTCCTGTAAATACATGGCCACAGCCTGCAGCTAGTTAGCTACTTGGGCTAGAAACCGCTAAACTGGCTCTCGGCAAAGGTGACAAAATCCACCTACCAGCATCTATAAAGTGCACTGATTAACACAATATGTCTTTTTTGCTTAATCCGTAGTAAAACCAGAGTACAATTAGAGGGTGTTAATATGTGCTGGATGTTTTAATACTGGAAAAAAAGCTGTTTCCCCATTTCCAAAATGTATACTAAGCTAGCTGGCTACAGACAGATATGAGAATGGTATTGATCTTCTCATCTAACTCTCCACAAGGAAGCAAATGTGAGTGAATGGGTGAATGTGACTCGTAGTGTAAAAAGCGCTTTGAGTGGCTGGATGACTAGGAAGGGACTATACAAGTGCACATCCATTTACCATTACAAATCTAAATTTGAATTGTTGGGGGAAAAAAGCCAAGTTGTTTTATTTATTTGGTTTGTCACTCACACTTTGTGTCTGCCTACATGCAAAAATATACCATCAGTAGATTTAAATTCAGACAGACCACTTGACTACTTTACTGTTAATTCTCTCTCTGCTCCGATTGGCAACAGCTGTAAGCTACTTACCTAGTGCCTTGAGTGCCAGTGTGGAGAAGAGGACAAGAAAAATAGGAACCAGATACTGGAGAGTAATTACAGTCAGGTAGCAAAAGATTCGTGTGACCTGAAAAACAGCACATTTATTATCATTTTACAGTTTTCACATTTCCACTGCCAAGTAAACCAAACGTTGGAATTCAAATGTTCAACCCTTCACTGTTCAAATATCTGACCTTCCTCTGGATGTCAATGGCAGCGATACGTCCCGCCTCCTTCTTCATCTGCTCCACCCACTTCTGAGCCAGGTTGAGGTAGGCCTGCAGGTGGTAACGAGTCAGTGCTAGCCGCAGCACACACAACACCACGATGATCCACAGACGCATGCTGTCAAATGTTTCACTGGAGACGCTGCAAACGTGAGATCAAGAGAAGATCAGGAAAAGTCCCACTCTTTGCCATTTGGAGGACATTTAGTGGCCATTGCTCCTGAGAGAACTGAGAGATTATTTAAGTGCACTCACATTGTGACAGAAGTCTTCCCCATGGGTGCATTGGCCAGGAAGTCCCTTGCAATGGGTTTCACCCACAGAATCAACACAATGACTGGAGACAGGAAGCTCATGTGCAGCAGAATCCTGCAGGAAACAGCAAAGACATCTAACGCTAAGTTCACACTACCAGATTTTCAAAGTCATCAGATCGCTGTACTGTTCACACTACACAACTGTCTCGTAATCAGGAGTCTTGAAGTCGTTTCAGACAAATGCAAGTACGTCATGTGATGCCCGGGTCAAACCAACCTGGGGTTAGGTGCGTGCTAACTATGAAATATCAAAGTTACAAAGTGATAAAGTAGCGTTCCAACTAAGTAAGTTAGTAAGCTAATTATTTACAGAAACATCGCATCTGCATCAAACATCTTCCCCTCTCTCTGTCACTCTCAGTGCTTGTCCTCAACCCATGTCTTGTGCTCTCATTGGCTTTAGCTTGCCAACAAAGTCTCCGACATGTCCAGATATTTAGCACACTAGATATCAGGAAGTGTCTGCGATGCATTAATGAGCCCCTCGGCTTCTAATCTGAGGCTTTTTTCGGGGAGCTCCAGAAACGTTTGGTGAGTGGAAAATCAGGGTTTAAGTTGTGTAGTGTGAACAAAGCATAAGACAGCAAATACTGCTAATTTATTGTTTTAATAAGGCATGGAGTACACTGTCTGTTGCAGTAATAAATGCATCAGTTCTTACTGAATGAGGGGGCGATCTGAGTTCATCTGTACAGCGTCTAGATGAGTCTGAGCCAGTCGCAGTCCAGGGAAGGCCAGGAGGGCACCAATGTAAGCACAGATAGCAGCCAGACCGAGCTTCACGGTCAGCTTGGTCACTGGGATTCTGAAGGGAGTCAAAACAATAACCAAATATATTATGCTGCATCTAGCACCGAAACTTCTCAAGTCTGTTTAACAGTACTTATGTCAATCAATATTAAATTGACAGCTTCCCCTTTAAGACAACAAAGTAGTGTTTGATTTATACGTTGTCTTTGCAGGAGCAGATACTTACGACCAGTCGGCGTAGCCCTGTTGTTTGGCAAAGATTTCCAAGTTGTCAAAGAGGCTGGAAAAGCCCGACTCCAGGCCAAACTCCAGGTAGTCCTCTCTGACCACCAGCACCAGCATGGCTACGAGCAGAGACAGGAAGCCGAAGGCAAGGCACACAGAGCGCTCGCCGCCCTCTTCAGAGCGGAAGTAGTGGCTCATCAGAGTGTGAAGGGTCTTTCTGAGGGTTGTGGGTTAAATGAAAACATAGAAGGGGAAACAGTAGCAGGCATCCAGTCCAAGACTCCCCGTATAGTAGGCTACTTTATCTTTAGTTTATTGACTGATTCTAAAAGATAAGAGCATTTTTATATAACTTTTTACCATTAGCATACATTCTGACAAAGTGACAGTTGAAGGATACATACTGAAGAGAACCGTCAAGACACACCAGATGGCTCCGATGTTGACCTCTTTGCTGGCATCTACAACACTGTAGTAGCACTCAGTGAAAAGAAAGACACCCGTTGCATAGACTGCAAAATCTATCAGCCACTGGTACTCCAGGAAGAAACGCAGCACTGAAAGTAGAAACAACAACAAAAAAACCTTAGTAGGCTCAGAAGACTCTTTGTGCTGTACCTGCTAATTAAAAGTACAATCCATACATTGCTTTGAAGCAGGGGCTTGAAAGAAATGTAAATACTGTAAATGCATTGTGAGCCAATAGCTGAGTTTGAACAGCGTTTGTACTTGGAACAATGTCACTGTGATAAAGATAAAGGAGTGTTTGTTTTACCCAGAGCGTCAATGGTGTTGACTGGAGCTTTTTCCAGGTGAAGGTCGATATCTTTGGGCACAGTGAGAGGCTTGGACTCTCCATTCTGTCTCCTAGAAATCAAACAAAGAAGACACATGATAAAACAACACACAAAGAAACAAAACTATCTGCCATTTATGAGTTTTACAAGAAGAAAAACTGAAAGACAAAAAGGCCAGATTGTCTGGAGCAGCCATTTTATGTTCAGAAGTTAAGTACAGACAGAACTGGCGATTGAGTAAACCTGTTGCACAGGGTGCAAAGACTGCTTTGTTGTGACAACTCTCTGCATCATCAGACCCTCCCCCCACTCCCACCTGTCTCTCCTGGTCTGTTTGGGCATCTGCTTCCCAGCCAGTGCACACAGCTCTCCTTCTGACGGGTGTTTGAACCGGAACAGACTGGAAGGAACAACAGGCACATGTGTGTATACAGTGCACAGTATATTATGTGTATAATGTATAACTTGATTATGTGGGTGATAGTACCTTCCATTGCAAAGGAGCCAGCGTGCAAATGAGCAATGTGGAGCCATCCTCTGCATGATGCTGGCAGCCAGCAAGCTGACCACCAGCTGAATTCCCATCAGCGCCTGTCAAAGCAAACACATACATGTTTCAGTCAGAGATCCAACTCTACAGCTCCCATCTTTGGGCATGACAACAGCTACCGTTATGTGACAGTAGGTAATGCATCAGAGACGCTAGGGGGTAGGAGTGCCTTGTCTGCAACTGTGACAGTCAGTCAAGACAGCATTTCAAGTTGACTCGGCACACAGACCCAGGAAGGTTTCAAGAACAGGCAGTTTCGGCTGCACCAAAGTTAAGTTAGTCCACATATCACAGGCTGCGGTAGAAGCAAAGCCAAACACCATGCTAACAAGCTAACACTAACAAGAGATAAACTCAGTTCAACGACCTTAAACATATAATGCGTTGAAAGCTCCTGCGAAATGAATGAAAGTTAGCAAATGGCTATCGAGCTAAATTTAGCTAAACTTCACCACCTGTCAGTGCTGCTGCTGCAACCGTTAGCCAGCTAGCTAACTAGCATTCGCACACTAGCTCTCATAGCAACCAATACAAGCAAAATGAGCTCGCTAGCGAATTTTACAACAGCTCGTTAAGAGTGGTAACTACCTGCCAGGGAAGTGGTGTGTGAATTAACTTACCATCTCTTCTCTCGAAAGGAAGACGTGGTTAAAACCAGAGTAGCTTCTTCACATGTAGGAAAGTCTGGACAGCTGAACCAACTGACATGTGAAACTGCTGAGTGTCCCGGATGTAGTAGTGGAGTCGCGCGATGCCTTCACGTGCGCCTCGAAAGCTTTGTAAATTGGAATACTTGTAATTTCTACCAGCAGATGCTGCTTCGAGAAGGTAAGTAAAGTACGTTAACATTAGCTACTGAGGTACTGTACTTATTTTAAGTTCCTGTAAGACTGTGTTTCATGCGTTTATTGGACTGCTGCAATTATTAGTGACTTTTCAACTTGATTTGGGCAGATTTCACATTGAAAACACAAGGTAAGAGAAAATATTAAACTTCTCAGTAGCTGGAGATGCATTCAGGCACTGCAATCAGGTTAACGTGTTTGTTACTAAATTGTGTTGACTTTATTGACATTTTTAATGAAGGACAGTTACCTACTATGAATGTTTTGGCATTGCTACTTTTAAAAAAGAACAACATTAATAGTAATTAATGTATGCCTCCGTTTTTCTGTTGCTACAACTACTAATTCAGCTACTACCACAGACCACTATGAACACCTTTGTGTCTGCCATGCTTTGGATTGACAATATAAATTATGTTGATATTTTAGACCTTGTTTTTGCGTTGTAAATGTGTCACATGGGACACTGAGAGCAGGAGGGAAAAAAACTCTAATGCACTTTCTTGAATGCAAAACATTCTTGAATCCAAATTTTTGTTTAAGGTCAGTATTTACCCGAAATAAGAAGAACTGAACATTATTCAAACACAAGGCAGTAAAAGACACTCATGCCCTTGTGCTGTCTGTAGTAAAGATGCATGTATTTATCTTAAAGGAGAAGTCTGTAAGGTTTAGGAAGATGTGGCCTACCCCAAGAGGTCTCTTCCTCTATAAAACAAATGCACCAGGTGATTGAAACCAGTAAAAGCACTGAATAGAATAATTTCATGTTACAAATCAGTGTTGCAGTCAGGTGGCTTGCCTGCTCATGTGTGCTCACTTTTTTCCTCTGACAACTTAATGTGTGCTGACTTTATTTCTGATCCTGATCTATAGGAGGTTTTTACAATAAGGTAAATTATCTGCAGGGGTCTCTTCCTCTTCGGAACAAATAGAGTAAATAATGCACTTTCATGTTATGTTTTTTCAATGCTGCTCATCACAGAGGGGCTTCTGGGGGAGGCGGGAGGATTGATTGCCATCTAGTGGCGAGGATTGCAGATTGCAACGAGCTAAAATTTGTCCCGGTTAGAATTCTGTCTGTGTTCTTTGTTTAGGAAGGTGTCTTCCTCTCCAAAACAAACAGACCAGGTGATTTAAACTGGTAAAAAAAACTAAATGAAGTGGTTTCACATGATGAAACCACATTTTACATGTTTGGCATGTCTGAGTCAGGCCATTAGCCTAGCATCTGCTAATGTGTGCTCACCATTTTTCTCTGATAACTTAAGATCCCAACGTTTAGGAGGTTTTTACCATGAACTGAAGAATAGAGGTCTTTTTCCTCTCCAAAACAAATCTACCAGGGGTCTCATTTATAAAACAAAGTGTAGGATCCATACTAAAAATGTACATACTAACAAAAGCCAAAAAACCAAAAAATATTCAACAGTTTCTACAATCAGGCTTCAACCTCACCATCTGCGTCACCACTTTCCCGTCTCCAAAATGTTCGTAAGCGTGGGTCAAAATTTCACCCATCAAGTCTGTTTTTATACATTTCCCATGCATGGGAATGGCATACATCTCTTTCAGGCCTTGTTTTGTGGCCTGGGGATTAATTAATGAAGCAGTTTCACGTTAAACAATTGTCATTTTTCTGACGCTGCCATTCATGGAGAGCTGCTGACTACCGTAGCTGATGAGCATTCGCAAAAATGCAAAAAAACGCAAATGGCCCTATCTGGAGTTTGGTTTGTTCATTCTGGGCTACTGTAGAAACATGGCGGTGCACATGGCAATCTCTGTACACGACAACCCATTTCCTTTGCAGAGATAAACGGCTCATTCTAAGGTAATAAAAACGCAACGATTCTTATTTCAAGGTGATTTTACACTAAAGAAAACATATTTATTATATCAAATTCCGTTTCTGCCAGTATATTCCCCTTAATCCTTAAACCTTTTAAGTATGAGGCTTTTATTAATGAAAATCAAATGTGATTTTAATGGCATTAGTGTATGCATACACCTGCAGGGAACATATCATTTCTACGTCTTTGGAAATCTATATAATCAGTTTCATAGTGGAGTTTATTTTCAAGACTGATATAAATATAAATGCAGGAAACAACATTCAGATTCACTAACACAGTGTGCCCCCTTGCCTTTGAGTTGAACAACTTTATTAATCCCTCAAACGTCCAACAAATAAACACAACCACCAGGGACATCTAAAGGCTCACTTTCACCTGCTATTCTCAGCTCAGTATTATAGTATTTCTGATGTGCATGAAGCCATTACAGCAGCCACAGAGGAACATTGGTTCATAGCAACACTGAGTGGAAAAATATCATTATATTTCCATTATAGGCAACTACTGTTGGACATTTAACAAATGTCTGCACAATACTGAGCAGACAAGGGCACAAGTTAAGACATATTCTCTTCTAAATAAAGAAATTATATAAAACTAAAGTATATTTAGACTATTAATGTATCCAGCAGCGCAGTTTTAATTTCACCAACGCGCTCCCTCTCCACATCTCTAATTAAAATGTAAAATGTTATTCGTCTTAGCTCCTTGTTCTTCCTCAATACCCCCGAACACCTCTGTGAGATCCTCCTAATGATAATCTCCATGTTTCATGCTCCCACCATCATGTATCTTAACATTTCATTGGATGAAAACAAACATTATGCAAATGTCGAAGCTTAAAGTCTCAGATATGCTCCTCTTCCTCTCTACTTTGGCATTAAAACACAAAGACACCAGGGAGGGGCCGAGAGGGAGGGAGGGAGGGAGGGGGGATTTGATGTAATCATGAAGTAAAGTATTATTTTTCCATTTAGATGGATAAAAATAAGGGAATACTTTATAATACCAGCGTTGTTATCTTCAAACCTGTAGACAAAGTGTATATCTGTGTAATTTGTTGCTGTATTATGTTGTATGATCTCTGAGCTCCAGATTATCATAAAGCACGAGGTGTCTGAGGAATATTGTGGCACAAGGACGACAGCTCTGGGTGCACTGATGCATCCTCCGTGTGTGTGGTATGCTTGGTCACTCAGGATGAGAGTGATTGTCCACACACACACACACACAAACACACTGGCCTGTACATGCATTATAATGTCAGCTCATCCTCTATAAGGCGGAGGCCCATGTGCCTCCAACAGCACGGCGTTTCCAGCAGCACGCCCTCCAAAAGATCCTTTTACCAAAATCATTCACCACATTCAAATCTGTGTTTAGCATGTGCGTCCATGTTATTTGGGTGGTCTGCAGAAGTTGATTGAATTCCCACTCTCTGCTAATTGGTGGCACCCCTTCTGCTGAAGATGTGTCTGATCCTTTGCCCCGTGAATTTGCGCACGAGAGCATGACATTTCAATGAGGGCTGCGAGTCTGATCAAATGGAGCTTTGTGCGACGAGGCAACAGCATCTCTGGCGGGCATGTATGCACCAGCGGGCAGGCATCTGTAAACATAAATCACACAAAATTAGTTGTTCAGCTCAATATCAAACTCCGGGTGGTTGTTTGATCCTTGTGAGTCTCGCTGATCCAACTCCAGCCTTTACCCTACGGCAATTAGTTTGTGACATCCTGAGCGAGGGGACATGGAGCGATCAGTCTTTAATTAGGATTTCATTTTTGCGCATTACCTTTAGATAAATAAAGGTGCCTGTTTCTCTGTTTCTTGCTGTTACTGAAGATAAAAATACCATATGTTTGGAGCGATGTGACGAACCAGAGCGTCTGTTATGACCTCTTTACATGTGGATAGTGCAAGAGATGTATGTTGTTTCATTTACTGGAATAACATCATCTACCATATGGGATAACAAGGACAGTTGTAACACCTTGAATTACTAACATGGGCAACAAGGACGCAGGAGTTGTTGACAAAATCATGGGTTTTTATTTACCCCCAAAAAATGCATTAAAATTACAGACCAAGAAATGAACAACTAGGTCTATAAAAGAGGTCGACATAACAAAACTATACTCAATAAAATTAGCTAAACAATGTATTAACTGAACAAACCGACCTGACTGAGCATATATACTGGCTTGGCCAAACCAATTAATACACAAGCGGTAACCAAAATGAACGGCAACTACAACTGAACACAAAGCATAACCAACTAAACCCAAACACCCCCCCCCCCCCCCCCCCAGCACGTGGTTTGGTCCAATGAGTTGGCTCCAGGATTAAAGAGTCCTCAGCCCTTGGCCACGCCTTTTGCTCCACCAGGAAGAGACCTCCCCAAACGACCACGGTAACTCAAACACAAAGAAACAGGTGATTAATATCAAACAATTAGCCTGTGTAGCCTTGCAATGGTAGAATGTCTACACTTAAATTAAACACTGTAAGGTTAAAAGGAAATAAGCAGATGCTAAAGTGTGACTTGGGGAAACATTACCATGTGTGGCTGTGACCATCACACTAGTTGACATGAGGCAAAAACATGGCTGGCACTGCTGGAATGGTTGTAACCTCTTTGTTGTAACACCTTGTTCCAACTGTCCCAAGTTTCATTGATATTTTAAAAACCTAAAGACCTACATAAACTACATTACATGCTAAGTCCATGTTAATCAGTTGCGTGTTAATTTATTCAGTGGAAAAGCCTGTCTAACGCCAAGAAAAAAATTAAGCTACAAAAATCCCAAACAGAGCAGAAAGCAGAAAATTAAGGACTCATCTGATGAAGATGAATTCTGATCTGTGTGCCTGAGGAGCCACTCCAGTTTGAGGGAGGCCTGGCTTCAGTGCTGGTCCTGCAGATGGCACAGATGTACATCACCTTTACTCTTATCACCTCTGTGACTCGATATGTTTCCATCAATGTGGACTACAGCTTGTAATTTGAGGCTCCCTCTGTTTTTGTCATCTAATTTGAAAAAAGGTGATCATTATTTTTTTTAAAAATCACAATAACATGAATGATTAATAATTATCTTCATTTTGAGTATTTAATTATATAAATTTTAGACATGATACAACCGTCCCCACACACTGGGACGGTTCTAACAGTGGAGTGTTCATATTTAAATCAATTATACAACCTGTAGGCAGACGTATTTTACAAGACTATACTTAAAACTCCAGTGTGTAGGATTTAGGGGGATAAATGAGCAGAAATGGAACATAATATGATGAGTTTGTTTTCTTTAGTGTATAATCACCTGAAATTTGAATTGTTTTTGTGACTGTTTCATTACTTACCTTACAATGAGCCGTTTATGTACAGTGAGCAGATCTTCATTTACGGAGATCACCATTATAAGCTGCCATGTTTCTACAACAGCCCAGACCAGACAAACCAAACACTTGCTCGAGATAGGGCCATTAACATTTTGGCATTTTTGCTTGGGCCACCATAGCTAGCAGCCCCACCATGACGGGCAGTGTTGAAAAAACACACTTAAAATTAAAATTAAAATGACGTAAAATTACTTTAAGTGTTTTTACCAGTTTTAGTCGCCTGGTCCATTTGTTGTAGAAAGGAGGATACCTGTGAGGATAATTAGTCTCCAGGTAAAAACCTCCTGAACATCTCGATCTTCAGTTGTCGTAGAAAAAAGGTAAGCATGCATTAGCCAAACAAATGCCAAATAGCACAGGTGAAACACTGATTTGTAATGTGAAACTGCTTTATTCAGTAAGGATTTTTGGTTTCAATCACTGAGCCCATTTGAGAGAATGAATGAATGACTTTATTTAGAGCAAAACAAACAAAACATCAACAGACATGCCCGATAAGGAGGAGTGAGAAGTGTACACTTATATAATCCCACCCCCTTCTCACTGTTCATGTCTCATTTTAAAAAGGAAATTGTCAACAACTATCCCAAACTAATGTATTAGAGCTTATTAGAATTAATTTATACATTTGTTTTGGAGAGGAGGAGACCACTGTTCCTGGTGAAAACCACCTGGGACATGACAAACAGCATAGGAGAAACACTGATTTTCTTTTTACTTGAAACTGCTTTATTCAGTGTTTTTACCAGTTTTAATCACTTGGAGAGGAAGAGACCTCTGCAGATAATGCAGCTCCCTTCTGAACAATGAACACTGAAAGAATATTAACCTGGAGATGTTACTTGATGCCAATAAATCCCCCTAAATCTTTACACACTGGACCTTTGAATACATTGTTGATGTAGTTAATACACTGAAGTTTAAGATATCAAATTGGCTATTCCAGCGTAAATGTTTGTGATTTATTGGGAAAATCTCAACATTAGCCCTTGATCACATGTATAAAAATATCCAGAAATAAGTGAAATATTGTGTACATTTGCCCAACCTCTCCGACATTGAATTGTCAGTCACGCTGTGAGAAGAAACGTCTCTGTCTGGGTGGAAAAACACTTCCATAATGATCATCTTTGACACAAATGCTAATCCCTCTGCCATGTTAGCCATCTGTGGCTGAAGTGGAGGGGCAGAAATTACTGAGGAAAATGGACACAAATAAAATGCTAATTCACCACGGGCTACAAGTGGTTCCCCTCCCTCGGCTCAACTCGGGGGGCCTCTCGGTTCCCACACCACTTCCCTGTGTCTCTCCCAGGGTGCTGCTGGGATACCGGCGGCTGCTCCGGAGCCCGCAGCAGGGATGCAGCCCTCCCATTGGCTCGTCTTTGTTTGCCCCCATGCATGGTATTCATCGGCTGATTTGAATATATGCAAATGTTGCAATGGTGCCCCGTCAAAGGAAACTCCCACCGCCACTGTGTTTTTCTCCCCCTCTCTCTCTCTCCCGTCTCCCTTCATTTTCCCCGCTCTTTTCCTTTTTGTCTCTTCTAACTGCTGCAGTGAGGGGGGAGCTGTGGGAACCAGCTATGGAGGGCCAGATCTGCTTTGTCACAGGGATTTATTTAGTAGTGGAACTCATGACTGTTAATTACCAGACACAGAAATACTGTACATCATAAGGAGGAGAGAAACCGTAAAGGTGGTTCACTGGGAATACACTCCTTCAGCCTGATCACCCGTTAACGTCTGTGCTTCTGACGATCAAACCAAATATCACAGTCAGATATGATGCTGGCAGACAGATGCATGTGTGTTTTGTCTTTCTAGCCAAACAGCGTGTTTCATTTGGCAACGAAAGACCTTTACATATTGTGTACATATTTAAACTTGATGCCAGAGCGCTGACTGTAAAACCCAAAAGAAAGCACAACTGTTGAAGTCTCATTTTTGTATTTGAGGCCAAAATATGAACACAGTTTGGTCTCGTATAGGCCTTTTTTAACAGCATATTCAGACTCTTCTAACATTAGCAATGACACTGCTCTTGAACGTGACAGTGTGAGCCAGTGTGCAAATTACCAGCACTCTTCATGTGAAGCAACTAAATGCAATGCAGCCATCATTCTTATATTGTTTCCACTAGGGCCTTTGTGATAGTGTGGGGTTGACTATTCACTTTTTCTTTCTTTATTAAGACAAATAACACACAACATACAGCACAGTACATGTATACATGTCTGGGGGTCATGTAGTCGTGGCTAAGCCTCCCTCTGGCCACCATGTTAGACCTGTCATTAGCATGTTAACTGATTCCCCAAAATATGTCATACATACACACATCCACACACATCTCCAGAAATATTGTAACACATAAAACAGACAAACGCATGCTGACACACACAGAAACTCACAAGCATAGACATGCATGTGTGTGCAGTGAACAAAATAATATTCACAACAATGACATTTTGCATAAATAATTATCTGTAATGTGGATATAATGACAAATTGGATAAAGACAGATGACAGAACAGTTAGAGCAGTCTTGTTAAGTAAAGACAATAATGTCACTTCACTGTAATGCAGCCTTTAAACTAAGGAACAGGCAACAATGACAGTATTACGCCATCCAAAATCTAAGATATCTAGTTTCATATCACATATAATACCAATATATTGACCCTGATTTCCACCTGTGCTTTCCCTGCCTTGGTAAAAAAGGTTTTGAGCATTTAAAAAGCAACATTTCTGCATTTATTCCCCCAGTTTTCAGATTAAAAAAAGCCAGCTTACATGATGTCCCAGCCACAGATACACTCCTTCCTCTGTATAATTCCCTGCATCACAGTAGAGCTGTGGCTTTATCAAATATGATTGTTTGTGCTGCACACACACACACACACACCACACATCACACACAAACGAAGCCTATCTGCATACAGGCTTCACATCTGCATATATCCGCTCGCTGTATCTGGCTCGTCTGTTCTCGGGGGGTCCACGTCCACGTACAGAGGAGAATTAGCTCGTGCCTGACTCTGCTGTCATGTGTTAAGCCGTCACTCTGGCTCGTCCTCACACAGATTCTGGATTTGGACGACATGATTCGTCGAGCACTTATACTGTAATTACGCAAATGTATGCTGCTAATTCTATTTCGCTGAGTGTTTGTGGCATAGATGATCCCAGGGATGATCCAGCGGGCACAGATGGGTGATGTGCTTGCACACAAAGGCATGCACAAGTGTCAGTTGGCACCTAAAGGGCTTGATTGTACTGTATGTCTTTTCCCTCTCTGTATGTGCATAATTCAAATGAACAATACATCTCTCTCTTTACACAAACTCTTACTCACTTATTTTTGATCTTAAAAATCTTAAACCCATTATTTTGTTCTTAATCTACATCTCCTCCTCTATGATATGTACATATATTTATGAAGCCTGTATTTTTCATTTAAAGGAAATGTATGAAATAATGTATTTAACCTGGACTCACCTCATCATCCTTATTTTTAATGATAAGAAGAAGCTCATGTTTTGTAAATCCATAAGCATGCCCAGGAGAGGATTTCTGGTGACATTATCCATCTATAAAAATACAGAATTATCAAAAACACTTTATAAATTCCAGTAAAAATACCAGTGAATGCCACTAAATTTTAAAAACAAATATTTACATGCCTGTATTTATTTATTTATTATTAGTAAAATCAGATTTTGCTCCATATTGTCTTTTTTTTCTTGGACAAATCTCAAAGTGAAACTATATTTTCCTCATTTTGTCTTGAAATGCTGCTTTAAATTTAAAAAAAAAAAAAAGCACATTGTTTTGGAGTGTTTTTCCTTCAGTACTGATAAATTGCAATTGTTATAATTGATAAGCTGCATATGTAAATGTACCCAGGCCTACATACAGTGCACCACCACCTCCCCCCAAATGCATTTGCTCTGTGCATTAACGTGTTTTGAATGACAAATGGTGCGCACTGGCGCTGTGCTTGAACTTGACCGGCGGAACTGCCTGGGAAAAGAGGCGCGACTTTGGCCCTTTGCTCTTCTCTTTTATGGAGTGGAGGCTGTTAAGACTGATGTCAGCGCTCATTAGCATAAACTTCAGCCTGTTCCCAATTAAACCAGGAAAGCAGCGCGAGCACCAGTCTGTTTTCACGTGGAGGGGAATGAACCAACATCTCCCAGTCTCTCTGGGCATCACAAGAAGCTCCAGTAAGTGGATGTTTTCTTTAATTTCAACAGTGTTTAATTTAAATTTAAAATTATTTTAAAAGTGTTTTTGTGGTTTTAAAATATGCTGAATTAATCTACAGATTTAGCCATTTTTTTGCTTTCTGTTCCTGAATGTGAGCCTTCCTGATGTGGGGATGATGATGTCCATGTGGCACCTGCACTTTGTCTCTTGCTTCCTGCCTGCAGGCCTAAACCTGCGAGAAATGTGCTGCATGCCTCAGCATCTTTGATGTCTTTTATGAGTCTGGAGGTTTTATTCCAGCACAGGTTTACCTTATTGATACAGTTATGTGCTGCTCTCCTGAAAGCTTTTGCATTAGGACAATACATCATTGCTGTTAAGTGTATAAAGTACAGTAGCAGGCCTTTATTTGGTCACGTCAGCCTAATGCAAGAGGCTTTAGGTGACACAAAAAGATCTCCTTACTCACCTATTATTAGTTTTTGTGGGACTTGTGTCTGTAATAGCAGAATGAATATATTGATGTATTAATGAGCTAAAACATGGCATTTTTATAAACTGCTTACTGTATATGCATTTTTATTCCCAGTGAAAAATGCTCCCATCATGCAGCTGTGTCTGCAGCAGATGAGGCAGCACTCTTTGACTAAGGAAACCAATAGCGCTTTACATCCCTATAAGCGTATCAACACATCTATAATGCTGCTGCAGTCGCTTAAATAGCACCAAGAAATTCATATAGATTCAAGAGAGCTGCAGTGTAGACACCTGCTGATCTTGTAATGCAGCTCAAATCATGAATACATTTTGAAATGTTCAGTCTTCACAAGGATTTCCAGACGTGATAAAATATTGTAGCAGGATTATAGACGTAGATTTTTACATGTCAGTGTTCACTATATTTGTTCTCTGGAAACTACCCCCCATTATCACAAAAAACTAACTTATCACAATCAAGTGCTATTAGGCGCTAATTTGAGGTCATGACAGAAGGAAGGACAAATATTTGCTCCCTGCTGGTCTTCATGCGTGACCTCTGACACCCCGGTGTCCCAGTGTCAGGTCAAGCCTCTTTGAAGAGCGGCCATTACAATTCCCAGAAGTGGCCACTTGAATTGGTCAGTTATTATCAATTGAACCCAACAGGGCTCAGTGTGGTCACGCATGACGACATGACAGGCACACAAATCTGACAGATATGAATGAATGAATTTAAGGTGGGAGAGTTAGGATTTGGATTTGTCTGCCTGCGTGGTGTATCTGTCTGTGTGTGGCTTTACAGGGATAACCAGTTTATTCAAATACATATAACAAGATGGGAATTATTAAAGAAGAATTAAAACTATCTGTTCTCATGGAAATCACAGAAGATTATGGATTATGCCAGATAATCAGGTGACAGTTAAGGAATGTAAAAACTGAAGAATATTTCAGTCAATATTTTTTGCACATTAGTGAAATTATCAACACATACACATATGACATTATTCAGTAGATGGCACTTAACAGATTATTTAATGAATCAATAAATAAATAAATACATTAATTCATAAAATAAATAAATACTTTTAAAAAATTCTGGGTTTTAAAAGGGGACATGACCAGTTCTGCTTTAGCTTTTCCAAACTAAAGCAAAACTCAAACAACATTTAATAATAAATATATATACAAATACATATATTAGTAATTTAGAAATTTGGAAGATAATGAGGCTCAGTGCTCTGTGTTCAGTAAATATGCATTTGCGCTGAAATATCTTTGATATTTTGGTTGTGTTTGGCTGATTTGTGCGTTTTACTGCCTTTAAAGACCAAAATATAATACTTCAAGTTATTATAAATTATTATTTTTGATGTATTTTATGCATGAAAAAAACGTATTTGTACCACATTCTTCGTATATGTGAAGCTGAAGTCTGAAGAAAGAATAATCAGCATATTTTTATCTGTTGCTGCTAAATTTCTTTTACAGCTTCTATTCATTAATTCGGCCACACTTTCGCCATAAACTCAACACGCTACTAATTCCAGAAATGTCCAGAAATGTAGGCTTATGTGTTAATTGGCAAAAATGGAACCCCACAAATCATATTAAGACAACACTGAATATTTCTTTTTAGTAACAAAGAATCAAACTACAGGATTTATTGTGTCAAAAAATAAAAATTGCATCGACATAAATTCTGTTTTTTACTTAAATATAAATTTTTGTGAGCCATAAATGCAGGTTTTGAGGCTTTGGTGAATTTATGTCATCATCTGCTCCTTTACGTGTCTTTACTTTTCATAAACGCTCTCCTTTTTTAACTGTAATAACACAAGCAAATAAAAGACACAAGAAATCCTCCATAGTTTTATAAATCTAAAACATTTTATAATATTAATACACATTTTATACGTGATGTTACAGCTCTGAGAGAGAATATAGCCTGTTGTTTTAATAATGTCCTAAATGCTGACATCACACTGTTGTGTACTGTCACAGGTTTACTTCTCCATGTCCGTCATTATTTAAAGGCGAGTCACATTTTTTCAGCATAGTTGTAAAATTACAGGATGATTTCTTTAATTCTGCATCACCACGTGGGCCTTTACACCGGGTTATTATCCGATGCTGTCCACTACTGTAGAGCCTTAATAAAGATCCAATATTCATCTTTATACCTCTCGCTGCCTTTTTGTTATTTACGTTTTGGCATTTACCACCAGCATTTCTTTAACTTTAAATACATGTAGAGCATTTATAAAAGGCCTGTCACCTCCTGCTTCACACACACGATCACTTCATCTGCGCTGTTTACACCTCTAAAATATTCGGCTGCACACATTTAGTCGCTGTGTTTCTAAAACAATGTTGCCATATTGTTTTAAGGGGTTTTATGCCGTAATGTAGTGGAGTTTTCAACGTGCTGAGGATTTAGGCCAGTCAGACCTGAGACAGGCCCGAGCTGCAGTGCTGCCTCTCGGCCAATAGGTGTCACTGTTCCGCGCCAATATTCCTGGTGTGCACTGAGATGTTTGATTAGTAATATAGTGTTGTGCGATGTGGAGTTTGTAGAGGACACTGGATATTTTGCTGTTGCTCTCCATGATGTTGTTTGTGCAGATTTTTTTAGTTTGTTTGAATGCGCAGTCCCTATTAGACCATATATGATTATGGACGTATAATAAGACTCTATTTTAAAAGGCTATTTTTAGAGCTCAAATAACAGTTGGTTTGTCATTTAAATCTCAGCTCCTTGCACACTATTGTGGCTTATTCTATAGAGGAAAATAAAGTAAAAGATACATGTAGGCCTGGGTCTGTAGATATGAAATATAACTTAATTCAAATGTGCGTAAAGTCAAGCTTTAATTTCAATATCGTCTTAGATTTAATAGAAAGGAAACTAGAATCTTAATTTAATTCCATGTGTCAGACTGGATTTTACTTATACTGGAGATTACATAGGCCTAAATTGCTGTAGTAATAGTAATAATAATAATAATAATATTAATAATAATACATTTTATTAGTCTGCTTTAAAGTGTAAAATAATAATTTTCAAAAGTAGAATAAAGAAAAAGTGTAGAATATTAAATAGTGGATGGTCTATTTGGCTTCTTCTTCTTCTTCTTCTTCTTCTTCTTCTTCTTCTTCTCCTTTTTTAAATTCATTATTTTTTTAAATCATCATTTGCACCAAAAAGCTTTTGGGCTTCCAAGTAATGAAGAATATAGTTTCTTAGATAGATTTTTATCATGGTCTAATTTTCACCAAATTCTGACTTCTGCTAAATATGCATCTGGACACACATATATATGATACACACACTGATTTTTTATTTATTGTATTTATTTATTTTTCATTCAAAGTGCCTTTTAAAAATTTTCTTTTAAAATCCATCTAAAATGCAACAAAATAAAGATGTGCCTGTAAGTACAGCGGTAGTCAAGTAGACTTCAGTCCTGTTGAGCCCCACGAGCGAGCCTGGCGCATTGGATAACATATTTGGATTAACCTATCCCTGCGCCTGACGTCAGCGCGTAAACAATCACGCTCATTTCCAGGGCTGGTTTCGTTGCACGCAGCGTTGACTCTCCTCTGTGTGTATGCACAGTCTGTAGTTCTTTTTTTTTACTGGCTTAATTCAGTAGTTTTCACTCTGTCTGTGATTGACATCTGGCACATGAATGTCCACCGTGCGCTCCGTTACGCACAGAGAGAAAGGGAGACGTCGCAGCACGTAAAGAAACGTGACCCGCAGGAGCTCCGGGGAAGCATCTGCTCCTCCTGGCGCTGCTGAGGCTGCGGCAACAGCTTCACACACTCGGCTGCTACGTGCTGCGCTCATTCGTCCCCATCCCTCACAGATCGGTTCTGTTTTACGCATTTTTTCCTGCAGCCTGATTAGAAACGTGAGGACACTACAACATTTAAATCGCTGCTGCTGGTTAATGGCTCGCTGTGGCTGTGTCGTCCTGCAAGCTGTTGACTCAGGTGCTTCAGTCAGGCATGGTGCAGGTTTGGAGATCACTGTTGAGTCGAGGTCTCACTCCTGCCCCAATGCTGACTCTGTGCCCGGTGCCATCAGGACCTGAGTGTGCTCAGTGTGCAGCTGACTGTGAGGAGACAGGGGGAGGATGGATATGATGGAGTGTGCAGGGGATGGAGAGTGTTGGTATCTTCTGTGGCACATTGGTGATAACACCCTCTGCCAGTGGTGTGCTGTAACATCACGTGGCGTCGCGCTAAAGCTTTTTGATGCATCCTTCCCTCCACCCGACAAATTCCCCCCAAAATTGGGGATCTGTTGCCTCCTAAAGGTCCTCAGCGGTGCCTTCCTTCCTTCCTTCCTCCACCACCACCTCCACCGCTTCCTCCCTGCACCGAAGCGCAGCCACAGAAGCTGCAGCCACGTCGCTCACCACGTCTATCAAATGCTGCCAGAACCAATGTCGGGTGCAACTAAAGAGGGAGACGCGTCATTCAAACAGAACAATGGACACCAGTTCACAATGGTCAACGCATAAGCGGTGCGAAATGTGTTTGGGTTTCTGTGCACGTCATCCCTATAGCAGCCGGTGTGTGTGTGTGTGTGTGTGTGTGTGTGTGTGCATGTGTGTGTGTGTGAGGGAGAGAGAGGTGGAGAGAGAGAGGAGAGGAGGGGACCAGCGACGCAGCAGCTCCACGCACACACTGTCATCCGCGGCTGCTGAGGAGATGTTGGGATGCGGGAGCGGGATGCTGCTGGCAGCGGTGTCACCTCGGCCTCGGCTTGTTTTCGGCCACTGGTGATGCAAAAGTCATGTCAGTGCGTAAAACTAAATCCTGTAGTCTGGATCAGCTCGTGGTGATGATGATTCTCAGGCAGTGAAGGCGTGCGGCGTTTGGGTTTCTCCCTGGACTCCTGGCTGTGATAGTTTGGCTCCACTTTGAGAGAAACTTGTATTTAAAATGCTGAATGGACTCGAACCGGAGTTGCGGGATTTATTCAAAGTTTATGGCGTGTAAGTATGATTTATGAATGTTTTATTTGTGGATTTACAGGCTGTGAGAATGTGGATGCTATAATAATAATATAATCATGATATAACAATATAAAGTTGCAGGAAATAGGCACAAAAATAATGTTAAATAACAGCACAACACTCCAGTAAGACTGACATTATGGTTAAATTTAAACTGATAGTGAACTGATATAGGCCTGAGCCCCAAAGTGCTGAGTGGCAGCAGGCTGCTCCATCCCATATTAGCGGCGGGAGCATCCATTGAGCGGTGATGAGGCGGGCTGAGTGGCCCCAGAGCTGTGCGTTTATAAAGCAAACAGTTGTGTGATTGTTAGCAGAGCCTGGGAAAATGTCCCCTCGGCTGGGAGGTGGAGGGACTTGACGCCAGAGCCTCTTGTTAAGAAGACTTGTGTGCTCCCAGACAGCATTGTGATGCTAATGAGCACCAGCACGTTGTTGAACTTGATGTTGACTTTTTTTCTTTCTTTCCTTGGGCGAGTTTTTTTTTCTTCTTCTTTCTCTTTTCTTTCTTTTCTTTCTTTCTGTTTCTGGTCACTTATTTGTGGGAAAATCTTCTCCGGAGCTACAGTGTGAAATTAATTAATCAGGCCTTTGCAGTTTATCCACAATAGAGAGACATCAAATTCTGGGAAACACAAAAAAGTCACTTTTATTTAGGCTAGTTTTTTTTAGTGTAAATGTTGAAGTTTATTTGCCAAACTTTCTTTAAAGAGAGAGAGAAGACACTGACATGGATTATTTTTTTCTGGATATATATTTCCATGGATAGATCTCTTCTCTCTTAAACCAAAATGAATAGTTGGGCTAAATCAAATTAAATATCTGATATTTTTTATTCAAATACAGTTGTGTGAGTGTGTCGCCATTTTTATAGTTTGAATTTAATTTATAGGCAAAATAAAACTACCGGATTTATACATTTTTAAAAGGATTAAAAGGTAGTTTTTAAATGATAGTCTTTCTTTCTTTCTTTCTTTCTTTCTTTCTTTCTTTCTTTCTTTCTTTCTTTCCCATATACCACAGTGCAACAGGTGTAGGCCTACTGTAAACTGAGCTGCCACATTATCACCCACCTATATACACATCAAATTAAAACACATATTTTCTCATGCTACATAAAATCAAACTTACAAAAGTGGCGCTGTATTAATTTTTGTAAGGTTGATTTATTAGATTTAACCTGAATTAACTTGAGCACTCAGAGTTTCGCCTCAAATATCGACTTAATAACTGATATTATCACATGTAAAATTCGGCTTATATAAATATAATATTTAGGTATAACGTTAGAGTTAATCGTGCGTTTTATTCTGGCATATACGCCACTTATAGCAAGTAGAAAACAAAATTAAAATTGTTATTTCTAGAAATCTGTATGTACATTTAGATCATCATTCTCAGTGCGATTTATTTCATTATTTTATTTAAAAAAATAGTTAAAATGGAAAACTGTCACTGTATGTGAGCTGCTGTGTCACACTGTTAAATGACTCCTCGATCAGAATATTAAAATTATTTTCTCACGTTTTAAACGGCTGCCCAGGTTTAATTTCTTAATTTATTTTAGATTTTATTTGTAGGTTTAGCTGTGCCTGAAAAAATCCAAATTATTTAAATATTTTTCTTTTAACCCCTGACTTCAAAACAGCGCCGTGAATTAATTTCATTCGTTTCAGCACCAAGGACAGAGACTGTACTTTTCACTGGAGGTGCTGAACTCGAGTCTGTACTGTCAGGATATGTTTAATACGGCGGGTTTAATACATGAAACTGAAACTTTATTTACAAGCATATTTTGATTTTGTTTTTAAGGTGAGTTATGACAGAATAAAAGACAAAATGAGACATAAAGATTTATTTCTTTTCCGGTTTGAATCCGGCGTGTTTAACAAACAAAATAAACAAAACAATATGACAGGTGAGATCATTATTACATGACTGATGTCTGATTATTATTGTTTAAGATGTCTAAGACAAATAAGCAAAGGATAATACAGTGCACGTGACATGCACAGACTACAATACACTAGAATAGAATAGAAAAGGAGTCAGTTTGAGATGCCCCTTGTCACAGCACACACCTTACTGTACTGTGTGTCTCACAGGACGTGACGCAGTCAGGGGGGCGTGTCCAGATGGATTCACGTGAGGCTGATGAGAGGCAGAGCTGAGAGTCAATCAGCATTAATGTAGGCTACAGTACGATTATGTTTTCAGCAGGGGCAGAGGCAGAGCCAAAAAATCTGACACACACACACACACACACACACTCTCTCTCTCTCTCTCTCTCTCACACACACACACACACACACACACACACACACACACACACACACACACACACTTTGACTTTTGACCTTACAGTTAAACTTCTTTTTTAATTCTCCACTTAAACAAAACATTTTAAAATAAATTCTATTTATTTCTATATAAATATTATTTCTACCAGTTTTTGTAGAAAATACACAACACTTAATGTCACTTTTTATTTACAGTAGTTATGGCATTAAATCAAAGTTGAGATGATATGAAAATAAAATGAACTGTAATTTCTATCCTGTATTTTTAGTCTCTCAAACAATGGCGACGGCAGCGCACCTTAGCAAATATGGAATTAATGAAAGCAGGGTTCTTATTTTGAAAGGTATAAAAATATTTCCTGTATATCTGCTATTGTGAGAGCCCACATCCCATAGCTGGAGAAAGGCTGTGATAATTTCATATAAGTATTCCTTCGCAAAGAAACAACTTTATTCGCTGGTGTGCAGAAAACTGGCTGATTAAAATTCAAATTAGACACAGGACACACACACACCCACACACACACTGTAACCGTGAAAATATATGCGTTTCCTTATTTCGCATTTGAATTGAACTTTGTGTCATCTATGATTTTAAATAAAATTCATATTTTTGAATTCATCGTACATTGTGTGCTGTGGAGCTCTGACATGTGCAGCTGAAGGTTGATACGCCAACATAATAGGCTCCTATTAATACAGCAGCAGTGGCTGTGGTGTAGTCCAATGATTTAAAGCGCACAGTGATGCTTTAATCTGCATTTTGTCCATTAAACGTGCTGAAATTTCGAATTAAAACATAAATGTGGCGCGTTTTTGAGAGTCGTTTTAGCCAAAATACAAAAAATACAAAATAATAGAATAATACTGATCGTTTTCTGTGTTAAATAAAATTCAGATGATTTAGATTTTTAATAAAAAGTGCAATTTATGCTGCTAACTCTGACGCTTTTCTATTAAAGTGTCTGGTCCAGTAACCTGCAGGTTGTTCTGTCCTGTAACCTGCACCTTGCTGACTCCACGTGACTCCCTGCTCGCTCAGTTTTCCTTCATAGGAACAAACTTTCTGTCCTTATTTACACAGACAGGGTGTGGCTGAAAGACGGATGCTTTATTGTCAACCAATCTTTAAGCAGGGCCAGTTGTGTGATGTATTGCCCAGGGCCTGTCATCCAGTCAGGTGACTGTGCTGTTGTTGCACATGTTGCACCCTGTACCTTTATTCAGGACAAAGCTATTATGGTTATTATTGATTTGAATACTGTAGCTGTTGTGCTGTACAGTTTCTGCGCTGAGTTTAAAAGCGGTGCATGATGGGTGTTTAGTGCATCATAGAAATGTTAAATTACTCCTCACTTTGTTTGAGAAGCTCTGGAGACCCCATTGGTGGCTTTTAGAAGGGTCCTTGGACCCCATATTGAGATCCAGGAACCATTTACGCACGCGGTGCCTGTTTATGTGTTGGATAAGTTTGGCAGCATTTATTTAAAAGCCTGTCTCGTGATGTCAACTTGTCTCTCTTCCTGTCTCTACCTTGTGTTGTCTCTGCCTGTCCGCTACGTCCACCCCTCATCTCTGGTGCTCACCCATGTGTGTGCGTATGTGTGTGTGTGTGTGTGTGTGTGTGTGTGTGTGTGTGTGTGTGTGTGTGCGTGTGCCAATGAGCATGCCTAATTCTGTGGACACCGCGCGTCTCCCCTGGCAGTCTGACCCCGAGGCCCCCCGGGCGGCCCTCCGCCTCCTGCGCCCCCTCACATCTGACACTCTGATAGCCGAGGCGCTTTCTCCTTCCTCACTCTCATTTTCTCTTCCCCGGGCCCTGCTGCAGTGTTTTTGACAGCCCGGAATGGACGTTATATTCCTCGATTATTTCTCCATGGATTCGCGTGCATACACACACACGCACACACACACACACACACACACACACAGGAGGGTGGTGCTGTGCGTAAAATGGGCTTTGTTTTCGCATATGTGCCGGCATCTCCACATGGTCGGAGACAGGGAGCATTAGGAGCCGGGGAGAGAGGCTTTCATCCCGGATTGGGACTAGAAGAATATCTCTGCCGCATTAAAGCCTGCTGGATTTTAATAATTTTGTATTATTTGATAACGAAGCAGGCGCCACTGTCCGATTATGGAAACCGCCGTTCCAAATAGGCTGAACATGTGAGTATGCTGTATGTCTAACCTCATTCAAATGACTTCTATCACCAAGGAGATACTAATTAATAAAAATACAGCTTCTGCACATTTGAAGAATAATTATTAATGGAAGAACAGTTGAAATAACCTGCTTTAATTTGCTTTATCTTGCCTACAACATCATGTGAGTTGCACGCTAGCATCATAACAGAATGACTTGTGCCATCATGTTCATACAGATGCCAGATTACTGTATTTTATCCAGGTGTTTGTCCTGATGCTTATCTGGGATCTTCATTTTTTCCAGCAGTAAAATTTTGATTTAAACTCTCAGCATTACATCTGTATATTTATGGAGCATACTAACCATGTTTGGGTGTTTACAGAGGATTATAAAGGCTAGTTTGTCCCGCTTCAACTTGTCAGCATGTCACCAACTAATCCAACAGTGACATCCAGTGAGGCTGGACTTGTTCCACCGGATCATGCTGTTGACATTCAGCCTGAAGCCCCCCTCTACTGTGCGCCACATGGCCTCTTTTGGTAGTTTGTCATACTTTCAAACAATTCATGGATTAATTCACTCAACTCGGAAACTATGGTCTATGGTCTGAGATGGGTCGATGTGAGCTGGCATTTAAAAACAACAATAAGATGGTTGTTTGTGAGGGCCTGTGGTGTGATCATGTAGGGAGGAACAGTGTCTCTTATATGAGAATATGAGTTGTGTTATCACCAGGAGCTCAAGCTGGACATGATAGGGTGAAGTTAGTGGGTGAATGTGTGCTGTTATTAAGGTTATTAGTGGCGTGGAGCCTTCCTGTTCCGCTTGTTGATGGATGACAGGTGAATGTGTCATCCTCCTCCTGCAGCTGGATGACTTCACCCTGCAGATGCTCGTCAGGCTTGTGGTGCAGGAAGTCCCCACTGCTTTAAAGTATAGAAATGATGAATCATGTGGGGTTAAATTACATGCAGAGGCTACTTGTGTTGAGAATGATACACTTTGTAGCCTAATGCTGATATGGTGATGGAGGTTCACTGCCCATCAGCTCTGAGCTGCTCCAAAGACACTCTGAGGACACGGTTTTTGTAAAATTACGCATTATGCGTAAAAGCGATAATACAACAGGATGTTACCTATAACCTGCTCTGTGCATGCGCACAGTTATGTGTGTGTATTCGAGATAGAGAGACAGGCAGAGTCAGAAGAAGAGAGAGAGGCGTACGCATGCAGGCGGAATGCAATGGCTCCATGTGACCACAACACAAGCAGCTCCGGCGGCGGCGGCGGCCCCTTTAAGAGACGTGGGTTAGTTTTTCTCTTTGGTTATCTAGCTGTATGAGTTTATGTAATATCATAAAGCTAGAGAACCGAATGTATAAACTAATTCTGCAGTCGTCACGGCGGAGGGAGCCGGGAACCGGGACCGATGGTGGAGGCGGGGGTGCTGCCGGAGCCGATGGATGGATGCAGCCTGCACGGAGGACTGGGAGCCCGCGGCGGCGTCCGTGCATCGCACCGAGAAACGCCTCCTGCTTCCCTGGACGTGTGCCGGTGCAGAGGAGCACGCCGCCCCTTAACAAACACGGATTCATAGCGTTAGATTTCTTTCACGGGGGAATGCGTGGAGTGACAGTAGTTAGCAACCGGAGACAGGCTCCATTCATAGAGTGATGATGATGATGGTGAGGAGGAGGAGGGCGACTCGGCAGTGGTGCTTCTGCTCCTAACGGAACATGCCTTCCTTTTAAACACACAGCAGCTCATAAGTAGCGTGTTTAGATGCTTTTCTGTTGACTGAGCAGTTATTTGGATGCTGATAACCAGGAGGCGAGGTGAACACGGTTTGTAGCTGGCGAAGCATCTGATTGGACGACTCCGGGGAGTCACGTGTTCCACCAGTAGCCCCCATATCCTCATGCTCTCATGCTGCTGGCCTATCTGAGTAGTAATATGGAAAAGAGCTTTAACAATCAGAGCTAATGCACTTTGTTTGTGTTGTGCTCCTGCAGATGCATGCTGCTTTAAAAAAAAAGTTGATGGTGGGAGCTTGGCTGTGCCATGACAGGCTGGCTTGATGCATTTTGCACCATACTGTGCCACTGCTGGATACAAATAATCCCCCCATCAGGTGCATTCTCAGGGCTTAGTGTGTGTGGTGCTGTACAGTGGATCAGTACAGCAAAAAAAAGATCAGGGGGATGTGTAGCAGGTCGTCAAAGTAATGTGTCACAGGTTATGAGGTGGAGAGGAAGACAATATTGTGATTCGGTAGGTGTTTGTCAGAGGGATCATCTGGTATCCCTGGATTTAGCCTGATTGATGCGCTTATTAACAGCAGCTTCAGGCTTCATGCACAAGGAGGACAGAACAAAATGATGTCTCACACTGCTGCTGAGGGAGAGGACAGTGGGGCGTCGGGGGAGACATCATGCACACCTTTGTAGCAAACAAACGCACCCCTAGTTTAGCTATATTTGCTGATAAGCAGGTTGTCATAGGTGTAGTTTAAAAGCAGCATGCTGTGTGTTACACATTAGTTGCTGACGTGTATATCCTCTAATCAAAGACTTGGCAGTGTCAACTCATCACCTATAAGTGTGGTAGCAGGTTGAGTGGAGATATTTCGGAGACAGCATTAGAATAGGGCAGGGTCATCCAGGTCGTCCAGAGACCGCACTGATTTCCACCAGGCCTGTTTTATAATGCTGTTTGGGCTGCACATCATCTTCCTCTTTCTCCATCCGAGTCAGAGAGGAGCTCCTGTCTGGTTCCAGCGCTGCCTGAGTGATAGGTTGCACTCTGAAGTGGAGCCTGTTGAATTTTAAACAAGCCAATTCCGTGTTAGCCGCTAAAGCTGTGTAGCTGTTCTGTGTGGTGGCTCTGCTGTGCACGGTGGAGAGTGTGTAGCAGCACAGAGAGTAATGGTGCTACTGTTAGTAGGCCCCGGCTTACTGCGTCACAGAGCAGGGGCAGGTGGAGAAGGAGCTAGCAGGGAAATGCTTTCTCTCGCTTTTGTGGCAGCATGCTGCTATTCTGCTGTATGTGTGTGTACATACTGTGAGTGTATGCCAGTGCTGTGTGTGATGTGTGGCGATGGGCTGTAAACCTCAGTAGTTTGCTCTTGTAATTATGATGTTAATGATCATTTCGGGCTATCAGTGTGAGCTGTGCTGTTATACTTTTGGTAGTTTAATAGAGCGTGGAGCAAATGAATGTTTTCATCAAGGAAACACTGCAGGAGAGTCAGGGTGCCCATGTCTCTATTTCAATGTAGCAGGAGCCTGTAAATTGTACTGTAGTGTCCCATGGAGACATTTTTTTTTACATACACAGAATTAAAACTTGTATTCTTTCATCTTGAATATACACATAAGCTTTGTAGTGGCAGTCATTTTGGTACAGTGATTTTATCTGTGTGCAGAATCTGCTCAGTATTTTGCAAATGCATGTCCCCTCTATCCTTTTAAGGGATAATTGCGACATTAAGCTAAAGCATTAATAATACAGCATGGCTCCATTTGATTTGACAATGGCGTTTTTGTGCTGCGACTTACACCAACCGCCACGCCAACAGCACCACCCTCCCAGCCCTTCGCCCAGTAGAAATTAATGCATTGCTGAGGGGTAATAAATGGAGGATATGGGGAGAGCCCTTTGAGATTGAAATGCAGTCTGAGAGGCAGGCTAGACGTTGGTTTTTCCCACATTAATATGTGTCTGTCTGGGCCCTCTCCACCATCAGGAGGAGGCCCTCAGCACCAGATGGAGCCCAGTCTAGTCTACGTCTAGTCTGCCAACACCTGCCATAAGGCTGCGATGCACTTCCTATTGTCTTGGATTGTGATTTCTGCATTAGTGCATCTATCTGAATTTTTATTGTTTCACCTGCTCGGATTTATTCTGAGAGGAATTAACACACTTATGAACCAAAAAAAAAAAAAGACGATAGAGGTTGGAAATGATGTGGAAGGAATGAGCGAGAAGATAAGAGAGTAGGAGAGGAGATGTGTTTATGCACGCACGCCGTGCATTTCTAACCAACCTGTCATGTCTGTAGCCTTTCCTACTGGAGCGTAGATATGTCAGTATGTCCCTCCCATCCCTCTCTCTTCCTCCACCATTCCTCCTCTGCACTGTATTGATAACGTTGAATATTTTGCACGTTGTGGTTGTCTCATAGGCTTCGAGTGTTTGTTGACAAAGATGTTGGAACAAAGCAGCCATCCTGTACACTGTCCTACACACAGCAGAGCCATTGTTTTAGGTCTACAGCCCTGCTGCATTTCCAAGCTACCATCCTATAGATGTTATCTCGCGTGTGTCACACTTGGCCAGCAGATTGCATTGCTGTGTGTGTATAAGTGTGTGTGTGTGTGCGCACATGTTTTTGTACATTTTGCACATGTGCTTCTCTGCATTTGTTTACGTGTGTGTGCCACTGAATGTTGTTTCTGTGCCCTCAGTGCTTAATTTTTCGTCTCTGCAGAGCACAATAAACATGAGAGCATAATGTCGGTTACAGAAATTGTTTTTTTATAATGTGGAGTCAGGCTACACAGTTTTGATCGCGGTGTGTGACTTGTGTTTTGTGATTTTCCCATTATTTCCTTCATTTTATGATGTTTTTAGGAGTGGTAGATTTTCACTTTAAATTTTTGCCTTTTTTATTTTTATTTAAGCTCCACACACTTGACTGTTATCATGATTATTGTTATTATTATTATGATTATTATCGCCATTATTACACTTTGATTCAGATCTGAGACTATTTATGGCTCATGGTCTATTTGATTCCATATCACTAAAGTCCATATTCCAGCGTTATCAATTTTCTATTATCATTTTACCTTGAATTGCAATGGCCTATATAAACCTTTTCTCTGAACTTATGAATTCTGGGTTTGGTAGCCTAGCAACAGCCTCTGACCCATGCAAGGGAAAGAGAAAAAAAAATTGAAAGGCTGACGTGCAGGCTTTAAACCCGCAAAGGACATCAGGTTTCAGCGGATGTAATCTTTGAGTATTTTGTGTAATCGCTTGTGAAGTGTGTTTGTGAGTGTGTGTATGTATGTGTGTGTGTATGTGTGTGTGTGTGTTGCAGAGACTGGTATTGTCATGCATTTACCACTGACAGTTGAAATCAGAAACAAATAAACTTTCCACATATAAGTCGCACAATATGACACTGCTATATTTTTTATTTTACAGCTTTACAATTTGCACTATTTTCTTTGTGGTAGGATATATTAAATTATTTTCTTTGACTACTTTAAATGTGCAAAATCATGGTTATTAATAATTACAGCAGATTTATGTGTTTGGCATTTCCTGTTTTTCATTTCCAGGTTAATTTCTAAATTTTGTCGTGTAGTTTTTACAAGCTAAATACTTTTTTTTAATCATTAGAAACCCAGATAATGTAAGCAAATGGCCATCATAGTATTTATTTTTGTCTTTTTATTTGAAAAACAAAATAGCAAACTTAATTTTGACGTGTTCAGTTTATTTTTTTGAAGTGAAAATATCCAAAATCTTGTTTGCAGAATGTCCGATAGTATTATATTATTAGTAATACTACAATTTAAGCACACAAGTTGATTTTTAAATTCATCCAATGTACCTTAATGGTTTCCTTAGAGGATTTCAAGTGTGGCCAAAATGTTTATTGACATTAATTTGCGCTCAAGAGCACTGTGTAAGAGAAATTAAAGGTGAATCAGCCATGCTTTATGTTTTTCCAGGAATCTGTGGAGTGCAGACAGAAGCGCAGTCACACAGAAACACACACACTCCCCATCTGCAGGCCTGCGTCTGAACTTGCAGGACAGCAAGTCAGAGGAGACACGCATCACCTCCCGCTTTGAAGGTCAGAGGTCACAGAGTGGGTCACTCTGGGGCTCCATCACTTCAGACTTACAGGTGAGACTTCACAATAATCCTCCTCTGTGTGCTGTCACACCCTCACACTACAGACACACTTGAACTTGAACTATTCACACACTATTGTTCTTTTAAACAATCACTGAAACTGGTGAAGCAGTTTGTGTTGAGGCCTGAAAAGTTGCACAGCGTTATTTTTACAAGTGTGCGGTAAAAAAAGAAGTCCTGGTTTCATCTTCACAAAACATCTCATTCTTTACATGTGCATCTTCTCGCTTGCTCTCCTCACCCTCACACTCGCCGGCCTCTTGCCCCCTGCTTTATAACATCTGATCCAATTTGTTAGATTCTTCGGTTTTGGCAGATAAGACACAGGGTGGCCACTTGTGTAATCTATATTTTAATTCCTTTGTCCATGCTTTTTTATCCCTTTAAGGATACATGGGTTGAGGTGGTGGGGGGGTCGGCCTGGTGTGTGCATAAGGTGTGCTCATGTGGAAAGACTGCCAGGGTGGCTAAGTCCCTCACTCGTCTAATTCCCCTCCCTCTGAACTCCTCCCCAAGTACTTACTTTTCTGTCCTCTGCTCTCTGTCCAGGCCCTCACCCACACTTACATGGAAACTTTTTCTGGGTTTTTCATTCTGTATTTTGAGTTTGGGAAAAAGTTTCTGGATGCATCATAATACCTCTGTGAATTTTTCTGCAGTTCTCCAAGACGTATGTAACACAGTCTAAAACAAAACAAAAAACAAGTTACTTTTTAATCCCAACACGTTGAAGTTTGTTGCTTCAACTTTACTTCTTCCATCAAATTTCCTGCCTGATCATTGTAAAGGAAAAGTGCTTTTTTACTGTTGGACTGCAGCAGATCTTTGGCTGTTCGCAGTATCGCATTTTAACCAACTTATCACAGTATATATGTCATTACAAACTAGTAGCCACAGAAATTTTGGCCCCTGTTGTCATAGTTACTCTTGTGGATGGATTACTAAAAGGGCCTACAGCGCACAGGCCCAGGGGCCAAAAGTGTCAGATGCCACCGTGGCCTTCACCTGTAAAAATGTCTCTCAAATTTACACGTACAGCCCAGGAAGAGATTCAACATGACCAAAAAGAGATGAAAGGGAGCCACAAAGAGACACAAAATTACCTCTTAGAGACACAAAACAACTACAAGGAGACACAAAACCACAAAACGATGCACAAAAAGAGACACAAAACAGCAACAAAAAAGAGGCAAACCACCATTAAGTCTGTGTGTCTTACTCTTGTGTAGGAGAGGTGGTGGGCCATTTTGCATATCTGTGCCCAGGGGCCCTTTGTCTCATAACCCGCCCATGGCTACTCTGCTAACTAGTTGTCAAAACCTTCCAAGCTGTAGATTTTTATAACAGTGCATAATGCAGAAGATGATGGACGGCTGAAACTAGAACTAGGTGACTCACTCACTTCCCTCTCAGCTTCCCCTCTCAGTGTTGAGTGACACGACTAAAGATTACCTTCGCTATCCTAACAGCTGCTGCGGCGGGCCATCAAGGCCGAGAATGCCGCTCAGCTCGTGCATGTTCAACCTCCTGCAGAGAACAAAGTAGACGGAGTGATGGAGGGAGCGTTGGAGAGGGGAGGAGAGGGAGACGAAGCCCCATCCGCAGAGATTGAGGTCCGTCATCGGGGAGAAACAGAAGAAGTGATTTTTTTTCTCCTTTATTTCCCTCCAGGGTTAGATGAGTGTTCTGTGACATTGGCCTATTTCTATATCAGCATGCCCCCCCAGAGAAAGAGTTGCGTTTGAGAATCAGACAAGGGAAGATCAGAGGAGATTGCACAGCCTGTGGCTATCCTCCTCCATAACGTTCGACCACCTCTTAAACCTCCTTCACTTTGCTTCAACTCGATAAGGGCTGCCCGTCTACTTAGTCAATATCATATCCACAAACTAGATAAATCGATGCAAACAAGCTTCGGCTGGACATGGGCTTTAGAAGTGGAGGCATAGCTACAGGCTAAATTTGACGCAGAGACACATCAATCCAGAAATGACACTCCTCACATCTTCTTTGTATTCATAACAGCAATTAAGAGCTAGCACGCATGGGTCCGCATTCACGCCTCGTTTTACCCTTACAGGACCCATGTACTATATGTGCATTTGTTACAATTGTTAGTAGAGGAAGTGCGGGCCGGAGGATGTGTGATTTCACACACAGCAGTGATGCTTCCACATTCGAGCACTCTCATGTATATGGAAAGACTCGAAGACAGGGCAGCAGTAATCCGCTCATTTACAGTACCTCAGATCCGGTCTGCCATCCCTCTCCCTCCCTCTCTTATTCTCCCCCTCAAACACACAAACACACATACCTCAGTATCTCCTCCCCCACAGCCTCCCCCCCTTCCACCCCTTTCCATCCCCATTCGGGCTCATCTTGCCATCACCTCTCCAGCTCCGCCACCCCAGAGAAACCAATTCAGGCTGCTGCTCCACACCGTCATGGCATGTTGGCCAAGGGAGATGGAGTCCTTTCAGGTTCTCGGCTACAACCTCCCCCCCCCACCCCCCCGTCGCTGCCCCCTCGCTGCTTCTCAACATTTCCTCAACACGCCTGGCGTATCAGCGGGGTAGCTAGACAGCACGATAGGACTGCTCCTGAGAATCTGTTGGAGTTATTCTGCACATTATGTGACCTTTTAAAGTTTCTCTAAAATTGCATGTGGGTGTGCATGTTTCATGACTCCACTCTGAGCCTGCCTTTGCATGGTTATACTGTCAGATTATCAAGAGTATCTGAAACAAATGAAGCCTGCATTACGCGTTTAAGCAGACTGATTGTGAGGTTTATCAGTAATAGGTTATCCTTAATGGCAAAACCAAACACCCACCGCCCACCCATGGCTTCTTAAAGTTGCCAATCTGCTTTTAATGCCCCGCTGTTTGCTGGGATTTTTTTTTCTTTTTTTGTACGAGGCTTTTTAGATTTGTATACATAAACTGCGCTGCTTGGCTGTTCTTAAAAGTTGATTTGAATTATACCCTCTGCATTATGCAGCTTGATAGGAAATAAATCTCTTCAAATGAATACACTGGATGGAGGGAGGTGGTAAGTGTGTGTGTGTGTGTGTGTGTGTGTGTGTTGAGGGGGGGTGTAGGCACTGAGTGTAGAGTGGTGGCGTATGTTAACATAAATTAAAGTATCTGCAGAGGGGCTCGGAGAAGGAAAGAGAGAAGAAAATGTGAGAGTGAGAAAAACAGTTTTTTGAAGAACAAAAAAAAAGTAGAGCAAACTCATGAGAAACCGGAAGTGTGAGAAATGAAGTAGAGGGTCTGATCTTAGGGGTTATGTTAAGTTGTGGTGTGTCAGTACAAGCATACGTAAGCAAATTTGTTTTGTTAGTTACCTATTTTGCATTGGCATTAGTCGCCTCACGTCATTAGTCACTTTGCTGTGTTGTTTCTCTGTACCCCCTTAAAGCTCAGAGGCCTCTGGCATCTCAATGCACACTGGCTGAATGGCGAGGTGGCTGTATTAGAGGTTGGTGGTGGCTGTGATGGTGGGGTGCAGCAGGGTGACGAACAGAGCGCAGGAGGGAGGGACGGGGGTCCGCTGAAAGGCAGCAGGCTGCAGAGTGAATGGGAAAGGGGGGGGAGCGAGGGAGGGAGGGTAGGGGGGGCATTAGCGGTGGAGGCAGGTTGGGGGTGGTGGGGGCCTCCATTGGTTCAATGCAACGGCCGGAGCAGCTGTGAAAAGAGGTCTCCCCTTTTTCCCACGCCCAGTACGACGCAGAAACCCTGCTTCAGCCTGCCAGGGTCAAGTCACATTTCTAATATATACACTGGGCCTGCGGACTCGCACAATGCATACGCACAGCTCATTTAGTTTATGTATGCACACAGACAGACACACACTTGTATGCACACAGCCGAGTAGACAGCCTCTCAGACAGAGACAGAGGTGGGGGCCGCTGCGGAGACAGAGTATTATGACACTGATTTCTATCCTGTTGGCACCATTGTTTCGACCTGGGTCCTGCAAATTAACAAGCTGCAAGTGACCAAACACATGCAGATCATTGCTACACCTGCTAGTTTGAGCAGTTTAAATTTCAGTTTGTGGAGGAAAAATAATCAACAAAGCAGCATTAAAAATCTACACGAAGATGTGGCCATTTATAAAATGTCTCACACTGCATACTGGAACAGATTTTCCATTTGACATTTCCATTAAGGCATTCATGTATATCCCAAAGTCCTCTTCATATAGTTGGACTAATTTATCTGTTGGTGTCTTCACTGTATACACCCATAACTGTGTCAACCACCCTCCCACCCTCCCACTGCCGCAGCATCCCAGCCCCTTTCTTCTCCTCACACATTTACGTCTCAGTCGCCATTTACAAACTATAATCATATTCCAGGGAGGGGGATGTAAACGCTTTGTCCTGACAGACCCCCACCCAGTCCCCCAACACCACCACCACCCCAGTGCCAGATGCCCTGCTGTATTGTGTGGGTGCTGGGGGCAGACAGGCAGGCAGCCCCCTTCCTCTGTCTCTCTCTCGTTCTCTCTGCACCATGATGTCACCCTACTTGTCTGTCTGTCTGTCCATCAGGGCCTTGACAGGAACTTGAGTGTGGGAAGGAAAGGGCGTTCAGGATGGGAAGGGGGAGGTGGGGGTGGTAGAGGTTCAAGGAGGGGTTGAGGGTTGGGAGGAGTTTTTTTTGGGGGGGGGGGTTGGGAAGAGAGTGTCTGGCCTGAGAGATCAGCGAGTGGACTTGAGCATGGAGCGAGTGTGGGTCTGTGTGTGTGTGTGTGTGTGTGTGTGTGTGTGTGTGTGTGTGTGTGTGTTTTAGAGGAGGGGGGCCCTCCTAGCAACTCTTAAGAGAAGTGGAATTTAGATGAGTCTGTTGGTCTGTGTCCTCCGATAGTTCAGTTGTACAAACTCCTCTGTTTGCCACACAAAAAGGTCTGAGGATATAAAGAAGACGGAGAAACAAAAGCACCTGTTCTCTATTTGTTCATCATGGATTCCATCAAGTACGTCCACCATTGTGCACAGATGCAGCGAAGTCGTGACAGTTTGAAGCTCATATAACTATTGCAACAGACAGCATAATGCATGGTGTGGTATTGGGAATATCCAGGATATTGCACATAAGAGTGCTCTTCTTAAATGAATCCACACCTTTATGAAGATATGTGATAGAGAAACGCTTCAAAGTGAAATTATTAGTATTTCCTCTGTTTTTTTTTTAAGTGGGCGGCAAGGGCAATTTTAGTTCAAACAGCCAGGCTCACTCCTGAACCTGTTCCAGGATTACTTCCTGTTGGTGTTTCATTATATATATATGTTTTACTTGGACTTATATCACGATATATAGTTTAATTTTATTGTAATAGTTGTTTTTTTTTTGGCTTGTTATGCCTTTATTAGACAGGACAGACCAAGAATGATATGGTAAGAAAGAGGAGATGACACGCAACAGAGGGCCACAGGCTGAAATTGAACCCATGACTGACAGTGCCCTTATATGTGGAGCACCTGCACTACCCACTGGGCAACCCATAGTTGTTCATTATGACTATTATATACCTTTATATGTATATATTTGTATACATATATATATTTATATACATACATACATACATACATACATACATACACACACACACACACACACACACAATGATATCACAATACTTAGGTCATGATACAATATTATTTGTAAATATTTTACAATATGTTGAGAATTGATAATATATATTGCAATATATTTTAATCTATTACCTTTCTTCAGCTACAAATTAAGTCCCCTAAGAAAACTCTGTCAACATCTGTTTAAGATAAATTCCTTAAATTATTTACCTCATTTTTAACATTTTAATTGCAGAAAAATGTATCTAGTTGATTGACAGAGTGATCGATATTTTTATTCTAATAGGCTACCAAAAGATACATTTAAATGTGCAATATTAATGATTAATATAATTTAAAAAATTAATTCTTAGCATCTGTGTATCGATATAATATTGCCACGCAAAATGTTGAAGTACTATGCTGTATCAATTTTTTATCCCACCTCTCATGTATTAACATAATATTCTTAAATTCTTTGAATAATAATTTGGTTTTTTTAACAAAAAAGTTCAATAACCTCATTAAAATTTTTATAATTATGCCTACCTCTTCTCCCTCATTGAAAATAAAACAAAATAAAATATTAAAATGAAAATATTGGCCATTATTTTTTATCAACTGGACACAAGATGTGACCGTTCTCAAGTCAGTTTCCACACCATGCATCTGTATGTTTAATATTGCACCATGTTTGGCTTCCAAACCAGTTGCTTTAATGTACATGCAGGTGTAATGCACAGAAACTTTCCCCTTGTAGATGACTGTGAAAACAGCCTTCCTGTGTCAAACTCTGTTCATACATCATTCTGTAAAGTGAAGGTCAAACACTCCAGTGAAGTAACAATAAAACACATTCACCTTATAACTCTCTGTCATGGTCGTCAGCCAAATAACCCGCGACACTCCAGTTTTGGTTATTTTACAGCGTCTAACAGTGGGTAAAATGCTCTGGCCTCGTGTTATCAATTTTAAAATGCATTGCTGTCAATCTAAAAGCTGAGAGTCTTTCCCCTGAATTCTGAAATGATTTTACTGAGAATGAAGATTTTCGTCTGACAGCAGTAATGCGCTGTTTACAGCTCACCGGCAAACACAGACAACAGGCACCTTTTTCAACAGGTAAACATTTACTAGGACACAGACACATGCCTTTGTCATTCATCCTCTCTCTATTTGGACTCCTGCCTTTGTATTTCTTCCACCCCTTTGCTCTTCCCATCTCTTGCTTTAATAGTTCTCCCTCTTCTCCCTCTCCCTCTCTCTCTCTGGCTGTGTGAAGAGGTGATAGTATTGGGAGACAATGGGAAAGACTCACTTAATTAGCTGGACGAGAAGATGCATTGTGGCAATTACTGAGCACAAAGGGAGGGGAAGGTATGGCTCTGTAATGTGCTGCTGTGTGTATTTGCCTGGCTGTTGTAGCCTGGAGTGCAGGCAGGCCTTTATAGGGGAGAGTGAAAGCAGTAACAATGGAAGACAGGATGTACTCCACACGTAGAGCCATTTCCAGTCCTTTTACAAACAGGGACAATAGCTGCTACAGTCTCTTAAAGACTGGAAATGCAGAAACTGTATTCCCTCCACAGATGGATAATAGAGCTTAAAATGCACAGGCCTGGTGGCTTTGCGCAAACTAACTTTCGAGATGTACTTCTTTGTGTAGTTTTGTGAATTGTTTTGGTTCCACTTTCTAATAAGTTTACCTGAGATGACTTTATGTATATTATAAATAATAAACTAATGCTTAATAAATCAGTTATATGAATGAATAAACATAACCAGGGCTGCAACTAATGATTATTATCATTTTCTCAGTCTTTGCTGTATGAAATGTCACAAAACAGGAAATCACATGCACATAAAGCCCCGCCCTCGAATAGAGATCGTCCAATCATAGCCTAGCAACCGTAACTAGGCACAGCCGGCCCTTTAAGCTTTGGATTTCTCCACCCGTCTTAATGGCCTGGAGATGTAATACTTGGTTATATGGAGGGTGGAGTGGAGCAACAGTGTAAGTAATTATTTAAATAGTGTACACAGGGGTTCTTGTTTCAAAACGACTCGGCTAGAAACATTTTAAAGTCAGCCGGAAATGCGTTTCAACCAATTTGTACCGCTAGCGTTAGCTTAGTTAGCTAGCTAGCTAGCGCGGATAAAGTCCGTCAGTTGACAGTTTGGTTATTTTAAACCGTAAAATTGACGGTCGCCAGTTAGAAATGAGAGCCTGCTTTTGGCTATTTTTGTCTGAAATAGAGAACCAATTGTTTCAAAACTTTATAAGAACTTAAACTGGTACAGTAAACCTGTCACTGTAGGGAGCGGTCATACATAAACGAATGCAACCGAGTGACCACCGCATGCGCAGTGCTGAATGGCAGTACCTGATGTGATGGACACCGGAAGCTAGCTTGCTAATAAGTACAGCAAAAATTTGCCGTATTGGTACATTTTTTCATTTTCTTAGGGTGCATACCTGTCTCCTGACTTGCCTTCCAACAAGGTACCATCTCTCATATGGGGGTAGGTTGTATTTTTCATGGCTATTTTCATGCAATCACTGGGTCCACACCATTACAACGCTGGCGCACACCTGCGGTGCACCGAGTAGGCGGAGTTTATTCGACGTTTAGTAGGCTGAATCCCAATATCCGCACTTGACCGAACTTGCAGACTTAAAGGCCGCGTTCCTGGGAAGTCCGGGAGTGCTTAGGGCTGTCCAAATCTACAATTCATCCACTGCACAAGGGGCTGAAAGCAGGCTGAAAGCGGACTTTCGGCAGACTTCCAGAGAGTTTGCTTGGGGTGCAGACTTCAGCAGACTTAAGTGATTTAAATGCCCACAATTCATTGCAATGCAGACGTGAAGTGGTAGCTTTTTTTTTTTCAATAGCCGACAAAAAACAAAACGTATGTATTTGTAAAACACTTAATTTAGCCTATTAAACAACACTTGAATCGTGTAGGCCAGAAATGATATTCTACAACATCACAATACAGAAATATGTAGAAATATAGACTATAGAGGGTAATTAAAATTCATTGTATTATTGCAGCCTACCCCATAGGTTGTACACTGTAATGCCAAATATATAGGCTAGAAAAATTGCAGGAAAACAACAAAAGATCTTCTGATATAACTAATAGGCCTACCCAATCTATTTAGTCATAGCACAGTCCTTATTTACAAACCTCTCTATATTTAAAAGTGCAGTATATATGTTATACAGAAGTTTATGTTGTTTACACCATACATGGGTTTATATCTGTTCTCTGCAGGGAGAGATGAGCGGACAGAATATGACAGCAATTACAATGATTATAATTGTTGCTCAAAAGTTTCAATGACAACGAGTAAAACAGTCTCAAGGGCTGTCCATCAGCGGCTTGCAGTCTCTGCCCTTGCAAACTTTATGTGATGACGGTGAACTTGTCACAGTACCTGTGGCTGAAGTCCGCAAGGGCTCAGTCCGCAAGTCCAGAGGGTGGACATTTGGATTCGGCCAGTGATCAGAACCAGTGTTCTGACAAATAGAGCTACCTGCTCAGAATGACCTATCAGTAGTGATAGATCTATCAGAATGGACTACTAGTTATGTAAATGTGGTTAAAAGGTATGGGCGTGTCCTCTGGATTTTTTCCGCCTCTTAAGTGCACTGCCAATCCACAGTTTGTAATAGTAGGTCATTCTGAGTGTTAGCTTTATTTGTCGGCGGCGCAGACGTCACCATGACCACATGGCTCATACAAACACAAACAAGTCAAGGAAGATTGATAAGACCGAGAACTAATGGATGTTATGCCGGCCTAAATAAAATGATACTGTGAACATTACTGTCCATGCAGGCAATTTTTTGTTAAGTAGGAAACAACCATGACTTTTGCCCCATAGGCTTACTTTGTTTTGTCAGCTGACAAACAGGTGGTTGCGGCTGCTGGCTGACAGATTACATCCCTTTTTTTAGATCAATTTTTGCATTTATGATAGGATAGCTTAGATAGACAGGAAAGGTTGGAGAGAGAGGGGATGACATGTAGCAAAAGGTCAGACCCAGATTACACTCCATTTAAACAGCTTTCCTAGCACTTGTTGCTATAAGTGGTGCACGGGCGAACCAAAGTGGAGTGCACCCACTGTCTCCTCCACACAGAAGTTACTGTGACTTCTTTGATATTGGTTGAGGCTGCGACTTCGCCAGGCAAAGTTCACCAAAGTTGAATTCCACGTGATGCAACGATGCAAAGTTGCTGTGCTGCCAAAACTGACTGTTTTAGTCACCCCTCTGCTCACATTGAATGGAAGTGAATAGGAGGAGTATTTGCTAGTGTTAATTTTGCTCATGTGCCACTGTGCCCTTATTCAGGGTCGTATCCAGGGAGTTGCTTTGGGTGGGCCACCCCTGAAATCTAGGTCCACCCTAGGTCCCACCCAATTATTATAAACTATGATTGGCTATCTGGTTGGTCAGAGGTGGGACCTTGGCCTCATTTATTTGAGAAATATAAATGTTACAGTCCTTTATCGAGAAAACCAGCAGTTCTCCTGTTTGCTTGAATTTGGTAACGGACAAGTCTTGCTCTCTCTAGTATGATGGCGCCGTTGACGTTCATTCCAGTCGCCAATGAGGCATCTATGTTTCTATATCTGTGTTTTATACTGGCACTGTATTTTTTAATATGCAGTGTTTCCTTTCGTATAAGGCATTGTGTTGGAAGTACAAATTATTTTTGAGGACTTTAAGAATATGGTATGGAAG
Source organism: Epinephelus lanceolatus (assembly GCF_041903045.1). Classification (NCBI taxonomy): domain Eukaryota; kingdom Metazoa; phylum Chordata; class Actinopteri; order Perciformes; family Serranidae; genus Epinephelus; species Epinephelus lanceolatus. The sequence continues at coordinate 12,671,218 of NC_135739.1, forward strand.
CTTTGTATTTGTATGGTGCCACTCTGTTGTGTTGTGATTGGTAGGTCTGATTATCTGAAATTACAATTTTAAGCACAGAAATGTGAGAAACTGTATGATCCTGTATTGTCAGTTATAAAAGTAGCTATTATTAGAGACAGAAATGGTCAAATAATGCTATTCCGACCTGTGTGTATGCTTCCGACCATACTTCATGCCAGCCTTGAATAAGTCAGTGCCCCGCTTGGGCTAACGCAGTCATAAAAGTGAAGACACGCCACTGCTGTTATCATTGTTAACTTCAGACCTGGTGTGCCAAATTGAAAGCTTGATAGAGGTACTAGCAGTGGTAATTTAAAGTGGAGAGTTGTCAGTTTTTTATACTAATAAAATAAAATAAATATTCCAATTTAAGAAACTTATTGGCATTTATACTTAAAGACAAATCATTAGGCTAATTGATTATCTAAATTTTTGCAAATCAATTGATCGACTAATTGTTTAAGCTCTAAAAATAACATTTGTGTTGCGAGGTTGTGAAAGATGGTGTTCATCCTCCTCCAGGATGGCACAGTACTGCAGCTGTAGCTGAATGAACCATTCACCCACTTACTTACTGGATAAGAGCATGCAGTGCACCTGGCAACCCAAAAGATGTTCTTATTAAACTCTTTGTCTTGTAAGAATGCGGCGTCGTAATGCTCTTGTTTGACCTCGTTGCGTAATACACAGTGACTAATTTTTCTCATTTCCTCCTGCGTTGTCCATTCATTCCATCCTCTTCATTTCTATTTCTGATTGTCCTGTTGCTGTGTACCAAACTGGACACGCTACTTTCTATTTCTGACTGGCTATGAGTAGGCCGCTGCTTGGTGCCACTGCGTGTTTTGTGTGTGTGTGCGAGTGTGTGTAGAGTTGGGTCTGGCAAAGAGCATCCTCCTCTAGTGGAGTGGCCTGAGGGGATTTCTTTCATGAAGTCAGATAACATCCAGGCGACCCCTTCTTCCTTTTTTTATAAGAGTTCTTTAACCTTGATAAATGAAGTAGAGGCGGAGAGGGAGGGAGTGGAGGGGGGAGGAAAAAGTTGTGGGCTGTGGTGGGGGATGAGGGTGTGATGGAGGGAGGAGAGATAGAGAGAGAGGGAGAGGGAGAGACACCAACTCCCTGGCCGGCTTGCTCTCAGGATCAATAACGTTCGGAGAGCTGCTGAGCACTCCTGTCTGGCAGCTCTACCATAGGGGATGGAAGGAACGGAGGGAGGGAAAGGGGAGGACGGGAGGGAGGGAGGGAAAGCAAGAAAAGGAGTGTTGAGAAAGCCTCTCTATCTCCTTCTTGTCACCCTTTTTTGTGAAGTGAGGGAATCGAGGCAGACAGCGGAGTAAAGATGGGAGGATGAAGGGATGGAGAGGAGCATAGATGGAGGGGAGTTTAGACCAATGTACCTATCCAGCTGAACCGTGCCACCCACCTGCCTGTGTGCCTGCCCGCCAGGCACACACATACACACACACACACACACACACACACACACTGAGGTCTCCTTTTACGGAGCCACAAGGTTACAGAGTGTCGATACAAACGCGCACAGTCCTCCGACAAATGGGATTTGGCATGTTCAATCAACAGTGCTGCCAAATCCCTGTTGTTAAGTATTGCAGAGCCATATCTGTCTGCAGTGGGCCTGAGCTATGCTACCTGGGCCCACTAACTGTCCCCTAAATATCCTCTATTAAAGTCCTCTGTAATAGAATTATCTGCTGCATTTGTCATTGGATTTGAATAGGTGTGTGTGCAGTGGCATAAATAGGGAACAGAGAGGGAGCTTTCACATTGTGCACTTGTTATAAAAAAGGCCTCTTCCACTAGTGCCTCGAGGTCACAGACACCTGAGCTTTCTCCCTCTCTTCTTTCTCGCTCTTCTACTTGATTTCCTTGCTTTGAGTTTAAGTCGCAGCTCTCCCTCCTCTGGCCATCTCTCCTGGCCTTTTTCCCGTCCTCTGTTAGACCTGATCCTTTCATCTTCCCTCCCCTAATCCTGTGCTAGAGAAGCCTTCTGTTCACCCCTCCGCCGCTTCCCATTGCTCTCTTTTTAACTCCGTGCCTCTTCTTATTTTAGCGTGTCCCTGTGCTCCTTGCATCGCTTTCTTCCCCTCTCACTTTCTTTTCTTTATCCTCCCCCCCTTTCATCACCCCTGCCTCTGCTTCTTCTCAACCTCTCGCTCTGTCTCCTGCATCACCCTTCCTCCTCCTCTCTTACTTTGCTCTGTCCTTAATTAAGTTAGTGATCAGTTGACTGCCCCTATCATTGGTAGAGAGCAGGTTGGTCCTCCAATCCCAGGAGGGGGGTACATTGTCTGTGCTGGTTGACCAGTGTAATCCCCCCACCAGGGACAAAGGGCAGTACCCTACCTACCTCAGCCACCCCTGAAGGGCATTAGCCCCCTGACGAGAGCCATGCCCCTGCCTGCCTGAAAACCCCAGCATCACATCGCTGGCTCTTTCCTTCTCTGAGGGGGCCAGTTTGACTCCAGACTGCTGAGGGTGAATGCAAATAAATAGGAATAGGCCAACATGTGTGAATGCTTTGGGTGAAAGGTTAGCTTGTTGCTTTTAGCCAGATTTATCCAAAGTTCATCAGAGACTGAGGTGTACATAAACAGAATTCCTTGATTCATATTTTTTTCCACCAGCACATCACCCACACACACACACACACACACACACACACACACACACACACGTAAACACACACACAGGTGCATCTGTTGTATTAAGATCAGGAAGTCCTGCTCTAAACCTGCACACAACCCCACATACCTCTCTCCCTCTTTTTCTCTTTTGCACACACACATTCACACAGGGAACGAGTAGGTAAGGTTGCTATGGGAACGGTTGGTCAGAGTTTACCAGAGGGGAAACAAACAAAGTACTGTTCATGAAAGCAGGTTGTTCTGTGCAGAAGGAGCAGTGATACTCTGAGTGTGTGTGCGCAAATGTGGGTTGTGTGTCATGTGTCTAGTGAGTAAGTGATTAGATACCTGTGTGTGAAGCCATGCATACTGCGGTCTCTTAAATCTCTGTCCTTTTCATCTATACCTTACTGCTACTATAGACCTGCTATTTTATAAGTGCTCAGTGGGAGGTAGACGTTCAGTGACTGCAGCTTCTAAAGGAATTTGATGAGATGTCTATGAGCCCATATGGCAACATATACTGCATTTCCACTGCATGGTACAGCATAGCTTCACTAAACTTGACTCACTCTTGTTTTATTTTGCATCAGCCAAAGTTGTGGATAGTACCTGCAGTGGCACCCCTAGATTTTTATAGGGATGGCCAGACCAAAAGCTATAACTGGATTTCAGGACTTCATAATGCTGTTGAAATATATAGGATAGTTGAGAACTATGTCTGTACGGAAAGTTAAAGAATCACATACTGATATACTTAGGTTTCGTATTTTACATTTGATATTGCTAATTATCTAATGTGCATAGACCAGCACTGATAAAATTAACGTTTTGAGTTCCACACCAATCCTATTTTAATGTGTTATGTTAGGCAATTCATTTTTCTTCAGATAGGCTGGTTGTCCTTTTCCTGAAACAGCTTTAATTTAGTACATACATTGTAAGGAACAACCTACTGGGAACATGCCTTCTCAAGTACAGGAGAGATTTTAATTCTGATACCTTGAGGTGAGAGTTGAAGGGAGACCTTTTAAAATCACTGTGCCAGTTATTCCCTTGCAAAAATTTAGCCAAACTTTGGAGCGTTATTTAGCCCTCATTCCAACAAGCTATGCTGACATGGTTGGATGACTTGGCTATGTCTATTTTTACATGTTCTCACTTAATTTGCATAGCCTTTAAATGTGTGCACCATAGCCTGTTAAAGACAATAATGTCGCACTTGTATGAGGGGGGGTCAGTACCTGTAGTGTTGCTTTCGTCAACGAAAAGTATGACTAAATATCGTCGTCAATGAACCTTTATCACGTGACGAAAACGAGACGAGAAGCAACGTAAATGGTGGTCATGTGATGATAACTATAATTAAATATATAATGCAATATTGTTGACGAATAAAAACGAGACTAAATGTGGTTTACAAAATAAAATCTCTGCTAAAATGTCTCTTCATTTTCTTTGACCAAAATGAGACGAGACGAAATAACGTTATAATGTTTAGTCACGTTATTATTACTATTTGCAGTATTTCTGTTTCCTAGGCTGTGCGTCGCAGTGCGCAGACGGATTACAGCCGTAATGATATACAGTACAACATCACTCATTCTCATGTGATATTGCTTTTATACAGCAGTTCAACAACAGCTTAAACAGCAATGCTGAGTAAGGAAATGTTAACAAAAGGTGATGAAATAAATTATTTAAGTATGTTATGTAGCTCCGCGAAAAAAAAACAGTTCCCCCATTCTGCTGCCAGGCAACGCGGCACACACACCAGGAACTCTCAAGCTACTTTGTATTTACATTGATCTGCAACTGTGTAACTTCGTCCAGTTTGGCTGATGAAACGTTGGCAAACTTGGATGTTGGCACGGCCGGATTCAGCTTCCACTCTCCCTCATACTCATCAGTACCTCATCAGATGATCATTGATAATTCCTGACCGTTATCGTTTAATTTTTGCTCCTCTCCAGTTTGTCGAGGTCGGCTGATGTTACACAAACACACCTGGAGGTCTGCACAGTAGAGTCCTGGCTTTCCTTTTCCTCGTCCTCTCCTGACAACCACTCATAATTTAATTCAAATGTAATTTTGGGGAAAATATCTATCTTCTTGGTGTAACGCTAGTGTCAGTTTGTGTCAATGTAGCGAGTGTGACAGTTGGTTAATTAACGGCTGTATTTATATTTCCAACACCTGTGAGTGGAGTGATTTTACTGTTACAAGTCCCAGTGATGTTATACTCTATATCAGCACTCACGGAATGCCTCTCGTCCAATCAAATTACTCGGTCGGAACTAACTGTTGTATAAATAAATATATATAGCTCTAACTGGGAGCTAATTTAGTAAAGAAAATTTTGGTTTGGTTATACTATACTAGGTACTTATACTATATTGACTGGGTATAATAGAATTGCATTACTAAAAAGAGACTAAAATACAATTTTCATCGACTAAAACGAGACAAAAATAGTCATGGATTATTCTGACTAAAATAAGACTAAAATGCTCAGACTTTTAGTTGACTGAAACTTGACTAGACAAAAAAGAGTATGAACGTGACTAAAACTAATAAAAACTAAAATGACAGTTTGACACAAAGACTAGACTAAAACTAAAATTAAAACAGGCCGCCAAAAACAACACTAAGTACCTGGTACATTTTTTTGGTACCATCTTGGCCGGAGGTTCCAAGTGAGATGAGCTGATACTAAAAGGTAGAGTTAAAACACTGCAGACCACTAATTGATCAGAGTGAACTGTAACCAGCGTGGCACTTGACATCCTGCACAAACCTGCCATTTTGAAATAGTCAACTTACAGTCAATAGTGACCACATTTTTTTATTCGCTCACTTAAGATTGCAAAAAATTCCAGCCCTCAAACCAATGCCATACACTATGTACAGTCTGCCGCACAATTGACAGGTAAAAGGATCCAGTGAGTGGTGCGTTAAAGATGATGTCACGGCAGTTTCGCATGGTGTCGCTATGGCAATCAACCGGGAATCCTGTCTTCACTACGAGGGTACTGTCCGCAGTGGAAAACACAATCGAGAAAAGCAGCTGGTGCCAAGAGAGTTGAGTCAAGTTGAGTTTAGCTGCACCATGCAGTGGAAATGAGGCAGTAGTGCTGCCTTTTATATATGACATGTCAATAAGGAAGACTCACTTGTGTAACAAATTTGAACATGCTTTTGTTCTTTGGATGATTTTAGGGCTGCAACTAATGATCATTTTTATTGCTATTTATTTTCTCAGTTGATCATGGATTGATTTGTCTACATAACATCAGAAAATGGTTGTAAATGCTAATCACAATTTCCTGGAGCTCAGGGTGATGCCATCATGTGTTTTGTTTTGTACAAGTAATAAGCCCAAACTCAAAAATATTTTAATTTACTATAATAGTGAGACATTATGAGCAGCAAATTTACTCATTAAGTGGAAATTAGTGCCACCAGCTGTTTATCACAGTAACCTAACAATTATTATATAACAGCACTGGATGGAAGCACACATCAATTCACATTTTTGTTTGCTAATTTTCTGGAAATTAATTTACAATTTGCATTATATTTGGATGGAAACCTGACGTATGTCTTTTTCTAAGTCACAGCCTGCATTCCCCAGTGCCTACTGTGATGGTTCAATTCTGTTTTTTCTCCCGTACAATTATATACTGTATCTCCTCTACTCTCCTCCAGAAAAGTAGGTCTCGTGGTCGTTGGATGTCACCTCATCCGAGTCACAAACAGCAGCAACCGCCACAGTTCTCATTTTCTGTCATTCCCTTTACTCCACTCCTCTCCGCTCTCCCTCTTTTGAGGCATATGAACAAAATGCATCTAAACTCTGTAGCAGCACACAATCCTGCTACGTTTTTTCCCCATAAAAATGCCACCATGCCTTCCTCGCTCCGTCTGTGTCCCCACCCCCTTTAATGCCTCTTTAGCCCTGCACTCGGCTGCTTGAGTAATATTTATTGCTCAGTCTCTCTTAGTCTCAGTTTCTCCTTTTATTTTTCCCCTGAAACAAACAAGTCCAATGCCATGGGGCAAAACACCCCCAACGCCACCACCTCCGCCGCCCCTCCCCACCCTCTCCGCCCTCTGTTCCCTCTGCCCCTCGCTCCTTCAGCGCTGACAGATAGACAAACGTACTGTTCTCTCTTTCTTTGCCTTTCACCTCTCAAACCTCCCTCCATCCATCCTGCCGGACGGGTACAATGCAGGCGCTCTATCCTGCGGCAGGGAGAATGCAGCCCTGAACTAACAATATCACCAAGGCTGCCTGAATGCCGCCGAGTCCCATTGTGCTCTGTCAGAGGGGAGTTAACACCCATGTCTGAGCCCAATGAATAGTATTATTGTGTCTGAGACATGCACCGCACCCCCGGTCCCCATCCATGTCCCCCTAACTCAACTCGCCCCCCTCTCCCAAACTTGGTTCTCTTGTCCCAACAGTGTAACCCCCCACACCACTCTCGCACCCCCTTCGCTCTTTCCTTAACAGACAGCTCGAACTCCCAAAGCCTTGCCAGCCCACCGGCTCTAAACCTCCGCACTTTACTTCTCTATTCCCCTGGCAGTCGGCCCGTGGGTTTTAGTCTCTTTTTCAGGCCTGCAGAGGGGTGGAGAGAGGTGGACAGAAGGGCTGTCACAGCTCTGTGGTGGCTGTGGCGAGGATATTTTAGAGATCGTGCGGTTGGTGCGGCGCGGTGCAATGTGGGGTGGTGGGGGTTGAATTTGGCCACGGCTCTTTCTCTGTTGAGGGACACAATGGGACCATGAATCCTCAAAGAAATGTCCCCCCAACTGCTATTATCATAAGAAGAGGGCTGCTGAACCCATTTGAATAATTCTGGATGATACAAAAGCTGAGATGTTTTCTTTGACAAAGTTTCTATAGAGCACCACTGGTCCGGCCAAAACATTTCCATTCCTTCACACTCACTATGGCGCAAAGAGAGAAGGCTGAGGGAAGGGTAGTTTGAAAAATCCTGTCAGTTTTAAATGTTGCCTTTGTTATTTATAACCATTAAGGGCAAATAAATATACAACTCAGTGGGCTTGTGCGGTTTAGGAAGAGCAAAAGAAGGTGGTTGTTGAAGAGAAACTTTTCCTGTAAATATTTCTAATGTATTCTGTTGACGCAGTGGTGATTTTTATAATGGGCCCACTCTCGCTATATTTTGCTATCTGCAGCATATCACAATCTAATAGCTGAGAGTACCTTTGGCAGACAGTATCTCTTTGCCTGACACACTTAACTCTCAGGCCTCCAATCCCTGCAGTTTCTGCTCTCTAAGGTTAGCAGGTTCACATTACCGGCTGAGAGAGGATGCCAGAATCCTCACCCCCGACTTCTCGCTGATCAAAGACCAGAATTGACATTCAGAGTGGGTAAAATGCTGAAAGTTAAGATTAACTTGTTTTTTTCTCCATCTCTGTCTCTGGTTGTTTGTGTACAGCAGGAAGAGGAGGAGGAGGAGGAGGCAGTGGAGGAGGAAAAAGAGAAGCAGAGTGGGTGGAAGGATGGAAGGAGAGAAGGATAGAAGCCGTTCGAGGAGGTGGTTCGAAGCGGGTGAACCCAGAGCAGGTGAACACAGCTGTGGATCGCCATGGGCTCTCTGGCTGCCTTCCTCCTGTGGCCCCGGCGCTGCATATAGGGGTCCTGGGGAGCCGGCAGGGGCCAGCCAAAGCTGCGGCAGAGTGGGCAGGCTAGGCCAGCCAAGCCAGGAGAGAGGCAGGTGAGGCGGGTGAGCCGAGCTCTCATCCCCGCCGGCTAGGAGCCTCCGCGGCAGAGCGGAGTAGCGCGGAGCAGCAGAAATCAATACAGAGGAGAGAGGCTAGCAGAGGTTGCCCAGCACCGCCTGCAGGCCTCGGAGCCCAGGGACCAACCACCACCACTGCTCCCAGCTCCTCTCTCCATCTCTCTTTCTATCTTTCTCCAACAGTCCCAGCATCAGCCAGGGCCAGGGCCCTAACCCTGCAACCGCCCCACACGCAGTGTGTGTGTCAGTAGGTGCACATGTGTGTGTAAAATAGAGAGAAAAAGGGAGAGGGAAGAGACAGAGAGAGAGAGTCTTTGTGTGTGGTTCTGCCGGAGGGGTTTTTGCTGCGTCCAACACCACTTGATAAAACTTTGTCAGAGAGACACGGAGACAGCGAGGGAGGGAGAAACGGAAGAAGAATAAGACAGGACGTCGAAGGTCGCTTTTCTTCCAGCTCCCTTCCTCTTATTACTCATTCCACCTTAACTGTTTGATATGGATCCATCAGAGATGGTACACAGGACGTTTCTGCTCAGTCCCACTTCCAAGCACGTAGCACACAATATTCTTAAGATCTCATGAGCCAGGATGAAAGGACAATTTGAACTTTTTCTCTCATCCACCGTATCAGACACAACCTGTCTTTTCGCCTTAGATTTTCTTACCCTCACTACAGCAGCTCCCATCAGAGGATATGGCAGTACAGTATTGATCTATAAGGTGGAGAGGAAGGCGTGCCTGGGCTTTCATACCTCTCTCTCTATGTGTGTGGAAATAGCACCTGAAGTCCACTTACTGCTGTGCAGCAGGGATCCCATGGCAGCCCAAGTGAATGGCTGCTAATTGAATGAGAGATGAAAAGGACAGTAGTTGTAGCTGCTCAGTGCCCCCCACCACCCCCCACTTCTGTCTGTTACTAGTTGGTTTTTCATCTGACTTTTTTTCTCCTCCACGTTTACAAAAGTCCTTCTCCACACAAAGAGACTCGCTCTTCAGATGTTTTAGCAAAATTGGTTGTGACTAAAGTAAATTGGCAAAATCCTCAAGAATGAAAATATCTGGCTGCAGTGTAGAGGTGAATACCTTCCGTAGAAAACACAGGAGAAAAGATTTTTTTTCCCCCATGCACCAGTAGAAACATTCGGCTGAAAACTTTCTGAGAGGTCATGCCACAAAACATACTGTTCTGTACATATTTGTGGACGTCGAAGGACATTACAGGAGAGATGTACAGTTTGCCAAGCACGGAAACTTGCAGAGATTACAACGTGACTCATACCTCTTGGTGAGTACAATGCCCTCATTTAATTGCTTGTTTTGTGGTAAATAAAAGCAATTATATGATTCTGATAGCCACATTGAACAGAGCAAGGAGAATAGCAGGAATAAAATGTGTGTGTACCCACCTGCTGTAACAGTTATGATAAGATACCATCTCTGCTCAGAGGTGCGTGTGTGTTTTTAAAGTGAACACGGACACGTTTTGTTGTAGTTGATCTCCTCAGTCAGCTCTCAACAGGAGCCCTGGGCTGTGATCATACTGTCACTGAATGTTGGAGGAGTTCGTCGTTGTTGCCTGTACCAGGGAGGGTATTAAAGCACAATTCCCCGTCGCCTGCCAATCTCCTGGCACACAGAGAGAGACTGGCGCCTCTCTACGCCTCAGCCTGGCAGCGACCCATGCTTACAAAATGGCCGATTCCTGTCTGCCAGCTGTCTCCTCAGCCAAGATGGCGCTCGGTCGCTTTTTAATGCCCGCTGTTTGCCATCTGCCCTCTAATTGTTAACGGCTATGCAAATATCTTGTAATTGCATTTGCATGTGCTTGATACCTAACCCCTCCCTATCGGTTGTAAATAATAGCGCTAGCGTAAAAGAGGGGAGAAAAAAAGGATACACAATCCTGCGCAGTTGCTGATTGAATACACAGCAGGAACAATTAGCAAATGAATGTTGCCCTCCTCTTTACTTTGCTTTAAGCTCACCTTATGCAAATCATCGATGGCGTGCTCTTGCTTTTGATGCTAGCTGAAAAATGGAGCGTCACCCTGTCTTTCTCTCTGCGACTCGCTCGGAGACGCTCATGTGTCTTCTCATTGTGCCATATGTGACATCTGTGGTTGGCTGCATTACCAGGGTACCCTGCCTCCTCTGACAGGCAAAGCCCACACTGTAAAGGAGAGCAGGAGCGAGGGAGAGGCATAACATAATGACCTCATTAGCATGCTCAGCACTCCCTGCTATAGGCCCTGGTGCGCTGCTGCGCCGTGGGACCCACCGGTGTACGCCCTTCTCACAGCACTCAGCATGCAACATTGTGTTCTCCCCACACAATGCGGCGCTTCATACAGGCTTTATTACGCCTTGTCAAAGCGCAGGGGGATCAGGGGTATCAGTGCAGAAGCAGCAGGATACGGGCTGTGTACGTGGAACAGGAGATGTATTGGTGCTTTATGGTCTTAATGTGGTGTTAGCTGTGTTGATGGATCCTCTGTTGCTGCTGTTGTGCGTTGACACGTGTGTGGTTGTGTGTTTATGTTTGTGAGTGTGTGTCTCTATGGTCTACAGTTGTGTGTTTGTGCAATTGTCCGTTTCATTGTGAACTCCCGTGGCATTCGTGGCCGTTTTCACCTGTCAGTGCTAATTATTGGAGAGAGCGATTTGGCGAATTGTCTGTGTCCTGGAAATAGGCTATCATCCACTCTGAAGACCCTGCTGTATGGTATCTGTTGTCGATAGTAGCGGTGTAGCCTTGAACTTCACTGGAGGACAACACACACATACATGTTCTCTCTCCCTCAGAGGAGAGCCCATGACAAAAGGCTAATATTTCTAAATAGTTGCTTACGCTACAAGCAAATTACAGGCTATGTTTTGTCCTTGAAAGCTGTCAAGGGATTTGGGAATAAATTATTTCTTTAAGTTGCGTGGTAACTGGTAGCTGCTGTCATTTACCCATCCACAAAAGGCTGGTTCACCCCTGTTATCATACTCTCTATCAGGCTCAGGCAGTTTTAATCAAGCCTCTTTGTCTAATCAGCCCACAGTGACTCTGATGAGGCTGAGGTGGAGAGCAGGTTAGTGTAAAGTGCCCACGCTAGCTGTAGTTAGCCTGGAGGGGCTGCATGCTACTGTATCATTGTGTGGGGGAAAATGGCAGTCAAGAAGACAGACTGGCACGCTCAGATCTGCTCTCAACAACAATCAAGATGTTCTCGATTGAATTAACATCATTTATCCATTTTTTTAATGTAATTGACTCATGAATTATTATTTAGCAAATTCAAATTATGTGGAAGTTTACAGTGGTACACTAGCTCAAGTTCAGAATGAGTTAAAGAACAAGAGAGCGAAAGAGAGAAAATAAAAGAGACAGAAAAACAAATTAAACCTGTCATATAATCTTGAATGCATATGCAGTTTTGGCACTATTAAAGGGTGGGGTTCTCTTGATGGAGGGACCACGGCGGACAAGCCAAGGGACGTAGGTGTTAAGTCTTTCTAAGAAGAATGAGCAGTTTGTCTGATAAACTAGGTGGAGCCGTTTTATTCCTTATTTGCATATTAAAATCAAACACGGGGACCATATGCTTTATGAAGCACCCCAGATGAACATAACACCCAAACACGTATGCCAGTCAGCCGCCATAACGGCTCCATATGCGCTCATGCACACACACCGTATGAATACACACACACATGCTAATCCATATTGCACGGGTACGAATGTGTCCATTCACTCTTACTCTCAGGAAAAAAAAAAGGACACGCACTCCAACACCATCTCCAGCAGAAAGCTTTTATGCTAATAACAGTTATAGCCATGTGTGTTACTACGCTCCTGCAATTATGCATAATTCAACACAAAGAGAAGCGGCAGGATGGCACAGTGGACCTCGGTTTAGGTGGATGTACTGCATGTGCATGAATATAGTAGTGAGTGTGTGTGTGTATGCCGGAGCAGAGTGACAATATCCACTCTCATTCTTAAAGGCTCTCAGTCCAAAGACCTTCAACAACAAAGACACATATAGGACTCTTTCATATGAGTCCTGTGTTCGAGGATTTATAATCAAATAATTTTCTTGATTACATAAATTATGAGCATCTGTCTAAATTATGAATATTAATGGAAGATTAGTAACATTTTGTTAAAAACAAAATTATTTTAATAAGATTGTTGCATTACTGAAACATAATTTTGTTAGACTTAATTGAAAGATCAAAATTTGGATATGGCCTCAACCCTTAGACTGAGACAGTCACATATAAATATATAAACAAATATTTATGGGTGTATTTACTAATATTTTGGTGGTGCTGCGTGAATGTGGACTGTTCATTTGTGTGTGATTGTCGTCCAGTCTGCTGCAGCTTTTCTCATTCAGACTGCCCACTGCTTTTTATTTGCTTAGGTATTGATTGAATGTGTTCCACCCACTGAAGTAATAGTTGCTGAAAGCATTTACAGCCATCGCTCAATTCATCCTGGCCCGTTCCACATGTCTTTGTTTCTTTGAGACAAATAAGTTATCGGTTCTTTCTCGAAGCACTTCATCGTTCAAATGAAATAAATGAAATTTGAATAGGCGGATTAATATCTTTTTGAGAGCAGCACAAAAAGTAAAGTGGTCGACTCCCTCGTGTGAAGATTTTCCTTTTTATGGCGTGTTATGTGGAGACAGGGACATTTATTTTGAAGAAATTACTGAGTCCAAGTGATCAGAGGATTCTTTTTTAATCAGCATTTTTCAGATTTTTCATGTTATATATAGGGAGAGATAAATATATGTTATATATATTATTCGATAGCAATAAAAGCTAAATATTCCAACCATTATTTCTGCCAAATTAAGTGTTCTGACATTTTGTATTTGTAGCTTTTCAATAATCCTGACAATTAAGACATCAGTTTGTTAAACAGATTGCCTGTCTGTAATTTAATGATGCATATTTCTTTTAAGAGCAGCCCTTTTTCGTGCTTCTGAACTGTAACAACAGCTATTTTGTTTGCCGAGACTCACTTGGCAGACCAAAATAAATTCATTCCATTGATACTCAACCAAATTCCTTATGTGAAACTATCCTCCTTAGGAAGTAATTCCTGAGTCAAGTGTTGCTGCTGCTGCTGTTTCCTCAGAGCTGCAACACTGAGCCCCAAGTCTGATTATAGACTCAGGGAAAAACAGTCAGGCATTTATCCAAGTCACTGATTATGTCATTTCAACAGGCTGCAAACACTCAGACGGGCTAGACAGCTCTGAGGGGAGAATTATGAAGCCGTAGTGGAATGGAGGCTGTATGAAAAGGAAATGAAAATGGAGTAGTGCTGTATGTGTGATTAAACTGCCTGCTCGCCTGCAAAAGGCCACGCTGCTGTAGCACAGGCCTGAGATTTGGCCGTAATGAAAATGTGAAGGTGGAGGGGTTTGAACCCCCTCAATGACGTGTACGAGCGCACACACACACACACACACACACACACACACACACACACTGGCTTACACATACATTATACTGCGTACGTATGTGCTCAGGCTGAATGAGAGACTGCAGATGCAATTTGAGGCGTAAAGCAGCGAGGAATATTATTGTGTGGAATCAAAGAAAAGCGTCCTGAATTGAAAATAAAACATTCGGATTAATGTTTAGCGGGTAATTCATACAAACCGCAGAAAATCCCGGGCTTGTTGTTGCCCTTAGAAACAGGCAGACAGGACCATGGTGGCTGCATAAATATTAAATTGCACCATTCAGATGCAGAGACAGCATCCCAGTCATCAAGCGTGGGAACGGGCGAAATGATTAGGGGATGAGGGGTCTGTGCGGTGGAGGGGGGTTGCGGTTAGTTGGTGGCTAGACGCTCCAGCTGCACTGACTTCCATTCAGAAACAGGTTAGGAGGGACCTCAAGGGTCAAGGTCAGGGGTGTGTGTGTGTGTGTGGGGGGGGGGTATCGGTGTAGCGTAGAGTGGTGTGTGTGTGTGTGTGTGTGTGTGTGTGTGTGTGTGTGTGTGTGTGTGTGTGTGTGTGTGGTTCATCTGCCGTTCATCCCCGGCTGGCTGGCTGACTGTCTGTAAGCTGCCTCTGTGTTTGCTTATTTTATAAGCTGCTTCTTATTGCCTCGCTTCAGGGACAACTTGAGCTGAGAAGCAGGGGAACCCAACCCCCTTCAGTCAGCCTCTGGCCAGTCTCCAGCCGGCCCTGAGCCAAATCGAGCCAGAAATCAGTCCTGCAGCCCAGTCAACCCCCTGGTCAAACAACCCCCAGCCAAACACAGTCAAACTCAGTCAGACACTTTGACAGCCCCCCTGTCTGTCTCAGTCTGCTGCCTCCTGTAATTTAACATGTCGGCTCAGGGTTCATCGTATGTGCACGCCACAGTCAGAATCTATGTCATTCATTGCCTGTACCTGTTTCGAATGCTTTGGTTTGATCCACATGGAAATGATTTGAAATAATTTAAAATTCAGATTAAATTTGGGCTCTGATACAGTGTGCTGGATCGTAGGCTGGGCCATTTGCTAATTCCACATGTTGCCTTGCCATGTGTCACATTTTCTTGATGAAGCCGCCCATCAATAGCAATCCTCTTTATTGGTGAAATGCAGCCGGCCACTGTATCATTGCCATTTCATCAAATCATCTGAGAGGCGAGTGCGTGAGCTTGCGGCACCTCTTTGAAATAAACAGTGCAAGCCCTTTAAGAGGAGGGACTGCAGCACACAAGGATAGAGGAGAGGAGAAGAGGGGATGTGGTGGAAACGAGAGGACAGAGGAGGAGAGGAGAAAGGGGAGAGATGGAGAGGAGCAGAGGCACAAGCTAACCCACCCTGCGGTAGCCTGCCTCCATTCTTCATCGGGGACTTATGCTTCATTAGACTGTCTGAAAGAAAGACCCGCTTTCCCTCATCACCTCAATAGACTAGTCCCCCTTCTCCTTCCATAGCCTGGAGGGTTCTCCTATAAAAACCCACCTCCCTTACCCCCCGTTTTCCTCCTCATTTCTGCCTCCGTCTTCTAATCGTCTCAACTCGCGCTGAAATCAAGCTTAGTAACAGCAGTTTTGTGAGCCCCTCTGGTCTGCCAGCCCCCCTTCCCCCCCCCCCCCCCCCCCCCCCCACCTCCTAGCATCCTCCGATCCCCACCAGCTCCCCTTCTCTGCTCATTCACTCACCTTGGTCAGACACACCACCCACCCACTGCTTAAATCCCTATCAGCATGTCAAGTAAATGTCTGCCCAGCTGGGGTTGACACACACACACGCACACACACATGCTGAAATATAAATGCACTGCACACACAATCTTTTGCTTGCTTCTGGGGTTTAGCCTTCCTCCCTGCTGACCCTTTTCACCCGTGTTTTGCTCTCTTCCCCTTCTCGCCGCCTCTCTTTCCCCCACTGCCTCTCCTCAGGCACTGATCTGACAGGATGGTTTGGCTAGCTGACTATATCTGCAAGAGGTTTATCACAGGGCTTCACCGCGCTCCACTGTTGCCTGCCTGTTTTTATTTTCAAAATTAAAGTGCTTTCTCCAAAAGCTGCTCCGCACCTAAGGCCATGCTCACCTTTACATCCCATCTATTTGATTAAAGGGTTACTGGAATCCTATCCTCTAAATTTGTTACAGTAAAAATCTGGTCCGTTTATCTCCTAATAAAATCTGGAGCCGAAATATCTGTGCTGTGTGTTACGAAATAAGGTCTCATATCTGCAGTATTTTGAAGTCACTCTACTACCAAATATCCTGGCAGGGTTTTTTCCCCCAGAGGGAAGCAAAGAAATTCGCCCAGGAATATTCTTCAACTCTTCCTCTTTTCCCTATGCTACATTTTTTATCACTAGATATCCTTGCGTTGTTTTACACTATCTACCTCAGTTATACCGCCATTTTTAACGAAACCAGCAGGATTGCATTGTGATTAAGATATTTATTATTCGCAGAGATCAGATTTGCCATTTGCAGAAAGAGCTCTGTGTTTGTGTCTCATGAGTGTTTGCACGTTTGTCCACAATTGTGTTTATTTTAGCATCTCAGTTAAGTCCTTGTTCATCTAAATTGTCACAGACTTACTCTTGATCAAATCTCCTACCGGCCAGTGTCTCGTGGGCTGTGAAAATTATTTGTGTTTATTTTGCTCTCATAGTGCTTTATTCTAGCCTCTGTATTATTCCCCAGCATGAGTCTGTGGTTCATATACACAGCTGATGTCATTAACATAAAGGGGGACAGGGAACACTGAGCTCCCAGCAGCTCCCCTGTTTCTGCTCAGAATAAAGTGACCGTTTTCAGTTTTATTCCCCCCCTCTCCCCCTCCCCTCCCCTCCGCAGCACATTTCAATCATTACTCTGATTTTTGGGGACAATGACGAGCACGCTGCATTCTCAGCAGTCGCCTCCGTCAACGTAGCACAATCTTTATGTAAATGTATTCAGATGCATTCTCAGCCCCGTAGACCATCATTTCTGCTGGGTGGTGGTGGAGGCTGTTCAGTCACATTTTCTCCCGTAGCTGGCTAGCAGGCTGAAAAACGTGCAACACGGCTGGTGGAGCACACTGCGAGGTGGACCCCTGCCAACGCGCCTCAGAAACCCCTATTAAACCCTATGTTTATATTGGGGCTGTGATTTACAAATGTGCGTTTTCTCGCCTTTAGGCATGTGCACCCCCTATGTCGGTCTGCTTTTTCATCAGGCGCGCAGCAGACAGCAATAGAATTGCGAGGACGGGGTCCTTGCTGCATGTGCACGGCGGGAAGAGACGGGAAGGGGAGGGGAGCGAGAAGAGGTGTGTGTGTGTGTGTGTGTGTGTGTGTGTGTGTGTGTGTGTGTGTGTGTGTGCATTTTCATCTTAGTGGGTGCTCTTCTCTGGAGCCCAGTGCTCTGCTCATATTGAGATATTTCCTGAGCGCGTTGACACAATTATGCACGCACACACACACACACACACACACACACACACTGTTCCTTTGTGTTCAGCTGTGCTCCTCAGCTCTGGTTCATCTCTAATGTTCTGAACTTGACTCTCAGCAAGTTCATTGTTATTCATTTCATTGTCATCCCGAGCGCCCTGCGAGACTGACTAAGTCTCCAGCCCAGGTTTCCCAGGCAGGACTGTGTTTGTCACACACACACACACACACACACACACACACACACACACACACAGGCCCACACAATCCTATTGTTTCAGCAGCAGGATGTCTGTAGTCCTCTGGGTAAATGTGTATGCTGACTGTATCAGAGGACACAGTGAGACGGTGCAGTTTGTCAGTGACCTGGTTCTGCTGCATCCAACTGCTGCAAAGTTCAGTTCTCAGGTGATTAGGTGCAGTGAGAGCAGGTGTACAGAGTCATCTGCATGGGATTATGTTGTCTCTGTTTTGGCGAGGCGTTGAGGGTGAATTTGGAATATTAGAATCTGATTTTAGGTGTGACTGCTAATACATTCCATCTGTGTTAATTTCATGTCACATAAAACCAAATAAAAAAGATACTCCTCACTTGAGCTTTTTTAGCGCTTGCTGTCATCACGTTTTCTTATCTCCCTTAAAAACAAAAAACAACCTCCTCAGCTTTCTTTTTCTCCTCCTATTCTGTTGCCCTTCACTGTCTCCTTTCTTTTTTCCTCCTTTTTTTTTTTTTTTTTTTTACTTTCTCCGTCTGGCGCAAGAAAACCAGGGGCTGCAGTTTGCTTAGCTGAGTCCATAAAGAGGCGTTTTAAAAAGCTGTGTTAACAGACCAACAAAGCTTTAAATGTGCCCCCCTCTGTGAGGGGGTGGTTCCCATAGGGATGTAGCGTGGCGCTCCATTGGTAGGCCTCTATCCGTCCTCTCATTCAGCCCAACGCTCAGTCACGGCCACTTATGGTAGGAGGGAAAATCACACAATTCAGCCAAGGCCTGATCCAATGACATGTTTTTTTAATGAGGTGGCTCTATGTCTTTGTTTGGGCACCAAATTCAAGTCCAGACCTGAGCAAGTCCCGCTGAATAAGATGCAAGGCCATGGTCGTGCACGACTTACAAAAAAATGCACAAAGAGCTTGGCTTCTGTTGAGCCAGTGAATAGCACTCTGCTTTGCACTGTTCCTCACTAGAGCATCAGTGGTAGCAAGTATGTAGGCTTTGAGAATCTATACAGAAGTTTCATTTGTTATTGCTAATGCCAGTGTTTGCACCATTTTATGCAATGTCATCTGTATAAATCTTGTTAAAAATGTGGGGTGGAAAGTGTAAATGTGTCGAGGGATAAGCTCAGAACTCTTGTT
Source organism: Epinephelus lanceolatus (assembly GCF_041903045.1). Classification (NCBI taxonomy): domain Eukaryota; kingdom Metazoa; phylum Chordata; class Actinopteri; order Perciformes; family Serranidae; genus Epinephelus; species Epinephelus lanceolatus. The sequence goes on from NC_135739.1 coordinate 12,689,936, forward strand.
TGTTTTAAACAGAATAAAGTGACGGTCAAAAGAAGCGCCTGTTAGCCATTCCTAGCCCCTCCAGTTATTCTTTCCAGGGTCATACACAGAGAGATTTCTTTCTCTTTCATTTTCGCCAGGCTGTGTCTTTTTCAGAAAAACGCCACACCATATATCACACATACATGTGCACGTGTCATACGGTGTGTGTACATCTGCGAGCGTGCCAGGCGCTCATTGGCTTGTATGTTCAGGGGTGAGGACTGTCATTAAACTGTCCGCCTGCATCACCAGACTCAACCATCACCCTGCCTGGCTGTCCATTCTGCTTCTCGCTGGGCCCTCGAACAACACACACACACACACACTGATTCACTTGGCCATCAGCCAGGATTCACATACACAAAGCATACAGTATGTCTCTTCACACTCGACATATGTCTGATACAAGATTTGGAGGGTTGAGATTTATACTGATAATTTGATATTGAATCTATGGCTGGTTAATACTTTGTGCTAGCGTTTTTTTAATTCCGTGTTTCCACATAGAAAATAGAGTCTTACAATGAGGCAGTATCTCCTTGGAGCCTTTTGATGAGAATGTCAGCAATTCACCTTAAAAGTAATTTTTAGTTTTTCTGTTGTTTTTTTTTTGTCCTTTAAATTGTACACTTTGAAGGATTTACAGACCCAGCATTTTACAAGAAAAATAATGGAAAAGCTTAAAAAAAAGCCTATATAACTTCAATTAATAGCCTGACTTTTTATCTGCTTCAATCAGTGAACTCAACTGGAGGATATTTGGGGCAGGCATCTATATGGGACAGGCTTTTAATTCCTTTTGCACAAAAGTCTTGCTCAGCAAAGATGAGAAATACTATCAAATTCTTTATTTAAACCAGTTTTTCCTGCATACAAATTCAAGTAACACTATAATAATGAATTATTCATTTGTCAAAACAAATAGCCACACCTAGCTAATGAAAGGGACCTGGCATTTAATAAGTTTTAAAGTAGTTTCGGGTAACGTTTTGTTTTTCTTCTGTATTTTCCTTCAACTCATTTGGGGATCCTTCAGCTATAATAGAGATTTAATAGAGACCACTTAGGCCCCGATCACACAGAAAGCATTTTAGCAGCTGGAGACAGCATTTTCTAATTGTTGTTAATGAGAATTAACCTTTTTGCTTGCTGTTTTCGCGTTTCTACACACCTCGTGTTTCTGTGCTTTAGGCGCCTGGTGTTTTTCCCAGAGCCACTGAAGTCCTTGAGTTGAAAAATCTCAGAGTAGAAAAGCGCCCCATGTTATCTCCCCTTTTTTCCCGTTGTCCAATCAGATGATTTGAGAGACGGGGCCTTCTGTGGAGGAGAAACTTGTGGTAGCGGTTGCTGGATACCCAGAGCTATACAACTTTACTCTCTGCCTGTTCATTTTAGTAACTAGCTACTAATTATTGTTAAATAAGTAGGTAGATTTAGCTAGCCAAAATTAACGGTAGATTGATTTCACGGGAAGGTTTTGGTTAAGGAGGTGATCAGGTGGTCAGGTGGTTGCCCAGCAACGATAAAAACACCTAAAAAGGTGCAGCAAGCGTTTTTGTTTTTTTTTTACGAGTGACATTCAATCAAAAAAAAAAAAGGCAAAACGCTTTCTGTGTGATCAGGGCCTTATGGGTCTGGAACCATTGTTTTAGGCCGTAGTGTGACACTAAATGTTTACACAAACTAATGATAGTCTTCAGGGGTGGATTAGCAGTTTCATAAAGCAAGGTTATCGCTTTAGATTATAATCTTTGTTAATTTTATTTACTGAATCATACCAACAATAAGCTAAATTAATTCAATGTATTACAATTAAATAACAAAATTACTAAATAAATAAGATAAAAAAAAAAAATGATGCTCAATCTCTCCAAAGGCCAATATTGGGCAAACAGCACAACACACTATTCTGTCCCAGTGAATCTGCCTGCCTGGATGCTGAAGTACTCTCCCAGCCACTCATACAGCCAACCCATCAGCCCAGCTACTTGTCTCTGATTTAGTCCGACTCTGTTCTTTGCTCACGTTCAAGGCTGTGGTAATGGGGGAATTAGTGTGCAGAGAAGCAGACGGACGGCCCTGTGGATCTAATAGGTAGCCAGACTGGAGAAGAAGGCTGGAGTGGGGGGGAAAGAGCATCTCTAGCAGAGAGGGAGTTAAGCATGGCCTCTCCCTCACTTCTCCTCCTGTCCTCCCGCTCCCTTCCCTCTCCCCTTTATCGCCTCATTCCCCATGCCCTGTCCCGAACCTTAATGGGACGTCAGACGGACAGCCTTGCCTGAATTGAGCAGGGAGAGCAGCCTCCACCCCCCTTGTTGTTTCTCAAAAAAAAGAGACTCCCCCATCCCCCCTACCTTCCCCCCATGCCCCTCTTGCGCTCACACAGCTACAGCACCCATAGCTGCTCCCCTTGGTTCTCAGGGCTATTGAGGGGGTCCCAGACACCCTCCGCTCTTCAGCCCCTCAGCCTAACTCTGCATAAATTAGGCACGTCTCCCTGGTGTCTCGTCAGCCGGTTGGGGCACCCCTGGCCCCGGGTCTGCCGTCTCCCAATCTGCTGCGTCTTCTCCCCTCATGCTGTCACCTTCTGTCTCCACCTCCCCCATCTACTGTATCCCATCAGTCCTCCACTTACTCTGACCACACGGCCTCAAGCTAACAGAGCTCCTTTTTTTCACAGCTCATTTCCTTTTCTTGTGTTTATAATTTATCCCAAAATCACTATCGCTTCCTCTTCTCCTTTTTTCATCAATCCTTCACTTCCTCTTCTTCTTTTTTCCCCCTAAATCCCTTGACACACTCGCTCCCACCTCACCTGCTTTATATTCTCCACATTCTCTCTATCTATCTCTGCTTTTCTTATCCTCCTAGCACTGTCTTACTCGGATCAACCAAGCACTCTCCTCTCCTCTCCTCTCCTCTCTTTCCTCTCCTCTCCTTTTCAGCCAGGATATTGTTTACATCTGTCTTGCTAATCACTGGTAGAGCCTCTCTAGACCTCACAGATGTTGCAATAATACAGGGGATTAGCAGGCTTAACACTGGGGCTTATTTGGGGAGTTTTCCCGATGGCCTGGCAGCGAAGCCCGTCAGCTCCTCTGAATTTGACCTTTTTTCTGTTTCACTCTGTGCTGAGATCCTGCAGTCCCGCTTCTCTTTGATTTGTGATTTTCTACAAGCGTCTGGCATGCTGATGCTGTTTTATCCAGATCGGCGCTCTGGGCTCTCACTTCCTGCAGCTACATCACGGCTTGGGTTAAATGCAATTACAGAGCTAAACTGCTTGACATATGACAGGGAGATTTAGCAACAAACAATGCTCTCTTTAAGCTGCCTTTTTCACCTGGTGCAAATTTTAAATACCCGTAAAATCAGCTGTGTATATTCATACCTGTGACATTATAAAGATATATCAGCAATTACAGCTGCCTTACTGATTCTGTCACTATTTCCGGGGTCTCCTTTATCTGTGTAGCATTAGCAATACGATGTAGCCAGCTAGCACTGTGTTAGCTGCTTCCTCTGTTCACCATGGTGATGCTTGAACCTCCCCAGTCTCCTCTGCTCTCCTTTTTAACTCAATGCTGAAAGATAATTAGATGGCCTCCCCAGACTCCGCATCTCTGCTGCTTCTCTCTGCGTCATGCAGCGCAACCGAGTCCTGTTTTATGACCAAGCAGATCCAGTGTCTGAGACACTCAGTGTGTGTGTGTGTGTGTATGTGTGTGTGTTTGGGGTCAATGTATTTCTGTCTGGATCCTAATCCCAAAGGTGATATTAGTCTGGTAGGGGGCAGCCCATCCCCCCTCTGTGTGCGTGTGTTTATGTGTGTGTTTGTGCTGCGGGCGTTGGGGTCAACCAGGAAGCCCAGACAGGCTCTACCTAGACCTTTGACCCATGACTGTCTGCTAGCTCAGGGGTCATGCACACCATTGATACAGACAGCTGATATACGCACAAACAAACACACATGCACACACATACATGCACAAATGCACAGCTCCCCTTTCCCCCTGTAGTAAACATTAACAGTTTGGTGTGTCTGGAGAGATGATGACACGAACGGCGTCACCTCAGCCGGCTGTATGCAGAGTGAGCATGTGATTTAGGAACAGAGAGTGGGTCCACCTTTTTGAGTTATGCCTGTGTACTCCCTACATAACGTTGGATTTAATGTTGTTTATGGACTCCCAAAATTAGAGGGATATTACCGGACTGACTGCACAGTGTAAGAAGTCTTCTTTTAACTAATCACTCCTTTTTTTTATTTGCTTATGTCTTCACAGATGCAGCCAGTCAGGAACGCCACCATGGAAATGAAAAGCAGTGACTGACCATTGGATCTTACTCCAACAACGCACACGCTGTCTGTAGCCATTTTCTCAGAGTATGTTTAGCCTGAGCCACATACGGAAAATGCCACCTCTCCACCTGCAGGAACAGTCAGTTAGACACACATCATTAGAGACTGATTATCAGTTGTCTAGTCTGCAGTCTTTGTGGATACGGACAGGTAAGTCGGAGCCGCTTCTTAAAGGTAAGTTTAAAAGGTTGAATCAATTTAAGAGCTGTCTGAAGTGTAAAATGGAGCTGCCGAGCAATATTTTTCAAAATTCGTTTCATTAGATATGAATTACTATATTTGAGACCAATTTTAGGTCAGAGATTGGATGAGACCCCAAGGGGTCCTTCTTTTCACTCAGTAATTTACATTCTGGTATTTGACTGGAAAATCGCTTGACAAGAGTTTGTTGCTGTTGAATTACTTTCCTCTTTTCTTTGGGACATTATGTACACATACATATTTATACAGTCTTTTTCATGGTGTAATGAACAAATTTATCGTAAAATGATTGCAGAGTCCCAAAAGTGTTGCCCTGATATGATATATATTTTTAATAAAGTTGAACGATTTGTGAAATGAACATTTGTCTTAGTTGTTTTTTTCTCTTTCATTTGATTTTTCTGTTTCTGTATGTTTCAGAAATGTTTGTATTGTTGCTCAGGTTATACAGTTGCTGAGGTAAAGGATATGTTTGGTGATATTTTTTAGTGTCATCAAATCCCATGAAAAAACCAAAACCAACAATGAACTGGCTTCAAACAAGAATTTCCTCTGTGTCCAAAGCTTGATATATATTATTCCTCTGGGCCAAAGACCTCCATTCTTGTAAAAACAATAGTAAAAACACATCAGTGAGATACGTCATTGCACTGGACAACATTTTTCTTCATTACAGTAAACATGGGCACTGTAGTTTAATCCTACATGCTGTCCTAGTGCTGTAAATCCTTAAAATACTCCAAATATGTATTCATTCGCAGCTGAAAGTAGTCCCTAACAAATACAGTTTTTACTCCTAGTTGAATGATGTTTGATGAAAACTACAGAATAAGTTTGGTGATATATATATTTTATTGTAGTGTCAACAAATGCCATGAAAAGATAAACCAACAATGAACTGGCTGCTACTAACTATTAAAATACTCCAAATATGTATTCATCCACAGCTGAAAGTAGTCCCTGATGAATACAGTGTTTACTCCTGTTTGAATGACGTTTGATGAAAACTACAGTGCCCAGCTTTTTTAGCAATTGTTTTTGCCTTCTTTTTTTTTTTTTTAAATAAAAGTCATGTGCTTGTGACCTGTCTTCAGCAGCAGCCAATGGACTTGGAGCTGAGGGCCACAGACAGGGTAAAGGGTCAGGAAATGGGAAATTTTAAAGACATATTTTAACAAATTTTTGCTTTTTTTGACAATAACAAAAAAATATAGAATATTGCCAGCCACTGATGCTTAACACGTATCATCTAAGATGTGGTTTGAGAAGCTATGGGAGCCTGTTCACTTCGATTACTCTGATTATTCCAGCAGTGGCTGAAGGGTTGAAAGGGGAACAGTTAAACCTAGTGGCCTAAATCTGTGGTGTCAATTAGGTGCCTTTGTGTGTGAGCAGCAGGGGTGTTGAAGCGAGTTGCTGGAGCTGAAGGAAACTCTGAACAATGATACACATTCATAACCCCACACACACACACACACACACACACACACACACACATTGGTCCTATGTTTTATGGGGATCACACCTCCTTTTGTTTTCCCCCAACAGCCAGTAGAGGCGATGCCCCAGTGCCCCCAGTGTGCTCCACTGCTCTGGCTGAAATGGGCTCCCTGCTCCCCTCTGGCCCCCCGCTCTCACCCAACAACACTGTCCCCTCACTCGCACAGGGTTCCCAAACCCCTCGGCCTCCCCCTGACTGGTCCTGACCTGAAATTAGGGCCAGGCAAGCCTCCATGGCCAGGCCAGCATAAAAGCCTGGTGTGTGCGTGTTTGCGTGTGTGCACTGCGGCCCTGAAAGAAAGTAGGAGATTATCCCATTCTGTGTGTCCAGTCACCAGTGCAGTATTGACCACGGTGGGCCACCCAGGGAGCGTCCAGCCAGCCGTGAGATGGCCTGATATACATGCTTACTGGCCATGCTAGATTCCCCCACTCTCACCGGGGAGAAGGCCAAACCCTACAGGGTGGACGCTTTCTAAAGACACTGGAGTCGGAGTGACCCACCCTCCACACACAGGGACACACACACACGCACATGCACAAACACACACTCGGCGAGGCCTGTGTACAGTGAAAGACATTGCCATCAGGTCGTTTTCTGTGTCCTGTGAGGCGAGGCGGAGGTCATTGAGAAGGTGGAAAACCTCTTTAATGGTGGGAATGATACCATAACACCTATAGATAGAGTTACGGATCATGTCACATACAGTCTGTATACAGTGTGCAGCTGTGACAGCGAGGCCTGCTCACTCCTGATGGTAAATGTGAAGACTAGTGTGAAACATTTTAGCTTGTGTTAAAAGAGAATTTAATCTCTCTCCCTCTTTTTTTTTTACTCCATACACATCCACATACACACGTTTTTTATGTTTATCATGTCCGCGTAACATCTTTTTAGCCTCTATAAAATGCATTTTAATCCATTCATTTTTCCTGTTTTTGCTGTTCAACACATAAAAACCAGGAAATAGAGCAAATAAAACACATTTATATTTAAGATTTAAGTGAATTTAACTTCAAGCTTTTACCTCACATACATACAGATAAATTATTATCGCCATAGGTGTGGATTTTGGGAGGCACAGATCCCCCTCAATATTTAAAACGTGCATTTTTACCCTCAATAAAAACATGAAAGTAGCAGAAGACTTTTATTTAGACAAAATTAAAGACATTTACACCATAAATTGATGCATAAAATGAACAAATTGATGCATAAAAATTCACCAGAGTGCAGGAAATTGTGTTTGATGCTTAAAATTTTCTAGCAAAAGTCGCCCAAACCTCTCATTTCATACATTTTCCTCAATGCAGAGACGAAACCTACGACCTTGATAATGAACACAGCCTCTCAGAGTTTATTAAACTCTCCAACCTGTCCACTACACTTGTTTCTAACAGCTCCCTGAGTTGTTAAAGCAGCCCATTGTTGACCTTAACAAACCCTCAGGGGTCAGCTAATTGTCTTTTAATTGCTCGGCTGTTTGTTTGTGGATGGAAAGTCGCTAACATCCTGCTCCATTAACAACACAAAGGCCTCTAACAGCAGAACGGAGCTGCACAAAGCTCACTAAAACAAATAAGAGAATTCACAGGGAGGGGTGTTTGTCTTTTTTACTGCGTGTAAACTACACTTAAGGAGTTGTTGTGTCGCTAAAGAGCGATAAAGATAATGTAATTTCATTTGTTCTCGTCATGTTGATTAGCTTTACCTTGACAAGATAAACGTGGATTAAATCAACAGCAGCATTTAAAATGATCAGATTGTTATGAACAAAATTAAAATCATTTTATTTCTGTGGTGTGAAGAGTAAAACATTTTCCAACATTCTGCTGTAATAAATGTTGGCCTGTTTTTTAACATCCATTATTTTACACACACATTCTCTGATTGGTTAAATTTGCTCTTGAGGCGAATCGCATAAACGGCACAGGAAGCAGGGGAGATTTAATTAATTAGAAAGAAGAGGAAACAAATAAGCAGAGCGCACTGAATGATTTTTTTTAAACCATAATAAACAAATGTGGTTGTTGGCCCTGATGAATAAAAACTATTGTGTTCAAATTGCACTTTAGTCATAGTAACACGCACCAGATTTATGAAATTATGCAGCAGTATTTCTAAATGTTCAAACACTGCACTGTACTCCAAAATACAGTACATTTCAATTTCCAAAATTGGGTTAATTAAATAGTACTTTAACACTCAGAGAGCACACACCAGTGGAGTGTATTTACAGCCCTTATGGTTGATATGAGTTTCATAATGACATCATGTACACACAGTGCAAAAATATACAATTCTGATTAACAAGAATCCATTAAACCCTCCATTATATAAAGCAGCCATTTACATAACAGCCCAGTGTTAATTCTGTCCATTTATTTTACATTATACTTATTTATGTAACGCTGACTCACTCTGAATTCATCAATGCAATAAGCGTAAATGGCTGATTACATGCAGGCGATAGTAACGAGCAAAACAACAGGAGCCTTTTAATAAAACATGAAACAACATGTGCACCCGCCTCAAATGAGCACGTATGATAAAAAGTGTATGATGTAAAATAAAAGAGCACAGAGGCAAAAAAAAAAAATCTGCTTTTATTCTCCTAAAGGTGCGTCCGAAATGACTTGATTTGTATTTTTTCCCAGCTTCATTTAAATGCATTAGTATCCGAGGAATTTGAGTTCACAGGGTTCAGCTGTGGCCCACTGGTGTGCCATCCCAGCATGCACGAGTACAAAATTAAATTCTTATGTAAGCGTTCTAATTTCAGACCCCAATGACTGTTCTCACATTCACGTGTAATGAAAGGCTGACTACGGATTCGTGTTGATGTGGCATTAGAGCGCAGGGAGGCAAAGATTTCAGGGGGAGAAAAAGACTGTGATTAAACCTGCTGGTTCACAGATTTAGATTTTTGATTTTAGTGAATTTAAAATGTAGAAATATCTTAAAGTCCAAGGCTGTTTTAATGTGGAACTTTCTCTCATGATCAAAAGCTGTGTGTATCCGTCTGTGTGTGTGTGTGTGTGTGTGTGTGTGTGTGTAGGGGTCGTCCCTCTGGCTACCCTGAACTTGGTAGCCCCCCAGACGCCTCATAAAATCTGTAGGCTCAGCCCAGAGTGCACACAGAGGAGCAAGTTGAGGGTATAGGGGGTTTGCCAAAAGGGGGTTATAGAGGAGTCAGGACATGGATGGGTGGGGTCGACGGGAATGGGAGAGTGGAGGATGGAGGGAGGAAAGGGGGGGGCTTTAAAAAGTCCGAGAACTTGGAGCCTAGTTTGTCATGCTAACTGCAGCGATGCCATTGAATTTGGACGCAGGGAGCAGAAGGTTCACAGGACCCCAGCCATTCTCATGCAAAGTCTGTCAGAGCCTTCTCCTCCGTCCGTCCACCCACCAGCCACCCATCCACCCATCCACCCATCCACCCCCGGCTTTTACTCCTGCAGGAGAAATACATACATGTTTATAAATGGGCACACACTCACTGAGGCCCTGGTGCCCCCTTTTCTTTATATGTGAAGTTGCATGGAGCCACATTAGAAATGAACCATGTACAAAAACATAAAATGAGACTCTTGAAATAGGATCGCTGAGGAAAGCAAGAAACATGTTAGATTTTAAATATGAAGTAACACAAATAAAGACTCGGCCTTGGAAATGTGAAAGCGTTTTGATTCAGCAGCATGCAGACAATAGGAAGACTAGAAAAGGAAGGAAAATGGAGTCAGATGCGTGTACTTATATGTCATCATAATTAGTTACCAGGAGAGAGGAATGCACCACAGCTCACATTAACACCCGCTTTAACTTCCTGTGACCTTGACACTACCTTGACAGGCGCTGGCATAAAATTGACCTCATTTCCAGACTGATTGTGAAAAATAATTTCACATCTTCCGCGTGTTCTGACAAACACAAATTTAAATTTCTATTTTTGCATCCCTATTAAATCCCCGCCTAATTCTTATTCCTGTTTGCTGCCAGTCTCCCCCGCTTACCTCTCATCTGTTTCACCTGATCCAGAGATGGGTGAGGGGTGGTGCGGGTGTGGGGTGAGGGGTGGGGGGAAGCTACATTTCATTTAGTGTTGAATCTGTTCAAATGCCAAGTGGTGAAAATGTCAGCTGCAGTACACGCACACACACCTATACATTTACTCTCTTTAAATGCAAACACTCCATGCAAATGAATGTGTTGCCCCCTCCGGGCTCGAAACAGTGAGGACAAGCACATACTCTGTGTGTGTGTGTGTGTGTGTGTGTGTGTGTATGTGTGGATTTATGTGCTCAGATTTATGCGTGCTATAGTTTCACAACCAGGGATTGAAGGAGTCTCCATTTGTATGTGTGTATGTGTGTGAAAGTGTGTGTTTGTGCCCCCTCATCTGCACTTGGAGCAGCCGTTTGGAGCCTGTATTTGATTGAGTGAAGGCCAACGCAGCCTGAACACTCCCTCTAATGGAAGAGTGGAGCCCAGCAGCTCAGTAATGCACTGACCCCAGAGCTTTTACAACGCTGCCAGCCGATAAGTGGCAATATGCTGGATCTTATAAAATTAACAAGACTGAGCTATGGGGGAGAGGGAGCTCCGAGGTTGTGCGGTGGGAGAGGATGACGTTCCTATAGCACTTGTAAATATCAGCATGCATGCACGAGGGGGGATTATAGCTGTTCTCGACTGAGTTTTATAGTCACTGCTGCGTGATTTGCTATTTTTTCACTCGTTTCTCTGCTTTTCTAAGGCGACTTTACGGGGGAACGTTTACAGGCCCCGTTTACGTTTGATAAAATGCCTCTCAAGGCTTTTTAATGCTGCTGAATTTATGAAAGAAGCCGTGGAGCCAGGTGCTCGAGGAGCGAACACTGAGGTGGCCTTCAGAAGTGAAGGCAACTGGATCCAAGCCAGTGTGGCTTTCGCATGGGCGCCACAGGGGTGTGAACATGTGTGTGTATGCATATGTTTACTATGCATCTCCTCCTCAGCCTCCTGTGGTGTGACGTCCACGGTGTAAGCTCAAAGTCAAACAGCACCTATGCCTGGTTATGCGTCTGTTGTGTTTCTTGGTAAAGAGGGCCTCATCTGAGCAGAACACAGCGTTTCAAAGAGCTGTGAAACACATGCAAAATGATATTACAGCCGCAGCGACTGTCTCACTGCATCCGAATCTGATTTAGTTGTGAGAAAGGCTTTATTCCTGTGTGCCTCCCAGCATAACCTCCTCACCTTTCTCACACAGGATCAGGTCGGGTGTGTGTGTGTGTGTGTGTGTGTGTGTGTATGCGCGGGCAGGCTGTATTTGTGTGCATTTTTCGCCCGTATACTGTGCATTTGTGTGTGTGAGCAGCTATTGTCTGCCAGCGCTCCAGCAGGGGCTTCAAAGTGAATTATTCATGCGAGATTTGAATACATGCAAATGGTTCACCCCCCTCTCCTGGCACAGATCCAGGTTACCTATGGCAACGGCGCCTTCAAGAAGCATCTTTCCACCCCTCCTCCTCCTCCTGCTTCTCTCAGGCACCCGCCCTCCGACCATGTTATCCACCCAGTGGTATTGTTTCGATTGTTGCAATACCAGGCTGGGTGGCTGCACACTGTGGGGTGGCAGGATATCCCATAATTCACAGTCAAGGTCACATAGGCAGGAAAGGATGGGAGATGGAGGGACGGAGGATGGACAGATGGAAAAGGAGGGCAGAGTGCCTCCATCCAGCTGCTCGGACGTGAAGTCCAGGAGACGACACTGGTGAAGAAAGGGACGCGGTTTCAGGTGGTGAGTGATGCCGCCACCAGTGCGACGGACGGAGCGGGCACACACTCACCTCCTGCTCAGATGTAGTCACAGCTCATGCGCACTAACCAGTGCAGCAAAACAAGATGAGCGCGGAAAATATGATTACCTTTGAACGCAGCATACCATTACTCAATTATATTATTTATTTTTATATATTTGAAACAGAGTGTCACAAGTGAATGTAAAAAATAGGTCAAACTTTTGAAATTGTAAAGTGTAGAGTAAAATCAATTTAAAAATGTTGATATTAAATTTGAGTTTTGTGTGTTTACCTCAGTCTTGTTAAATCTTTTTAGACAGGAAGTGTGAAAAATGAAAAATGTACGTCCTGAATGTATAATAATAATAATGTATAAATAATGCCTTTTCTTATGTATAATTGCCTTACATTTTCGAGTATTTCTGTTGACTGTGATGATTTTTTTAAGTCGATTACTTTGTAATAAATCCCACATAAAAAACACAAAAATAAAATTATTGTTATTAATAAATGGGGAATGAGTTCTGTTTTTTTAATTCAATTACTGTAATTCTCTTTCAGTTTCACAATCAACGTAATTTTGACATCAAACATCTGTGTGTAAAACACACATATAAAAACACCATACATAATTTATTATATATATTATTAATATGCAATGTTTCACTGTGCAATTAGCCTTTGCAGTGTTTTATATTATGAACTCACTCGTTCTGTTTTTTTTAAAAAAAAAAAGATTTACAGAAAATATTAAACACACTAAAAGCTACATTAAGACAAAATTTGCACACAGTGTTTAAATGAAATAAAACACACAAGAGTAAAATGAATATACCAGTATGACTCGTCCCAGTAAGCAGCAGAGGGCAGGTCAAGTTCAGGCCACGAGGTGATCAGAGCCTAACGAACCTCCATGATGGTCCAGGATGCAGAGAGAGGAAAAGCCACTCAATGCTGCCATCTACTGAAAGTGAAGAGGTAGAGGAGGGTCTCACACATGTGGGTCAGCTGTGAGGAATCAAACTGGTACACTATATATATGCTTCAGTTGGTGATGTGTTAGAGTTGACAACCCTTTATGGAAAAAGCTGATTGATCAAATTTAGATTTGTGATATGGTTTAGGTTTTTACTCACTACACAAACCAGCGTGTTCCGACTAGAAAGCCTCCATCAGGGTGTGTCGGAGGGAACGCCCTGATGGAGGCTCTCTTATTCATGTATTAATAAAGGATTTTTTACTACAGTCACGAGTGCCTTGGATGTATTTTTGGATTGCCTGCCTGCACTATGGACTTTTACACTGAGTAAGCTGGCCAGTTGTTGCTTTTTATCTTTAAAATTTTACGGCCTGTGAGGGAAATGGGTGCAAAACACAGACACAACATGTCATTGATATCATGATAGTGTAATTAAGGCCACATTTTTGTATGAAAATTACAAAGAATAAATAATTGTGCCATTAAAAATTTACAATGTTTGTGTGGTGAGTAAAAATCTATTGTAAATTATATCATAAATCTAAATTTGGTCAATCCGTCTGTATTGTCAAATTGATTCCAGTTATAAAATCCTTTACAACAAGGGTCAAGTAAACCAGAGCTGTTCCCACTCTTAGCTCACTGTGCTCAACATTTCTAAGTATTAGTGTAGTTGTATCGTAGCATGTGTATTTTAGTGTATTGTAGTAAATGTATTATATCAGTGGTGTAAGGTAATTATGATTGTCCCCAGTGCACGCCATTATGACTGGCCCTATTGCAGTGGTTCCCAACTGGTGGGTCACGGTCCAAAAGTGGGTCGTGGGCCCATTCTGAATGGACCACAAGTGACTCACAATTGTGTCAAGTTTGTCAAAAAAAACCACACTTCATGTATAGTAGATTTAGAGTAGAGTTTTTATTTTGAAGTGCTGTTTTCTGCCGTAGAGTAACTTAGAGAGTGACTAACAGACAGCTACTTGACAGAGACAGCAAACCAGCTTAACAACACGGCCAAACACAAATATGACGCTGAATGTATTGAACTGTGGGACCTCGAACTAATGACTCAGGAGAAATCTGGACCCTGTGGTTGGACCAGTTGGAAAGTTATTGTGCACATATCGTCTCGTCACATGATCACAGACTTGACACCGGATAACATCAAGATACATATTACCCAGCAATCATGATTGCATATCTGTATGTGACAACAAATATTATTGATTTAATTTTAATATTTGATTTATAGTTATAGAATAAGCATATCATTTTGTTAAAGATGCTACTGACTATTTTACAAAAAAAGAAAAAAAAAAGATGGTGATGGATTTTCCCTTTTCAACGACATATATAGCAAATGGCACTAATTTAAAATTAATTAGAGTTCTTCTTTGAACACAGGCTAATTTTAAGGCAGCAATCACTCATAAGGGCCCATTCTCCACCCAACACATTGTTAGAGGGCCCGCTCTCCTACCTCATGGGCCCCAGTTCAACCACACTGTCTGCACTGTCTATATTTGCGCCCCTGTATTTTATTGTGCCCTCCATGTGGTTTTATGGTGTTTGAAGCTGTATATTTTTATAACACTGTACATGTAAAATCCCAACCAAGGACAAGAGTTGAAAATTAGCATTAGCTATAAACTCTCTGCATTGGAATCATGTTAAACTGCATCGTCCTAATTAAATGAAATAAAAACACAAAACTATAACCATACCATTCCTATTTAAATCCCTAGTTTCAGAGCGCTCTTTGGTCCAGTCAGTCTAGCTCAAAAAAAGCCCGACCTGGGAGAAATAGTAATGTTTCATAGTTTTTATTGGACCTGATAACCTCCTGTATCACATATTAAAAGTATACCTTAATGGATTTAGTGGAACTTTTTTTTTTTTAAAAAAGAAGTTAATACTGGAGGGTCTATGTACACTTACCAACATATGTGATGTTTTTCCTAAGGTTTTAGGGGTCAATCTTTCCAAGAAAACACATTTTGACAGAGTGTTTTAATGTCTTATACCTGTATTTGGGGTACTACTACCCCAACACCCCATTTTTGGGGCAAAAAAATTCCTCTTACACTCTGTGCCACAGGGCTCCTCTCTAAACTGGGTCAGTTTGATTACATCACTGTAAACACAACTAATTAATGATGATTATAATAATATTAACACACAATAAAAGTTCTCCCCACCACACGTCTTCAGCTGGGGCAAATGATTTCAGGTACAGTGTGCGTGTGGAAATGAGTCTGTGATCGGTGGCTGACTTAAGTAGTTCAAACAATGTCTGACATTTATTTACTTCTTTTGTTCAATATTAACTAACAATAAAATACATTATATTATTATATACATTAATAATCGTCACCAGTCTGCATTTTTGCTGCACTGAATCACAGGTCAGTCTGGCTCTGCTTATCCCATGGCCCCCTCCAGTGGACAGAAGGACTCATTGCTCACAGTTGTGGATCGACACTTTATTGAAGATTCAGTTCAACTTGCAAGTGTAAACGTACATCTTTGGGAATACTGTATCTCTGAAATGCACATTAGTAGTGAAAGTATAATTACTCCTTATTCACATGAAACTTTTGACTATTGAGTTTAGTGCTGTGGCAGATTTAGATTTTTCAGGCGCCTCACACTCAAGTCAAAGCGACGATGGAGTCTAGCTATGTGGGCACACCACCAAAATCACATCTTAGTAATATGCACATATATGAAAATCTGTTAGATATATATATATTTATTTCTCATATATTTGATTAGCCTCCACTTGTTCGGCATTTGAATACTATACGACACCTCATCTGTGCTGGATGGACAGTGAAACTGTGCAGTCCTGCTGACATGATCACCCTCCTACAATCATTCGCTCCATTGATTTCAGTTCAACCTACAGTGGCAAAATCATTAGATTGAAATTTGAGACAAAACATAATCATTACAAATCATTCCCCAGCACGATCAGGGTACTTGAAATGATCCAAAAAACAAAAAAAGCAAAACAATGTAGTTAAAACAAAAATAAAAATTTGCTCAAATTAAAAGCGATAAAACTCATTAAAAGCAAACACAAGTGTTAACACAAGATCCATCTGAAAGAGCATGTAGGTCTGATAAAGTGCGAGCGTTATCTTATTTACACAGCACAAAGTGCTCCATATCATCATCACAATCACTCTAACCGCCCTGACGGCAACATGATTTGAGAACTTAACCGTGACTGTGTGAACAAATGTTTAAAGACACTTCTCGAGACAAGTCTCCCCTCTGTGTCAGTGAATCCTGACTGTGCATTTAGCAAAGTGTGTTTCAGATCTGTCCACTCATCCCCTCCTCTGACATTCTGTGTGAAGGGAACAGATATGTGCAGCAGGACGGCCCTGCGCCGACCGAGTGCAGACAGATATTATTGCCATGTGAAAGAGTTAGCCACCTCCCTCATGTCAGTCTGTGCTTTACGCTGTTGCTCCGTCACTCTCAAATGACTCAATGAGCGAAGTAGCCCATCTGATGCAGTTTGATCAGGAGGTTTTGCGTGATGTCAAACGTGCTGAGGCTGATCCCCACGGCGATGGGCCCTTTGACCCAGTTCATGCTCAGGCCTTTGTAAAGTCCACGTATGACTCCCTCCTGCGTTACGATGTCCCGCATGGTCCCCAGAGTTGTATGGTACGATGAGCCGGTGACGCCGGCTGTCTGCATGCGCCGACGCACCACGTCCAGAGGGTACGAGGCAGATTGTCCGATCAGGCCAGCGCAGGCACCGAAAGCCAAGCGCTCGTAGGGGTACGGCTGGGATCGCTTTGTTTTTTCTGGAGCGAGAAAAACACAGAGAAAGAAAAAGTTCAACATCTGAATGACACATTTATTTATTTAGCTAAATACTTGAATTGTCACTTTACTAGGGGCTGTCCTGGATACCATTTTGGGGGCTTTGAAGCTTCAGTGATTATTACTCGAGCGATATACAGACTATGTACAAAATATCGATATAGCAAAATATAGATTTAGACAACACCATTCATATCCATGAAGGGTCAAGTTGAGCTCATAAAGTATACCAGTGTGCATCTCTCCTCTCGCACACTCTCTGCACAGCTCCATCCTGGCAACACTCAGAGAGACACAAAGGTGCTCCTCTGTTTAATCTGTCTGTTAATTGGTCTACAGTAACACATTGGTGTATATGTTACACGTGATACACCAAATCAGTCTGTGAGGCGAATGAAATGACTGCAGTAGCACACATGCAGTACAGCGCTGTGCTGCATGTGTGGGAGACAGAGCTGCTTGACTGTATCAGGCGAGTGTTTGTGTGCTAGTTTGTGTGTGAGGTGGATCACAGCGCATCTCCGTTCTTCGTGGTAGATGAAGTCTATTTTGTGACACTGAGACAACCCCACATCCCCAAATTTTTAACTGTTCTAAACTAGTTTCTAAAAGATTTAGGCCTACTTGATACTCATGTTATAGTTTAGTGTCCTGTGCTGCAAACCTTTAAACCTCTGTAGCTCCAGTGCTGTGTGCAAAAAGTTAAGGTACAGTACTGCTATTTACTTTATATCATTTTTCATTTACATGTTGTGCAGCTGTATATTTTCCAACAAGTGCAAAAAATTCCTGTCATTGTATTTTATTTTGATTATGGTCTGATTTTATAAAAGTGCTTCTGACATCTCAAATGTGACTTTGACTTGCAACTGAAAACATGTAGCTAATTTTTGTAGAAAATACAGAGATATATATCATGTATCTCCAGTCAGCCTGTAAATAGAGATATGAATTTTTGCCCATATTGTCCAGCCCTAATTCAAAGCTTCAATAGGATGCAAAGGGACCACCTGAATCTGACCCAGTTTTAGTAAGACTTAGCGCAGCTGTGTGTGTGAGAGAGAGAGAGTGACAGAAAAAGGGAAGCAAAGGTGGAATGTGGACTATTGTATGCAATGTTTCTGTAATTTATCTGTATCTCAGAACACCGTGGGTCAGGCAGCATTTTGTCTCAGCCGATCCTTTTTCTTAACGGTCAGCTTATTTAACTGCTTACAGGGTGGGTCAATGCACTGAGGACTTATTCATGTCTGACACTAACCACCTCCTACCAATTTCCTCCACCAGTTTATTGGTGAAAAAATAAAACAGAAGACAAAGCCTTTGAATACTGATTAAGATGTCGATTACCATGGCAACAACTCAAGCTGCGAAGCATTTGGGTGAGTCCTACACTTAACTGAACTGAGTAAAGACCTTAAAAGGAAGAGAAAAGTGATCCGTACCTGCGTGAAGCTTCTTGAGAGTTTCGTAAGTGAAGAATGTGATCCCTGCGTACGGAATGATGCCCATGATAGTCGGAGTGAAGCCTCTGTAAAGGGTCCTCACACCTTCCTCTTGGGAGATCCGCACAAAGACGTGCATGATGTTGCTGTACCTGTTCCGAGACAAAGCATCAGGCAAGAAATTATTGACATGTTCTTATGACGCCTCTGTCTAAATAAGAATGATGGTTTAAAAATGATTTTGATAGATTAAATAGGTAACCTGACACAGAAAAGAGCACATTTCTGATAACTACATAACTGCGCAACTCATAAGTGTTCAGACAAGCTTAAAGCTATAGTGCGTAACTTCTGTCGCCTCCTAGCGGATAATGCGTTATTACAACTAATAAGCCGGTGGCACTTCCATGTACACAGAGCAACACTCGCCACACACTGTGTACACAGAGTAACACTTGCCTTTGTGGTAGGATCCACTTCTGAACCGTGTCTCGGCCGCTTCTCCGCCATGTTGCTTTCTCTTTCTACCTGCGCTCTACCTCTTGCTATGACACTCTCCGCTCTTCCTCCCCCTCCCTTCTTGTTGTGAGGAAGCATTTCCTGTGCGCCAGTACGGGAATGTCGCCGGTCGACACGCATACTAAAAATGATATATATTGAAAAATACCTCAAGATGTTAGAGGAGCCGATCGGCTTAATCAGCATTGTGTCATCTCCTCTACTAGTGGCTTGGGTGAAACGGACATTTACGGACCTGAAGAAGTTACGCACTATAGCTTTAATATTTGAATTGCATTTATCCATTGCATCATAAATAAATGATTTTTCTTTCAAACTAATTTGATAGCCTACATTTAGCAGGCACTTGTGGCAGAGCTGTTTTGCAGGCTGTGACGTTCAGGTGTCGACGTAGCTCTGCGTAAGAGTGTGCGCTCCGTCACATGCCGTAATTCTTTCCTTGCTTTTGATGACATAAAGCCTGCTCTGGCCCGCACACTCTCAAACAGTGATAAACATTTAGGCTGGGGTGCCCTCTAGCTCACCGAGTGGAGTGTGCATCCCATATAGGCTGAGACCTTAGCAACAGCCAGGGTTTGATTCCAACCTGCAGCCCTTTGCTGTGTGTCTCCCCCATTCTTGCTCCCCTGTTTCCTGTCACTCTCCAGCTGTTCTATAAAAGGCAAAAAGCCCTAAAAATAATCTTTAAAGAAAACATTTTAGCTGAGCTGTCTGCTGCAAACGCTACAAAAACCCTATGCTATTTTTAGAAATTCTTAATCTTCTATTTTAGGAAACACAATACGGGCAATAGTGTGGAAACACAAATATTTTTCCGTACTTTTTTACATGCTTATCCAGACCAAGAAAGCACTTAAATCAAACTCTGTGCTTTTCTTTTCTGCGTAGGAACCCTGTGTGGTGGCAACACCACAATGGGATTAATATGCACAAGGGATAATCTGTACAGACAGAGGGAGCCCTCTGTGCACAGGTACACAGTGCTAGGTGTTATGGCACACAAACAGCGGCTGAGTGCTTACATTTCTCTGGCTGTGACTGCCATCCTGGCTCGCACCATGTCCAGAGGGTAGGTAAGCATAGCAGCAGTGGTGCCGGCCAGAGAGCCAGCCAGGAAGCGTGGGAAAGGAGGCAGAGCTCTGAAACAAACAACACAATAATCATCTGTAGTAAACAACAACCATTAAAAAAAAAATGTTCTTGCCGATACAATAAAGAAGGCAAAAAGTCAACAGCCGTGCTAAAGTCTGTGTGAGGCTGAACTTTGGCACAGTGGTGCTTTGATCCACATGCTGACGTCACCATAACATCAAGGTAAGTGGCTCTGTGAGGGTGTAATGGCCACACTGAGCCTCATAAATTACTCATACTTGTCCTTGCAATTATGTTTTTATATGCCCAGATTAATAGCAATCATTACTGCTGAAAGACAACCGCTCTACTCACTTGCCCTGGTAGCCGTAGTAGCTCCCCAGTAGATGTTTGTACTGGTCATGTGAGCAGAACTGGATGGCAGCGTAGGGCATGACCCTCATCATGGTGGCAGAGTTGCCCCTCCACAGACTGAGCACCCCATCCTTCATGTAAGTGCAGTAGATGAGTCTGAAGGCCTCCTGCAGGGGGGAGCGGATGTATGTTGGGTTAGGAACAGAGACAGATAACCATGTTCTTCACATGTAATAATCTAACGTGATAATCTTAATGTGGTCAAGGTGCACAGTCACGTGTGGCTTTTAAGACTGAGTGTGTATGCTAGTGCCTGAGCAAAACAACACAGTCCATAAAATAAGCACAGCAGAAACGTCAGAAAGGTCGGACCACCATGTTTGACATATATCTTTAAAACATTACAGTTATGACTGAAAGTGACAGAAGTACGGAAGCGTATTGCATTCACATGACAAATAAAAAAAACCCTGTTTTTCTGTTTTTCGGAGCAATTTATTTATTTTTCTGTTTTTCGTGGTATTTTTTTCTGTTTTTCAGGGTTTTTTTCTTTTCTGTTTTTTGAGGTAATTTTTTTCTGTTTTTAGTGGTAATTTTTTTTCCTGAACAAGGAGACGAGATACTTCAAAATCTCGCGAGAAGCTCCCACCTGGCACCTGCAAGTGACCCCTGCATCCATGGTGACTCCTGCTCATGGATGTATTTTGCATCCGTGCTCCTGCTCCTAGACAATTTCAACTGCGGGATCAATAAGGGTAAGGCACGTAATTACTTTACACTGGCTATCTGACAAATATAAAGTAATAAAGACATTAACATCAGCTGAATACTCCCATGGGCACCATTTTGGTTGTTGGCTGAATGTGTGTCTAATTAACCGCAGGTAGCCTAACTTGGCTATGCTATATTTTCTACATGTCCTGACTGAAGTTAAGTGTTAGTATTGGTATATGTGACAATAATAAGTTTCTTACCAACAAATGAAGGGAACTTTCCTAAATTTAGACAAAGCTGGCGAGTGGAATACGCTCAGAATGTATCATGGCTAATGTACTGGATGTATGCTAGCTAGCTAGCTAACATTTTGACATGAATTTAGCATAACATTGCGGGAAGATAACCATTCATTAAATAATTATTTTCACACAGTCGACAGTGGCAGCTTGTGTAACACTCATATTACATTGTAGTGTTCCACTTTTTAATACACTGTAAAGTTATGAAATAGAGACAGTACAGTGTTTGACTCTGACTGTACCAGTTGAGTAACGGCCTCTGCTGAGGTACTGAGACGCCACTTGGGCAAACCACATGCAGAACTGCAGTACACCATAATACTAAAACTAATAGTAATAATATTGGCAATTTGTTAAGTTTTATGCCTCTTGTAGCATTGCCCATTTATATTTTTTATCAATATATAGAGTCTCCCGGAAATGAGTCCTAAACCCAGAAATGAGTTAGCATTTTAGCACTCATGGTTCCCTCGTCTTGACGTCAGTGGGTTTTTTGAATGTTTTTTTGGTAAAATGCCTGAAATACGGTCTATGGTTAACACAAGATTAAGAGCCAATAAATATGTCAGTAAATTCCCCACTCATGAACTCTGTAGCTTCTAGTGTCTTAAAAAGGTGGTTGCTAACAAGTGGCTAAATGAGACTACAGAATGTCATCGCATCGAGTCATGACGAACACGACTTTACAGCCTCTTTATGGTGGTGACGTTAGGTCTTGTGACTGTAGTGTAGTTCATTAATAGCTTGACATTAGCTTTTGACTTCCGCCGATTGCATTTAGGTTTCAATAATCATGAAATTGGTGTTCATTTGTGAAGATTATCTTGCTGAACAAAATGAGTAAGTTTCATAAACGTTTGTTTGCAAAATCCCATAGACTTTTTGACAAGGGAACCAGGGCGATGCCAACTTCTGCGCTATCATAGAGAAAAACGCCATCCCTGGGGCACTCTATTGGGGGGGACGTTTTGAGCATATTTGAAAAGAGTGCCCGAGGGATGATGTTTTTTCAAGCCAAGACGGAAGTAAGCTTCGCCCTGGTTCCCTCATCAGAAATCCAATTGAATTTCCCCATTTGATTTTGAAATATTGCACAAAAAAAGCTCTGTGGCACACATTCATAATACTTAGGTGTTTTTTCAACAAGAGAATCTTCACAATTGAACACCACTTTTATTTTCGAAGCCTATATGCAATCACCAGAAGTAAAAAGCTAACGTTAGCTAACTACACCACATTAGCATGATTTAACGGGAACTGCCCATTGGTTCGACAGCCCATTGGTTCGACATCCCATTGTTCCGACCATATTAAACTCATTGTTCCGCAGTCCGTTCCGAAATCATCATGACGCCCTGTGGTTAAGGTCTGGTTAGGTTTAGGCACAAAAACCACTTGGTTAGGGTCAGGAAAAGATCATGGTGTGGGTTAAAATGAAAAAGAAAGTGGCAAACATATAAGCCGTGAGCCTGCTCCGCCTCAAGCCGGTCGCGGCGCACCATACGCCCGCCGTGAGCCGTTCAGCACCGCGGACAGTCGGACTAATGGGATGTCGAACCAATGGGCTGTCGAACCAATGACATGGACCCGATTTAACATCCCTTCCACAAGAAGGCTGTTAAGTTGTGTTCAGTGTGATGAAGTTCTGTGGTCCCATTTAGCCACTTGTTAGCAACCATATTTTTAAGACACATAAAAGCTTCAAAATTCACATGTTGTGTATCTACTGTCTTAATATACGTAATGGAACACAACGTGAAAGTCTCTTAATCTTGTTCCACAGACCTTAATTTAGGCATCTATCCAAAAACCCATTCAAATAAGCCATTGACTTGAAGACGAGGGAACCTGGAGTGCTAAAATGTTAACTCATTTGCTAGTTTTAGGACTTATTCCTGCACCACTCTCTGTTGGGGAGATGCGTCCTCACCAGTAGTACATAATTACTGCCTTGCTGCCAGTGTAGCCACATATTATATACCTGTATCTAGAATATATCAATGATTGATTTGCTGTGAAGACAGAAACCTGAACTCACCTTAGCTGAGAATCTTTTTGAAGACACTGTGGAACAACAAGAAACACAGTGAACCACAGGGTTAAACAACTCTCCGGTGTTCAGGCTAAACATCTACTAAGAGGATTATCAATTAGTTAAGAGCAGTTACATCAGTCAGTGAAAACTCTGGTGCAAACAGAAAAACAGTAGTTGCATTATCTGTGGAGTGAAACACTCAGAACAGCAGAGTCACACAGCAGCCTGTTTCATAGATTCTATATTTAGAAAAATGAAGTCTATGTGTGGAGTGTTGTTCTTGCCTTGGAAAATGATCTTGGTCCGATCCAGAGGTGCGATGACTGTTTTGGCTACAGCTCCAGCAAACGCCCCACATAGCAGGGAGTCCAGCGCCGTGCATCGGGGCCTCAGGTCCTGTTTGGACACACAGACACGTTTACATTGCACTGCTGTAGACATGTTGTCACATTACACTGATACACAAGCTGAACAGTGATCCTTAACATAACTTCACTGCCCTGGATACTGTTTTTTTTACTGTGGACAAAGAAAGTAGGTTTAATCAATGATCTCTCCTTATATGGCTGTTTGATCTCCACAAATATGTAACAGCGATGTCATCTGCTTATCAGCACAAACACTCCCGTGTCTACCTCACAGCACAGAACAGCCAAAACGTGCACGTGGATTAGAGTCAGAGTGAGTCAACTGTTGTGACAGAATCACAAGAGATAACGCTCGACTAGAGCAGAGCCGTGTGTGTATGTATGTATGTGTGTGTGTGAACATTCATTCAGCAGGATGGGACAGTTGGACCCAATAAACAACCCAACGAACTGATAAGAGCACTTGACATGAACAACAAACATATTTCACAACTTAAACCAGAACAGGGAAGTCATAGTTTCAGATTTCATTCATTTACGTACATGATTTACAGAAGTGACCAACCTAGGGTCTGCAACAATGTGCTGCCTTTTTTATTGACTGATGACACGTCTGGTATCTTCATGAAAATTTTAGCACACTCATTTGAGAAGCAAATGAAGAGCTATAATCTTAACGATATTTTGAAACAAAGCTAAAAAATATAACAAAGATAAAGCCGGAATTTTCATAGACAGCATTGAAATAACTCAGATTCCTCACATTAAATTTCTAGGGGTCACAGTAGATGAAAAACTAACTTGGAAATACCATATTGCCCTTGTCTGTAAAAAGAATATGACGTCAATTGGTATCTTAAGTAGAGTTAATTCATTGGTTGATCATTCCTGTATTTTATAGCGTAAAATACCCTATTATTTACTGTAATACTGCGTGGGCTGCCACATGTCCCATTTATCTCAATAAATTTTCTAATACAAAAGAAACTTGACTAGCTTTGCCTCTCTTGAGAAAGTCAAATTTTCTTGGGGTTTTCAAAGTTAATCAAACAGTGGCAGTGGTATAAAAGTAAACACAGAATTTCTGATACAAAAATATATAAAACATTCAACAAGTCAAAAAAAAAAGTTTGCAAAATATAATATTTGTAGATAAAATGTATAGTTCTATTTATTGTTCTGTTTAAAACAATAAAAAATGAAAATAAATAACAAATAAATAAAATTTAAAAAAAAAATAATTTAATTAAATTAAACTGAATTTTAAAAAATAAAATAAAATAATTTAAATTTAAATTTAAATAAAATAAAATAAATTTTAAAAAAGGGAGGAGGCTGGTAGGATTTAGACTGACCATGTTTTGTGTCATTTAAACTGGGCTAGTTAGCGAAAGAAACTTCTAGCATTTTTTTTTTTATGTTAACATAGATCAGACATGTGTATTCCTGTAACAGACTTGCCAGAACTTATTTAAGTCTTCCTCAGACATTCACTCATATTCCACAAAACATCCTAAAGAAAAATTTCTTTCAAACTGTCTGACTTCTCTTAATCAATATTCACTAAAATACAGAGGACTGCTCTTTGGAACAACCTTCTTCCTTCTCGACAATCATCATCTACATTATCACTATCCAAAAAAACATCTGAAAAATGACTCTTCATTGATTAATTTGTGATTTATTTGTGGGATTTTGTTGTTGTAAATTGTACATCTTTAACAATTTTGTATTATTTCTTACTCTGAATCTCTTGTTCAGTTATGCAATCTTTGTTTTTATGTTTTTCTTTTAATGCACGATTGTTGTTTTTTAATAGGGGAGGCTTCTAACCTCTCCTGCACAATGTTTTTACTTTTAATTTATTTTCCCTGTATTCCACACATGTATGCGCAAATAAACTAAACCAAACTACATACACATGTAAGCACTGACCTCTTTCTGCTGCTGCTAACAATATTTCCTGCTCATGTTGCAATGTTGTTCTATATAGAAATATGTCACTACTGCTTGTAGTGCTTTTAAAAACTGTATGTCCCTTTATGGTGCATCAATTTTGCCTCAAGTTTTAACACTGAATCACACATTTAATGATTATTACATTTTTGTGACTTAGAAATCCTGTTAAAATCATTTCTTGTTGATGTGTTCAAAGTCTTTTAAGATGCTTGCTTGTAAACTGAAATTAGATTTTAACTATTACATCTTACCATATAATCATTAACTTACCTAACTGCCTACACATACTGGCTGGGGTCAACTGCTGCCAACTGTGCTGTGTGTCCTCAATGAAAATGTGCACTGATTATATCTAAAAAAGAATCTGATATTGAGTTTAATTAAAAATAAAGAGTAAGTAAATATCACCTTGTATACTGACAAACTAACCCTGTGCTACTACAGTAAACATCTGCCATGACTCTCCTCATTCAGCACTACCTACTGTGCAGTGTTGCTTTGTAAACTAAGGCCAGCTTTAGATTAGCACGAACCTCCCTGCTAATTCAAGCAATGTACTGGTACGGGCATGTCCCTAGAAAGTATGTGTAGTACCAGGAAGGCACACAACACCGGCTCGATTACACCATGAGGAGCCAGAGAGTCACACAGTGTGCTTTGTTTTAGGAGCTGATCATAAAGAAGTCACACCACAATAGGAACAACATCACAAACAGTGACTTTTTAAAGGGATTTTAGTTATTTTTAAATTCAATGTCAGACTGCAGGCTGCCTGGGAGTGTAACTGGCACAGAGCTGAGAAGCAGGTTTATATTACTCAGTGGTGCATGACCTGATTTCGACACAATTCTCAACTGAAGCTTTTTAAAACAAGGCCAAGATAGCCTAAATATCATTTGTGCTCAAGCAAAATATGTGAATGAGTCATAAGAGAAACTCACCTGTTCCTGGCTGGGCTGTGGCAGAGCCAGCACAGTGTCCTGGGCCACTGGCAGAGGGCTCTGGTGGCTGTTCACACGGTGGGCCATGTGTGTGCCCTTCACGGATTACCAAGGCTGCCAGACGCTCAGTCAGTCACTCATTCAGGGAAACACACTGGAGAGGAGAATAAATAATGACGAGAACATCCAGGAGAAATAACAACACACACTTCCTTTACCACAACAACAGCCTGTTGTGTCGCACTACCTCAGTGAGGACGTGATAACACGCATACACACACACACACACACACACATACACACACACACACACACACACACACACAGCCTGGCTTGTAAACAGGGGTGTTGCATTACAAAAGCTCCACTGTTCAAACAGTCACTTTCCAGCACATAAACATAAACACTTTGTCTTTATCACTCAGTAATGTGGCCCATGTGCGATCCCCTCAAACTAATGTGTGCAGATAATAACGCCACATTAAAGGCCACACCTCAAGAAAACTGCGAATCCAAATTATTAAAGAATAACCAGGCCCATGCATCGTCACTGCAGTCACATCTAGAAGCTCAGGGATGATTAAATGATGCGTTTACTTACCTTTGTATTGAAAAGCACTCCGTGTTTACAAATCTGCGCTGTGTGATGTCGGTTACCAGTCTGCTGCCCTGCAGATTCTTGCACACATTTCTTGTTTGCTCGCTGGAGGCTGGTCTCTCTCAGTTTTAACTTGCAGCTCGCTGCGAGGTGTCTGCACGTCTCTCTTGTCGTGTTGTTGACGTCCCTGGAGCTGATGGTGAGGGACAGGTGTCAGGCTGCAGCACACTGAGGTCTATTTATAGGCGACGGCTGCGAGGGAATTCAGTCGCTGCTTGGTTCTGCGCACAAGATTATTTGGGCTTTTCAAGGTCTTATAGAAACTGGGGCAGCACGTATACCAGTATTTTGGACTACAGTACCCATGAGCGAATCCCGTTATTCGGGTGAAATCTCGCGAGTTTATGTACAACATTGGGTTGCCAGTTTTGCTCGTATCTAACAAACTGTATTCAGTGTTGTTGTAATGACTACCCTAAAACTTTAATTAATAGCCTGGGCTACTATTTGTTTAAATCACTGAAATCAACAGGCCTATATTTAGGACAGGGCTTTAATTCCTTTCACACAAAACCGTTGCCCGGCAAAGATCAGGAAATACAATCAAATTGTTAATTTAATACAGTATAAATATTACTTTTTGAAAAATAAGGCTTCAGATAACACGTAAATTACAAATAATTCATTTGATCTAGCTCCGACAGACAGCACATCGGAGAGAGTGAGTTATGGTACTCGGCCATACCAACTGTAACTGTCTGAGAGACATTTTTTATTGAAATTTAATTAAAATGCTTTTCATATTTTCTGTCACAATTTATTTAATATTTAAACTCACTGTTGTTAAAAACTGATTGAAATGTAAGAAATAGGTAGTTAAAAAGGTAGCTTTGATTTAAAAATGATTTCATATATACCACATTTAAAGATATTGTTCAGTTAAAGAAAATTATTCTGCATGGTCCAAGAGGTGCACATGTTGTCACAGTGTCTGCAGAGGACTGAAGGATGGAAATAAAACTTAAAAGGACATCTGTATGATGCGTGATCATTATTTCTTTGGATCAATGTAGTTACACAAACACAACACCACTTTAACCTGTTAAAACAATACTGACAACTTTAATTTTGATGAAAAAACCCTTTTGATTCTTTTCATCTGAGGACCCTTACAGACTAAAGGAACATAAATAACTTACGGGGTAATTGAGAAACTGACAGAGAGAAAGTGACACATAAATTGAGGCAGACAACAATAATCCAAATAACTTATATAAAAAAATCTATCTATCTATCTATCTATCTATCTATCTATCTATCTATCGCAATTTCAAAGGGTTAGATAACCTAATTTTAACCTTTAAGAAATACGTTTGATGTTGATATTATGGGTGACTCATAGTACTCCATATGGTTAACTGAAACTCAGCATATGTTGGGTATATACATGTTTATTGGTTGTATATGCATGCGTCCATTCTTTAAGATTTGGGGGGGTTGGATGTCATTGACCACTTGCAGACAACAGCACTAGTATATTTTTAACTATAAAGCAATATTGGGCAAACTTCCAGCCAACCTCTGCACCCTTCTGTGTGTCAGCTCTGGTAGTTACCAGCTATGGTCCTCCAAGTGGTTGCCTTTTTAAAGTGCCCTGGGTTTTAACAGATCTGGGGAAAACTGCATTTCGCTACTATGCACCATGGACATGGAACAATGTTGAAAAAGATCTAAAATTACAAAAATTACAAATTAGTTAACAAAGTGCTTGTTTTTCAGGTTTTGTTTGAATAGTTGTTGTTTTATTGTGGATTTCTGTATTATATGGTGTATTTGTTGCATTTCAATGTGATTTGATCAGCAGCTACACTGTCCAGGTGTTTCTTTTTAAAGAGATTTTCAATATCAATAATATAATAATATGTTTTGCAATATCAGTATACTAAACTGTGCCATATTCATACTTCATACATGCAATAATGTAAATTCAACCATTTAGTCTTTCTATTTAGTCTATTTTTTGTTTTTTTAACTCATATGCAATATCAGTATATACCAAAGTGTGCAATATTTATACTTCCTACATGCAATAGTTTAAAAAACAAAGAAGCCATTCAGCCTATTTGTCATATTTTGCTTTTTGTATACTTATTGTATTGTTCTGTGTTTTTATACTGATGCGTACTTGTCATATTGATTTTTTTTTTTTTTTTTTTTACAGATACTGATGAGGTTTTACTGACTGAATTTCCCACCAGTGGGATTAATAAAGAACTATGTTATCTTATCTTTTACCTTATTCTGACTGACATACAGGGAAGTTAAAACATTTATATTTATCAATGAAACATACATAAGGAATATATATCATGTAAAACAAAACAGAGAAATTATTCAAAGCACCAGTGTATCAAAAAAACAGCTAACTACTTAATTTGCACAGTCTTTTTTCACAAATAACTTTGAATGTAAATTATTATAAGTGGTACAGTCTTTTATTAAACTGCATAACAACTATCAGTCATCATACATTACTAAATGTTTTACTAAAAGAAGAGAAACAAACAAAAGGGATGAATTGGGGGTTTATACGCTCTGGTTGGGGGATCTCTATGACCGCCCCTGGCAACCCGGGAGTCTGGCCATAGCGCTGAAAAACTTGTTGTTGTCGGGGAAAATGGCGTCAAACGTAGAGGCCCCGGAGCGCTGGTACCTCGCCCTTCTCGGCTTTGCGGAACATTTCCGAACCTCCAGTCCGCCTAAAATTCGGCTCTGTGTGCACTGTCTCCAGGCGGTGTTTCAGTTTAAGCCTCCGCAGAGGATCGAGGCTCGGACACATCTTCAGCTGGGCTCGGTCCTCTACCACCACACCAAGAACAGCGAGCTGGCCCGCAGCCACCTGGAGAAAGCGGTGAGGGACGTTCGATTCAGGAAAGAGCGGGGATGCAGCGGAGAAGGGGACGGGAGTAGGCCGCAGGCAGCGAAAACTAGGAACAGCGGAAATATTTGAAGAGCTATTCATTCAGGAACGTCATATTAGTGAAAAAGTTTAAAATAAGAGATTTATTAGCTTTTTATTAACATAAAATATCCGTCCCAAGTCGGCCACTGTGGTTCTTTCTCTGTTGTTAGCTAAATAAGCCGCTGTACGGGATTAATATTGGTTCATAAAGATTGCAAACGCCGACAGTCTGACGCCGCTAACATTTTGTACCTCTTGTTTTGCAGTGGTTTATATCTCAACAAGTCCCTCAGTTTGAAGATGTCAAATTTGAAGCTGCCAGCATTTTGTCAGAGCTCTTTTGCCAACAGGTAAGATTGTTTTCAGCCACATTTGAAGTAACGTTAATTATAATTGTGAGGTGTTAATAACAGCTTGGCTTACAATCATCACTTCTCACCACTTGGTGAATTTGACAAGGAAGCTGTTCATGCATTTGTGTTACGTGCAGAATAGGCTGTGCGTTGATTGATTATTGACTATTGATCCTTTTAAATCAATTTTCAGAATTTGGTGGACTCTGCAAAACCTCTCCTGCGCAAAGCCATCCAGATTTCACAACAAACACCATACTGGCACTGCAGATTGTTGTTCCAGTTGGCGGTATGTATTACTGCAGGAGTATGAATAGAGGTGACATTGTTGCACACACACAGTCATTTTCATGTGCAGGTCCTACTGTGTTAGAGTGGGAATGTGAATGCATTTACAACACCCTCATGAGTGCAGTTTGCTCACACACATTTAATTTTGCAATAACCAAACTGTGTTTCCAAATAGCAAAGAGTCTCCAGCAATAACACAAATGATTTTTTCCCTTCAAACTTTATTAAAACAATTTTTGTGGCATTGACTTGTCAGTTACAACAGCACAATAAAAAAACAAGTGATTGCAAAATAATAACGGCTAATGAAACAAAATTTGTTTGGGTAAATACACATTTTTACAGTTGAAGGATTAGTGTATCTATTGATCATTATTCAAGTCCAGTGTCGTCTTTTTGAATCATGTATAGAGTCCATTTTCCCCGTTTTCCTTCTAGTTGTGCTTCTTGTAGTTTCACTATGTGTCACATTAAATATATTACTTCCACAGTTGTTTGCCATTGGTCCTTCGTCGGTGGTGTTTCTTTACCCCGGTTCCTAGTGACAGCTTTCTTGCTTACTACCAGCATTATTTTGATCAAATATCTATCGTTAGCAATAACATTATCTTCAGAAAATGTACATAGATAAAGCACTAAACTACTGCTAGGAACCTCTTATCCTAGTATGTGCTTAACCTCTTTACATACAAAAATATGTGAGTGGTTTGCATCTAAAGAACGGCACTCTCGCCAACATTTCCGGCAACTATTGAGATGCTCACTTTTCAGTTTTGGTGTAATAAAGAAACTAATCAGATTCTTCCATGAGAAATCCCTACAGGTTTGCGAAGTAGTGATTGATTGGTGTAACTTCCACGTACTATGCCAATCTTCATCTGAAATTTCCACATTGAGTTCTTTCGTTGAGTTCATGCTGAAATTATTCTTATGTGACAAGAATCTGCTTTGACTTCACTTATGCAATAGTCCCTTAATTGAAGGTATCTATAGAATCCATGCGCTCCCAATTCAAATTTCCTCTTCCAGCACACACCAAGCTGTTATTCCTTTTGCTCCCTGTTGCTTAAATCCTTGATCATATTTTGCAGGTTGGAAGTTTCTATCATAAGCTAACACAAATGATTTAATTGTCTCCTTCAGCAACTTCATACACTGGAGAAAGACTTGGTGTCGGCATGTGACCTGCTGGGGGTTGGTGCTGAGTACGCCCGAGTGGTCGGGTCAGAATATACCAGGTAAACACCACTTAATCCTCTGTTGACTGCATATTTAAGGTTTTTAGTGAGTATCATTTGATACCTGCAATTTTAAGATTACTGTTCATTTGGGGCATTCATAACAACATAGTTATACAGCAAGAACAAATACAAGTAATTTACAAGTCTCAGTGTGGCTACTACGTCGTCACAGAGCCACTCAGTCTCAGTTTGCATGTTTATATGGATGATCATGTGTGTATAAATGACTCATACTGTGAATAATTCAAAAATGGTGTATTGGACTATTTCAAAATGTTCAGATACATACTAAGACTCAATTCATCCAGTATATTTCTACTCTCATTCATCCAGTCATGTGCTCAGTATTTCACAAACACATGCATTCATGCTAAGACCTCACTATTTGAAACACTGAAGCAAAAACACTCTCACACATGGATGAGTAGTGCGCCTTGGCAAACGTGTGCCTTTGAACTGTGCTCAATGGAATGCACGAGCAGAGTTCAAACTCACACACTTGCCCAGGCGCACTACTCATATGCGGAAGTGTAATAAGATCATTTTTAGGTAAAGTTTTCCTTTAGGAGCTATTCCCAACCAAGTAATGGGAAGTAAATGAGGAAACTCTTGACAGGAATTCTGTTTAGTTGCTGACTTTTCATGCCCAATATCCTTCTACAGATGCACCACAGAATACAGACGACATCATTTATATATCCTAAATCTAAGTTCTGTTAAGCTACTTTGCAAATGTTATTTTTGACTTCTTGTATCACTTAATATGCAGCGAGACAAAACATCACAAAGTTTCCATGATATAGAAAAGTAATGATCATGTTGCTCCTGTTAAAGTCCTGAAACAGTGTAGCACTTGGATTGTAACGTGGTATTGGCCCTGACACTAGTGCATCTTTGCCACCAATACAACAAGGCACAGCATGTTTTTAAATATTAATTAATTCAGAGAACTTGATGGTGAAAATGCTGACTTGGTGTTTTTGCTTTTTAGGGCACTGTTTCTTCTCAGTAAAGGAATGGTGAGTCATCTGCTCTACTTTACTTTGTTCAGCTTTGTTTGTGCTGTTAAACTATGGCAGTATATTTGCCAGCACCACACAGATGCTTTTCTTGTATCTTTATATTTTGGTGTATCATATCAACAAGCAGTATAAGTTGTTGTTTTTAATATATGAGTTAAAATCAGCAAAAAAGTTTGAGTTTTCTTTTTTGTCTTGTAGTTGCTGCTAATGGAGAGGAAGCTCGGGGAGGTGCATCCTCTGCTCACACTGTGCGGAACTATTGTAGAAAACTGGCAGGGAAACCCGATCCAGAAGGAGTCCCTGAGGGTCTTCTTCCTGGTCCTACAGGTCACACACTACCTGGATGCTGGACAGGTAGGACACCCAATCTGGGAGGGTTAGATACAGTGGGACAGGGTTGTTTTAAGGGGTTTAGATTACTCACAGGAGAATTGTTAATCAGCATGCATGCATGCATACAGTGATTTCACAAAGGGATTAGGGATGATAAGGTATTTTGATATCTGGTTTTGTCAAGCTGAGCTGGAGGATATGTTGTCATGTCCACAGGTGAAGAGTGTGAAGCCGTGTCTGAAGCAGCTGCAGCAGTGCATCCAGACCATTTCTACACTCCATGATGATGAGATTCTGCCCAGCAACCCGGCTGACCTCTTCCACTGGCTGCCCAAGGAGCACATGTGTGTCCTCGTCTATTTGGTAATGCCACGTCGTCTTCTTCACTCATTCAAATTATAATCTTCAAGGGATGTCATTGCTTAGATTTCTGTGGTCATCCTGCAGTTCAAGTTAACAATTTACACAACGACCACCACTGTTTTTCTCCTTCTAAATGTGTTCATTGCGCTACTCTGCAATAAGGTGAACACAGACTGTGTTGTGGCTGGTTTTTGGTTTAATTTGGTGTTTTCCATAAGTGGTTTAGAGTCATGTCACCATAAAACAAGAACAGAGTTTTCAGAAAACACTTCCTGAGCTTGTAACCTTGTGTGGGAAGCAGTCGGAATTTTTAAATTAAAGTTTTATCAAATGTGTTCAATGCTTACTTTGTTGCCCTTCTGTCATGTTTTTATCTACTTAAAGGATGCACACTGTTCTGGTGTTAAGACTGTAACAGCCGGGGAATGTTAGATGTCTTTTGAGGCTGTTGGCCTTCAAAATAATAGTCACAAAACTTTGCTTTCCACACCTGAGAAGTGTTTTTATTTATTTAGTTGCACGTAAGATGCATCCAATAACTCTGTAATTAAAAGAAAACCAGTAATTTGTGTTACAGAGATTTGTTTCACATGCATATTATTAGGAATTGGTTCCCAGTGCTTAATGTGTACTCCTTCTTGTCATTCTGCAGGTGACAGTCATGCACTCCATGCAAGCAGGCTATCTGGAGAAAGCTCAGAAGTACACAGACAAAGCTCTTATGCAACTAGAGAAACTAAAAAGTGAGTTACCCACAGTGTGAGCCTGTTCTTCTCTTTAAAATGATTTAATAATGCATAACTTTGCAATGTGGAACTAAGCCCATTAAACTTAATCTCTGTCTCCATGTTCCAGTGTTGGACTGCAGCCCCATCCTCTCTACCTTTCAAGTCATTTTACTGGAGCACATCATCATGTGTAGACTCGTCACGGGCCACAAGGCCACCGCGTTACAAGAGGTATGTTGTTTCTGTGTCCTTGTTTCTGTTGTGTTTAATATGTGACAGTGTGGAAAAGCTTTAGTCCAGCAGCTTTGTTTTGTAGTAAGGATAGACCGATACATCGGCCGGCCGATATATCGGGCCGATATTTGAGTTTTTTACTTGTATCGGCATCGGCCGATACGCGCGTGGGTTCGCGGATTTATTTTTCCCTGGCATGATTTACAGACAAGCATCCACGGGCAGCTCTGTGTTGCTGGAAGACCCTGCAGCGCACATGCAGCGAATCCTACTGTGTACAGTAGTTGTTGTTTTTTTTATGCTTCAGCTTAAATATTTGATTATTTTATAAAGACATTACTGGAAGATTTAAGAGCACTGAACTCTTTATTTGAATGTATAATAATAATATTCTATCTGTTCTACCTCAACTTTCCATCTTGTTTTAGTATTTTTTACTGTTCAATAAATGTTTCTTATTTTAAACTTGAGACCTGTAATATTTGTTATCATTGTGTCATTTTTTTGATGTAAATTGAGGGAGCAAAAGCAGTATCGGCCCCAAATATCGGCTCAAGAAAATCGGCAGTCCATAATCGGTCATCGGCTAAGGGTGATGGTAAAAAAATCAGTATCGGCATCAGCCCTAAAAAATCCATATCGGCCTATCCCTATTTTGTAGCATGTCACCAAGACTAATTTGCATGCATGAATGAGCTCATGTAAGTGAACATGGACTGTGTGTTCTGTCCCTCCAGATCTCACAGGTGTGTCAGCTGTGCCAACAGTCCCCCAGGTTATTCACCAACCATGCTGCTCAGCTTCACACGCTATTAGTGAGTATTTTCAACTTAAACCCTGTTAAACTTTGTGGGTGCCTCGTTATATGTTATTGCAAGACAAGACTAGAAAACAGAAAGTCTCAGAAGTCACAAGTACAAGTAAAATAAGTTACACTCAACTTTAGCAAGTGTTTTTCCCTGTAATATTAACTGAAATCAAATGGGGACATTCTCAGTGGTCAACTTCTCGATTGAATTTTTTTTTGTCTGTGTGTAAACAGGCGGCTTTTTAACCCCTCCAGTTGGTATTAGTGTCACCACTGCTGCAAATACAACTGGATGGCTTTCCGTTTTCTCTAGAGCCCAGTCTACCAACAATACAGGACACACCGCATTTTGTTTCCCAGTTATTTTGGTTGCTCCATTGTCCACCATTTCAGCTGCTGGGAATAGTAACAGCAAAGAACTGGGAACTGATAACTGGGATTAGCTACTGATGGCCACTGGGAAAACGAAAGTACTCTCACCTTCCTGTTTTGGTTGACGCACATTCTTTGTGCCGTAAATTGAGCCGTCATTTTCCCGGGAGATCATACCCGGTGGCAGACAGAACTCCACAGTGAAAGCGAGTCCTATAGAGAACCAGGTTAAAGAGCTATGGTGTTATTCTATAGCCAATACATTATGCAATCAACATTTACTTCATAGTGATAACTTGAAATAATCTTGTCTATTTCCACTTTGTTTTAAAATCATTTTGGGGGTGTTTGTGTGTCATCCAACATTTATATATAAGGGTTTCTTGTAACAAAACACTCCTTATCGTTTAATTTCTTAGCAGTTGCAAGGAAATGGTTTCTATTACATTTTTATTGACATAACAAACAATAAATATTGTATGTTTTATGTGTTTAAATGAGTTTGGAAGTTAAGAAAATAAGTCACATTTTAAAAATATGTAGAAACATCCATAAAACCAAACTGAAATAGACATTTTAAAATGGTAAAATTATGAAAACTTAATAGAAAACCCAGAAATCTGCCATGAGAAATAAACAGAAAGCTTTTATTCTAAAGAAAACATTTTTTGTACACTAACTATTTCCCTGTGTTGGTTACAAATTCACATCTGTAATGGTCGATCTCTTCCTCTTCCTCTCAGGGTCTGTACTGTATCTCAGTGAACTGTATGGATAATGCAGAGGCACAGTTTACCACAGCCTTGCGGGTGAGTACACAGTGAATTTGCTGCATCTTCCCCAGATACTGTCCCCAGTATCTTTTTATTATTCTCTCTTTTCTTCTACTCTCTGCTGCAGCGGCTCTCTCCTCTTATCTCACAGATGTCCTTGTTGTTGTGTTTCAGCTCACCACACACCAGGAGCTGTGGACATACATCGTAACCAACTTGGCCAGTGTCTACATAAGGGAAGGAAATAGACACCAGGAGGTCAGTGGAATAATAACGGGTCACGTCTTTCAATTACAACAATATAATGCAATGAACTGCTTCTAAGGGAAGTGGATAGTAAAGGCAAGGCAAGTTTATTTACATAGCACATTTCAGCAACAAAGCAATTCCGAAATGCTCTACATTAAACATCAAAAGCATCAAGACATGATGCAAAAGAAACACATTATAAAAGGACATTGTAACACAATTTATTAAAGACCTAGAATAGAAAATAAAAAGTTAAAATGGCGGCAAACAGATAAGTCTTCAACCTTGATTTAAAAGAAGCGAGAGTTGGTGCCGTTTGTTGCAGATATGTGGTGCATTTAAAAACTGAACACTGCGTCTCCATGTTTAGTCTTGACTGTGAGGACACAAAGCAGAAAGTCAGACATGTATTTGGGCCCCAAACCTTTTAGTGCTGAGATAATGGACTTCAAAATATGACTGTCGGTTTACAGACAGACATGGCATCATGGGAAGAAAAAATGAACTTCAGGCACTCGTGCCTAGAGCAGGAACAGATGCATTTGATTTAAGTTAAAAATTCAATTCAAAAACATGGCTGCTTACATTAAAACACTGGCTGATTTCAACCCTAAGGTCTTCATCAGGGTGCAAGCTTAAAAAAATGCTTGACTCCTGTCCTCCCTTTTGCACCCTCACAGATATTCAGGTTGTTGGTGTATATGTTGGCCACAGAGTGACAAGAAAAAGCTGCAAGAAAAGCCAAATATACTTTGTTTGTTATTTAGAAAGTGTTTCTATTATATAGTTTGTCCACCAGAGTGCGCTGATGAGTTATTATTGCTACTGTAAAATGTCCGACTCAGCACAGAGCTTTGATAACCAGATCTAAGTGATCCTTGCCGTCCTCTAAGGACACATTCAGTACATTATAATTATCTTGGATACAATCACACTCTTATTTTAAAATTAAGAAAACATGAGCAGAGATGGCCCTTTTTTATTATAACTAAAAGGTGCTTTTTTTAAAAAAAAAAAAAAACAACACATCTTCTGTTTTACTTCTTCTTCAGCTTTACAGCCTCCTAGAGAGAATAAACCCCGACCATAACTTCCCAGTAAGGTAAGATTTGCAAGATGTTTTGCAGTTTGTGTTTATATAACACAGCAAATTACATCAAAGCAACACATTTTGTTAAACTAGTTGAGATTATTAACTATACAACCATTGTCTTTGTTTGGTTTCAGCTCCCATTGCCTCCGTGCTGCAGCCTTCTACATCAGGGGACTCCTGTCCTTCTTTCAAGGACGCTACAACGAGGCCAAGTATGTCAGATCATAAATAGTTAAATGCAAACCCACCAACACATCCACCCTGTACAGATTAATGTATGTATATATTGTTGTGTTGCAGACGCTTCCTGAGGGAAACCCTGAAGATGTCTAACGCTGAGGATCTGAACAGACTGACTGCCTGCTCCCTGGTTCTGCTGGGCCACATCTTCTATGTGCTGGGCAACCACAGAGTAAGACTCAACACATGACAGATTTGCTTAATGTTTCTATGTTCTACTTGGGCTCTTAATTGAATCAAGATAAGAAATAAATGCTCTAATTTTCAGTCCTGTTCTTAATCACCTCTTTATGTGCCATGAGCAGCCAGGGCTGTTCATACCTTAATGGTTAATGAGGCGTCTGTTGGTGCACACAGATTTGCACATACTGTGAATTAACTTGTTGTTTAAGTGGTTGCCGGATGAGCCTCAGACTTTACTTATTGTTGTGGTGTGACCAAATAAAGGAAAAAGAACAGAGGAAACAATGAGTGTTGTCAGCCTGGGGTCGCTGACTCATGTAGAAATTAAGAGGTGTGAAGACGTCACAGTTTCTGTGCTGAAGCATGTTGTGCATCAGCAAAGCATCGGTACCACAGGTTGTGGGGCGGAGCACATTCCCCCTGAGACTCCCTTGTTAATGTTCTGTTACAGGTAGATGCACCGCAGGTAATTGGACTCTTCCGTTCTTGTGCTCATGTAAGATGACAAAGCAAAATGAAGTTCTTTGAAGCCACTACATATATAGTACATCCAACATGTACTGACAGAGAAACACTGAGATTATATTGAAGTGATTTACAACCGTAGAATAACCATTGTATACTAAAGACAGATATTAGTCTATTTCTAACTGTCTGAGTAGCCAAAACAACTAGAAACTCCACTTCCATTTTCTACAGTTGCTCATTTAAAGCCACAGTTGAATTATTTCCTTACATAGATGAAGTGATTTCAGGGTTCAAAATGACTAATGTGTGATTAGTTATTTTCTGTGTATAAATTAATAATGGGGGAGGTCAAACTAATGTTTTTATGCCCATGAATGATCCAAAAATGACCTCTGCTCTGTAGGATGCAACAACATGCACATATTTCACAAGGCTTTTTAATCCTAACAGTATTTATAAATGAGCATCATCATCTCACGATTTCCACTAGTGATGTCACGATACTG
Source organism: Epinephelus lanceolatus (assembly GCF_041903045.1). NCBI lineage: Eukaryota > Metazoa > Chordata > Actinopteri > Perciformes > Serranidae > Epinephelus > Epinephelus lanceolatus. The sequence goes on from NC_135739.1 coordinate 12,729,176, forward strand.
CAATGTCCAACTTTGATAAAATAACTTGAAAAGTATGAATATTAGATACAGTTTTTGATCCCGCAGGGACAAATTGTCAGTGAGGGCATTCAATTTAACTTTTTTATTAAAAGATAAATATAGCAAGGCAAGAGCATGACAGCAACTGTTTCTGTTTTTGCTGGTAACAGAGTGACTGTAGTAAACAGTAACATACAAACAGTACACCCTCAAACGCGTCTTGATTGTCGCACATTCCAAATTCAAGAATGTGCAAGTAAAAAACAACTAAACATTTCTTTATTCTAGTAGATCTTTACCTATTGTGCGCATATCATTTTTATATTTCACATTTGCTTTGCAAATGTATGTTTACTGTGACAGAAAATAAATTGAATTGAATTAAATTGAGAAGAGGGAGCAAGTGAGAGGAAGCGGGGCTACAATGGGCACAGCGGTGTGTGTGTCAACTTGCTGTTTGAGAGAAAAGAGAGCAAGAAAGTAGTATTGATAGTGTTTATACTGCTGAAATGAGTATTCAAATACTCAGATGAGAACACTAGAGCCTATCCCAGCTGACAGGGTGAGAGGCACGGTACACCCTGGACAGGTCACCAGACTATCACAGGGCTGACACATAGAGACAGACAACCATTCACACTCACATTCACACCTACGGACAATTTAGAGTCACTAATTAACCTGCATGTCTTTGGACTGTGGGATGAAGCTGGAGTACCTGGAGAAAACCCACGCTGACATGAGGAGAACATGCAAACTCCACACCGAAGGGCTCCCCCATCCCAACCCTCTTGTGACAATGCTAACTACAGCACCACTGTGCCGCCCACATTACAATATATCACACTACATTTTATTGCAATACTCATCAGATCGCAATAATAGTGTATCGTGACTTAAGTATTGTGATAGCATTGTGTCATTGAGTCATGGAGCTCGAGTTTCCACCTGTTTTGTTCTAATAAGTTTCCCTTCTCTCTGTAGGAAAGCAACAACATGGTTGTACCTGCCATGCAGCTGGCCAGCAAGATCCCTGACATGTCTGTTCAGCTCTGGTCTTCAGCACTGTTGAAAGGTACGCAATGACCTTTTCCCTTATCTAGGACATCATTTATGCTTTTAGATCGGCTACTTGTTAAACAGGCTTTACAGGCCGCCCACTGTAAGAGTACATGAATGTTTGACTGAAGACATATTGACCTTGTGTTTGCAGACTTGAACAAGGCCCTGGGGAACACCATGGATGCCCATGAAGCGGCCCAGATGCATCAGAACTTCTCCCAGCAGCTGCTGCAGGACCACATCGCTGCCTGCAGCCTTCCTGAGCATAACCTCATCAGTGTACGTCAAACAGATTAACGCGGTCTTAAATTTAACAGTCCATTATGGAGTCCATGTGGAATTTACATACTTATATTTGTTAACTCTGGCGTATCTAGTGTCTATGTCTGAGATTACAGTATTTTTCTGTCTGTTTTTCAGTGGACTGATGGCCCTCCCCCGGTCCAGATCCAAGCCCAGAACGGTCCGACCACCAGCCTCGCCAGCCTGCTATGAGAACCCTTCTGTCTCACACATGACGGCAGCTGGTACGTCATCACAAGCAACAGACTGATGCCTAACAACCTGCTATCAGACCACTGTAGCTGAGATTCGAGAGGATTTTAACAGGTTGCAAAGTTCAGGCCTTCACTGTATTAGCTTCTCAAGATTGCTTCCTGATTGTCTGTTATCACTTCTTTGATTGTTGTAAAGCAATTACAACTACTGTTGTACATGTATTTCACGCTTGCTGATGGACGCAGGGCAGGGCAGGGTCGGAATCTTGATTCAAGTAGTGAAGGACACATAGCGACGTATTGAAGGGCTTCTTCGCCTCAGATATCGAGAACCCTTCTCTACGTTTGCCAGGTTTCTTTTCCATTTGTTGGAAAAAGGAGGGAGTAGGTAGCGGGGCAGTAAAGAAATGTAGAAGAAATTAATTTATTCATGTCGATATTTTTGTATCTGTTGGTAAATATTTTACATCTTGCCTTTTTTGTATGGATCATATGTTTTTTTTTTCATGCATGGAAGTTACTGATGTGGACTCCCTGTACAATAGTTTCTGACTGGGGTTGTTGACAATAAATTCTTGTTTGTTTTTTTTTTGTTTTTTTTTTTGCACAGAATCCATATTTGAAAGAATAGAGACATCTTGTAATATATTTTCACACAATAATCACAGGTTTTGTGATACTAATTGGCAGTGTACATTGTATCGGGACTACACAATTCACTGTGTAGTTCCTCCGTGGACCAGAAAATGCCTCTGTAGGTCTGTTAATGAGCAATGTTTAAATACATCTGAGTTTTGTGTCATTTAGTGGCTGCGAGGGTTTGCCACACACCCTTTAAAGCAACTCATTTAACTGATGTATTTTTTTTGAAGTTCCATAATATATAAATTCCCTGTTGTTGTATTAATTTTTACAAATCAGGTTTAGACTTTTGGAGCTTACAGTAATCTTCAGATATTCAAAAAAAAAGAAGCAAATTTATTTTATTTTGTTATATTTTAATTTGTCTTGATAGTTCTACTAAATGTTTTCTTTACAGTATGTTTGTATAGATTTGCCACTCGTTGAACCTTTATTGTACAGTGACATTTTATAAAGTCAATTTAGTAAAGTGTGATATGTATTTTTAGCTATCCTATGTAGAAATCTCAATGCTCGGTATTTAAGGCACTCTGTAAGGACACAGTTTAAGCTTGAGTACTAGCCATATTCTATCCAATGCCTATGTTTTTAATGCTTACGTTGTTTTCAATAATTTTCCAATAAAAATATGATTGAAAATTTGTAATGTACTGAGTTACATGTGAGTTTGTCGACATTGTGCCGTTGGGTTGAGAGTTGTTTTCCGAACCGTTGAGTGCGTGGGCGCTGCTGATTGCTTCATAATCATGTTCAGTGGAGCCAAACTGGGGCACTCATACCTCTGACGACCTGCTGAAGTGGGAGACTTCAGCAGGCAAAACAATAGGAAGGAAACCGAGTGAATACCGGTAGCTGTATGACGCACAGCAGTTATATGTCAACTACTGTTCGTTAAGTAGCCTGTAGGTGGTGCTAGAGTTTTCAAATGTGTTAACAGGCTTGTAATTGCACTCTTGAAGTCTTGTCTTCTCAACAGAATTTACACAAATATGTTTGACTTTATGAACTTTTACTACAGATAAAATATTTAAAAGACAGAATGTACCAGCAAAACATAAAAGCCCAGTTATATTTCTATCTATCTATCTATCTATCTATCTATCTATGTATATATACACCGATGAACCAAATCATTTAAACCACTGGCTGGTGAAGTGAATAACATTGATCATTTTGTTACAATACAATGTTCTTTTGAGGTACCTTGGGTCCTGGCATACACACACCACCCACCCAAACACCATTACCGACCAATACACCCCCTCATGGCAACGGCACTCCTTGTTGGAAGTGCGCCCCCCAGGCAGGACAATGCACCAGGCCACACCACAAAAACAGCTCAGGAATGGCACGGGGGACGTGACTAAGACCTCAAAGTGTCAACCTGGCCTCCAAATTCCCCAGACCCCAATTTGATTGAACATCCATTGGGCATGCCGGTATCTTACCTCACAACCCACAGGACTCAAAGGATCCATCAACAACACCTTGGTGCCAGACAACACAGGAAACCCCCAGAGGCCCTGTCTCCATGCCTCGACAGGGCAGAGGCCCCACTGTAGATCAGACTTGGCTTTGACCCGTCGAAGCCAGGACAAAGGACCTCTGGGGTTCCGGCTTGTCCCACAGATGCTTGATCAGATCAGGATCTGGGGAATTCGAAAGATAGATCAAAAGCTCTTTGTCACGTTCCTCAGACCATTCCTGAGCAGTTTTTGCAGTTGGGCATGGTGCACTGCCTTGCTGGGGGGGCTACTGTCATCGGGAGTACTGATGCAAACAGTGGGGGTATTTTGTCTATGACAATCTTTAGGTGGGTGGAGCACGTAAAGGGGCATCCACATGAGTGCTAGGACCAAAGGTTTCCCAGCAGAACATTAAGACTGTAGTGTAGTTACATTTTTTGAGACCAGCTATTATTATTATTGTACTAAGCATACAGCATTGGTACCTATTATGAGTAACTATTACTTAAAGTATCAAACAAAGGTCTGTAAGGGTATTATGATAGAAAACAGATGGCTGACGAAATTGGTGGACAAGTATACCGTACGTACCATCATCTCTTTCATACAGTCATCTGAAGGACTAGGTGAGGTCCTCTGGGCCGTACATTTGACACCCCTGTCTTAAATTGTCTTTATTGTGCTTTCGGTGCTTGATTTATGCAGATCTCTGTATCAAAGAACTACTCAACAAACATAATAATATAAAGACATTGAAATGCAGTTAGGAAGTGATTTGGGTTTTATTGGTAACTTGTCCCATGTACTGCTGTTTGATTCTGTCTAACAAGCTGCTGGCTCTGTGTCTACACAATCCCAGGATCAGTACCCATCTTCATCAATACATCTAAATGTTTTGTCTCGTCATATAGAACCAAGACCATGAGTAAGGTTGCTCCATCCTCCCTGCACAAACATCCATTTGCACCACTCAGAAGTGGATTTAACAAGCTGTTTGAGGCCTGTGTGGAACAGTAAAATAAGTCTGCACTCAGCCTTTTATGTATCCTGTGGGGTTAACGCTGCACAGATACAAAGCAGGACCTGGACTTTGTGCTTACTGTGAACTAGCACTGAGCTCTCCCAGTGGACAATGACTTCTGTGCTCACCTCCATTCCAGCACCTGTTCAATGAATTGGTGTATAGAGGTGAGAAAAGAGAAGAAGGATGCTGCTCTCGTGCGTCCTTTGGCTCATGTAGCAGGCCCCCATAGAGCAGCTTGAATAGGAATAAACCAGAGAACACTTCCTTCATAGTGTAGCAAAGGGCTCCCTGATCTTCTGCACCATTATTTCCCTGGCCTGAACCTCTACGAGACTTTCTGTCCACAGGGAGGGGGAAACTGAGATTCAGAGGTGATTATTATCAAGGCGGTTTGAACAGCTCTGTAATTAGCCAGGAAACATAGGGGGGATCCAAGTTAGTGAGGATAACCACAGGAAGTTCCACAGCAGCACCAGATCGCAAGCTGTGGCCGTAGAAGTGGCCTGGCATGGTTACCTAGTTATGTAGTCCAGCCATGACACATGATGCTCATGTGTCTCTGGGTATACTTCAGGAGCAGGCTGAGCTGGTACGCCCTGAGGACAACAATGTACCTTAGAAATGAACAGAGGCTCTCAGGAAGGTGGCAGGGGCCAGTTTGGCACTCCTGTCTCTGTTGATCTTGGAGCTGCTACTGTCCTCTGTGGTCGGCAGAAGAGCCTGAGGGAGTGGCAGTGAGCCAGTTCCACGGAAATGTCTACTTTGCAACCAATAGTTCTGTTCTGCCTCAACTGCCATCTCATGTGACGCAGGAGTATTTAACTGTTAAATATCCAACACGGACAAATGCACCAAATCAAACCATGTTATCTTGTTTTATGGACTCAAGTAAGTACTTTTGAATAATATAGGTTACATATTTTACAGGTAAGATTCATTCATTAAGGGTTATTTATATTTTTATGATATAAATTTGACCTTTTTTTTTTAATATTTCCTTTTATATTACATTAATGATGCTAAGTGGAGTGGACTGATGCCAACCAAATTACTTGGGTGTTAATATACAATGAAAATACAGTATCTATGAGTCTATTGAATAAAACCCCTGTTGTGTTGTCACTGAAACCCCCCGCACACGTATAGATTCAGCATGGTAGTATTATAGGTTTAAGACAGTGGCGTAAGAGCCCCAGTGCATGCTACTATGACGGGCCCGACAGTATACACTATCGTGCACATATTGTCTCATCGCACGATCAGAGACTTGACATTGGAGAACATTTTCATACATATTAGACAGTAATCATCATTGCATGTCTGTATATAACAAAAAATACCAAAGAAAATGAGAAATTATTGATTTAATTTAACAATTTTAATAGTTTAATATAGTTAATTTAGAATGAGGATTTGCTTTTGACCATTTCACAAAAAAAGGAAAAAATAAACATATTTATTTTTTTAATATTGGAGGGCCCACTTTCTCTATGGGGCCCCCCACGTCACAGGCCCCAGTGCAATCACATTTCCTGCACTGTCTGTATTTACACCCCTGGTTTAAGATTTGGAATAATTTCAACTTTGTTAAGACAGTCCTCACTAGTTATATGTTGTGACAAAAATAAAGATGATAATGATGCTTGTTTTACATTTATTTGGATCTAGAAGTACAGTGCAAAATTGCCCATGCACATATGCACGCACACACAAAGACAGACATATGTGCAGAAGCCTCAAGACAAAGTACACACATACTAAAACAGGGCACTTATATGACATATACTACCATGGTAAAAGCAAAATGTAAGTTTAGTCATGAAAACAGATGTATAACACATACATCCATGTACAGATGTATGTAACACAACAAATGAGGATCATATGGACTTAAAGCACCAAATGCAGGAACTCACACACTTGTGATGACCTACGTGATCAGAAATAGAAAGTAAAAGATCAAAAATGAAAGGGGCAAATTCATGAATGACGTTTGCATTATTTCTCCTGAGCTGCAGTGTCAAAGACTATAAGAAGTGTAAGTGGAAGAAGTGAACAAAGTGTACTTAATTGTTTTAAATGTATTATTTCATGTACTTGGAGTGGGTCTAACACATTAACAGAGAAACTGGGAAGTTTCTGTATCAAGCAAACACAACGTTGTCACACAAGCATGTAAAAAAATCCAGTTAAATTCAGTAATAATAAGTTATGATACGAGTAAATCGTGTTTTTAAATTTGTGTATTGTTTGATTCAAGCTGTAGTTTGTCTCCCTGTCTGCTTCCTTGTCCGATGACTCCAAACGTAGCATTTTCTTCCTATCTCATCAAGTGGAAACTTAACATTTCCGAGGTGTGTATGAACGCAGCATGACGCCGCCTGTGGTGGCTCATTACATTATCTGGCAACCGGAGTGGCAGCGGACAGAAGAGAGGGGATCCCCGGGATTTTTACACCGAAGCCAGCGAAATACTGACATCAAACATCTGAAAATCGCGGGGGGAACTCGGTCAGGCTCCTCCTAGACTTCGTAAGTCCACGCATTTCATTATCACATCAACTAATCCAATATTTTAATTTCTCAATTAAATTATGACGATGAAAGGAAGTTTCTCTATCGGCGTTAGCACTGCTAAGTTAAGCTAGCTAGCATAGCTTGATCTTAGCTAACGTGCAAGGTAACAGTTTGTGTGTAGCTCCGCCACACACATACACCTACCGAGCACGGGCTGCCAAGAACAAACCGCCTCAAAAAGTCGAGGAATATTTAAACAAACTTCCCCGGCAAACTTCTTTTGGGATGCACCAATAGTAAGATAACATGTGAGTTAATATTTGTATTTAGTCATAAAGAAGGTAAAGCACTCTGGGACTAAACAGTCATTATCTGCGTGTAATTAACGCTTGATTATTTGTGAATAAATTTAGCGACTGTCTGTCTGGGCAAGCAAGTGTCCAGGGAGTTAGCGTTAGCAGGCTAACTTAGCTCGCTAGCTAGCCTTTTAACACTAGCAGCTCACTGAGATGGGGTCGGTTTCATTGTCTGTCGTGTATCGCTATTTGGACGCGTACAGCCATCGAAGCTAAATATAACAATGCCTAGAATCACCTTTTAAAGGAGTATATGCTCCACTGTTTAGTGACTTTACTATAATCTCTACAACCGCTCGCAACCACAATAGGCTGTTAGCTCGCGTTAGTTAGCCACTGGTTGTGTAGCCGGACAGATGGACAGGTTGTTGTTGGCAAGCCAAGTTAACGTTAGCATCAGATAGCTTGTTGTTGTTGATGGGTTAGTTGAAAAATAGGTAGCTATAATTTTGGGAAAGTTGGTCCGCTGAAGTTTATGAACACCATAGCCAGTATTGTCGCCGGTTATCGCTAAACCGACTGTGTTTAGCCGTGGATGGGCATGATTATGGCTTCATGAGCCATTGATCTCAGAACTTTGTCAGATTAGCTCAACCGTGAAAAGCCTTTTTATGGAGGCGTAATGGTGGACGGTGGTGCCTCCGTCAGGGTGTGTGTCAGTCTGTCTGTCCACGACGGGGTAGTAGCTATCACCCACGCCAGACGACAGACAACTGAACGCCTACTCTGTGTTTGTACCAGAATATCAATGTTTCTGTGGCTGAGATCATATTCACCACTTTATGTGTGTAATAAGGTGTCTTGCGTTCAAGTCTAAGGGCATGCTCTATAATTAACCGTTCATTTCCTGTTGGAGTCAAACATCTGGAAGCAATCATATGATATTACACATTTGATATTAACATTGAGATATATATTTATAATGAGCTATATTTGAATTATTAAGTCTTGTAACGACTGCTGGGGCTCAGTGATTTTATTTTAGGCAGTCACAGCATCCACATCAAGCTAGCCATGAGCCACATAGATCATGCTGTTTGAGTGGTCACTTCAAGTTAGTCCTGTGTTCACCTGTCTTTGAGGTGTGTTTAAGATGAACAGCAGTGTGTATATCCCTGCCTCTGTCGAGCAAGTGCCCTCCTTTTAGAGCAAGCAGACAGTTGGCACCCTTGGCTAGTGATGGGGGACACATGTCGCTTTGCATTTTATGATAGGCCTTGGATTAGCCCAAGGAGGGGTGCCTCTTATGAAAAACCCTCCTGAGAGTGATGTGACCAGACAGGCATGACTCGAGATCCACTCTTATTCTGCTGCATCAGGACGGAAACGTTTTGATAATACATCTGTATTTTCCACCTCCCACTAGATTTTGTTTTGTTTTTTTTTTGGTTGTGTCAACAGGCTCAAAGGTCCCATTTCTCACTGTTGCGATTGTTGCATTTATTATGGTTATATTATATATTATGGTGTTTGCAGGTCCTGGAATTTAATCTTGCTGTAAATGTTCTTCAGTTTTGCTGAGTTACAACTTGTCCTGATGTTGAGCAGTGGTTATAACTGTGAAGAATGTTAAAAGTTTTTACATCCAATTCATAGTTTTGTTACTTTCAGTATATCTAAACTAAAAAAAATCCTACTTACTCCCACCATTTGGTTTATTTGTCATATTTTAAACACAATTCATGAATGTAATAGGTATTAAAATAGAGGTCACATCTGTTACACACAACTATGACCCAGCAGTGGGTTATCATCTTCCCAGAGAAACGTAACACCCCCCACATTTTTCTTTGTTTCTGACCTATTCTAATGATTAACCACACTATTTAGACCTAATACTGGAGATAACTCTCTGCAGGGTAGTGTGGCATAGCTCTTACTGTTTCCATCTATCTAGGTCTTGCTGTGGTGTTATCATAATAGTATCTGTGGCTCACTGTTGGACACAGTTTTAACACAGCAGTTACAGTCTGGTTGAGTGTGAGCCCAGTCATTGTGAAAATGTTAGCAGGAAGTGCAGTGGAAACCATGAAGTGTCTCCAGAATTGACCGCTAGTCTGTGTCAGTGTCGATGAGGGATGAGAGACCCTTGTTGCACTGGCGTTTTCAAGTTTGAGATGAAGCCGTCATGAGAAAAATACTGACTCTAGGATTCTTAGGTTTATTCAGACAGTGGTAATTACTTGTGAATCAAATCAGACGCAAATGTGATAGATGCTGCTGCAAGTGAAAATTGACCCCTTGTTCTGCAGGGGGTGGTTCACTGTTCACTGCTTTATACACTAAGCCACGTCCTTTACGCCATTTTGAATTTACTGGCTTTTCCCAAAGGTTTGAAAGTGATTGGATGCTTTCATCGATTTTGGTCAGATCACATAGTCAAGTCTTCCCGGAAGAACATGACATGCAAAGCTCAAGCACATCATTTACACAAATAGGAGAAAGGAAATAAGCACATAGAAAACAGAGAGAGACAAGGGGAGAGGCCGAATCCCCTGGAGGATGAAGATCCAGATCCAAAACATCTGGAGTGAGGCGACAACAGCCAGGGGAGCGCGAGGTCCCAGGACAGCCAGTGGTCCAGCACTGAGAGGCCTGAGTGAAAAGAGAGGACAAGGGGCAGGAAATAGTAGAGAGAAAGATATAGGCATACAGCTTGGACACTCTTACTTGTAGGACAACAAGCAAACAGGGTTCAAGAGATGCAGTGACTTTTAGAAAGTTAGCAGTAATCTCGTCGCCAAGACATGAAATATAGATGCTAGGCTTAATAGATTAATTGAGACTGAGACAGACCTGACGGACTTTAAGAATTAAGAAACTAACTGAAACTAACTGAAAGTTAAGGCTATAATATGAGTTTTAGTTTGGACTTAAAGGCCTCAACAGAGTCAGACTCTCTGATGTCAACAGGGAGATAATTCGAGTGTAAGGGGACATGATAAGAGAAGGCCCTCTAGCCTGGTGACGACTTCTTATCTGGGATTAGACAGGAGCCCTTTATTCTGAGAGTAGAGAACACAGTATGCAATGGAACATTTAGGTGATCAGACAGGTATGAAGAGGCGTGCCCATTTACAATTTTCTTAAGTCACCAGAAGTACCTTAAAGCCTGATCTAACATTGTAGGTTTCAGATTAGCCGAACTTAATCGTATTTTTAAGATGTCAGTGTTTCCTTGTCCGTTGAGAACTGTTTGTTGTGTCAGCTGCCCTGTTTGTTGCATAAATGCCAAAAATCAGGAGTAGTCTTATTGGCCACGGGGTCCCACCCAAAGGCCTTGGGCAATTCATGGAACTGGAGGAGAGCAATCCTTCAATGTTTGACTGACTGAACTGTTTCTTGTTTATCCTGTTGGACCTCATATTGACTCAAGCATGTGTGTTTACAGTGGGACCAACGTGTCTTAGACAGTTAAAAGTATTGTGTATGGATTGATGAGTTGGGCATTGTGTTTGATGACGCTAACTTCCTCATAAAAACCCCACAATTTGAATTAGGACTCAGGAATATAATGCAATACATTTTATCTATCGCGATACAAGACTGGGTATCGTCTTGGATATTGTTAGTTTTATCTTTTCCTGCTTTTAAAGGGTACATTACAGTAAAGTGATGTCATTTTCTGAACTTAACAGACTGTTCTAGCTCTTCTATTATTTGCCTTTACCTACCTCATCATTATATCCACCTACCTGATGATTATTTGTGGAAAAAAACCCCACTGTAAATATTTAGTGAAAGCACCACCAGTTAAGCCTACAGTATCATTGCAATGGCAATGGCAATATCAAGGCATTGGCAAAAATATTTGGATATTTGATTTTCTCCATATTGCCCAGCACTACTTTGAGTTTAGACGAGTTCATAGCTTCGACTATACGTCCCATACTTGATACTTTTAACCTCTGTGGTAATTTACAACGATTTGTTTGTTCAGTTTCCATGAAATACTGCCTTCTTATTCAGACTGGACATTCATCATTGTAGAAGATTTCTGGTATTCCTTCAGTAAATAGCCACCTGTTGACCAGGTGGGTCATATGGCTTACAACGAATTGACCCTTGAATAAGTTGTACAAGGTTGAGTTTGTTGTTAAGAGATTGCTCTGCATTGGAGCGGCAACAATTAGTTGTCACTAAGTTGATCACCAACTTATTTGATATTTGATTCATCGGTTTGAGGAGTTCTCCAAGAAAACAGTCAAAATTCCAGCTTCTTAAATGTGAATATTGTATGCTGTCTTTACTCCTCTATGACAGTAAACTGAATATCTTTTGGTTGTGGACAAAACAAGACATTTATGGCAGTCACCTCGGGCTTTAGGCAACACAGATCGACATTTTTCACAGTTTTCTGACCTTTGATAGACCAAGCAACTCCTCGATTAATCAAGAAAATAATTGATAGATTAATCAACAGTGAAATTGCAGCTAATTGCAGCCCTACCTTGCACACATGTAAAGGTGCTATTTTTACATGGAAGTAGAGCGATTCTGTAAAAATGTGTGTCATTTCACAGTGGTTATTGAAATAGAAAATGCATCAGAATAAAACCCAAATCAGCAGGTATAAATAACACCAGGTGGCCGGCTGCCACAGGTATTTTGGCAGGTATTGTGGGCTCCCTCCCCTCCAGCACAAGTAGCTGGTCAAAAAAATATTCCCATCCTTACTTGACATATTTAAAACAACACTTAAGTGCATGAAAGCTATGTAGTATTAAAGAATATCATCCTCCTCTGTATCCCCTTAAGTGTATAGCTGTAAGGCACAGCGACATTTGCTTAAAAAGATTCAACACATAGAGTAATATGAATTCACAGCCGCCTACTTGCCTTTGTCTGATCCACCACTTTTATGCCTATATCTCTTTAAGTTTTGGTTCTGCTACTGCTTTAGCTCACAAGTGACAGCCCACATGATCAGTGTTGCCTGTAATGGCATCTGATCTAATGTAAACCAGACTAATTGGACATGTACTAGTTATGGAATACACATCTCTAAAGTTGTTTTTTCTGTCCGCCTGTGACAATTGCTTCCACTGTGTGGCCAGTGCTGACATGGCAACTCTCGAACTCTCAGTGCAGCAAACAGGCAGACCGGCCACTTGGATACATGCAGCATCAAGGCATGTGTCCAAGAGGGGACAAACGTCTCTGCCTGACTCCCTGCCACATGGCTGGTTTGTGTGGATTGTGTGAACATGTATCAGTGCACTGTCTTGGCTGGTCTAAAAGCCATCAAAACAAGGGTTAACTACACTGATATGGGACGTGTGAGCCCACTGGTCACTTACCCAGTTTATAATTAGTAAAGATAGCTATTTCTTGAGCAAAAAGTGTACAGTAGTAGACATACAACATGTTTGTAAAATCACAGGAAAAGCATTAAGAATCAGGTGAAATTTAGGTGTCACGCTAGATGACCAGTGGTAAAAATAGACCTGAAATGGTAGGCCACACACTGCATTGATTGTCTTCCACCACTCTGCATTGGAAAAAGATGACCTGATTATCATTCCTGAAGCTCGCTGTCATTCCCACTGCCCCAAATCTGTTGGACGGGTCCATTATTAGGCTAATGTCATGTAGCCTTCGGAGGAATTTGACTTGGGTTACAAATCGTTTTTTTAATTTTATCACCATAATGACTCCAGAATTAAATTTTGGTCTTCATATTTTAGACCAGCTGGAGTCACCCAAGCATTTCTGGGTATGATGTCATAGTGTCATTGTTAAACGCTCACAAATACCCTGAACATTCAATTATTTTTTTTGTTGTATTAAAGAAGTGAGTGAAGGTTTTGGGGCTTTAAGTGATACTTGTGACCTTAAAGGTTACTGTAGAAAGTGTGTAGATGCTTCCTTGATGGAGAACAGCAGCCTTTACTTTCAGTTAGAGTGGATTCCAATGATGGTGATGAGGATGATGGCATAAATGTTTTTAAAGTTTCCAAATAAACTTCTTAAATCACTCCTGTGACACAATCCTTTGTTCTTCTGCCCCATAGCTTTGAGGAGGACAATAATCACAGGCAGTAGTGATATGTTTAGCTCATACTGAGTCAAAAGCTTGGGAAAGCAATAGGTTTCAATTTATTGTGAGTGGGTCCTGGTGCTACAGCCTGGTGCTGCCTGGAAAGCTACACAGACTTCAAAAGCAACCGGCAGCACTACAGGGGTCAGTTGAGAAAGGCACAACTCAATGCAAACTGATGCAATGTGAACGACAACCAGATGAGAGACAAATCAGTCTTGTTTTAATGCCTGCAGAAACAGAAGCACAGAGTTGTTTGCTACATAAGATCACTTCCAGCACTGATACTGGACCGCAATGCTAATTGGGCTTGCCAGTTAGAGTGCCATTGTTGTATTAAACAGTTTTAACAGTGCATACTTTGTTAAAAAAAGAAACCTTTTCTGTACTTGGTGGCCATGTCAGAACGCAACTGTCCAGCCGGAGCAGAGTATGTGAATGACGTGCTCAGCACAACACCCTTAGCGACCTACAGCGTCATGCAGCTTTAAAACTTTTGAAATTACTGAGCAAATGGAAGGGCATTCCAATGGCTTAGGAGGGTATACAGAAGTCACCTTTCAGTTTGAGTTTGAAATCAGATCAGTGCGAGTTTGATACAGCAGGAGAAAAAACAAGAAGCAAATGCACAAGGACATGTTTCTTCGCATTTATTTTGAACAGACGGTAGTGCAAGTGTTGCAGCAAGATAGTCATATTGCTGTATCATGGCCTTTTCAGACACAACATAACAGCACGCCACCTCGCTCTGAAACCCATTATTTTCAATGGTGTGCACTATGCCATGATGTTTTTTTGCTGCCATCAGCATAGCACGTGTGCAGCATTAGGCTGAACTTTGGTGATGCGCTGTGTGCACTGAACCCAAGCAGCAACCTCTGAGGCTGAAAGATGACGTAGCATGGAAGTGCCAAAAACTGCTGTTCTTTCAATGGTTTAAGGCCCCGTTTATTCGACAATGGTTTCGACTGAAAATGCTAAACGTTTTGGCCGATCATTTACACGACAGCGGCGTTTTGGGTGCCTGAAAACGCAACGATTTGAAAACGGGTTCCAGAGTGCAATGTTTTGGAAATGGCAGCGTCTCCATTGTCATGTAAAAGTGCAATATGCAGTTCCTGTGAAGACGGACTTTTCGCACATGCGCATTACGGTTCCAGTCACTAAGCGTGCCGACCGTCACAACAACAATGTTGAGCTCTGTTTGTGCTGCTCACCCTGTTGATTTGAAGTGAAGTTTAGATCTGTTACTGTAGCAACTCCACCTCGTCGTCCACCCAGACAAAGTTATCTGTGCATGCTTTCGCCATTGTGTCTTCTTTGTTTTGGTTTGTAATCATGGCGTTGGAGAGGAAGGCGCTTCAGCACAGGCGCATGGCGTCATGCTGTGGTGTTGCTTTGCAAATTTACACTGCCACCCATTGGCCAGGCGTGCATACTACAGCGTTTCCAGTAGATTTTGCGGCTCCGTGTGAACGGGGATTGTTTCAATAACGTCGCCATATAAACGCATACGTTTTTTAAAACACAAAGGACAGACTTTTCCGTTTTTACTGAAATCGTTGTCATATAAACGGCCCCTGAGCCTGGCTCCAGAAGTGAGTCAGTCCCCATAGACGCCCAGCTTTACAGCAGAAATAAACATGTGTACAGCCGGATCCAAAAAATGGTCTTGGTCTCTATTGCAAATTTCAACATTCATGACAACTGTATGGAGGTTTTATTTTTTTATAACTCACTCATTGACATTTTATCAAGGCTTAGAGTTATGCATAATTAAGGGTGGGTTGCTTTGAGTGATAAGCTGTTTACCAACAGTGTCCTTGGCTTCTCAGTCAGATCCACCCCTCACTCCTTGTTTCCAAATATGGTTAATTGTCACTCCAAAAAAACAAGATGGTGGTCAAATACCAAACTGGTGGCTTCAAAACAGGAGTCCACAAACCAATGGGTTATGTCACGGTACATACGTCCATTATTTTATATGGTCAATGGCTGAACCCAGCGGCGAGTGAAGCTCAAATTGTGTCTGAAATGTCCTTTACACTGTACGAACAGTGAACAAACACTTTGCCAAACAACAAGAGGTCACAGTTGGCTATAAACTGAAAAGCTTCTCTCAGGCTATTAAACTTATAAAACAAAATAAATAGAATAATAAAGAGTGTTAGTTCCATCTTGGCTATATGCAAATTTAATTAGCGGCTGCTTTTGTGATTGTTTTATCTCGTCTTTTTTGTGGCGTCTCGAAAGCAGCAAAGACAAGAAGTCTGTCAGCTCAAGCTTTTTATCTGATTACTGATTTCTAATCTTTGCTTGCCAGTGTGATTGACTCACATGCAAATCAGCTTGTTATGCTAACCTTAGTACATATTGCTAATGGTGTACATCTTAAAATTTGCAGGCAAACTCGCGCTTGGGAACTTAAGTTCCATATTACATGCATCAGTCTACATACTGTGTGTTTTGTGTGCGGCTGCTTGCACTGAACCGTGAACCCTGTACCGTTACAGTCAGGCACAAGCACACAAACTGTCACAGCCCTTGTCACGATGAAGACTGACTGAATTCCTGTGACTGACTGCTGCTCTTCACTAAAGAGGAAACAACACATCCACCTTTCAAGTCGGCAGGGGGTGGATGTTTGATACTTGAAAGATCAGACTTTGGGTGGAGTGTCGTATAAAAATGAAACCTTTGGTTTATGAGCACATGCATGTTAGATTGAAAATGGGAAACAAATGTTAGGGATGATAAAACAGAGATGCACTCACCAGGCTACATTCATGTTCGGATACCACTTTGTATTTCACAGGTTTGAATGCAAAGTATATCTCTTAAGCTAAAACTGGATATAAACACTGTCAGGTCACAACCAAGATAATGAGAGTGTCTCCACATATCAAAGTACTTAGCCTCACCTCACATTTTGTACTTTATTTAATGTTCTTCCCACCTGTAAACATTGCCAAGGCTTTTCACAGCATAATTAAACAAGACAAAGGATCAGACCAAATTTTTGGAGGCAATTTGGGGAACTTTACAGCTTTTTGATTGTAGGGGCTTAAGGCACAGTTCAATTGGTAATTAAAAAGCGTCGAGGTATAATTACCAGACATGACATCACCATTGCATGCGATAACAACCGCAACAGACAGCACCTACCAGCCACACCCAATGGGGATGCTGGATTTGGCAATTGAAAAAAGGTTTAACTTGTGCCAGATAATCTATTTTAATCCTTGTTTTATAACGTTATAATTTCTTTAATGAATGTGCGTATCCTCCAGTAGGTGTAGGCCAACAGTCATACTTTAAACAGGTGCAAACAAATGCTTAAATGTTCATGCCAGTCATCACGCTGAACAGGAAGGCATGCTAATTTGTAAATGATAATGGATTATGACATTGATTATCATGAAAACTAATACTTGTCAACTGACTTACCACACTGACTTCACACTCTGTCTTTGCGTAGTTAGACTTTAATCAGAATTTGTAACTATTTTTAGCATCTAATTCATTTAATTGCTAGATGAGCTGGTGATAGCTTCAGTTAAATGCAGTGTTTGCTCTACTCCTTGGCCTGTAGATGCAGAACTTCAGAGGGTAAAACCCCATGATCTCATCTGTAGACAGTTTTGTTCACAGTTGTTTAACTTTTCTTTCATCTTTACCAATTGCCTAAACAGGCTCAGCAAGTTACAGCATATGATCCGACTTCCCTAATCACTCATTGGATCTTATACACTTTCTCATTTTCATTCTTCTTGGAAAAAATGCTTAGTTGACAGAAGGAAATTGACATTGCTGCATGGCGAGTTTTTCTGCATGATTGAATGTGTTGTTGAGGTGAGGTGATTTTGTCGTGTGCACATGCCGTTAAGATATTTTATATTTATTATACCATTCATATCATGTTATTTGCAGCTAGTCTGTGCATCTGAAATTAATGTCGATTGTTTTTTATGTCTGATGTTTTTTGGATGTCTCCTCTACACCAAATGTTTCACCCTCTGCAGCCTAACCTAGATTAACCCCTACTGATGAGGATCTGCTGAAACTTATGATTGCCAACTTACTTCAAAAATATGTGGCAACTGACCTACTTTTACCTGGTTGTGTTCTTCTGCAGTGTTCACCGATGAAGTGCTTGTCTTGTCTGGAACACTGTACTTCTTTGCACCCTTTAAGCGCTTATTTTTTTTCCCCCTGACTCCGGTCACTTCCTGCTACCATCCATTTCTGAGAAATGTAATCTGATAGCAGTCTGCGTGTGTCCTGGCCTTCCAGTCTGTATGTGGGTATGAGCTTCTGGTTTTACAGGATTATGGAGGAACCATTTGGAAGCAGTTTGGCTGAAATTGGAGATTATCCCTGTCTAGGGTTTTTGAAAACATTTAGCTATTCCTTTTTATTATAGCTAGTAAACATTTGTGGTCGAAAATGTAGCCAGTGATTTGAGGCTTGAGAGAACGACTTGAGGCGGTTGACTTGACATGTTAAGGTGCTTAAAAGCTCATAATCCAGACATTCCTGAAGTCATTTGATGGTCAGTAAATTATGATCTGTTAACGGTGTGAATCAATTACTCATGATACTATAGAAGGCTTTTATACATTGCACATGTATGTCCGTGCATGCTCGCCAAAATCCCGAAGGATGTGTGAATGATGTGTGCTTTTTATTGGTATCTTAGTTCTCTACGTCATGGAGATACATTAACAAGTGCATCGGTGTGTCTCTGGGTTTTAAAAACAACCACAGCCGTGTACGATCTAATGTGGCTATATGGTTGTGCATTCTTGTGTGCTGATGTACAAAAGTCTGGTTTGCACTTCCTGGACTTAACTGCTGTTGTCGTTGTCACGTTACTGAGGGAGAATCCAGGTGGAGACATGCGCACACATACATACACTCTGTGAGGCTCGGGCTCTCACTTGCTCACTCACACACACACATGAACACACACACACACACACACACACACACACACACACAGGCAGCCTGGCAGATTCAGGGTTAAAGGCTTCCATTTTGTTAGGTAACACCCTAATGGTCTGATCTGTCAGTGGCGTTAAAATGGCAGGGGCTTAACCCTTGGCGTTCGGGACACAACCAGTAGGGGCACACATACACACACACTCTGGGCTGGCCGAGCCTACAACAGAACAACTGAGGAGGAGGAGGAGGAGGAGGAGGAGGAGGGGAGTGTGTGACGCAGGGAGGGGTAGAGGGAAGGACGAAGAGTGAGCAAGTGAGAGAGAGAGAGAGAGAGAGAGAGAGAGAGAGAGAGAGAGAGAGAGAAGAGAAGGAAGAGTATTTTTCACTTGGGTACAGTTAGATTATGGCTCAGCTAACCACATGCGCTCTGCACCCTTCTCCCTCCCCCAACCATGGCACCACCTCAGCTGGGTCCCTGCCCCCACTCCTAGCTCGGTGAGCACAGATTAGCATAGGTAGTGTGATATTTTTTTTTTCAATTAAGATGATATCAAAGGAGAATATCGCTACTCTTTGATAGCCTGACATGATTTTGTGTTCAAAAACACATTTTATAAGCAGTCTAAGACGTGAATAAAGCAGTGTGAGTAACCGTTATGATGGTGAGAAGTAAATAATCACCTTGAATTTAAGACAGTCATCGCCTTGTCACATCTTGCTGGTAAGAAAAGTGGTGGGTTGAGCGATTAATTCAATATTACAAGGGCCAGGGCCCCTTAGCCACACAAGAAAAAGAGTTGTCACTCTGCTGTCTTTTATTGGGCAGTAATAATCCATACTTGTATTGCTTTTATTGGACAGTATAATTGTTGTTTCTCCTCGCGTTGAACCCTAAGGACACAGTTGAAAAGCCTCAGTCTTTTTAAAATGGCTGTTAATGTGTTGGCTGGCTGGGTCCAGTCCCAGTGGGCAGATCATTACAGTGCTGGAGATGAGAGGCTAGCACGCTACCTGAGGGGATGAGCTTTTGCCATTGATCTGCTCTCTATGAACTACTGGACACAATAGGAGAGGGACAGAGTATAAAACCTGTAGTGTCAGTCTAGGTCACAAGATTTCCATTTGCTTTCAGGGAAGTGCATCTTATCTTGCCGCACCACTCGCAGGGATGGGTGATTTTCTGCACGCACCTTATTTTATAGACAAGAAGACTAATGTGAGCATATACAGAGAAATGCATATTTATCAAATGTATTGATTTGAGCCAGCTTGCTTTGATGCAGTTACTCTGTAGAAATCAGATAGCTTGGTACAAACCTCTTTATTCATATCGTTGTTGTTTTTAATTAATGTGAACGAGCAGTAGAAATGTCTTCTCTCACGTGCAGCCCCTAACTCCCTCGTCCTTTGTTTTGATCTAAGATGTGCTCTGCCCTTAGGCCCTATTATTCTGAGGGAAATGAGAGGGACATGCATCCACTTCTCCTCTAGAGTCCCCTGAGAGGAACAGACACAGATCACTAATCACTGGCTGCCTTTTCCTAGGCTCTTTCTCCGCCTCTCGCCATTTTTGTGGCTGCTGCAGTTAATGCATTTGTGTGTCAAACTAATGTATCTGCACGAGGTTTGATCATCACATTAGCATGCTATAAACGGTACAATGTAAAGGGTATTAGTTCAACATGTCACTAACATTATGCAGATTAGGGATGTCATCGGTTAACCATTGGTTATTTGGTTAATTGGTTAACCAGCAAGAATATTTTTTGACTGTTTACACATGTCATTCTATAGGTTAATTTGTTATCTTTCATTTTACTGTACTGAGCACCAACTGGGTCTGGTGGGAGCTAGCTAGCGGCACCGCTCATTTGGCAATTATAGCTAGTAATGCTGTTCACACCCAGTGGCGTTGTTATGGGAATATTATGTCCACCTTTCAGTCTCCCCTAGGTCACCCCGGTGAGTAAGTGGCTCAATTTTAGCAGAGCTACATAGGGGGAGACTAGGGCTGTCACTTTTTATTCGAGTTTCGGACATTCGTTCGGACATGAGGTGAAAAGTTTCTGTTCAATTGGAATTACCTGTTTGAAATGTCGGCTGCAGTGTCTATAGGTGCATCAGACAATTTGATGTACAAAACCCAAAACCAGTGAAGTTGGCACGTTGTGTAAACCGTAAATAAAAACAGAATACAATGATTTGCAAATCCTTTTCAACCTATACTCAATTGAATACACTGCAAAGACAAGTTACTTAATGTTCGAACAGGTAAACTTTGTAATTTTTTGCAAATATTAGCTCATTTGGAATTTGATGCCTGCAACATGTTTCAAAAAAGCTGGCACAAGTGGCAAAAAAGACTGAGAAAGTTGAGGAATGCTCATCAAACACTTATTTGGAACATCCCACAGGTGAACGGGCTAATTGGGAACAGGTGGGTGCCATGATTGGGTATAAAAGCAGCTTCCCTGAAATGCTCAGTCATTCACAAACAAGGATGGGGCGAGGGTCACCACTTAGTGAACAAATGCGTGAGCTGATTGTCGAACAGTTTAAGAACAACATTCCTCAACGAGCTATTGCAAGAAATTTAGGGATTTCATCATCTACGGTCCATAATATCGTCAAAAGGTTCAGAGAATCTGGAGAAATCACTGCACGTAAGCGACAAGGCCGAAAACCAACATTGAATGCCCGTGACCTTCGATCCCTCAGGCGGTACTGCATCAAAAACCAACATCAGTGTGTAAAGGACATCACCACATGGGCTCAGGAACACTTCAGAAAACCACTGTCAGTAACTACAGTTCGTCGCTACATCTGCAAGTGCAAGTTAAAACTCTACAATGCAAAGCGAAAGCCATTCATCAACAGCACCCAGAAACGCCGCCGGCTTCGCTGGGCCCGAGCTCATCTAAGATGGACTGATGCAAAGTGGAAAAGTGTTCTGTGGTCTGACGAGTCCACATTTCAAATTGTTTTTGGAAACTGTGGACGTCGTGTCCTCCGGACCAAAGAGGAAAAGAACCATCCGGACTGTTATAGGCGCAAAGTTCAAAAGCCAGCATCTGTGATGGTATGGGGGTGTATTAGTGCCCAAGGCATGGGCAACTTACACATATGTGAAGGCACCATTAATGCTGAAAGGTACATACAGGTTTTGGAGCAACATATGTTGCCATCCAAGCAACGTCTTTTTCATGGACGCCCCTGCTTATTTCAGCAAGACAATGCCAAGCCACATTCTGCACGTGTTACAACAGCATGGCTCCATAGTAAAAGAGTGCGGGTACTAGACTGGCCTGCCTGTAGTCCAGACCTGTCTCCCATTGAAAATGTGTGGCGCATTATGAAGCGTAAAATACGACAACGGAGACCCCGGACTGTTGAACAACTTAAGCTGTACATCAAGCAAGAATGGGAAAGAGTTCCACCTGAAAAGCTTCAAAAATTGGTCTCCTCAGTTCCCAAACGTTTACTGAGTGTCGTTAAAAGGAAAGGCGATGTAACACAGTGGTAAAAAGGCCCCTGTGCCAACTTTTTTGCAATGTGTTGCTGCCTTTAAATTCTAAGTTAATGATTATTTGCAAAAAAAAAATAAAGTTTCTCAGTTTGAACATTAAACGTCTTGTCTTTGCAGTGTATTCAATTGAATATAAGTTGAAAAGGATTTGCAAATCATTGTATTCTGTTTTTATCTACGATTTACATAACGTGCCAACTTCACTGGTTTTGGGTTTTGTAGTTTGCCTTGTGATCTAACAGAGGGCGCTCTAAGAATTCACTATCATGTTGACCTATTGCATGCCTTACTGACCTATCGCTAAACAAAGATAATGTTAATGTGGTATTTTGCTACGAAAATGGGGGACAATAGCGAGTAAAGCCGTCCTGAGCGGACAATCACGACACCAAAACATCTGAGAAGCAGCGTATGGAAGTATTTTGGGTTCTACGCCATAGATGGCAAAGTCACGCACAAAGATAAGGCTGTTTGTCGACTTTGTAAAAAGCAGCTGTCTTACTCTTCTTTGAATTTATTCGAACGAAATTCGGGTCATTGTAAATTCGTTCAGCCTTGACTTTTTTGAAAAAGTGACAGCCCTATGGGAGACTGGAGGATGGCTACCATGTTTCTGCGGCAATGCCACTAGCTAGCTCTCACCCAGCCTGGGTGGTGCGACGTGCAGAATGGCACAGGCTAACTTCAGCTAACCTGTGGAGACCGGAGGGTGGGCAGTGGGCATTATGTGTCTGCGTGTTAATGTGGCTAATTTCCCGACCTCTAAATGGATAGCGCTTTGAAATACGGTGCTAAAGCTTACTGACCAAATAGAGCGCCGAACTAAAAGTAAAAACCTCTTGTATTTCACATCATTTTGTTTTGTTATCCTTTAGAATTAACCCGTTAGTTAACTGTTAATGGGTGTGGGGCTGTCAAAAGCAAAATTAACAGAAACTGACATCCCTAATGCAGATGTATATTGTGATGTAGTAGTGGTGCATCTTCTTGGCAACAGAAGTTCAGCTTCTTTGAACTGATGGTGCTTGAATTTCCTCCCAAAAACAAGATGCATGCCATGCAGATAAAATGTGACTCAAAATGTACAGAAAATGTATCCCATCTTCTTATTTCAGGAGCAGATATCTATGAACCTAATTTCAAAATCAGTCAGCGTTTCTTAAATTCCTGTAGTCCAAGCCCAACTGCAGTGGTGTTCTGATAAACTGTTGTAGACACTAACAGGCAGAGTAGCTCCTCTTGGTTGCTGATTCCCAGGCAGTGAGGTCTGGGGTACCAGTTTCCTCCAAGCATCTCCCGATGGACCCGCTGATGGACAAGTCAGGCTCGTTTGTGAGATTGTAGTGTCAGTTTCATTTGGTTTTACACGCTGGATGGATGGAGCTGTGGGAGCATTGAAACTGGCAGGAATGCTGCTAGCACTGATTGATTCAGGATCTTTTCTCAGTTGATTGCCTGGCCATAAAATACAAACTCCTGATGTCCTGTTTCAAACAAAACTGGTTTACTCAAGTTAAAGCAAAGGATGCTGCGTAAAAATATATACTCTCTGAGATGTTCTGTTTAAACTCATACTGGTTTTCAGAACCAGGGATCCAGCAATTGAACATGTAAGTTTTAATTTTGGCTCATTCACGTTTGTTAAATGCCTTTTTGTCCTTTTTGTCTTTGTCTCCTGTCATCAGCAATACTCTGAGCAGTGTCTCAGTGCAACACTATCTCAGCTCCTGGTACTGATGCCATGTTTTTTCTGCCCTCCAGTCCTCTCGGGTGTCACTGTGAATGGCATCGATAGACTCTTGTGTTTGACGGCCAGGCTTTCTCTAGATGAATCTCCTACAGTTTCTTTGTTTCCTTCACGTGTTCGATAGCTCTTAGTGTGAGTCTCCTATAACCTGGAGGTTGTGAATGACACATCACACAAAAGGCCTCAGGGCTCGTATAGAAACCAAGGCGCTGGATAGAAAATGGGCTGATTGGTAGTCCTTCACTGAAGGCTTAGTAAAATGGATAGCGATCCAACAATGTGAAGTACTACGCACAACCCAGCAGGTTTGAGTGCATACTTAAGAGTCATAATCACAACATATGCATGGACAACAACTTGATTTGGTTGCTTAGCAGCAGTGCATCCAGCACATGAATCACAGGATCCATGATGCTTTCCATCTCTCTGGGTCAAAGGTATCCACATGTCCCTAGACCTGAAACTAGCAACCACAGTCGTCGTAGTAACGTGCAGATCTGATCCTCCTGTATCGTCCCAAAGGGTTACAGTCATTTTGTATCTGACACGCTTCGCCACCACACCGTTACAGCCAGAGCAATGTGCTGCCACTAGTTCTACAATTTTACACAGTAAAGTGTGGTTTCTGAAGCATTGTGTGTGGTATATGGGTATGCACACATACCCACCCACACACAAGCTGTCATCTCTGGCAGATAGATAGCCTTTGTGTCCAGGGATGGTACAGCAGGGCACATCTATCCTTGCTGTGTACCAGAGCAGGGTCCATTTTAGGCTCCGTGCACTCGTATACAAACACAGACCTGAATGTTTTAGCTGTGTAGGTACTTTTTTGGCTGTATTCGTTGGTGTTGTTACTGCTTGCATCTCTTAGCTCAACATCTTGCAAAGTGTCAAGGATGCCTGTGTCTTATCTCCAGTAAAAATAAAACTTGGCTGAATTCACAGATGTGAATTGTAGGAACAAACTGCAGCCTCACTGCAGACAGCGATTTGTCGAAGTTGCTGAAAAGCAGTTTCATTTCCCCACCTTATCTTGCAGTTTTCTCAACGCTTTGCTTTACAGATGACAGGCTCATAGTGGGAGGTTTTGTATACATTAGATTCTTATGGTGAATTATGACCTTCGCTTGCCTTAATCTTTGAAGCCTGAGAAGATGGCAGAGAAAACATGTAAGATGTTTTTTAAGAGTATCAAATATCATGAAAGGTGGGTTTTGGATGTCAGGATTTTTATGCCCGTCAGCAGCTGTTGACTTGACTTCCACAGAAGTTAGTCATGTCAATGATGTGTCCGCCCCCCTGTTGACTCGTAGACACATTTTGGAATGTCCGAGGACAACGTCATTTTCTCCTCCTCCTCCTCCTCCTCCTCCTCCTCTGTCAGTGTGGGATGTGCCTGTGGCCTCCCTGTCTTCTTCCCTCCCTTCTGCCACTCTGCCTCTCCAGGGGTTAAACCTGCGCCTTCTCTCAATCCCGGACCAGTTTGAACCGGTTTTGAGGGAAGCGCTTTTTGTCTTCCATGGAATCTTGGGATAAGGTCATGTGGAGCTATGATGACGTCACGTTGGACCAGGAAGACCTTGAGTCAGCTCTCTGAATCTGATATACAACATGGTGTACGTGTATGTGTGCAAATGGTTTCAGACCAGATCATCAATTGGGCACTCGTATCAGAATTTTTTGCAATAGACATGCACTCATCCTTGTGCGAAATGCTTATAAGCAACACGTTTTCATAACAACTTTTAAACTGTTTATTGAAGAGAGTCTGCCTGCCCCATAATGACTGCGTGGCCTACATTGGTTTGTGTATGTACAGTGTTTTTCTCTGCTGTTTTTCTGCTGTGTAATAGGTTTTTCCCTGAAATCTAAGTGGGTCTCTCTATCCTCTGCTGTTACTGTACTGAGTGAGATTTGGGTCAGCATCTGGGGCACTGGTAGTGGTAGATGAGACGCCAATACACCTCAGGATTGTGCCTTTTTACAGCTGGAAATATCAACTAAATCAAACATTGCACATGCTCATGTGCATGACCTTACAACAAAGTGTATAATCAATATGTTGAAGGGGGATTATTTGCCACAGCAACCTTAGATTACATGCAGTACATTGACTCACCAGCCAGGACAGCTTTATTTTCGTTTTGTACTGGTTGCATTGTTGCTACTTCATATTATATTATTCATATTGTATATAATGCATGGACTTAAATGTGATTAAAAGTTCCCCAAAATGAAAAGACACTGACATTTACATGCAATAGGGGGGACTGATTGAGATTTGTTCAAGTATCTGCCATTTAAAACTATAAAAAGGCATCTTCACCTGTGCGATATTGTATTTATATTGATTGATTGAGTTTGGCTTCTTCAGTCACACTGTTGCTTCTGTCATAAAGGCAACCTCTCTTGTCAGTTATCAAGGCAGAGCTTATACCTGGCAGTGCTTTCATCCAGTTTTATTGTCTCAATTTTGAATTAAATTGAGGCAGTTATAACTTTGTCTGTCCTCTGTAGTGGATGCTCCTTATTGTTTACTTCAATGCAGACACACTGGGGGGATGTGACACACATAACTCATAGGAACCTGCACAGTAGTGTAACGCCCGGGCCACACTGGCTACCTGAGCACAGCATGAGTCACGGGACCTTTTGCTTTTCATTTCTGCCCACATGCGCAGCGTGGCTCGGCTGTGGCTCGTCTCGATATTCGGTGTATTGGCTTTGTATTCTGCGAAATGCGTGCCGTTCTAAGCAATATTTAAATGTCATAGTGACATATTACTAACGTCACACCTTTCACTGCAGTTTCAGTGTCTGTATCTGTACAATATGCCACAGACATGAAAAAACTCAACACTTTCTGATTCTGTTTCAGATTAAAAGCCCTCCACCGATTCTGTGGATTGAATCCAGTTAAATATTTGCAGGACCATGTTATGGAAAATGCAGTGGAAATTAGTGGAGTACCAGCTTTTAATAAGTAAAATGAAATATAATATTCTCTTACTAATAGCCATTATCAAAGGCAGACTTGGTGTGGAAAGATTGGACTGGTAGGCAGTGCTGCTGTCTATATGGACACCACACATGTGAGCCACAGCAGTTAAGCAGTGTCGCTGTCATGCACAGGTAGAGATTCAGAAGTGTGGCCTGGGTGTAAAGCAGAGAGTAGTACTACTCAGTTTGAGAGTTGCTTCAGTGAAACCAGCACTTTTTGCTCATCTAAGCAAAACTTCTACTATAATGATGCTGTGTTATCCTACAGTAACCGCGCACCTTAATTTATCTATTGTCCAAACCTGTGCTCTGCTGTCTAATTTGAATCCATGTTTGTTTTTTGTTTTGTGAATGTGTTTACAGTTTGTAACCATTTCTGCCATCTCTCTCCAGGGTGAGAGCAGCCATGTCAGAGGAGGCAGTACGTCAAACGCGCAGCCAGAAGCGGGCTCTGGAGAGGGACCATGCGCCTCTTGCCGAGCCCCTGGAGGACTTGGACAGTAAACGTGTCAAGCTGGAGAAAGGTGATGCAACTGGAGGTCCCCTGGCCATGGTGGGATCTGGAGGCGAGGGCGTCAGGCTGAGGAGTGAGCAGGCTGCAAAGGTAGCAGCCAGCATCCTGAAATCTGGGGAAGTGAAGGCAACTATCAAGGTGGAGGTGCAGACTGGAGACGAGCCTGTTGACATGAGCACATCCAAAAGGTGAGACAAGGGGAAAGATCATTGGGTTTGACTGTCATTGGCTGTTTTCATGATGTAATATTAATTAGTAATATTATTGCTTCACAGCGTTCTTGCGTATGGGGGAAGGAGCTTGTTGATCATAAGGAACATAATTGTTGTTCAGTTTACATGATACTGTCAAAGTCATTAGTCTGTGAACAATGCTGAAAGGAATGCTGTAAACACTTTACCTTAAACAGTTAGATCTATTCCTGTGCACTGGGCCTCAGTACTGCACAGTCAGCCAACTTGGTCCACAATAAACCCTTTGTAAGTATTTCCAGCTGGACAAAATGCACCATAATCTCCTTACTAGCTAGTTTATATCTCTGTGGGTATAAGATGCAAAGAGTAGATTGCTGCTGCTGTGTTTTTTTTTTTTTTTTTTTGTTTGGCTATGCTGAGCTGATGGTGGATCATCGTATGTGTTAAAGGGAACGGATGTGAATGGCGAGCAGTACTTCATGCAAGCTGCATTTTTGTGAGTTTGTTTGAGAACTTCTGTCGGATTATTTATGCACTCTAGGCCTTGGATTTCACGCTGACATGTACAGTGCATGGTTGTGCTTAGAGATGTGTCAATTAGAGTTTCGGGTTTCTCTCTAACTTTGCACTAGCGAGTGGTCTGACAGGAGCCATACAGGAAGTCGCCGTGTGGTTGTCGGCAGCCTGCCCCCATTTTGAAAAAGTTTGAGGCTCCTGAGGCCTGGGCTCCATTTTCTCCCACAGCAGCACCTGAACTCTGCCTCACACTTCACACAAAATGAAGGCTACGTGTCACAAACTGGTTCCAACTGGCCGTTACCATGGTTTCCACATTGGAAGGAGCAGTTAGAGGAAGGAGGGGCCAGGAGGGGTGGTGGGTGTGTCACATGACCACACAGAGAAATGCCTGATGTCATGTGACGTGTTTGGTAGAGCGATAGATACACACACTGATGTGATGGCAGTCTAAGTGGAACAGAGAGGTGATTCAGCTCAAAGTGTGTTGGCCCCGTTTGTGGTGTCACCTTTGGCCCCTGTTTAACCCTCAGCATGTGTTTGCATGCTTACTCACTGCAGTGTGATTACCCTAGTGTTGTGTGCAGGAGACTTGGTCTGTGTAGGCCAACTACATTGCATACATGCTGGAAATGAAACAGTAACTGATCTGAACATGTCTTGAATCAGTTCACGTATGAGATGTAGTTTTGTATGTATTTTTCATGCTTTGTAGACAATTTAACAGCATATTTGAACACATCTTTTCCAGGCCTGTTGCCTATTTATAGCGCAGGCTGATGTAGCTTGAAATGGCACATCTAGTTTTGCATTGCATTTTAATCAGAGAGTCCCACTGCCCCTAATAATGACTGATTCAGCAATCCTATATGGGGTCATTGGGAAGCCATGATTGGGGAAGCCGAGGCATGCAGAAATACTGGACGTTACATAACCAAGCTGCTGTGTGTTGTGATGCTTGTGTAAGCTGTTCTCAATAGAGTGGTAGCAACCATCACAAGCTAGCCCGTGTCATTTTAGACAGAGGCCAAGTCAGTCAAGGCATCGGGTCGCCATCGGGGTTTCGCTTGTGAAAGATGATGAAGCTCTTGATTCCTCTCTGATGCTACTAATGTCTGACAGTTTATCATATCATATGTAAGGAATGTAAACAGAGCTAGGGAGGAAAACCACTGCCTGTTGAGTCTTCAGCTGTGCTTTAGACTGTGTAATCCCTCAGAATAGCATTGCTGAAAGCGTCAGGGTGTTGAGACATCTTTCTAAATTTGAATGAAACATATCAAGGAAGTGCTTATCAGGATGTAGCAATGTGAGGTATTAACAGGGTTCAATTGTGTTCGTAGCAGCTGGGCAAGGTAACGTGACAGTAAATGTTTGTTGTTGTTTGCTTGGTCTCCTGAAATTATCACCACATAATGTAAGTATAAACAACATTGTTATTGTCAAAGAGTTGACCTCGTTGAACTGAGCATGCATTGTCTGTTGAGGGGAGCTGGTAGACAGCTGTTGTGGGGAAGGAGAGGGTAGCAGAGAAACGTGTCTGAGGACAGGAGCGTGCAAAAGGAAGAAAAAAGTGTGAAGAACTGAGTCAGTGAGTTGGAGTATAAAAGATGAACAAGTAAGTAAGGATGGGGGAGGGGTGTGTGAAGTAGTGACTGAGTGAGTGACTGAGTGAGAGAGAGTGTACACAATAGGTTGGCTCCTGGCCATGTATTCCCCTCCCCCTCACTGTCACCCTCTCCAGTGTCTCCGGCGGACCTCCGCTCTGCTCAGCTTGTGACTCTAGTGTCGGCAGCTGGGAGGGAGGGGAGAGCTGAGGCCCAGGCTGTGCCGATCGGGCTAGGCCACAGGCCTCACCACGGAGGTAGGGAGGGGTGAGGCCCTGTCTGGGTGGTAAAACTGGGCCTAAGCTTGAAGCCCTGAAGCCTCGCTCGAAAGCGTTTGAATAAATATATCACTTTAACTGTGTGTCTGCATGCATAACGTCACATCATGACCCAAACCTCTACCTTTTTAAATACTGTCATATATCACACTCCCTAACTTACCTCATCCTCCGCCAGTTCTCCTTACCACCCCGACTTCTATTTTCTTACGCACCAACCCACAGGACCTGACAGGATCCCCACTGTGATGGAGGCAGATTTATTCTTCCGCCATGGTCCACGCGCTGTAAAATTACAACCACCCTGTACTTCTAATCTCCACCCCTCTCAAGATTGATGCATATCTAGCTCACCACGAGTCGCCTTTGTTCTCCTTAGTCCTCAGGAAAAGCCACTTAACATTTTATCAAAGGCTTTAAGCCTTTTCCTCCTATAAAAAACAAAAATGCAGTTAATTTGCCCTTTGATTGCATGTTGTTTGGGACTGATGTTGCTGTGTCTGTGGGAAGGAAGAGAGCAGACCGTCTGCCCGTTGATGTTACCTTACGCTGGAGATAATGGGTTGTTGCGATCTTCCCCTGCCGCCATTACTCCATTATTGATCTCTTGGTTCTTGTCTTCTTGTGTGTCCCAGTACACATTTGCACTATAACAGGGACGATGAAATCATAATTATATACTGCCATCTACTGGATATAGGACAGAACTACAAGTTAGTTGCAGTTAATGGTAACTGCAGTGTTCTGGACTGAATCAGAATACAGTTTTGAATCTTGACTGAACGATGAAACTCATTCTCAATGTAATTGTTTTCTGCCTTTTTCTCTTTCTCGCCACAGTGACATTAAGAATGAGCGGCAGCCGCCATCGCCAGATGATGTGATCGTGTTGTCAGACAATGAGCCATCCAGCCCTCTCATGAATGGACACTGCTTTACAAAGACTGACACAGAAAAACTTATGGTAAGAAAACAACATTTAAAATTTGCATACAACACAGTCATAAACCCCTTTAACACATGCACTGCAAGCCTGAAATTATCTTTCCATTACCTGGATGAGCTGTATGTGAAAATGCAAATGCCTGAATCAGTTGGATCGGACATTAAACGGACTTTACCCTGCCTGCCCCCTAGTACAAAGTCCCTGCAATGTTTGATTGAACCCATGTGTGAATAGAGCAGGAAATGGTTCAGAGAATTCACAGCGGGCGAGTAGGCGTGTTGATGACAACTCTGTAATGCTGCTTGAGTGAAACCAGAGGAAAACAAACATCCAAGAGTGAAAAAGAAGGGTCCTTAACACGAAGGTAGCGATGAAAATATCAAACTGGAGAAATGACGAGATTCGGAAAATTGTCAGGCAAATTAAAGAAATGCCAAGAGTCTCTGTTGTTTATGACCAAATTACAAACCGGCTACGTGACTGCAGTGTAAAACACGTCATGTCCTGCCTCCTGCACGCTCTACCCAGGTGTCACCCTTTGGCTAAACCAAACTGAGTATTTTCAGTAGATAAGAACACTTCTGACACAGACAATCTCCTGTTTTGTGCTACATGTGTAAAAGGGAAACAATGCCCAGACCTGATACTGGAGTTCATATGAGATAGCTGTTGAGAAGATCCTACATTTTTAGATTAGTTGCTACTGACATAAAGTGGCCTCAAATTGTACACGTATGTCTGCTTAGTGTCCTTTCATCTAATACGGTGTCTGTAGAAGAGTTCTCCTGAGGAGAGGGAGCGCATCATCAAACAGCTGAAGGAGGAACTGAGACTCCAAGAGGCCAAGCTGGTGCTGCTGAAGAAACTAAGACAGAGCCAGATCCAGAAGGAG
This sequence comes from Epinephelus lanceolatus, assembly GCF_041903045.1. Taxonomy (NCBI): domain Eukaryota; kingdom Metazoa; phylum Chordata; class Actinopteri; order Perciformes; family Serranidae; genus Epinephelus; species Epinephelus lanceolatus. The sequence goes on from NC_135739.1 coordinate 12,760,947, forward strand.
AGCACTGTGCAGAAGGTAGGTACCCGAGAATACGCAGGAGAGTGTTGATTGTTATTTGTTTTATCGGAGGTGATTGATGCATCAGAGGGAATTGTTGCTGCTTCATTCCTTCAAGTACATACAGATTGATGGACTAATACTGTAACCTGTTCACTTCTAGGCAACTGGCTCTGTAGCTACTCCTCCTCCTCTGGTGAGAGGTAGCATCACATCAAGCAAAGGACCCCTCCAGGTAGTTACTACATTTTGTTTTACACCTTGGGGTTGATGTATGATGTAATTATACATTGTATCTTACACAAAATTGGATACCAAGCAACACAAGTATAAGGCAGATTTCGTTGTTTCTTCATTGGTTTTTACATCAAAACCCCAAATCGCACAAAATCAAATGCAGTACCTATGTAGCATAATGTTAAACATGTTTAGTTGTCATTAACTGTATATTTACACTGTTGTGTTTACAGGTGACAGGTCGAAGCTCAGGCACGGTGATCCCTCCTCCGTTGGTGCGGGGTGGGCAACACGTCCCGTCCAAACACAACTCTCAGATTGTCATGCCACCCCTGGTCAGAGGGGCCCAGGTTAGTGTGAGGGGCCGTTCAGATGATTACAGTCATCACATTGGCCAGCATGTTAAGTGTACTCATCTGAGGAGGTTTAGATTTCAAGAGCTTTTTGTTAATTTTCTTCTTATGTTCGCTCTCCTTGTGAATCTGTGATGGCTGCTTCTGTGTGTGCTGCCATCAGCCTATTGCTGTGACTCCCCAGCAGATAGCCAGTCTACGCCATCAACAGCAGCAGCACAGCGGTTCAGGACCCCCTCCACTCTTGCTGGCTCCCAGGGCTTCTGTGCCCAATGTCCAGGTCCAGGGCCAGAGGATCATTCAGCAGGGACTCATTCGGGTGGCTAATGTGGCCAACAGTAACGTCATGGTCAACATCCCTCAGGTGAGTACACAATGTACAAGTCATCAATACACTGTCCATAGAAACCATTGGAAAATGTTCCCTTTAATAGCTGCTCTTTTACCATTGCTAAGCTCCATAACAGTTATAACATCCTCATGTGTAGTCGCTGCCTTTTGTGTAGCTGCTGAAGTGGTTTCTGTTGTGTTTGTGTCCAGGCCTCTCCAACCAGCCTAAAAGGCTCTTCAGCGTCACCCAACTCTAGCATCAATGATTCCCCAGCCAGCCGGCAGGCAGCTGCTAAGCTCGCACTGCGCAAGCAGTTGGAGAAGACACTGCTGGAGATCCCTCCACCTAAACCTCCTGCCCCAGAGTTCAACTTCCTGCCTTCAGCAGCCAATAATGAGTTCATCTACTTGTTGGGGCTGGAGGAGGTGGTGCAGAAACTTCTGGAGATGCACGGCAGGGGTGGGTACATTTTTCCACTTGGTGAGTCTGGGCATGTTGTAGTGTAATGGAAGATTGAATATACATGTTTACATCTTGTCTGAAGAAGCTCTCTGTTTTTCCTATAGGTAATCTGGGCCCAGCTGCTGCCCTTGCCAGCACCATTCCCAAAGAGCCATACACCTGTGCCCAGTGTAAGACGGACTTTACCTCCCGTTGGAGAAAGGAGAAGGCTGGGACCATCCTCTGTGACCAATGCATGTCGTCCAATCAGAAGAAGGCCCTGAAGGCTGAGCACACCAATCGGCTGAAGGCAGCCTTTGTTAAGGCACTCCAACAGGAGCAAGAGATTGAGCAGCGTATCCTCCAGCAGGCGGCTTCCTCTTCATCTTCCTCTAAAACCACCTCCTCTCCCTCACTGTCCAAGAGTGAGGTGCTGGTGTCCCAGCAGTACAAGCATGTCAGGGCTGCTATGCAGCACAGACCTGTGGCTGCCCACCACTCCATTAAACAGGTTAGCATGGCCTCATGACGGAGCAGCCCTGTGGTTTAAAAACGTTTAAAAGCATTGTATCCTAAATCAGCAGCAAAAACATCTGCATGTTAACATCTGTACCAACACACAGCACTTCTCACATACTGTGTCTTTCTATACAGAGTCATCTGTCACACAACATCCAGTCAGTGGGCTCCCGTGCTATGGCCCACGCATTCACTTCCTCCTCTCAGCTGCAGAGTGCGATGACGGCAGCGGCGCTGAGCAGCAGGGCAGGTAAGCACGCTGCAGCACGCCCGCTGCAGCAGGGGGCAAAGGTCAGCGCCAGCAGCAGTAACCAGGGCAACGTGGCTGCCTGGAAGAAGCAGAGCGGTGGCACTACAGGTAGATAAACGTGAGACGAGGTTAGGCCAAGAATGCTCCTCACCCGTTCTCGCTTTCTGCTCCCCTTTGGGGTAATCCCTCTCTTGTAAGGTGGATCCCTCTCTGGCACTGTCACTCTCTTTCTTCCCATCTTCTCAGGCTAGACCTTTTCATTCTAGAATTACTGCATAGATGTTTTTGTCTTTTTTGGATCCTCAAATATTCATTTGAGCAAAATCTTTTAGAAATTTTCACTCATCTTGCTTTATGCCAACTTCTTGGTTTATCTTTGCCTTCTTCCAACATGAGTCAAAATATTGTGTGTAATATTTCATCATAGAATAAATGTACAAACAGCTCCATGTCCAGTACATTCACCACTTCCGTTTTGTTTCTTGACAGGTGTGACTATGGCCTATGTGAACCCAAGCTTGTCTGCCCATAAGACCACCTCTGCGGTCGAGCGTCAGCGAGAGTACCTGCTGGACATGATTCCCTCCCGTTCTATCTCCCAAGCAGCCAACACATGGAAATAATGCAATCTTGCTCCCTACTGACGTCATAACTATTACCCTCTTAATATCAATAACAGCCATTCTCATGATCATTCTAATCCTTTCTATGGGCTCCACCTCTGGCCAAAACAGTGCAGGGGAGAATCTGCCTAGTCTTTTGTTGGATAGAGGTGTTCCCTCAGCTCTTCCTCAGATATTTCTGCTACCATCTTCCTTACCCAAGTCCTTCATCCCAAAGTGGAGTTGTGCAGCGACAGCTCGAGCTTCTGAGATCATTTGGGTACCCTTTTTTTTGTGAGGGTTGGGGTTTACATGGGCGTGTACAATTTTACAAACTTCTCCAGCGATGTTGCCTCTCCCTCCGTGTATATTGGTTGAACCTCTCTGTCGCACCAAGAGGAAAAATCTCCAAGCTCCCCCTGCCTCTGGATTAGGCTGGGGGAAAAAATAATAATCACTATTACACACCATTAAAATCTTCGCCTTACGTTCTACCCTTCTCCAGTCTGAGCCAGTCAGACTCAGGCCCACGTTTTGGCCGAACCGAACTTAACTGAAGATCTCGCCACAGGGATTGTGGGTCGAGCTTCGAGGACCATCCACAAAATAACTGCTTCAGCTTTGCAAAAATGAATAAAATGAAAAAAAGGACTGTAAAAATGATCTCTATCTGCACACAGACTTTCTCTTCTCTCTAACCCCACGGCGCGTGTAGTAGAGAAGTTGATGTGTGTTGGATTATTTTGTATGGCTGAATGTTAGGATTTTGTCTTTTTCTTCTGTAAGTCATATACTGTGTTTGGAATATTGTGCTCCCTGATACTTTGGAAGTGGCCTCTTGTCGAGGTCTGAATTTACAGGCTAATGTTACTGTTGAGGTGGTTTTACATCTGCTGGGTTCCATGTTGTGGCCTACTTTTAAATACTTTGTTTTTTCTAAGACAAAGAGGAAGAATAAAGATTAAGGTTTCACTAACTCCTGTAAAGACACTGAGCATATGTTTGGAGGACTATTCGTATTGAATATTGTAAAAAAAAGAAAAAAAAAAGAAAGAAAAACCTTCCAAAGAACTAGTGGAGCCCAAATGGAATCCCTTCTGCTAGAAGGTGTCTAGTTTATTTGAACCCTCTCTGGATATAAACATGAATTCATGCTAGACTGAGGGGGTGTAAGGAATGTCATATTTTTGACATTGTTTTTGCTTTTAGTCATAGGTTGTGGTGCATTATTTTTTTTCTTCTATAGACAAACTGTCTCTGGGTTTATTTATAGGGTCATGTTAGTAAAGATATATGCTTATGCCCTAAGTTTGAATGGATCTCCACTTAAAAATGATTTGTTTTCTCTTGTGTGTCCAGTGGCTCCCACTCACCTTGCGATTGGTCTTAGAGAAGCTGGACAGCTTTCAGAATGTAGTTATGCAAAAACCCCTATAGCAACAAATGACATGAACTTCTTAGTCTTTAACATTAAGGTGTGTATGATTTATGTCGGGTCCTTGAATTGAGCGAACTATGCCTTTCACATGAGCTATAGTGCATTTTTATCAGGTTGCAGCAGCACAGGATAAGCTAGTGAAGTACAATATGTCCTACAGTAAACTCATGGAGTTATTTTATTAACCATATGCTGTCTTTAATTTCAGTCACTGGGGTGGTCCAGTTTCTTTAACCCTACCGCAAGGGCTGGGTATCGGTACTCCATACCTTTTGAGGTATTGCCCGAAATAACCCAATACCAAGTAGTATCGAAACGTCTCCAGTCAAATGATACCTGCTTTCGATCCTTTCTGTGCAGCGAGGCTGATGCCGGACCGTCCCAGCTTCCCGCTGGATTAGCAAACTTTCTGTTGCTGCCATCTCAGGAGCCTCGGCAAATACATAGTTCAGCTTCTGCCCTGTTAGCCAGAGTTAACACAGCAGTGGATAACGTGGTACACCGAGCTGTCACGCGGTCCTAATAAACACTTGCAGAGGAGAGCGGCTCCAGAGACAGCAGCAACAGAAAGTTTGTTGGGACCGTTTAATGGCTCGGAGTTGGATGTTAGCCCCTGTTGCCAGTTAGCACAAGCTAACATAGGCAACAGGGGCTAACATCCAACTCCGAGCCATTAAACGGTCCCAACAAACTTTCTGTTGCTGCTGTCTCTGGAGCCGCTCTCCTCTGCAAGTTGACAGTTCAGTGCTCAGTTCCTACGTGCTAACATGGGCAGCAACAGCTAACATCCAACTCCGAATTAAACGTCTACTTGGTTTGTACGTGCTAACATAGGCAGCAACGACTGACATCCAACTCCGAGCCATTAAATTGTTCCAACAAACTTTCTGTTGCTGCCATCTCTGGAGCCATTCTCCTTGGTAAACGGTCAATTCAACGTCTGCTCGGTTACGACGTGCTAACATGGGCAGCAGCGGCTAACATCCACCTTGGAGCCATTAAACAGTCCCAACAGAGTCTTACAGACACCAAAACGTCCCAACGCTGTTGTCAAAGCATTACTAACCATTGGGTAACAGAGTTGGCAGTTCAGCGTGCTGAGATGCCACCAAAACATTCACGATTATTATTCACAGCATGGGTATCGAATGAAGTACTCTATTGGTATCGGGATCATTTTGAAACGATACCCAGCCCTATGTACCACTCAGCAATAGCTTTACTCAGCCATTTCTGTGGCCTCTCAGAAAGTGTCACTAAATTGAAGATTAAAAATATTAAAATACTGATGTGTTGAATTAAAGCAGTAAAAATAGGGTAAATGTTTGTGCATATTTCAAAATCTGGATGTTTTGCGAGCAATATGTTAAAAAAAACTTAAATCCAACTGACAAAAGAGGGTTGACCATCCCAGCAGTTATTTTCCCAGTATCCTGTATTTGTCCATTTTTTAGTTGTTTTCATATTGAAACAATAGTGAGGATAATCTCGTCACTATGTAATTACAAACCTGGTGTCTTGCTGCCCTGTAGCCTCACTTTTGATTTCATAATTCATCCACGAGGTGATGATCTAATGCAACGTTGTAAGGATTTGTGTCCTGTATCCTGACTCTTTAGCTCACTGATTATTATCAGGATCCGTACTGAATGATGGTGCACTGCATTAGGTAACTGGGCATCAGTTGACGTTCATCCCTCTGTACTTGGGGTATCATCACTGTACGTTCGGGTTTCATTTAGGATGGTGCAACGACAGTGTGTACATTGCTGATAGAAATACAAGCATATGAAAAGTTTAATTTAAATTGGTCAGGATTTCTGTATTTCTGTCTCAAAGTAGCATCGGAAATCTTCCAGGTTGTCTGTACATTCCTGACAGGCAGAAGGTAGCAGACCGCGTCTTGTGGATGCAAAATAAGCAATCTGGAACGAGCCCATCATTTGTGCCCTGCTAAGTGTAACCCTGTGCTGTCCTGACTACTGCCTGCTGCTGTTTGACAACAATATCACCATTCCGTTTGTTTGGGGTCAAAGCTCTGCGAAATGCAGTGTGGCCCAAATGGAAAAGAAAACAATGTATGAGAAGTATTTGTTTTGTTTTGTTTTTGTTTTTTTGGATTTTTTCTGCTCTATCAAATAATAATAAAACTAATTTTAACCCCTGGTTCATGGTCAAGTTGCCTGTTTATTCACAATGTATAAGCTCAGTAGAGCTACAGCGAGAGCTAACTGATTCAACCGCTGTCTTTCAGGCCAAAGACTCCTTGGCTGAAAGAGAGCTGGAGCACAAACCCCTTTCTACATTTATGACATTTAGTTTCGTATCCTCCTGAGACCCTGTGCCCCCATATGAGGACATAACATTTTGGGTTTCCTGCACCTTATACTTAATTCTGCTTAACTTAGACCTGTTGTCCTCATTTGTGGACACTTTAATGCTCAGTCTGCAGCTGATCCTGACACAAAAGTGGACAAGGTGCAAAATCTGATCAAATTTTGTGATTGAAACTTGTTTATTTGTGCCAAATAATATCTGTAGTTTTATATGTATTTTTCTTAACAGGGCGCAAAGGTTAATTATTAATCTTAACCCTGCTAAGAAAGAAAGTCCTACATGTTGATTTATGACCATAGAATTGTGAAACGACCATATGTGTCACATTTATCGTTTATTTTGTTTTATTAAAACATCTTTAATTAAATAATTTTTCAATCAAATATTAACCCTTTACATGTCAGTTTGTATTTGTTTAAAAAAAAAAAAACATTTTAAAGGGCCAGTGTGTAATATTTGGCATGGTTTATTGTCAATCTGAATCTGAATATTCTACCCATTAATATGTTTATACAAGTGTATAATCGCTATAAAATAAAATTCGTTTGGTTTTCGTAGCCTTATAATTATTATTTTTATATTATTATATATTATATATATTATTATATATAATTATATATATAATTATATATATATATATTATGCTTTTATATATATATATATATAGCAAGGGCCTTGCTCTAGAGAGGTCGCCATCTTGCGCCGCCATGTATGTACGGCAGACCGAGCGGACAATCCAGCCAGAGAACACGTTTTGCATGTATAAATAAACCAACGAAGACAGCGGAAGGAAGGAAGAAGGAGGAGGAAACAGCAGAGAGTGTTAGTAGTTCGTCGATAGAGAGTAGTGAAAAGTTTTTTTAGTTATGAAGTTTTTCCTCCTGATGATATATCTCCCCAACAATGGCAGCAGTAGCACCGAATCCCATTCTGTGCATTCAGCCTCTCTTCTCACCCGCTCAGCATCAAACACATGGAGTTCCTCATCTGTATGCTCCGGCTCAAACAGGTATGGCTCTGGGTCTGTGTCCGCTACAAGAAACTCTTCAAAATCAGCTCCTATAGTCCGGAGATATTGCTAGGCTAAATAAACAGCTGAGCTCTGTTTACCGGCTACGCTGTCAGTCAGTGTGCGGGCTGGAGATTGGTGGAGCAGAGAGGGGAGGGGGGTCCCCACTCGCTATGGTAAACGAGTATGTGTGTATGAAGTGTGTGTGTGTTACGTCAGAAGAGTCAGAGTTTGGGACGGAGTCTTTTACCCCCTGGAGTGTTTTTGGAGTGCTCAAATAAACTGGCCTTTTTCCCGCACGCTCCTCTGGTCTCCTGCTTGTGAGGGATTCATTACAATATTGTAACATGGTTTAGATTTCTAAATAAATATTCACCTCGTCGCTAGATAGACCTACTCCTGAAAAACTTGTGCGCAAGGCTTTTTCTCCCTACGAGGCCACCGTCATTTACCTGAGGGGAGGGGTAAGTGAGTGAGCCCTGCAATCTAAAATTTGACCACTGATGTCACTGTTCTCAACCCATTTTACACACTGGCCCTTTAACACACTAACACAGTTAATGAGATGATTTGACTATTATTATCCCAGTCTGAGAAGGGTCAATCATAACCCACAACATTGATTCTGGTGCATTATTTTATTTTAATTAATTTATTTATTTTGAGTGCAATTTTTTTATTTTCCTCTTGCATCACCTTCCCTCTGGTAAAAGTATGATTTTTTTTTAAATCAATCAATTTCCAGTTTGTTTGTTTTTTGTTTCATTCTTTTCATTAAAATGTTTTTAATTAGTTTAAATTATTATTTAACCCTCTGAACCCTGAGCACATTGGTGCGATTTCTTTCAGAAACATGGGAAAAAAGGTAATGAGCAACTTGGTAAAAAATGTCACACAAATAGATTTAGAAAATTATTTAAAAACAAAAACTTGGGGGGAAAAGCTAGAAAAAACTATATTTGTAATTATTATTACATTTTAAAATTATGATAGAGAATTATTTAAATTGTTAAGCACTCTTTCCAGACCATTTCTTTCATTGTTTGTTTTGAGCTTTATTTTCTTTTTTTTTTAAACAAATTTTCTTGTTTTGACTTTTTTCTTTTTACTAATTTCTTACAAATTATTTTGGTCATTTCTTCTTTCAATGCCCATTGCCCTTAAATAAATCAAACCAATATGCTCAGGTTTTAAAGGGTTAATCAAATATTAACCCTTTACAAGCCAGTTTGTATTGTATACCACTAATTTGCATTTGTTGAAACAACTCAAATCACCAAAAAAGGTCAAAAATGGTAAAAGGGTTTAAGCATCCCCCCTGCAGTAACTTTGAGGACCCCCTAGTGGTAGCAGACCCTCATTCAAGATCCAGGAATTAGTCAGTTGCCAGAAAATGTATCTGCCACTTTTCTGATATTCTGTCAATCATATTAGTGAATTTCTCAAACAAAAAGCCAAACTTTTATTCTGAAAACAGAGAGTAGGCAATGTGAAGGACATTGTAAAAATGTTTTCTGACATGTTGTAGGCAACACGATTAATCAGTAATGAAAATAATCTTGATTTTATGCTCTAAAGTATAGGAACAGGCGTTGCTTTTTGAGGCACTTAAGGTGAACCCATAGACTCAGTATATATCAAGTTAGGCTGAAATCCTACTCTGTGACACAAATGTACCAATATAATACAGCATGATACCTGTATTATACACCACTACTGAACTGATAATAATAATTGCATGGCCTTTGTACTGGATTTTATCACATACAGCTATTTGTCTTGTTGTCTCCCCTCACACAGGTATCTGCATATCGTCAGTCGGTGCAGTACACAAAAAGTGGGATCTGTTCTAGCAGTTACATCATCACCAGTCCGTGAGGCCAAAAAAGGAAAAGAAAGCAATTATGAAAGAAAACTACAGAGAAAGTCTTTACCACCCGCTGGGGTTTGGCTCAAGGAGCTAAAACCTTTATAGAAAGCCCAGTACTTTCAGGATTCAGACGGCTGCTCCCTTCTCAGTCTAACCTTGCAGCCTTTCTTCTGTGCAAAACATTAGGGCTAAAGAATAGGCTCACATTTTTCAAGTATATCTTGAAATAATAAATACTCAGGTACATTATGGCGATAATAATCAGCCGACCTTTAGAATGCATTGAATTGCTATTCTGAGGGTTTTCTTAACAGGAAGTACGGACTGGAGGAACATTTAGAGTGACCCTTAATGCTTTCAGTGTGCAAATGGGAACATGAGTATTTATTTTAGATAGACTTACAAATGCTGCTGGTGGCAAGGAGACGTTTTGCAAATGTGGCGGATGCAATGTGTTTTTTCAAGCCTGGATTTTAAGTGGACAGTTGCCCCTAGCAACAAAATATTGGCTTGCTCTGTCATAGCCCAATAATAAGTCTTTAGCCTTCAGTTTTACTCTCTTGCTATACAGAGTCTGTCCATCCATTTTCATCTGCATATCTGGGGCTGGGTCAGAGGGGCAGCAGGCTGAGCAAAGAACTTCAGACATCCCTCTTCCCAGCAACTCTTTCCAGCTACATGGGGGACCCCGAGGCGTTCCCGGGCCAGATGAGATAAATAATCCCTCTGCCGTGTTTCGGGTATTCCCCAGGGCCTTCTACCACTTGGACATGGCTGGAGCACCTCTAATAGGAGGCCCCCAGGAGGCATCCTGATCAGATGCCTGAACCATCTCAATTGGCCCCTTTTAGCGTGAAGGAGCAGCAGCTCTACTCTGTGCTCCCTCCGGATGTCTGAGCTCCTCACCCTATCTCTAAGGTTAAGCACAGCTACCCTACAAAGGGAACTCTGTTTAGCCGCTTGTATCCATAACCTCATTCTTTCAGTCACTACCCAGAGCTCATGACCATAGGTGAGAGTTAGAACGTAGATGGACCAATAAATCGAGAGCTTTGCCCTCTGGCTCAGCTCCTTCTTCACCACGATGGTCCAGCGCATCATGAGTGATGCCAAACAAATCGCCTGTCCGTCTCACGCTTCATTTTACTATCACTTGTGAACAAGACCCTGAGATACTTGAACTCCTTTGCTTGGGGCAAGACCCTCTCCAGTGCAAATCAATACATATTATGAGCGACATAAGCAGTCAACACCAAGGCTGAGTATTTCCCTGAGATTCAGACTTTCAGGGTTTGGTCCGTCACAATCCTGAGGAATCAATCCCATCAGCTTGCAGAGTGGAGAGTTCCATAATGCTACAGTTAGACGAGGAGAAGCCAGGTGTCGTTACTGCGTCCTAATATGCAGTCAAGTTTCACTTCCATTTCAACCTGTTAGAGCTTGTGATTGGGAATAAGGTTTATATACCACTAGCAACACATTATTAGCTTTTTGATCACATAGTCAAGTTAAAGCCTTTAGATCTCTTTTTGTTTCTTAGCGGAAGTTTGTGTTTTTGACGAGCAAAGTTGAAGGTTAGCAGCTGAGGAGCAGGGCTAATTTCCACATCAATAGATCTGCTTATAATAAATGCAGAAAAAGTGTAGAGCCATTTTAAAGGTCCAGTGTGTAGGATTAGGGGGCGATACTGGCAGAAATGAAACATGAGAAATAGGATTTCTTTAGAGTATAATAATCACCTGAAAATAAGAATCATGTTTTTGTTACCTTAGAATGAGCTGTTTATATCTGCACAGGGAGCGGGTCCTTGTCCACGCAGTCCACCATGTTGAACCATCATGTTTCTACAGTAGCTCAGAATGGACAAACCAAACACTGGCTCTAGATAGGAACACTTTCTGTTTTTGCATCGGCTGCTGTAGTAAGCAGCCGCTCCGCGACGAGCATTGTCAAACAAACACTGACTTTTAAACAAGAAAAAAGGTGAGTACACACGTCTCTGATGTGACAAACTGTGTTGGAGAAACACTGATTTAATATGAAACTGCTTTATTCTGTGTTTTTACAGGTTTAAACCACCAGTGTTCGTTTGTCTTTGGATAATTCAGCTCCTGCTAAAAACCTGCTGAAAGTCTGGATCAGAAATCAGGTGAGCACACACTAGGAAGTGCCCCTTGCAAACAGACCAAACAGCATCAGAGAAACCTTGATTTGCAACATAAAACTATTTTATTCAATGTTTTTACTGGGTTTTAATCACAAAGTCCATTTGTTTTGGTGACTATAAGAACTCTGCGTATAATTCGTCTCACAATAGAAACCTCCCAAACAATGAACACTGGGTCTCATTCATGAAAAGTGAGTAAATCTGTGTGTAGATTTGCACATAAAAGCCTACTCTACTAAAAACCTACTCCGGGTTCAGGAACGCCGTGGGAAACTCAGATTTGATCGTAAACACGTGTGTATGATCATGAATGCATGGGTGCAGATCCCGTGGGGGACGGGGGGGACATGTCCCCCCCAAATTCTGAAAAACACAAATTGTCCCCCCCAATTCTAAATAGCTTAAATGATTGAAATTGAACAAATGTATACAGTAGTCCTATATACTGGGAGAAAGGGAAGTTGACGAGGAGAAATGGGAATCCGTGAGAGGCGAGAGATGAGAACGTGAGTGGACATAACATGCCTGAGACCCTGAAACTAGAAGTAGCATTAACTAACAGCGAAGCAGTGAAAAGGAGGGTGATGGCTGGTTCCATGTACTACTGGCTGTTTAAGAGAAATAAACAGTAAAGGTAAGCATATGATTCTCTTTGTAGTGCTTTTTGAATGACTTGGTGATGGTGATGAGCCTCTATGAAATCGTGAAATATGCTGGCAATCTCAAGCGCTCTGTGGGCATGATTTGCACGCGTGCAATTAAAAAAAAAATCACAACTGATTGTGTCCCCCCCAAACTTGTCATCAGATCTGCACCCATGCATGAATGCCAATCCACCGTAAAGTGACAGTGCGCTCCCGATAATCATCAATTAGCATAAATCCCCGCCCATGAATAGCCAATGACCACCATATAAGGAGGTGTAGGTGCATCCTGTCGACCTGTCAGTCATGGCACAAAGAAAGAAAGAGAGAGAAAGAAAAAATAATTTTTCCGAAGCAGAGATCAAAATAACTTTGGGTGAAGTGGACTTTTTTTATTTTCTTCAGTTAGTAGTGGTTTCCAGATTGGTAGTAGTGTGACAGGGACAGGCAAAGTGAAGGCCTGGAACAGATGCTGTTAATGTTGTCTCCATAGTACAAAGAACCATGTCAGAGGTGACGCGTAAATGGTTTGATATGAAACTGGAGGCAAAGAAACGCATAAGCACACACAAAAAAATACAGCGGTCACCAAACAAACAGAAGATGCATTTGTGGGATTTTGAATGAAGTGGGAACGGGAAACCAGAGATGTTTTGTGCGTAATGGATAAACTCTAAATCAGTGATGGCTGTCGGAATGTAGAGCTATTTAACATTTATTTTAACAAATGATACGGATAACATAGCCTATAGCCTACAGCAGTTTTGTATGCATTGTCTTCAAATTATTTGAATCTTAATAGCCTAAAGCTCTGTTTAATACAACGTAAATTAAACATTTTTCAAATCAGATTTATTCATTCAAATGATCAAAAAGCCACCAAAAAAAAAGTGTTGTCTCAAATAATTCTTTCAGCTGGCGCGTGCTCCTTCGTGGCTCCACCACCCGCTGCCCCTGCTGAACCCAGGCACCGAGGCCAAAGAGGCTGTGATCCGGCTGTCCTTACAGATATTTTTATTATCATCATTCAACATGTAGAAAGAACGTGTCATCTGTTGAGTCGATTTACATAGATAATTCACAATCATGAACCTAATCTGGATCTTAAACCTTCTAATTGCCAACTAATTTAACTAAATGTGTTATATTTTTAATATTTTGTCATGTTTAGATAACGTTTTTCAAAGGCATCTGTGTATTGTGCACATAACAGAGCGCAATACGAATTAAAATTGTAATTTCCAATAGTGACAAGCAATATTTATGTGCTGTACTAAATTTACACAAGCACTACGAATGGTCAGGAGCAGCAGTAGATTTTGTTAGTAGCTACGAAAAGATCAGAGCTACTATAATATTGATGAATGCGGACATGCACGTAAATTTCCGTCTGCGAACAGTTTACACACAAATTCCTTCTGCTCACGTTTCATGAATGAGACCCACTGAAGGTATCCTAATAGGATGAAGTTTTAGCTGGTTGCAATCTGCACTCTTCACGGCTAGATGCCATAGAGTCCCCATAAATTTCCCACACTGCATGAAGGGATGCTTTTCATGGCTAAACTTATAACTCTACTTCCAATTTGGATGGGCATGATTTTTTAGGGGTTTAATGAATGCCTGGACAGGAACTTTAAAGTGCAATAGCATTTTACAATCCCTGGGTGGCCAAGTACACCAACATTTCATTGCACCTGTGTTTGTTTTTAACAGTCCTGACAGGATTTTAATCTTCCTAACAGGAACATTGTGTAAATGTGGTGGAAAAACAAAGACTTAACGCCTTAATGTGTAACATAAGTCAACATCCTGCACTCTGTTGGTCGATCTGTAGGGAGAGGTCGTGCTGTCTGGAGGGAGGGAGAGAAAAAGAGCGCGAGACCTTTACAGAAGAAAGTGAGCTATTGTTTGTCACCACGACCCACTTATGAGCTTCATTCCTTGGCAGCTGTGTGTTCTCCCCGTGATACTACTGTACATCTCCTTCTGTGTATGTGTGTGTGTGTGAGGGTACTGTATATTTACATTTTAATGATGGAGAGTGTTTTTCTCCGCTCATGTTTTTCTCAGCTGCCCTAAATCCATAACATCAGTCAGCATGCATCAAAGTCCTTTTTGGGTCATGGTGGTTCTGTTGGTATCGGAGCTGCTGTGTACCCACTCAGGTCCTATTATCTGTGTTACTACCCCAGTTTTGGTACTGGGCTTCGTTCACCACCCACCACCATCTGAAAGGTGTCTCCTCACTCTGACGCTTGCTCCAGATTCTACATCAAGGGATCATTTTGCCACCAAGGAGTATGTGTGAGTGTTTTTGTGTGAATTTGAGGGGTGGGAGGGGGGGAGGTTGACTGAACAGCTCTGATCGAGGCAGCCTGAGCCAATCAGCCAGCGAGCACCATGCCTCCTGATTCTTAATTGGCTGGCTTTCCTGGTGAGCGCAGCTGATACACAGAGCCAGCTGGTTTTATTAGAGAATGAGCCGGGGCCACAGTGGGAAGGAGACAGAGAGGAGAGGCAGAGATATAGAGGCAATATTCAGTGTGTGTATGTGTGCGTGTGTGTGTAGCAGCCAGTAATTACATCCCAGCATCTGAACCAATCAAGAGCCACACAGAGAGAGAGAGAGAGAGAGAGAAAGAGAGAGATACAGAGGGAGGAAGCCCATTTAGATTCCCAGTCTATTCCCAGGCAAAGAGGTAGACAGTGTGCTTATTGAATCAGAGTCAGAGAGAAGGAGCGGAAGTGTTTTCTTTGGAGCGCCACAGCTCTTCCTTTCTCATATTTGCCGAGTCTTGCTGGGTGAGAGCAGATGGACAAGATGAACCACAGCTCAGCTGAGGCAGAGGCTGAAACCATAGAACCACTGCGTTACCTCAGGTAGGCACCTGCTCATCTCTGTTGCATGTCTCTCATTCTCTTTCCCTCCTCTGCTTCGTCTTTTTTCTTCCATTCTTATGTTACAGTCACACCAATTCACAGAACTGCTCTCAAATCAGTGCACACTGTGAGATGGAGATAGAGATAGATAGCGGCAGGCAGAATCAGAGACGAGAGAGGAACATCCAGATCTTCTTGTAAGACTCCAGAGAAGTCTTCAGATGGGACTTGGATTCATCCGGCAGTCTGTTTGAATCCGAGCAAGCTTTTAAAAGGAAAACATAGTGGAGGGAGTAAATAAGAGATATGAATTATTTAAGTTGACTTGCTTGCCAAACGCCACATGAATACCAGCATTGATAGTCATGATGATAATACTAATGACAATGCCTGCAGAAACACCTTGTTCCATCCCAGGGAACTCCTGCTTTGCTTTGCCGGTTTTGAATTTCCTCGTTGCTCTCTTCCACTCCACTGAAGCCTCAAATTAAATTACAAATAGGAGCTGTTACTGAATTAGAGAGGGGGGGCATGTTTAATTTGGTATTATCAGGCCACATATTACTGACCAAGCCAATCATCCTATGATTCGGTATCTTTGTGGATGAGATGTGTAATCGGTTTGTTATGCACCCAGAGGTTAGTATGGTGAACCCTCGGCTGCCTCTGTGACACCACGTTCACTCACAGAGTGACCGGAAGGAGAATTTAGGAAACAGAGAGGTCATTATGATGTGCTGGGCAGGTGTTTCCTGATATTTGTGTAGTTAAATACAGGTAAGCAGTTTTCCCAACCTTAAACACACACACACGAACACGTATATGCACAAACTACACATGCACATATTGATCGTTCTGTTTCGATCCACTTAAGATTTAAAATAACAGTTTGCAGTTCTTCTTGGATGCACACTAAGTAAACAGCCTTTTGTCGACATGACCAACATTGTGATACGTAAAAGTGTAGCTCAAATAAGAACATGGAGATAATCCCTCTAAAGCTTCTTTCTGGGATGGTATACATTCTGTTCTTTGCAAGGTCTTGGGTTATACAATCCCACGAACATGTCTTGTACTGTGCTTGGGACATATGGAGGGAACAATGCACAAGAGAGCTCAATACTTAGTCAAGATCCTCCTTGCTGCTGGAAAGAAAGCAATTACAAAGAATTGGCTGAGGACGGACGCTCCAAATCACAAAAAATGGGCGACCATCATAGACGATATTCAGGTGATGGAGAATCTTACATCCAGGATACGAATCAATGAAGGACAAAGACAAGGATATTTTCTGCTTTCTCCTACGTGAGGTAACTCCCCAGAAGCAGCTTCAAAAGGCAAGGAAGTAAAGGGAGGAAAGAAAAATTACAAACCACAGGTGGAGGTAAACCTCAACCAGGACAATTTATTTGCTTTAATTATTGAAAATTGTTTCTTTGAACCCTGGACTGTGACATCCTTGAGGAGAGGCAAAGTGGTTTGGAGGGTTGTTTGGGAACTCAGAGCTGACCAGTTTATTACCTTTACTTGTTACGTGCTGGAGTTTTGGTTTCAATATTTGTTCATTGAGGAATCTAGTGAGGAAATACAGCAGGTGTGGCTGAGCAAGAAATTTGGAAATGTATTGATGGACTAGATGGGATCGGTTTCTATGTACGAATGTGTTCTGTGGACAAATCCATAAAAACTTGCTTTATGAAAACGTACAGGAAATGTAGAAGGGGCGATGGCACTCTGATATATGCGCTGTGGTTACACTGCAACATCCAAAACATCTGGATGAAGATTCACAGCCATATTATTGATGTTAGAGCCTCACATTTTGCACTCTGTCTAAGACTTGGTGTTTTGGGGGTAGGGTTGCAACGGTATGAGATTTTTACGGTCCAATAACTGTCTCAGAAAATATCACGATTTCACAGTATGGTGATATTACAGAATAATTATTATCAGTCAGAATGACCCTTAAAGGAATGAAAATGGAGGGGTTATTTTGGGTTGAGCAAACATTTTATTACTAAATGAAACAATTTTTAAATGGAAGTAAGGATAAAAACTCCCACTTTTGAAAGTAAGCAAAATTAAGGTGAGATTCTCCGTCCATTTGCATTTTTTTCCCAATATTGTCCATAAGTAAATGCACACAGTATGATAACTCTCACTTTTCATATCACAGTACACCTTGAAACCAGTATATCACTGCTAACAACCCCATTTAGGAGATAGATGGGTTCTGCTGGCGCTCCCTTGGGTTATAAAGAAATAGACCCAGACAGCAGTAACGAAAGGGTGGCTGAATATTCTCAGTAATTGGAAAGCACTTGGTACATCTGCTTTTCAGTATTGGGTAACTGAAATGGGAAAGAGAAAAGGATGCCTGGGATAAACTTGTGGTGCTGCTGCATCGATCTGGATACTTTCTTTTAGACTGCATTTAAATGCTATGAGTGTTAAGTGCTGAGTGCTCTCTGTGCACCTCTTGACCAAATGCCTGCACAACACTTACTCCAACTGGCACCAAATGTCAATATGTGACGTTCGAAGACGCTGGACTCTTATGTCAGACAGGTGGTAAAACTTGTTGGGATACAAATCATGTTGACGACATTTTCAAATGTCAAACGACGTTAAAATTTCACTTTGTGTGGACATTAACATTTTGAGGTTAGGCAGAGGCTGGGTTTTGTCTTTCAGACCTTAGAAATAAATCTTTTTATTCCCCGTCAAGATGATGTTGGTGTAAGACATTTGGAAGACACTGGATTTTGGTTACTTAACAACACATCTTTAACCCAACAAAATATCAACATCATCTGTCATCAGCATTCTGCGTCAAAGAGTTTTGGTTGCCCGACATTACAATCTAAATTGAACCAAATATCAGTGTTTAACGACGTTCAGAGCCAGCTGGGAACGTTATGGAGCCATGCCGAAAACACACAGACGTGCACACTCACACATGCACACACGCTGGGAGAATACATTTTGTAACAAACCCCTTTAAAGACAAGGCAGAGTGTTGAATTATTTTGTGTTATGACAAGATTTAGAGGAGGAATGCCTGAGCGATTTGTGGCCTTACTGTTTTTGTCGACTACAAATTGGGTTTTTTGTCAGAAGGAAACGTCCTTGTTGCTCTCCTCCCATCAGTACACTTCAAATAGGATGATGCGCCTAATATAGCCTAGACAGACGGTTTATTCCCTTTCATCATGCATCTATATAAATTACCCTGCGAGCTCGTGATTGATTTTACAATATGGCTGTACATATGGTGCCGAAAGACGTCTTCATGCAGTCGACTGTATCTCCTCCGTGACTTGTATCTTTAGTAACACTCAGTCATGTTCATTGATTTACCTGCTCTTAATGTCTGACACCCATCTATTTAACTGTCTCCATGTTATTGTCATGTCAATCAGTGTATGCAACTATATATTAAATCTATTTTGGGAGCGTTTTTAAAACTCTTCTCAATAAAGTATGTGATTAGGCTGTTTGAGCACGCTGCGTTTACAATCTTCTCTGTGTGTGTCGACATCTGAAGGGCTGAGGCTGGCAGATTAACTATCACCCGAGAGGCTTGGTCCCAGTCCACAGACCTCTCAGATCTCTGCAGCTTGATTGGTGCTGGCTGACAGTCAATTAAGGCAGTCAATTAAAGCCGTCATATACAACTGCAGGGGTAACATTATACAGCCACGATCATCATCAGGGTCTACGGATCTACATGTGTGCCGGCATGTAAACATGTGGGAACTTGTATTTCCCTCATGCTTTTAATTTATTCACTTTTAAATTAACATGTGGTTCATAATTAATTCTTAAATTATGCGCAGATATTGATACTTGATTGTGCCAGTCAATGGCCGAGACGCAGCAACCTGTTTGAGCAAAAGCTTGGTGTGGATTCTGTGGACAGAGTAAAATTAGATGAAGATAGTTACTGTCTAGAAGTGTAAGCACAATGATTTATGCAAAGAAACCGGCATCTGCAGGAGATAATATTAGCCCGGAGACACCCTCGTGATAAAGCTGCTCAATGATCTGATATAATTATATAGTAATTGTAAGCAATGTATTTGCCAGTGGCGAGCACAAACTTATTACGTTAATGCATGAAATTCCCAATATGTAAAATCCTGCTGTTTCAGTGTGCTAATGGTTGTGACTGCAGAAAGATCAGCATTTAATCCACGCACGGCTCATCTTGCACACCGCTGCTACAACAGATTAAACTAACTACACACACACATATTGCAATACAGGATCTTCTTAAAAATGTAAACTTAAAGGAATGGTGTGTAGGATTTAGTGGCATCTATAGGGGTGAGGATGGCAGACTGCAACCAGCTCAGACTCCTGGTTAGAATTCCTTTAGTGTTCTTTGTTCAGGAGGTTTTTCCCAGGAGTAGAATTATCCACAGAGGTCTTTTCCTCTCCAAGACAAACAGACCAGGTGATTAAAACTAGTAAAAACACTGTCTAAAACAGTTCCACATCACAAATGAGAGTTTCCTTAACACTTTTTGGCTCCACCCAGATGGGTCGTTATTCCAGCACCTGCTAATGTGTGCTCACCTTTTTCTAATCCAGATGTTCAAGAGGTTTCTACAGAGAGCAGAATAATCCACAAGGGTCTCGTCTTCTCTAAAACAAATAGATTCTGTGATTTAAACCTCTGAAACACTGAAAAAAGCAGTTTCAAGTGACAAATCAAGGTTTCTCTGACTCTGCTTGGCTTGTTGCAGGCAGGCTGCTAGACCAGCAACTGCTATTGTGTGCTCCCCTTTTTTCGGATCCAGGTGTTAAGGAGAATTTTTCCGGGAGCTAAATTATCCACAGAGGTCTCCTCCTTTAAAAAACAAACTGACCAGGTGATTTAACCGGTAAAAACATTGAATAAAGCAGTTTCACGTTACAAATCTGTGTTTCTCCGACGCTGTTTGGCGCATCACAGACAAGCTGCTGGTCCAGCACCTGTTAATGTCTGCTCACCTTTTTCTCTTGATATTTTAGGATCCAGACGTTCAGGAGGTTTTTGGCAAGGGCCAAATTATCTGCAGAGGTCTTCAAGACAGTGGGCCCGGGTGATTTAAACCAGTAAAAACACAGAACAAAGCAGTTTCATGTTGAAGAAATTAGTGTTTCCCTGATGCTGCCTGTCGTTGGAGCCCGGTCTCACTCCGAAGTCATCGAAATCCGGTGCTTGGTCAGTGACTTGCAGCTTCAGAAGGAACAAAATAGGCATCCTTTAACGTTAGCATGATATGTGGCTGGTTGCCGTTATAGTTTAACAGCGCCCAGCGGCGTCAGGGGGAAATGCGGTGGGACAAGGACGAAAGTTAAGGCTGCAAAAGTCCAAGTGGGGCAGGCAGAGGGGTGGTGGATGGGTCCAACAAATACTGCCAAGAGAATGGTGTTCATGTCCCTTAAGATTCTATAACCAAACCCTGTTCTTTTTTCCGAAACCCAACCACATGCTTTTGTTGCCTAAACCTAACCATGTGTGTTTGTTGTTGAAGAAAAAAAAGTAAATTCAATGTAGTGCATTTATTTTGAAAGAGACTGTATGCTAACGTTAAATCTCCTGTGAAAACAGAAGTGTATATTGAAAGAAGACAATGCATGTAACAGGCAGAACTTGACACTGTGTCCCAGAACGTCAACAACCAACGCACCCAGGGTACCTTGCATGTTGTATGTGGACGTGGAAAGCCCATGACCCAAATGCTGATATGTGACGAGGTCGGAGTGAGAGTGTGTCGGTCGTGGAGGGGCTGCTAACTATGGTGGCCAATGCAAAAACATAAAAATAGAAAAATCTATCTAGAGCTTTTGTTTGGTTTGTCCGTTCTGGGCTACTGTAGAAACATGGCAGTGCAGCATGGGGGACTCTGTGGATGAGGACCCACTCCCTTTGTAGATATAAACAGGCCATTCAACACAATGATTCTTACTTTGAGGTGATTATACAACAAAGAAAACATATTTATTATATGATATTCCATCTCTGCCAATCCATCCCCCCACATCCTACACACTTGACCTTTAAGCAACATCTGGTATTAAAATAAATTTCACCACAACCATAGCAACACTTGGGCAGCGAGTACAAGTAGCCCTACGTGAAAGCACAGGTATTGCTGAGGCTTGTCATGTGATGAAATGCCCGAGGCGGTGGATAACCTGTAAACGTTGGCAGGGGTTCTGAGCTGGTGATGACTTGGCCCTGCTGGCACAGACCCCAGTTTCTGCCTGCAGCTTCTGAAAGTCTAGATGGGTAAAACGTACGGGGCAAATGTTAAGCTTGTTTGTATGATTTATCTGGGCAAATAAAGTGGTTCTACCTCTCTTTCTTAAAGGTCAGCGCTCCTTCTTGTCTACATCACTACTCGTCTGTTGTTTGTACTCTTTACTGTCAGATAACAGCGAAAAATGTCCTCCAACCAGCAGGAGAGAACTGAAAATGTCTTCGCACAAAAGCCTGTTTTTTTTTTTATTCAGAGTGAGCCCGAATTTAGTAACATCTGTCAGCACAACGTGGCACATTTGTTTAACTCACAGCTTTTAAACTTGATTATTTCCACAGTGCTGTGTTGAATGTAATTAGATACTTTTCTTCTTTTGGATCCGTCTGATGTTTCTCCTCCTCTTTTTGCTCTGACAGTGATGAATGTTCTGCCTCTCTGCTCCACCTTTCCCCTTTTGCCCACCACACCTGAGGCCTGTACCACTCACATATAGAAATGTTGGACTGGTCTGAGATATTTTTCTCTCCAGTTGCTGATCCGCCTGCCTGTCTATCTGAGCTGCTGGTGTCAAGCTGTCTGACTTTACCTGCTTTCCCTCCGTGTCTCCCCTACCTTGGCAACGATGCACATTGGGCTTATTGTTATTCTTTTGGCTTGCCTCCCGTCTTTCAGCTCCCTGCCACCAATTCCCATGTTGGTAGCTCCATTTGCCTGTGTGACAGCTCTGGCATTTATTTATAGGCCAAATGTAATGATTGGGGCAGAGAGGTGGAGATATAGAGAGGGATGATCGAGGGGAGTGATGTGCTACCAGTGCTGTGTTTGGACATGATTTTCCTCTTCCATTAAAGTCAGATTAGCTGTAAGAGTTCTCCATTTACCACATCTGAGAGAAGAGCACGTGGGGAGGGCGGGGGTGAGGGGAGCTGAAGCAGGATGAGGACTGATGGTTGGTTTCAAATGAATTATAAGATACAGCGAGTCTGGTATTTCTCATCTTTGCCTCATAAGTAGCATAGCGTAGCTGTAAAATGTGCGTTAACAGAATTAAAGAAGAAACCAGACAGCTCTAAATGCATTCACACAAAATGATTTAGTTACAGTGAGTACCTTGCTTGAGGTAAGAGTTAGATCATGGCGTTTTTATGGTTTACAGTAACCACAATTCTCTAATCATAACAAGGGAACAAGTCTTTAACCATGTTAGCAGCTCTGTGAGGCTAAACGCTAACATTAGCATGGTTAAATGGGTGGCACAGTGGTGCAGTGGTTAGCATTGTTGCCTCACAGCAAACCTGGGGTGGGGTTGGGGTTGAACTGTACAGAGTTTGCATGTTCTCCTTGTGCATGGGTTTTCCCCAGGTACTCCGGCTTCCTCCCACAGTCCAAAGACATGCAGGTTAACTGGTGGCTCTAAATTTGTTGCTTACATATTTCAGTCTGTACCAAATAGGCTCCTCCACCAACCCACCAACACTGCCATCCTTACAGCCTAGCTTGAGGCCCAGACACACCAAACCAATTTCAGAGAACAAGCGGCGATGAGGGCCCCTGTTGTGTCGCCTCATGTCGCCTGTGTCTCGG
The DNA here is from genome assembly GCF_041903045.1 of Epinephelus lanceolatus. NCBI lineage: Eukaryota > Metazoa > Chordata > Actinopteri > Perciformes > Serranidae > Epinephelus > Epinephelus lanceolatus. The sequence continues at coordinate 12,783,863 of NC_135739.1, forward strand.
CCAAAAGTTGCACATGAACACACTGCAGAGACTTCAACCGATGGCCAAACAGCATGAGCGTTATCCACTACCATGAGAGGAAATAACTATCCACACCAGCAGATGGCAGTCGTCGGTAAATGTCATGCAAAAAAGGAAACTAGAAGACCCTCTTGATGCTAGTTAGCCAGTTGGCACATTAACAACACAATCCAGTGCATATTTACTGTGCACCAGTGAACAACAACACAAACCACCAGGAATGGTTTCTGCTAAAGAGCTTAATGGTGAAAGAAAAATAATCTTACCTCATGTAACAAGTTTGTTTTATGTCACTTTCTCTTGACTTTAGCTCTTTGTTTACTTTCCTCACTTCTGTTTTTCTTCTTGTGCGCTGAGCTGAACTGCCAGTCAGACTGATTTCATTCACTAATGTGCCCTGCATTCGCAGACGCCAATTCTACAAGCTGAATTGACAGGAAAAAAAACTGACTACCACTGACGGTGGCCAACAGTGCGAGACACACTGCAACGACAATCAGTAACGGCCCAAAATTGACCGACGGCTGACCGTCAGCTTGGATTGTCAGGGTCTTAAAACATGACTCAGAGTCTACAGCCATGCTAGGCTCTCTGAGGCTGTACATTGGCACATGCCTTAAGATAAAAAACTAACATCGGAGAGAGCTCAGAGAAGAGCTGCTGCTCCTTTGCGTCAAAAGGGGCCAGTTGAGGTGGTTCGGACATCTGATCAGGATGCCTCCTGGGCACCTCCAACAGCATCCCACTGGTAGGAGGCCCTGGGGTAGACCTAGAACACACTGGATGGATTATATATCTCATCTGGCCTGAGCACGCCTCAGGATCTCCCAGGAGGAGCTGGAAAGAGTTGCTGGGGAGAGGGGCATCTGGACTCCTTTGCTCAGCCTGCTGCCCCCGTGACCTGACCTCGGCTAAGCGGTTGAAAATGAATGAATGAATGGATGAATGGATGGACTAATATTGTGCTAACGTGCTCACTGACATTGCAGGCAATGTTCACCATCTTAGTTTGATGGGAATGTCATTAGTTTTGGAGGCATTTGGTCATTGACCAAAGTTTTAAACAAATTTGAATTTTGACCTGATGTTGGATAAACAGTTAATCATGTGATGTGCACAATCTGTTACCAAAGAACACGCAAAAATGAGATAGTTTACAATATTCGGGTATGTGAGTGGATTTAGTGCTTCAAGGTCTGTACTCCAGCTCTGGGCTGCAAAATGTATCTGTGTTGTTAATCATGATTAGTTGGTCTGAATAGTGACATTTGCTTGACTACCGTAGAAGGCAAAGCTGCCTGGTACTGGATGTTAATATGATGTCAGAAAGACGTTAAATTTAGGTTGGAATGAAAATTGGGTTGATGATATTTTAAATGACTAACAATGTTAGAGATTCACGTTATGGAGACTTTAAGACAATGACGTTTTGCATACATAGGGTTTTGTTTTCTATACCTTACAACTCAATGACGTTATTCTATGTCAAGATGACGACATGTTTGGAGGACATTGGATTTTGGTGACTTAACAACACAACTTATAACCAATGAAACTTCAACGTCATCTGTCGCCAGTATTCTACGTCAAATTTACATTGGCAATAGACGTTGCCCTGCATTGAATTTTGGTCACAACCTAAATTCAACCAAATGTCTACCAATGTTGGTGGCCAGCTGGGTGGTCACAGAGCGTGTTCCACACAAGATGACACAAATTTAACACGGTGTGACATCACCCTGACATTCTCTAAAGCAATTTACCCTGAAAGTGACATGAATGTCTGAACCAAATTTCATGGTAACCCATCCAATAGTTGTGGAGACCTTTTGCTCAAAACGTGAGCTGCATGCTAAAGGAAGAAAGGTCAGGGAATCGCCGGCATCAGGAGGCTTCGTCCTCTGGAAACCATGGATGTCCATACAAAATTTCATGGCAATCCATTCAATAGTTATTGACATATTTCAGTATGGACCAAGGTGGTTATTCCTAGAAATACGCTGCTATTGTGGCTAAAATATCCTCTGAATTTACATAAGATGTTTCACACAGGAGATCATGTATGGGAGGATGTACAGCAGCTTATGTAACAATGGGAAATATGATTATGAAAAAAACCCAAGGCTATTTTATTGTTTTTCATGTTGATGAATTCATCAATTCTCTAGTGAGGGTTGAGCTTTCTTTCACCTGAGGTTTGACAGCTCTCTTTCATTTGCCTGACAACCCCAAAGCAGAAAACCCTGCTGATTCAGGTTTAAATTAGTCTCCAGGCAGCAGCCTTTGTTAATGAAGAACACAAGAGAGCCATTTGAGGAAGGGAAGGCTGAGCCAAGACTGTGTCCTCCTCATTATGTCCACATTGTGAATCATTTAAGGGATTTCAGTGGATATTAGGGGACACGGGGGAGAAAAACAATATTCTCCCAGAGGTGCCCCAATTTGTTCTACATAACATTTACAATGCCAGATTCAGACAGAAAAAATTCTCCAAACTAATCTTGTTTTAATCTTGTTTGTGGAGAGATGAGAGCAAAGGGAAGAGGTCGAACACTTACAGCAGATTGAAATGACGGGGGCTAGTTTGGTTTGCTTATTTCCCCTCTTGGTTTGTGCTGACAAGCCATATACAGCAAGGGACTGTTCCTTATCTGTGGGTGGTGCAAAACCGGGCAGGCATGTTGAATATTTTTTAAGGCACTGGGGAGCAACTTTTGTTTTTATTTTGGCCTAGGGGCTTATTATAGAGGCTTATTTTAAATACCTTCTGAGCCCCAAATCCCACCGGCGGGTTTGAAAGGCATGTTTTCTTTAAAAATTGCCAAAATCCCACCATTTATCATAGCCAGAAACTTTAAAATCAGAATTTATCGTCAAATTTTCAAATTTCCGATGGCTTCCCTCTTAATGTTGTGTTCACACCAGATGCAAATAAAACAATTTGCACAAGTGAATCACATGTAAAGACGCGATTCGACGCGAATTCTCGCTGGTGGTGCAATGGCCAAGACATGAATGATGCAACATACTTGAATTAAGTGGCTTGAATGAAGTGAATGGTGCGATTTTGCGTTATACACTTAGTTGAAAAATCTTAACTTCAGTGACTGATTTGCACCGGGACACCCAATCAGCAGTGAGATCCTCTGAAGACGTATGACGCCGAGTACGTACTGGCAGAAGTTCATTAATTAATTCATCGATTTCACGCACGTTTAGCGGGAGTTATTTGTGCGTATGAAGCAAGTCAACACAAAATATGCGAATGACACAACACAAAAATTTGCATCGCATTTAGTGTGAACACAACATAAAAATCATTTTATTCTGCACTTCAGCATGACAATAGTCAAAAACTGAGGCTTTCTTCAACTCCAGGATTTTGTTTTCAGCCTTTAATTTTCAAACATTAAAGAGTAAGTCTTTAAAAGTTAATAGTCTAACGTCCACTGTGCCAAGTTTCTGATAGTGCCAGTGTTGTGTTCAGTTTATCTGGAAAGGCAGTCATTTTATGTGCGTGTCGTTGATGCCAGCTGTGTGTGCGATGTCATCTGTGAGTCTGTGTGTGATGTGTAGGGTTATTAAATTTTGTTGGTTTTGTGTGGAAGAACCAATATTAGGTGGCTGTCATGAACTCATATTCTGCTGAGGTGCACACAGCTTGTGTAATGATACCATTTGTAAGGAGGGTTTGCATTTTGCTTCAGAAATTAGTTGTTTGTTTTGGTGATAACTCTCGCTCTCATTCTGTTTGCTCGTTACATTGGCTCCAATACCTACGTTTGGTGTGGATATAAAAAAATATGGTTATTTGTGGTGGAGGGAGGGGCAGGCATTTTCCCTCCAGTCACACAGGATGCGCTTTAGCAGCTGGAAGCAGCTTTTTGTTTGTTTTGCAAATTGTTTTAATAAGTATTAAAGTTTTTGCTTGCTGTTTTTGGGTTGTGTGGCACCTCATGTTTCTGTGCTCTAGGCACTTTGCACTTCGCCAATGCTTTTTTCCCATTGTCCAATCGGATGATTTGAGAGGCGGGTCTTCTGTGGTGGTCACGACAACAACTTTACAGTTGGTAAACAATGGAGGACAAAGTGGCGGTAGCAGTTGCTGGATTCCCAGAGCTATACAGCCCAATGATAGACAGCAGGTTGTCAAACTGCCCCAGAGTCACCCTAAAATGTGCCTGGAAACAGCCATCATGGAGGCGAAGCCCCTGGACCAACTGGTGGTACTCCCCATGATCCACCTTCTTTTTTAGGGTCTTAGGTTTTTTTAGTTTTCTACTAGTGGCATTCAAAAAGGGCGGTGCACCTTTCTGTGTGATCAGGGCCTGAGGAAAAATATTTTTAGCTTCAGGGAGGGTGATAAAAACACAGAAAAACAAAGAAAACAAAGTCACACCCCAGTCACCCCTCTCCTCTGATAAGTTAAGCACAGCCCCTAAGTCGTCAAGTAGCAGCTGCTGCACATGGAGTGTGTGTGTGTGTGTGTGTGTGTGTGTGTGTGTGTGCATGCATGGAGGCTGCGTTCATTAGTGCAAATGAGAGAAACCACCCTTAATTCCTTCTTCTGAGAGGTAATTGCAAATGATTTGCGCTCTAAATTGGCAGGATGTAATAGGGTCAGATGAGAATGTCAACGATTTAACTGCTTTTATTTCACTGAGCACGACCTTCACACCGGGACTACGCTGTGTGTTCTTAAATGTGTGTGTGTGTGATTTTTTTAATGGGGCATGAGCACACGGGGACACACTCTGTTGAGCGAGCTGGACTCTAATTAGTTTCTTACCTTCGTCACAGTTAAAATAAGTGTTAGCTTCACACCGATAATGAGGACAGAACTAGAGAAAGTGGCTGCGTGTGGTTTGTCAAAGGTTACTTTCTCTCTTTTGACTAAAAAAGAAGCCACTCAATACGTCTTGACCTTGAAAATCTGACCTTAAAGGAAAATCCCCCTTCCTCCTCATCTATCATCCTCATGTTCTTTCTCCCACTGTTGGTGTCTCTCCACTCTCCTCATCACTCCCTCTGAAAAGCTGGACTCTGTCATCAGGCTGCTACTATTTTATGCACACACACAAAAGATGGAGGCAGTAACAGTGGAGGGCTGCTTGGTGGAATCCATCTTCTGATAGAAACAGGGCTCATGTATTATTCCACCTGTAGTATTGTGATTAAGCACAAACATTAATTGAGACAGACAGGAGGACACACTTGAGTCCCACATTGGATCTGAAAATCTGAATGGAAAGGGCGTTTTGAATGTGCGAGTTTACGTGCACGCATGTTTACGCATTAATGTGTGTGAGATTGATTTGACAGGACTGAAGCGAGCAGTGTTTCTCTGTGGTGGCAGCTGAACGTATTCAAGTGTAGCATCTGTTAAGAAGCCTCTCATTTCAATGCCTGCAGGTCCCCTTCACTGCTACATTTTCATCACACACATACACTCAGAGAGCTGAATGAAAAGGTAACCAGTGGCTGTCATGAGGGCAGGGGGACATATTTTTCACTGTAAAAGTCGAACAAACTGCTGCGATTTTTTAATGATTTGTTTGTTCCATCCTGAGCTGAACAGGTAGCAAACCCACTGCTCACTTCAGCTGAACAAAATAAGACTTAATCAGAATGACACGGTGTTTTGACACGCTGGAGTTTGTGGATGTAGAAATGTGTCTACAACGTGTAACTGGCACATTGTGCTCCACGTAGAAGGTGATTCAGCTCACTGTGCCTTTTTCTGAGGTGTAAAAGCGCTCAGCATTCACAGTAATGACGCTGAAACTGTGCACCAGGCTATTATTAGAGACTGTCATTATTTCATTTGACAGGTCCACACTGTGTCTCAATTAGCTACCATTAATTAAACTATTGTGCTGCTTAAATAGGATCTTTTTACAGTATATTTTATTAATAACTATCATGATATTGCAGGTGACGTTTTGTTCCGCTTATTCTACTGGCTTTTTTTCACCTGATTAAAAAAAAAAAAAAATCTGCTCTGTTTTTTTGAATGAAAAAGATTATAATCTTAGAATTATCCCCGCTGGCTACCATGTTAGATTTTGATGTCAGGTAACTTGAATCCAAAGTCTTTCAAACGTGCATTATGTTTGGAGCGACTGGACGGGAAATTTGGTCCACACATTCACGTCACTCTCAGGATAAATTGCTATAGATATTGTCAGGTTGATGTCACACTGTGTTAGATTTTTGTCATCTTGTGAGGAACACGCTCCGTGACGACCCAGCTGACCACCAACATTGTTATACACTGATACTTGGTTAAATGTGACCAAAATTTGATGTCAGGGCAACGTCCAATGCCAACGTAAATTTGTAGAACACTGACGACAGATGCTGGTTTGAGTTGCTACATAACCAAAATCTAACATGTTCCAAACATCTCATTCCTACGTCATCTTGCTGTAGAATAACCACATTTAGTTGTAAGGTATGGAGAACGAATCACTGTGTCTATGAAACATCTTAATGTTAATGTCCACACATTGTGAAACGCTGTGAAAATATCCTCAACACGATTTTCATTCAAACCAAAATTTAAACCAAAACAATGGAGTTTTTGAGCCCTCAAAATATATATCCAAGATCCTTGTGATGGTACATCAACTCACAAAAGGTTGGATGACACCTCTGTCATTACTTCAGAGCGTCTGTTTCACTTGCACTGGCACTATGCAGTTTCGGGGTTCGGGTAGGAACCCGGACACAAAAAAGACTACAAAATTTGTCTGCTTTACGGCATACCCCCTCCTCTCTAGAGTGGCATAGAGCAACTCATTTCTGAGTTTCGAAAATGAATAAATAAATAAAGCAATGGGCCTAATCATGTATGTACAAAATGCTATAAGGCTTCTTTACCTGTTCTGAAGACATGATGATCGCATATTACACGGTCAACTTCAGGAAGTTCTCCAGTATCGTTGGCTTGTCAACAAATGCATGCGCAGAAAGATTTTTGCGACAGTTGTAACAGACAATACTGTTTTTCGTCCGTAGGGGGACCCAGTGAGGTAAAAAGAGCAATCCTACATTGTGTTGCTTTAACGTCTATCCCAGGTGTAGGCGACCTGCAGCTCCGTAGCCACTCTCCAGTGGCTCCCTGTGGCTTTGACAGAAAATTATATGGTAATGAATAACCATTTTTCTTTTTTCTAACATTTTAATTTTCATTTATTGTTGTAGACCTAGAATGATTCTTACATTCCTCAACTGTTAAAATGCATAGCCCATATACCAATTTAAAAAAATGTTTGTCAACTACAATGTACATCATGTGTCTGTGGCCTGGTGCCTTTTTCTCTAAAAACATCACTATCCATGGCCCCCTAGTCTTGAGTCTCCCTCGCTGGGCCAGCTGTGGATCCCACATCCTGAAAGGAAAAAGTCTCAGTGGAAAATAGAGGATTCAATAGTGCATGGACAAATTAGTTTCAAAGTTAAAGTACCAAATAATCAAAAGTAGCCCATTGCAGGGGAGCCACTTTGTGCTAAAACATTTTAATGAATGCTCATTTAGATCTATAAGTAATGTAGATAGGTTAAATTTGACTTAAATGGCTGTGTGAGCTTTAATACGAGGCTCTCTTTTGACAGTAAAGGTTGCCGACCCCTGGTCTATCAGATAGAGTCCAACGTCTTTCTGACATCATATTGATGTCCGGTGCCAGCTGAGGTGAGAAAAGATTTCATGAAAACAAAATCTCCTCTTGTTTTTCTGAATTAACAAATTAATCTCAGTAATTCAGAAAAATTAAACATGAGAATTTATCTAATTAATTTAGACATTCAACAGCAGCTTTTGTAACTTTCCTGATTATTTTGAAAAATAATTTGTGTTCCATTCAGAAAAACAAAAGCAGATTTTTCCCCATGAAAACTTTTCTCAGAATTCTGAGATAATGATAATGAATCATTCAAAAGAGAGCAATCTGTTTTCTTTGTCTTGCCTTGTTTTTTGTTTATTCAATTTTTTTGTAAACTTTTGGTTTGAAATAAAGTCATTCCTTCATTCACGGGCAAATGTTGTTTTTCTCATGTGAATGCATTACACTTCCATATTTCTGTGATTCATTCATCATGACATAGGTACATCACCAATCACCTTAAAACAAAATTCAGTTTTACCACAAATGAGTGAAAAAATAAAGGTTTCATTCAAAGTTTTAGTTATAACATCTATTTCATTTTTTTGCGCTCTTTGTGGTCCCATTTTCACCTGTTGCACTGATACACAGTTTTCTATTACATTTAAGGACTGTGACGGACATTTCCTGTACATCTCAGCTTTTGCTTTGGTTTTGTTGTCATGACTGAACAGTTGTCAACATGCCTCATTATCTGGCTTATTGTGTTTCCTGCCATTTATGTTGTTTGCTCCTGAGATTACAGTAATGAAATAAGTGGAGGAAATGTTTCGATGAATGATGGATATTAGGAAACTATCAAAATAAGATCCAGAAGATTCCATCATTATTTTTCAAACTGCTGTATACAGTCACTCCGCATTATATTCTATATATTCTGACAGCTTCAGAAACCCAGAAAAACATCTGAGTCACAGGATGTGTGTGAGCTTTTTGGCGCATGTGTGGGATGAACCTGTGTGTTTTCCTGGATGATATTTATACAGACTTTAATGTGTGCAGACAGGATGTATTGTCACGGTGTGTAAGCGTTTGTTGTTTTTTTGTTTACCCAGCCACATTTAGAGAACTGACAGGCATGAGAGGGTGAGGAAAAAAGAGAGGGATTATGGGAGTGTGCATGTGTGTACAAGCAGTTTGGCAGCAGGAGGTTTAAAAAATTGGCATTGTGAGTGCTGCCCCTGTCGCCCTCGCTCCTCTGTCCCCATTACAACAACAAGGGTGAGGTTTCAACAAGAACACTTGAGCTAGCCCTGCTGTTATTTCACCAAACACCTCAGACCTGAGCTCTGATACAGCCCACAGGTTAACATTGAACCAGATTTAATGGAGATTTGCTGCAAATAAAGAGCAACAATTCCAACAACTGGGTGAGCTCAAGAGAAAATCTTCATTGTCACTGTCTCTGAAAAAGTCATTATCCAGCGCGAGCTCTCGTCTTGTTTTGCATTATTGATTTCAGGTGTGGGATGATATGAGGAATTGATTATTGTAATTGTCAATGAGATTTCTTTTCAAACGCTGCACATGTGCCCGAGTGTTTCTTTTCTAGTGGCTGTAGCAGCGCAGGAATAATCCATCAAATCATGTCGAGAGAGACTTCCCACAGCTTGAATCATCTGATATCTCCCCACTGACAATCTCTTTCCTTGAGTCCCTGAAATAAACCACGAATAGACTTTATATTAAGAGAATTTAAGTCTCCATCTATCTTGAGCTAATGTTTTCCACCAATCCATCACCACACAGTGTCACGACATCAGCCAGCTCTTATTTATACCTGCCAGTCAATGACTTATTTGACATTTGAGTCAATCCCAGTGACACAAGCAGTTGCCCTCAGTGTGCCTCAACAGGTCCAGCCACCTATTTCCCACACAAGCCCACACACCTGCTCTTCATTTCCCAATTACCCTTTTAGTATATGTAGCCACCTCTTGATGAACCACTACGACCTGCTTTGCGAGGCGTCAGTAGGCTGCTTTTGTGGAGCATGGTTAGCTTGTCTGCTTGAGGAGTTTTCCATCAAGGCGGATAAAGGAAACGCCTGGCTTATTTTAGTAAGTGTTACTAGTTTAAGTGAGAGATCCGTTCCATTACCGTGGCTTATGTGAATCCCTGCTGAGTAACCATGGTAACTTATACTGCTGACCTAGCCATCACGCCCTTACACTAACCTTCCTGTGTAACCGATCTACTGTTTTTTCTCCCAGTAATCAGTATTTAGTCACTAAAATGTTGAGGCAGGGGGTACTTGCTGTAGCTCTGGTTGAGGGTGAGAGGCTGTCAGCAGATAAACGGAGATCTGTGTGGGTACATGAGACCTTAAAAAAGAGGGTGGATCATGGGGAGTTGGTCCAGGAGCTTTGCCTATCCAATAGACTCACAAGTCAGTCTTTAGACGCTTTGCTTAACTAAAGACTGATGTCTTTCTCCCTGATTTTGTGTTTAGATGGGCGGATACAATTTCAGAGTTTAAAAAAACTCCCTACGTTGCAGAACCAATAGTAAATCTGCAGGGCGGTCCTTCGGTGGCTCACTGAACTCTTGTGCTCGTAAACATAGTCCAACTGCATTAAAGGTTTTAAACAAAGTGGCTGTAAGTCCTTCATTTCCACAATCTTGTAGACTGAGCACACGTTTGATAAAACAGAGTTAAATCTCTCGGCATCCATTTTCAAGCTCTCTACATGTTTGTTTCCTTGCGGACGAGAAAAGGGGGAGCGCACATTTCCGGGAGGGCGTGTCCTTTTAAAAAATGCAAGAGGCGTTGCTTTGTTGCCGGCCGTTTTCTCTGGTGTGTTAAACACACTTTAGAAAGGAGTGTCCCCAGACTATCAGAAGGCGGACATCTCTGCTTGTCTGGTGGCGAGACTACCTACCCGATGGCCGTCTCCAGGCATATTTTAGGATGACTCAGGGGCAGTTTGACAACCTGCTGTCTATTGTCGGGTGGTATAGCTCTGGGTATCCATCAGCCTCTACCACCAGTTTCTCCTCCATTGTTTACCAACTGTAAACTTGTTGTCATGACCACCACAGAAGGCCCGCCTCTCAAATCAACTGATTAGACAATGTGAAAAAAAAAAAAAAAAGGAAAGTATGTGGGCTGCTTTCCCTCCCCTCTGAGGTTGAATCTTATTTAACTTGCGGAGTTAAGAGCGCTCCAGCAAAAACACCAGGAGCCTAGTGCACAGATGTCCTTGAAAAATTTCTAAAACTAAGTCAAGTTTGTTAATTACATCTACTGTGATTGAGGCAATGCAAACATTGTCAGATGTTAAAACTCCCCTCCAAAATAAAACAATATACGTCATAAAGATTCGTGCAAATTAATAATTTCATTACGTATCAAATAATAGTAGTGGTAGTAAAAAACAACAAAACAATTTCAGCTTTGGCCCTTACCCCTTCCCAATCAATTCATCTCTCCAGTTAGACATTTTCGTTGCCCCTCTTCCCTTCTTCACCCTTGTTTTCTTCTTGTCATGCCAGCCACATTGTAGAAATGTCATCAACACGTCCACTTGCTTGCTGTGAATTCTCCAGACTGTTACCTGCTCTATTCACACATGGGCTCAATTGGACGTGGATTCTGCAGTATTTCTAGTGAAGTCTCATCGCCTTTTCTTCAACAAGGCTCTTATTCTAAATTCCAATAATAACCTGCTCTTTAACAACAGAAATGACAGATAAAACCCAACTCTTCTGTTTTAATTTCCACCCCTTCAGCGTTTTTTCCTCTGAACCCCTCGGGTGACTTGCTGACAGGGGTCAGAGCTATTCTGAGAAATGTAAGTAGAAAGAAAAGTGTTCTCATGGTGACAGAATGGGAGCGATGCCCACTAGCAACTCATCTCCAGTTGAAAATCAATGAGGGGAGATGGAGAAAGGTGCACATCGACCAAAATAGTGGAGGGGAGAGGAGGGGAAAGAAAAAAGACTCAGTGAGGACCTGGAAACTGATAATAAGATCGAGAGGGGGTGGTGATGTGTTAGCACTCACTTTTCTGTCAGCTATTACCACATGTCACTCACATCAGCTTTGTGCCAGTTGCCATAGAAACCAACCCCAGCTACACCCCGGCGAAAGATGTTGCCTGGCTCACTGAGACATGAGCAGGTGACGTGTTTGGTAAGACCTTTGCAGGGATGCAGGTTAAATCTGTAGCTTTACTGAACAGATTTCATCACAACCTGTGTGAGAGTGTGTTTGTGATAAAACTGCACTCAACATATGACCTTTGTTCTGCTGGAAATGAAATTGGCAGAAAGAAAAAGAGAAGCTGACTGTGCGAGCATTAAGCTTTGCTATATCAGTCCTCAATTGTTGGTGCATTTTTCTTTCTGTAAGTGATGTGTTTGTCCTCAGGTACTGCGTCTCCGACTCTGACCCCACGTGTGTGTTTGTTACTGCCGGAGAGTGTGTGTGCGCCACTGTTTTCAGTCAGGAAGGCTTTCCCAATTTTCAGTAATTGGGTTCAGTGTCTCGCTCTGCCGACTCCTGATTGCAGTTCTGTTTTGTTTCCCGTCGGAGGAGCGCTGTCGCTGAATTCTTATTATGTAAATGGCTCGTCTTGTCTTTTATATAGCTCTCTGTTGTTGTTGTTGTTGTTTACCACATCCTCCCCATTCACTGATGGATTATATAAATAGGAATTAAAGTTGGCTTTTGAAAGTCAAAATAATACTCAGAGTGAGAACAATAATGTAACAATTGAATTTGACTGAAGGTAGTTGCTTATTTATTAATTAAATAAGGCACCTAGTCACATGAAAACATATATAAAATAAGCATTTTGGGTTATTCTTCGCCTAACACTAGCCAGCCCAGGCTGCCCATGCCAAGATTTGTTTTCAGTCTTTCCCCTCTACTTGTAATGAGGCGATTGGACGGGTGGTGCAGGGGAATTCTTGCCTCCTGGATGCTTTGATGGACAGCGTCCCCGGTGACCTGTGAACCAGCTGATTAATGGCGATGCTGAGACAGGCATGCAGGGAAACAGACAGCAACCTGGAGAGCCAGACACAGGGATCAACAGACAATCACCTACATGTTTACGCAGACAGAGACAATCAAATCACCCCAGAGAAAAAGGCAGGGAGAGAAAATTGACGGACAGAAGCTGTAGATTTTCCTTTTTCTTTTTTCTGTGCTCACATCTCTGTCTCCTCTTTCTCGCTCTCAAAGCCCAAAATCTAATTTCTTTGTTTGCATTATCTGATAATTGCAGTAATGCTGACATTGTAATGATAACCCAGCAGACAGAGGGGGAGGCACTTGAGTTTCTAAAGTTTCCTCCACTTTTTTTGGGTGTCTGTCAGCTCACTATAATTAGTAAATATGAAGCCCAAAGGACTGCCATAGCTGTAAGAGAAAAACAGAGCAGGTGGCGGTAAAACTGTCAGTGCTGGAGATCATTTCTCAAGAGGCTTTCTATGTAAGATGGCGAAGAAGCCATTATTGTTGGGCTTTACAAAAAGTACAAAGAGGGATAGATAAGAAGGGTGACAGTGCAACAGGAAAGGAAAAACAGAGGTTACACATTAGGTTTCCATCCATTTTCAGTGCAGATTTTAAATGAATTTTCAGGAAATTGGTAAATTATTAATGCACAGTAAGATTTCTTAAAATGTTGCTGTGTTTCTTCTCTGTTTTTTTTTTTGTTTGCGAATTAAAAATGTGCATAAAAAGCCCTGGTTCTTTGACCTGACAGGCAGAGCACAGTGATATTTGCATGAACTTTATTCAAGACAAGTGCCTCAGATCCTGGTGACTCTGTCTGTACATGTTTATTATATATTAACGTATCTAGTCAGTGATTAAAAGAGCATAGCGTTTGTTGTCACAGCTTGTACGCAGAGATCTGGTGTTACAATATGTGACTGTCCTCTATACAGCTCCGGTGACTCAAAGAGAGCAAAGCCAGTAACGCATCCCTGCTGTGCAACCAACACGACATAGGGCTGTGGCTCTGGGTAAAATGCAGCACTCTTTGCACACTTCCAAATTAAGCCCAGCGGGACAAATGGCCACACTGACCCAAATCTAATAGACCACCCTCGGTGCCACAAGCGAGCGCTGCGTTGAGCCCTCAAAAACACAGGAGGGGCACGCTCGGCAGAACATAATGCATCAAGGGAAAGCACTACAATCAGGATGTGATGCCAAGCCACTAATCCTACCTACTGACAGGGCTGATAGTTCTGCTAATTGTGCTGCCGTTCGGTAAAATCATACCCTTGTTTCAGCCACTGCAGCGACATTCAACTAACATGGAACCTTAGTAGAGGCAAATATCCCTTTTCCATACACATGCTCGCTTGACTTGACTCTGTTTGACTTGGCACGTCACCCCAATGTAGCAGGGATTTGCATCCCCATACAACAGGGCTACCCGCTTGACTGCCTGTCTTGACATGGCTATGTTTGTAAATCAATAGAACATTTTTCTGTCCGCCCTGCTGGTGTTACTTTGGTCAACAACTTTTTTGTATTGTGGTGGGAGTTTTATACTTTTCTGTTGGCACTGCACAAACAACACCAACTTGCTTGCAATGTTTTGGAAGCGGTGTAGAGCTTCCGCAGCGCACTGCAGCACCGAGCTGCCACTTTATTTCTCCAAGTGAGGAAACAGAATATTCACAGTTTGCATAATCTGGTTGAGACAGTGCATTTTTTTGGAGTCCTTCTCCAGACGCTTTTTAAAGTATGTAAAAAATACATATACTAACATTTTATTTAACATGGTTTTCCCATAATGAAAAACCAAAATAGTGGAAACAGATCTACTCTTTCTCCCTCACTGAGACATTTGTTTGTGGTAAATTTTGCTTTTGCTTGCACCCAGTTGAGCGGTGACAGTGCGCATCAAGATGGCAAGCATTATGCGAGATTTATACTCCTGCGTCAAATCCACGCTGTGCCTATGGCGTAGGCTCTGCAATTATGACAATAGACAACAGTAGGGTGACCATATTTTGATTTCCAAAAAAGAGCACACTCGGCTCGGCCACGAGATAGACTACTTAAATGATACTTGCAGTTTACTCAAAGATGCCGTATAATTTTAATATATTTAAAGTCTATATGTATGGATAGAATATTCAGTTATTCAGGCCCCTATTGATAGGGGACACATACACACACTAGAGTGTGGCTACCCGATCCGAGCCCGATGGGTTCCGACGGGTCGGCCGGGTTCAGTCAAAAACGTATAAATTGTATTCGAGCTCGGGTCGGATTCAGTCAGCTTTCAGTGAAAATGTAGTGTAAAAATAAATAAAATCCTATTGTCTGTCCTGTTTATTGCTTGGGCACTGTTATTTACGTGACAACACCTGAACATAACACACACAGACACACATTGGCTGTTTGTTTCTACCTCTCCCCTCGCTGGAAGCCCCGGACCTCCCGCCGGCTGCTCCTGTCTCAAACACGGAGGTCTCCCTCTCCACGGAGCACCCACGGTACACGCCCGGCCTTCGGGTTCGGACAGAAATATGTGGCCCGTGCCGCACTCTAACACACACACACACACACACACACACAAGGAAAACCAGACATTATCATCAATTTATAAACACAGGACGTCAAAAGTGGACATGTCCGGGCAAAAGAGGACGTTTGGTCAGCCTAGACAACAGACAATAATGCCATAGGCTTGTGCTAATAACATTAGCATGTTGTATTTGTTTGGAAAACTTGTTTAGTACAAGACAGTTTTTTTGTCAGTGAACCTTGTGAGTTGTAATGGAGCCAAATTTTGTAACGTTACCTTTGTTAAATGTTGCTGTTGTCCCTGTCTTCATATGAGTAAAGTCCGCTAGCTGCTAGGCTAATTTATACAATGTAAAATGCCATAGGCTTGTGCTAAAAGCAAAGGACAAGGGCTTTGTCTGTGAATGCTGCGACAGTGAAGCTGATTTGTGTACTTGAAATTGAAATTGTCTCTATTAAGGAATGTTTAATTATGTGTTTAATGTGTGTTTTGAATCAACTAAACTTTACAGCACTTCACAGAAACCCTTCCACCGACTAATGTTTTGGAGGTGTAACTGCAGAGTGACACAGACACACCACCGCACAAGAATAAATGCTCTCAAGGGCGTATGCCACGTGCCTAGGCTCTGCATAGAGTCATAGACAAGTATAAATCCCGCTTTAGGGTTAGACGAGACATTGGAAAGGTTAAGTCACACATGGCTCAGATGAGGAGTCTGTGTTGACCAAAACTGGCAACTAGCAGACATATCAGAGTTGTAAGTGTAGTTAGCATCTTCTATGATGTTGTTTGGTAGCTTGCTAGCTTGTAGGCTAACTGGCAGTGCCTGATACTGCATTAATGGTTGTGAAATATACAATAATATATGTCTTGTGTGCTTTGGCTTGACGGTGGTCCATCCTGGGTGCAACTTGGCACAATTAATCTGGTTATGGAAACCGAAAACAACATGGCTTGGTTTGACTTGATGCGGCTAAAAGTGCAGATGAAAAAGCTGTAAAAGATCCCCAAAATGTAAACAACATGAGTCCTGCCTGTTATTTAGGGAAGCTACCTTAATTCTCCCATAGATCTGCACAGACCTGAAGATGTTTGGAGAAATACTTTATCCCTCGGGCATGTGTATGGCTACACACACACATACACATACACACATATACATATACATACATACTGTGTATACATAATCATGACCAAACACTTATGCATTAATGCATAGATTTCCACCCACTCCCAAACTGATTTGCATGCCTGCAAACTTATAAATTCAAACTGTGTCTGCTCATGAATCAGTAACTACTGTATGTATAGTTAGAGTTCGGTTTCACTCCTCTTCAGCTCTCTACCTTTGCTGTAACCGTTTAAATGTTGAAGCTAAATCTCTTTTGCTCCTGCTCTGTCTGCTCTTGCCTTTGCTCTGTCCAGGGGGTTGGCACATATTTGGCAGAAACTGTAACAATCCAGCTGGGTTCATCGGCTGCTCCGAATGTAAAAAGCTTTGATGTCGACTTATTTTTCTGTTTTATTTCAACTGGCGTGTGTGTGTGTGAGTAAACACCACAAAACCCCGAACAAACCAGGTCTGTTGCCTGGTGCCACACTCAGTCTTTAATTGTTTTTCAGCTGGTGGATAGAGGCAGAATTATCTTTGTGATTTGATGGAAAAATGATCAACAAACTGATTTTTCTGGTTGTGTCTGGTAGATTTAGATGCAACTTCTATAGAGAAGAATAGATATGAGTTGAGCAAGATGGAAGAAGGTTTTTTTTTGAAGCTGTAACATTTAAATAAAGTTCCTCTGTCGATTTAATTTTCCTCCACGGCACACTAAAGGTCAAGTTAATGAGATTACCCAGGGTTGAGGAGATTCAATAATGCCCATCTATTTAATTATGCACAGGAATATTAAAATACTGCTGTTGTTGATTTCACTGGACAGGTCACAGACTTTGGACTGTGCATAATTGCCTTGACCAATAGTGACCATTGGCTTTTAAGGTTTTGTTGGGTCTGGGCTATATTTAGCCTATTTAAGTCCCACAGTGCAACCTGCAATCCAATTGGCCATGATGTTCATCGTGGTAGGTCTTCTAATTCTTGCAAGTCTTCTTCTTATCATGCTGTGGCATGAATGACAGTCTATGAATAACAATTAATGGCTAAACGTCGGGCTCATGGCTGCCAGTTGGCTGAACTGATATAAGCCGTGGAGTAAAACCAAGCGGGAAGTGTTTGTGTAGGCAGCAGCGACAGAAGCAGGCTTTGCGTGACGGCTCCTCCTCCACATCACACCTCTGCGGCGTGCAGCTCACACATCTGCACCTCCTTCTCCTCCCGCTGCCGTTGCTCTTTCACCTCCTAATCATTTTAGAGGGAGGTGAGGAAGATTGACTGAACATGGGCACAAAGGCACCCCATGATACAGACACACACAATCCTCATATACTCCCCTCCTGCCAGGCTCCCCGGGCTGCACAGCTTGTGTGACATTCTACTCCTAATGTATGGGAAATGCCACATGTGCATACATTACAGCTGAGCCTGTCAGTGCAAAAGCCGTTGGTAGCCCGAGGTTACAGCTGCACACATGGACCTTTAACAGACAAACTCGTCTGTCAGTAGGGGACGACGCCAAGGGCGAGTCTAGAGCTGGGAGAAAGTTTGAGCAGCAGTTGGAATTTAGTATCCATTTCTGAAGTCATGAGGCTGTTACATGTGGAACAAGGGTATGTGTCAATAACACCAGGCCACAGGGGCTGGCTAATTGCTTGTGTAAAACCGCACTTGACTGCAAGATCAGCTCCACATTTGTGTGATGGACTCTCATCAGTCTCACATTCTCAATCTGGAGTTTAGTCTTTCCTGTTTTGTCCAGGTTTATCTGAACGGCTGGCTGCTCTGCTCTCATTAGAGGCAACTCACTGGAGGATTCCTCTCCCGCTCCTCCGCCTTATTTTCAACTCTCTTATCATCATCATTGTTTTTTTATTTTCAAAGCGTCTCTGAAGAATACTCTCTTTATCATCCCTGCCATCAGCCCTGGTCTCTTCACACCTCTTGCAAATTTCTCCCCGCCGCCACCTGCCACCCGAGCAGCGTAAACACACTCACACATGTGCCCACGCATATACATGCATGCAAGCACACATGCCAGTGTATCTGTGAAAGGTCGGCCGAATGCCAGTTTCGATGTGATGGCTCTCTGGTCCCTCTCATGGTTCCCCCTACCGCTGTGCTCATCAATTATACACAGCCTGTGTGTGTGTGTGTGTGTGTGTGTGTGTGTGTGCAGGTGCAAGGATGTAGTCATGTCAAAAACAAAACCTCGCTTGGTGTGAAGGCTTCAGGCCAAACAGGAGGGTGGGAGACGCTGAGAGACTGTGGCAGTGCAGCGTTTGAGGCTGTACTTTCTCATTAATATGCTCTGGGCTGTTTGTGTTCTGCATGTGTTCTGTATCTAATTGCCTTTCAGTTGACCCACCTGCCTTTTTCTTATGAAACAGTCTTGAGAGTTCGCCCAGTGAAACAGAAATGAGTCAGGAGAGACAAAGATTGGATCACACATTCACATATGGCCAAAACGCGCGCACACACACACACAGTTGCAGGATGATTAGGTGGAAAGAGAGTGAGCAATTTATGCGAAAGGAGTTCAAAGAAAGCCTTGGAGAGTTTTCAGCAACAGCCGAGGCATCATTTTCTTTTTTGTCCTCCCCTGGCTGTGCCTGGGGAGACTCCTGTCTTGCCTTTTATTGGCAATGCTACACAATAGAGCCATAAAAAGTGCAAGCAGGAAGGAGATTAGCCTTTTGTATATAGAGCAGCCAGGCTGCGCTCTCGTGCTGGAATGAGGACATTTGCTGAGGAGAAATGAATGAAATTGTCCTCCCAAGTTATTTTATCTTTTATCACGCTGCACCCTCGCTACTTTCTGAGATGTCGCATGCTTCTGAAAAAGAACTACAGATGTCCCGTGAGCATCGCAGAAGTAGGGCACTCATTTTAGCTCATGCACAATATGGATGCCCCTGTATGTTTTTGAGCATGATCATAGAACAGAACAGAATAAATACCATCTGCGGTCCGTAAACACTGACAGAATGACATGAGACATGCGGTTGCCTCGGTGGGCCCTCTGCGCATCCATCATTTGACAGATGAACCTGCCCCGCTGCCCTGCTGAGGGAGAGACTGGCAGGGGATGAGATGCAGAGAGGGACAGATGCAAGAGTTGCACCAGATATGCCCTGCAGGTTCATAACATCTCAGCCTCACCCCTGGCTCTCTTGTTTTGTCTCAGTACAAAACAACATTGCCTATGCAGCAGGTGTAAACACCTCATTTGGAGGCAGTAGTCCTGAACACCTAATGACAAAAAGTCAACATATAATGATCTGGTCATGAGTCACAGTCGGCTGAAACTGGTCAACCAAGGGTCACGCTAATGATCTCTTCCTCACTGCTGCTGTTCTGGATTAAATCGAGTTCTGTGTGGCTCTGGAGTGCTTTAGTTCAGAATCTCTAAGTCTAAATCTTTTTTAAAAACTGTGCTTTTTCCATCAGAGCTTCAAAACTCTTCAACAGTGTCTTTGAAAATATCTGATTCACCACCTCAGACAATTCTTTTGAACCTTTACTTGTGTAGAAAAAACTTGTGTCTCTGCAGCAGCTGGTAATTGCCTTTGATGCATCTTTGTCTGGTCTTAAACTTTTTTTTTGCCAGCACACTGACCATTAGCATTCATCTGGAATTGTGCTTCTGGCCACCTGGCTGAAAGTTAGTACAATATTCACTCCTCTGTTAACTCCTAAGTCCTGGTCTAGACTAACTCCCGAGGGAAATATCTGTCCCTTTAGCTGCTAGATGCTCCTCTGTGTCCACCAGTTAGTCGCTTAGCTCTCATGAGGCAGATGTTTGGTGCTCAGCGGGTAGCATAAAGCAGGTTTGGTGGAAAACTGCAACCTGCTGCCAAAACAGTTAGCCAAAAGATGCTTAAAGGCTGACGGCCAAGTAGCACATACGTTCTGCATCTGCGTGAGAGGAAATAACGCAAAAAAGGAAACCGGAAGTCTGAGGAATGCATGAGATAAACAAATTAGAGGAGTCCTGTCAGCCGAGGTGTTACCTATCTGTGCAGCCGAGCACCGCAGCACCTCCACGGACTATTACATCCAGACAGTCCCGGTGTTTCCTCCGCAGCCTCCACTTCACTCAGCTGCCCGATAAACCCGCTGCTTCTTCCCACTTTAACCTGAATAACAAACCAGGGCTCGGCGCTCCAAGATCCAAACGGAGAGCCGGGGCTAGCTCAGAGACTAGCGGAGGCTAACTGGCTGTGCGTCCCTCCGGTCATGCTGCGGCTAACGCTCCGCTAGCCGCTCCCAGCTAGCTCAGGTTAAAGAGGGAAGAAGCAGAGAATCTGTCGGGCAGTTGAGTGAAGTGGAGCCTGTGGAGGAAGCACCGGTTAGCCCCGGTTTCACTACAGGCAGATTCACTCGCTACAGGGGCGAGGAAATAAAACATAAACAGCCAATCAGAGTGATCTCTCTCACTGACAAGCTCCGCCGCCAATTCAACATGCTCAATCGGCCGAAAAGCCGCTGCCGCTGCCAAAGTGCCGACATTGCGGGACACACTGCAAAAACTAGGGCGACAGACGCTCACCGACAGCCCGACTTTGGTCGACGGCCGACCGTCGGCTTGGTGTGTCGGGGCCTTTAGGGTGCTTTCACACCTGCCCTGTGTGGTTCGGTTCAATAAAACTCAAGTTCGTTTGCCCCCAAAGGTGCGGTTCGTTTGGGCAGGTGTGAACACAGCAATCACACTCAGGTGTGCACCAAAACAACTGGACTAAGACCTTCTTGAAGAGGTGGTCTCGGTTCGGTTTCAAACGAACTCTGGTGCGGTTCGTTTGTGGTGAGAATGTGTTCCGACCTGGATCTGAACCAGCTGCAGTCACATGACACATTGTTTGGGTTAAACATGAGCATGTTACAGTCCTGGAGGATTATTAATGTGCACCTCCTCCTGTACTGCCTTAATATGCACATTCAGCACATCCAATGCATCAAAACATTGTTTTCTAGTTGGAGCCGCACCTCGTTTTCAAACTGTATGGTTTGACTAAAATGAACAATGACAGCAATATAGTCCACGATGAGCAGCGCTAAAATCAACCTGCGTAGTTGTCCATCCATTTATCTTGCAAGTGTACTCTTCTTCAATGTTTGGTTTACTTCCTGGATTTTTCCCACATGAGAATTCTGACCAATCAAGAGCAGCTTTCTCAGGCAGATATTTTATCTGGTCCACTTGTAAATGCTGCCGTGGGAACACGAACCAACTCTAGGCAAATATGCAACTTTATAACAAAATTAGTTCCTGATTCAGACCAAAGCAAGACAACTCTAGGTCTGGAAGCACCCTTAGGGTTAGTACGATTTGTTTACGCTGGTGAGAAAGCTGTCAATCAAACCATGGTGCGGACCAAACAACTGAACCCACATGATTTTATGATAGCAGATATGTGATTTTATCATGATTTCAACAGTTAAACCAAAAACTAAATCCATCTGCTCATTGTATAATGTGTCCACGATCTCATAGTTGATCCTGATAAAGGCCACGAATATCCCAAAACCTATTTATGTTGCAGCATACATGTAACCATGGCAACACATATGCATGTCAGTGAGGGTATTTTCCCTGAAAAGCTGTTAAACTGCCGCCACTGTGTCCGACTCCGTGCAGTTTGTCAGTTCATTAAGTCCATTAAAAAGTGTGTGACAGTGATCCCGCCGTGTTAAGCCCTGAATCATTACTGTACAAGGAGCCTTCTTTTCATTTTGTCTCTGTGTTGGTCATTAATCATAACATGCGACTGATTTGCAGTCTAATAATAGCACATAGATCATGCTTACAATCAGTTATTTCTCTATGAGCTCTGTGTGACAGTGCTGCATAAACTGATGGGTCCTGATGATGCAGGATGACAAAAACGCCAAAACTGTCCAATCAATGAGTTACCTGTCAGTCGATAGAACTTCATGTTTGCTCCTCTTGGTTTGTTTGCAAAAAGTCAGTGTGAACAGGAACTGAACCAGAACTAAAATGCAATCATCTTTTCCCCTGGTGCGGACCAAAAGCACCCTAAGATCCTCAGGTAGTGCCCTTCTGGCTGTTCCAAAGTCGAGGCTTAAATCTAACTTAGGTGACTGCGCTTTTGCCGTCATGGCCTCTCAGCTTTGGAACGACTCGCCTGAGGAAATATGGCTTGTAGAATCAGTGACCTCTTTTTAATCGCTTAATGAAACCCATTTTTATAGAGCTGCTTCTGTGTTATGTCTTTTTAGCGATCTTTTTTTGTCTTGATCCTTCTTATTAGTTTTATTGCTATTACTTTGTGTTTGTTGCTCTCATGCTTTTTATTGTATTCACTTTAATTAATATGTTTTTTATTGTTTTTATTAATTTCTCATTATCATCTCTCTTCTGTCTAATATGTTTTTGCATCATATCTCTTGTCTAATTTCACCTTAATTTGTTTTGCTTTAGTTTGGCATTTATTTGGTTTTTATTGTTTTATTGCCTCTGGGATATCTTGCTACTGCTTGGCTTTGTTTGTCAAAGCACTCTGTAAACTCTGTCTTTAAAGGTGCTACATAAATAAAGCTTGATTATTATATAACTAGTCCATACCCATTGAGTGCACAGTTGCCCATGTACAGTTTTACATGGTGTGTGTTTGGGATACAGGTCATAGGAAACGGCAGATTAAATAGTCAAGTGAACCAATTAAGAAGAGCAATGTATTCAGACAGAGTTTTTGTGAATTTGATAGTGCGATTGCTTTATTGAAAGTACAGTAGATTGACCACGTCAGTGAGTAGAAAAACGTGGGACAGACAGAATGACTGACTGACAGAATGACACACTGACAGTTTCCATGATTATGTACAGTACAGCATACCATACTCTGACTTAGTCATACCAAAAATTAGAGAAAACATTGGGCCACAGGGGGAGCCACAGTGATCGGTCACATTTTAGCCATTTTTAAGCATTTTTCTGTTGTTATAGCGCCACCCAGTTGCCAATTAGAGTTAAATTTCTCCAGTCACCTTGAGGCGTCCTGTTCTACATATCTACCAAGTTTAGTAAAAATCGATATGGCAGTAAGATAAGAAACTAGCTCTCTAGCGCCCCCATTTTGTTTGATGGGGTCAATAATGGAGGGGTCTCCTCAGATTATGTGTGGTCATATGCCTACAAAGTTGCGTGGTGATGGGTGAAACCCTTGAGATGTTATACACCTTTATGTGATGAGCCACGCCCTCCGCAATATTCATGGCCTTATAGAAGCTCAGTTTTAGTAAGTTTTCCAACTTTTGCCAAGAGGGAACTTTAGATATTGGTCCCTAGATTATGTTCACCCAGTTTCATGCAGATCGGTCAAACTTCCTAGGAAGAGATCGATTTTAAGTGTTTTTCAAAAAATTCAAAATGGCGGAAAATCTGTTTAACCGGAAGTTATGGGTCATTGAGGCAAATTTGTTCCTCATGAGAAGAGGCATCTCTGTGCAAAGTTTCATGTCTGTACAAAATACGGGGCATGAGATATGCCTATTCAAAGTTTGCAATTTCAATCGGTTGCTATAGCGCCCCCCTTTGGCCAATTGATGTAATATTGCTTCATTGGCATCCTCCCATGACCCTCTACCACTGTGCCAAATTTCACATGGATTGACCAAGTCAGTGAGGAGAAAAACGTGGAACAAACACACAGACAGAGTTTTCATCATTATATAGTAAGATTATTATGTGATCTTGTTAACATGAAACATAATGTTTGTATTAATATTTCATCATGAAACAACTGTCATTAAAAAGGTATTTATTTGAATTTATTGTTCATTATCATTACTGTGAGGGCATGTTGATGCTGAAGTTGGGTGATGACTGGCAGTCATGTGGTGCAGTATGACTCATACCTCACATGATACCATAACAACACAACTTGCATGACAACAAGGTTTCAGTATCCACAGACGCAGGGACACTGGGATAACCAGAGTACATCGCCTCTGGCTGCTAACATCACCCATAGCTTCCTCTTGTGCAGTGACAGATAAGAATTAAACAGAAAAAAAGGCACAACTCTCATATGCAATACCAATAATAATTATAATAATTCCATTTAAAACGATGATAAAATCCTTTAAATTTTCCTCCTTGGAGAAGCCAGCGTTTAGGCCTGATCATATCATCGGATACTGAGTGTTAAAATGGACTCGATTTTAGCTGAACTGCACATTTTTAATTTGCAGTACTAACCCTAACCCTAACCCTCTTCATTTAATGTGAATATTTATTTATTTTTGTAATAAGCAGTTTGGTTAGGATTACTTTAATGCACAAGCAGCCATTGGCAAACATATCCTACAGTAATCTGTTCTGTATCTGTAGCAATATATATGTAAATGTACATATACACATACTTGACCATGTCTACATGCCTAAATGCATTGATTGGCTGATTAGCAATTTGCGTTAATGAGCAGTTGAACAGGTGTACCTAATAAAGTGGCTGGTGAGTATGTGTAATTTGCATGTGTACTCTGTGTTCCTTCTTTTATTATTTTGGTACATCCTCTCCTATCCTGATGTATATCCCCCCACTGTGTAACACTGTTTCCTGCACCCAACCATCCGTGACATGTGGAGCCAAATGGGCGTAAAAGCTGTAGACAGAGGCCTCATGGGATTATAGACCAACCTGAAATACAGCAAAACATTGTGTTATTCACCTCTAGCTGGGTTCAGTGAGCCTATCAATTCCCAGTCAACATGGGCTACATAATGATAGATCATTGACACTGATTAAACGCTGTGCCATGCTGCCACAGTGGAGCATTGTGGTCTCAGTTTACAGCCTGGGAGAGAAGTATTTATTAAGCCACATACAGCAGAGAGGCTGTAGGAAGATTGTCCTCTTCATGGCAGGGTTTTATTAGTCTGACTTGTTCCTTTGTATCTCAGCATTGCCGGTAGCAGTGGGTCTAATTATGCTGTGTTGCTTTCTCCTCCTCTGTTCCTCTTGTCTGCTGCCCCTCCACCTTGCTCCATGTATTCTTCCCTTATTTTCGGTATGTTGCTGTAATAGCTCAGACCTCTTACAGCTGGTTTTCTCATTTTTATCACAGCCCCACAGAGCGATGAAGGGGATGTTTATTCAACAATATCAGTCTTTCATTATCAGACTCATTGTTCCGTTATTATTGTGAATGCTTTGAGCACCCAGTTAGGGTTATGACAATGCAATGTTCTATGCTAACGTTCAAGACTGTTCTCAAGTTGTTTGTTTGTTACATCAGCCAGTACTTGGTGATTGCTGCATGTTAAGGTCTGATTCTTCCGCTGCTTCCAGCTGCTGTGTTTATACATGGACAATGTAAAACCTACAGTGTACGTTTACTATTTCTTGACAGCTTTTCTTGCTCGACCACACACTCACTGCACACTGAGCTATTCCCAGATGGAGCTCCTCATTCTCAACCCATTTTATTTTTTCTCTAAAACGTAGTGAATGTTCTTTTGCATCTCGACTTGTATGTTGTTTTGGGATCAACTGCTATTTCATCTTTGAAGTAAACAAGCCTGACAGTCACAAACAAAGCAGAGTGAAATCTCGGAAAGTAGAGCAGATGTAGTAATGTCGCTTACTCGCTCAAGTTTTTTAGAGCTCTGGTCCCATCAGGCAACTGACTGATTGTATTTATTATTTCTAGATGGGACTTTTTAGCGGCCATCAGGTAGTTCTTATTGTTGGACCCCGGGTAACAGCGAAGGCTCTGTTTGATTGGCCATAGAGTTAACAGCATGTCACTTGTCAGACAGTATAGCCCCTACAGCGTCAGTTCCAACTAGTTTTACATGAGGAGAAAGAGGGAGGCTTGTAAAGCTGGATTTCTACTTGTGCGTCAGCTCTATGCAGAGCCTACGCATATGGCCTACCCCGTAGCGAGCATTTATACTCCTGTGGTGGTGTGTCTATGTCACTCTGCAGTTACACCTCCAAAAGAAAGGGCTGCAAAGTTTGGTTGATTCAAAACACACATTAAACACACATTAAACATGGCTTAATAGAGACAATTTCAAACACAAGTACACAAATCAGCTTCACTATAACTCGCAGCATTCACAGACAAACACTTGTCTTTATCAGGACACATTTTCCCCACAAATACAACATGCTAACGTTATTAGCACAAGCCTATGGCATTTTATATTGTATAAATTTTAAATTGTATAAACAAAATTCAGCTCCATTACAGCTCACAAGGTTCACTGACAAAACAACTGTCTTAAGGCCCATTTATGCTGAACGTTAAATACGGATCCGGATACGGACGGAGCCTTCTGTCCGTGCTCCACGTTCATTTCGTCCGATTTCTGCACGTTTCCATAAAGCTTACGGATACCGGCCAAACGGAGCAGTACCACCGGAAACCATGGGGGCAGTGTTGCTGTCACTACCCGATATGTAGCTCTAGTGAGACATGAAGAAAAAATAACAATGGCGGAACTTTTTCGCCTGAAACACTGAAAATAAAATAAAAGAGGGAGACAGGTTTTTCCTATTTTATCTTATGTTGTTATATTTCTCCCTCTCCCCTCGCTGGAAGCCTCGGACCTCCCGCCGCCCACCTCCGTCTTGATTAAACACTGAAAATAAAATAAAAGAGGGAGACAGGTTTTTCCTATTTTATCTTATGTTGTTATATTTCTCCCTCTCCCCTCGCTGGAAGCCTCGGACCTCCCGCCGCCCACCTCCGTCTTGATTAAACACTGAAAATAAAATAAAAGAGGGAGACAGGTTTTTCCTATTTCATCTTATTTTGTTATTTCTCCCTCTCCCCTCTCTGGGAGCGTCCGACCTCCCGCCGCCCGCTCCCATCTCAAACACAGAGGCCTCCCTCTCCGCAGAGCCCGCTCTTCCAGCCCCGCACATACCCCCGAGGCTCGGGTCTCCCTCTCCGTGGAGCCCGCCCGCCCTCCCGGCTCCGCTCCCAGGGCCGACCCTTGTGCCCTCCGACTGGGGTCCCTCTGTTTTTGTCTTTTATGCAAGAGGTACATTATCAATATCTCCTCCACAGTTGCCATGTTTGTTTGTGAGTTTGTTGTTGTCATAAACTTTTGACTCTGGGCTGCCACCTGGTGGATATATTGGTTAACATCCATGCCAACGTAAAGGGCGCATGGAAGTATGTGGGCAGTGACAGTAACATCGTTTGAATTGGACGTATACATTTTTGTACATAAAGGGAGCATAAATGGGCCTTTATACTAAACACGTTTTCCAAGCATATATAACATGTTAACGTTATTAGCACAAGCCTGTGGCATTTCACATTGTATAAATTAGCCTAGCGACAAGCAGAGATTTCCTCTGCTCATATGAAGCCAGAATAAATCACACAAGACTTTAAATGCTGTTTTTGTGGAGGCTTTATTGTCTCTAATCTCTGAAATAAAAGTAAATAAAGGCTTTGTTTCCACTGAGGGAAATGGTGTCAGTATACAGAAATAGACAGGAGGTCTGCGTCGCTGCAACGTGTAATTACATTTCTGGGGAGGTGCACGTCAGCCTACGGCATAGATTTTCAAAGTCTCACTCCCTGGTAGAAATAATTCTGGCTTTCTGCACAACTTGCAGCTTTTGTGGGTGGGAAGCCAGTGAGGGATAGTGTCCTTGTCACTGTACTTCTACCATTCTTTTCCAAATGAAGGTTTTTCTGGGGGGAGTTTTTCCTTATCTGCTGTGAGGGTCCAAGGACAGAGGGATCTGCTGTAAAGCCCTCTGAGGCAAAATGTGATTTGTGATACTGGTCGTTATTAAAAAGAAAATGAAACTGAATTTATTCACAATCATACACATCAACCACATTTATAAGTGATTGTGGATACATGCAAGGTGGAGACGTGTGATTCTCTCAATCAGCTTACAGTTTAACTTGTTGACCAAGCACGCTGACCTGGTGGATGCTAAAATGGACTCTTATATTGGGCCAGATATTGAATGGATATAAAGGAACATACTGAGCTCTTTCTTTCTAACATGCTCTTCACAGGCGGTCATATGATTCTGGGAGCGTTGTTGCTATGGCACCCAGGCTGTCCATTACGGGCGTACGATGTAGAAAATGAGGTTTCAGTTGAACCATCATATGCCGGCTGCAAAGAAACCTTACGGGATTTTTATATTGAACAGAAAAGCAAACCTCTCATCATGAGCTGTCACTGGAGACAGTAGGTAGAGAGACAAAAAAGATTCAGATGTAACCACAGCCGGGTCTTTGCAGCCGTGCTCTTCCTCCTAAAGCACAAAGCAACTGATACATCGTTGTTATTAAACTTGAGGTCACTTAGTAACACAGATAGGTCATCAGTCTGTCGTTGTCCTGGCCGGCAGCCATATAAATTGTGTTAGCTACCCTGCTCTGCCTCCAGTACCTCGAGGACAAGACCCTGCCTCGTTGGAAATGAATCGAATGTGACAACACACGCCTCGCACTTTGTGATGGCCTCTGGCCGCAAACTGAGGGAACAGGGTTTAAAGCAGAGGCAGAGGTTATACATGGATAGGCTGGATAACTCAGCGAAAGGATTAAAGAGTACTGGGAGGGGGCATGGGATGATGTAACCTGTGGGTGTGTGGGTTTCCCCCTCTCATATATGTATTGTGCATTTGTATGTGTGAGTAGGTGTGGGTGCTCCTTCATCTAGATCTCTTCAGCGATCACATCTAAAAATGAGGGCTAAGTAGACCTGACTCATGGGTATTTTTAGCTCACGAGAACACGCTCACAGGAAATATAACAGAAATGAGTTTTGCCAACACCTGTGGCTTTAGTTAAATGTGACATGATATTTTATATGTTCACAGGTGCATGGTGGCCGAGGGATGAAATGAGCTATTAGAGTAAAATGCAGGAGCCGCTGATTATAATTATCTAAAGAATGCCTGTCTCGTCGCACCGGATATGAGGAACATGAGGAGACAGCTAAATTGATTAAGCCTGATTTGAAAGAATGATATGACTGGAGACAGTCGCAGCATGGATGTGACTGTGTGTGCCTCTGTCTGTCTTTCACTCACACACACACTGCATACAGTCAGCCCTAATTTATTGCCAAAGGAGACTTGAAACAAAGTGAACCATGCCTTCCTGATTTAATAAGAATTGAGCAGCATGAAGGGGCTCACGCTGGGCAGTTAGAACGCTACCATATGGAGGCTCAAGGCCAGCTCCTATCTGCCAGCTGAGGCTGTTTATGAGACACTGCCACTACTGCGGCACCTGATCCTCCTGCCCATCATCGAATTATGCAGAGGGGAAACATAATACTTATCTTTATGCTTCCAGCAATCTACAAATGTGAGTTTAAATGCAGTCGGACATGGTGAATACCTTGTGATTTGTGTTTTTGGCTAACTATGCTGTGATTATTCTGATCATTCCAGGATTGTTGTGGCTAGAAAATGGTTCTGCTGTACATCTAGCCACATGCTCCAACAGAACACATGATCCACAGTGCATATGTTATATACTCAGACAGTCTGGGCAAGGACAGAAATGCTCACATATACCCGCCTACACACTAACACATTCAGACATAATCTCATATACTGTAGGGCATTTGTTTTTCATCTGAGGTTCGCTTGTGTAACGACCTGATTCCTGTTTTGTTTTGCCCAAGTTATTGCTTTGTTTAAAATAGTGCACTCTTGTGTCAGTGCGTGCATTTCCTGGGAACTGCCCATTGGTCCGACAGCCCATTGGTCCGACATCCCATTGTTCCGACCATATTAAACCCATTGTTCCGAAGTCCGTTCCGAAATCATCATGATGCCCTGTGGTTAAGGTCTGGTTAGGTTTAGGCACAAAAACCACTCAGTTAGGGTTAGAAAAAGATCATGGTGTGGGTTAACATGAAAAAGAAAGTGACAAACACATAAGCTGTGAGCCTGCTTCGCCTCAAGCCTTTCCCAGCTGACCCAGAGCCGATCGCAGCGCACCATCAAGGTAGAAATACGCCCACCGGGAGCCGTTCAGCACCGCGGACTGTCGGACTAATGGGCTGTCGGAACAGTGACATGGACCTCATTTCCTTTCCTCTGATGTGTCTCTCTCTCCTAGTATTCCCACTGAGGCCATTTTAAAGGAAGTGTGTATGATTTAGGGGGATTTAGTGCCATCTAGCGGTAAGGACTACAGATTGCAACCATCTGAAACCTCTCCTGGTTAGAATTCCTGTAGCGTTCATTGTTCACAAGGAGCCGAATTTTCTCTCCAACACAAACAGACCAGGTGATAGAAACTGGTAAAAACACTGAATAAAGCAGTTTCATGTTACAAATGAGTGTTTTTTCAATGCTGTTTGGCATGTTAGACACGGGTCGTTAGCCCAGCACCTGCTAATGTCTGCTCACCTTTGTTCTCTAATAACTTAAGATCCAGACATTCAGGAGGTTTTCACCAGGAGTCAAATTATCCACAGAGGTCTCTTTCTCTACAAACACCGAATAAAGAGGTTTCATGATTAAAAAAATCTTTTTTTTCTCTTGTCATGGAGGGGCTTTTAACTATGTTGGCCGACACAAAAATGCAAATGGACTGCACTTGTTTAGCACCTTTCTACACTTCCAATGACTCAAAATACTGTTTACACTACACTCACACACATTCACACACTGGTGGCCGAGGCTACTATACATGAGGTCACCTGCTACTTAGTAACCAGTCACACACGCTCACACACTGATGGAACAGCCATCTGGAGCAATTAAGGGTTCAGTATCTTGCCCAAGGATACTTTGACATGTGGACTGGAGGAGCCACGGATGAAACTGCCGATCTTCCAGTTAGTGGACGACCCGCTCTACCTCTGAGCCACAGTTGCCCAGTAAAAATGCGAATGGCTCTGTCTAGAGCCAGTGTTTGGTTTGTCTGTTCTGGGCTACTGTACTGTTGGTGGTGCAACATGGCAAGGACCTGCTCCCTATGTAGATATAAACAGCTCATTCTAAGGTAACGAGAACACAACAATTCTTATCTTGATGTCATTTAGAAAAACATACTTATTATATCATATTTTATTTTTGTCAGTATCTTCCACGATATCTTACGCTGGACCTTTAAGCAGTTTGGATCTGACCCAGCCTGCATTCTCTGCTACCCTCGCTCCTCCTTACATCGTCTCTTAGCTGGATGCTGCAGGACTTCCTGGAGGCAAACTCCGGGAAGTGAGACTGATGATGAAAGGTGTCCTGAGATGACGCGTGTTAAATTAGATGCACACATACACACCTGTGAAAGCTTACACTTAATCTTGTTTTAATGGCAGCGGAGCCAACCACATAGTACAAGCTAAAAGGCTTTACAGGACATGGCTGTCCATTAGCATGATGCCAAAATTATGACCAAAACCTTTTAGCTGGAACCAGGCTGAGTGTACGTAATGAGATTATCATTGGTGTACTGATGAAAGTGAGGTTTAAGATGAGTAATAATAGGCCCAGAGCCTCACCTCTCTGCTTATGTAGTGGTATAAAGCTTTATTTTCCTTGTGCAGTTTCCCTCTGAAGACATTCCTCAGGTTAAAAACCTGTATGTCAAAGAGAAACAAAATGCACACAACAGATTAAATCAAGCAGGGTGAGTCATTTCCCATGTGCTCCCTCAGCCTCTGTATTCACTTTGTCTGCGTGTCTCTTGTTGTCACCCCTCTGTCTGCCATCACTGAGGTTCAGTGAAGTGCAAACCTTCATCAGAGCGGCTGTGATAGGAAGAGACGGAGAGCGGCGGAACAAGAGGGCGACAGCAGCAGAGGAAGATAGAAAAAGAAAATGGAAAAGGGTAAACTGGGGTGAACGATAAAAGGACATCAGAAATGTTGGAGATCAAGTGAGGGGAATGAAAGAAGGCCGAGGAAATAGCAGAGTGAATACTTCAGGGTCTCTCGCTGCACTTTAGCACCACACATTGTGACGCAGGTCATGTGAGTATATGACCTCCTGAGGTATTTTTCCATCAGGATGCAGAAGCTTCTGTTGATTTTATATCAAGGTTATACAAGAAATCCTGTTTTCTATTTGTGGCCAACCTTCTTTAAAAAAAATTTGGTTCGTTTTTACACCATGCACACATTCAAAACGGTACAAGCATAATACAGCTGACTTGTGCCTGTAAATAATTGCAGGAAAAAGGAAATCAAATGAAAGGACCCATACAGTTCATCCACCCACACAGTCCACTCCACCCCTCCTCTTGCTGTTTTGCAATTCATAGAAACTTGACAGTTATTCATACATCAGCAGTCACAGTCTTTTTTTTAAAACTTTACACATGAACATTGAACCAAATCAGCAGCTCTAGAAATAGCAGCTCCTTCTCAAGAGCATTCAACATCTCTAAAATTAAAAGACTGGCAAAAAAGAACACCCGCTGCCTAAAATAAAAACCCTGCGGGGGTTTCCCTTTTATGACAAAAAATTTCTTTCCTGTAGTCAAGCCAGAAGAAAGACCGTCTTACGTTGACAGATTGAGGAGTGAATCATCATTCAGAAACACAATGCCTGGTAAACAAGGTGTCTGAACCCCAATAATGTCTGATAATGTATTGATTGCTGAAATGTTACAAAAATTATGAATATGTAGACACCTAAAAACGGGTTTGTGTGGTGTTTGGTTGGTGTCATCTATAAGTGAGATAACATATGAGCTGATGAATAGTATCTATCAATCTATTTATACAGTTATAGTTGGTGATTTTGACTCTGCAATGTTTAAATAATATTTGATTCTCATTCAGGGCGCCCTATTTAAACTGCTCTGGCCTCCCTACTGTTGCTGCTTCCTCTGCAAGCCGCTTTGCAAACTGCCTCCAGCCCAGCTCCTCCTTTTCATGATGTGTCTGACTTAGCAATGTTCTTTTTGTCATTGATGCTGCTCTGTTCTGTTTCCGGGGGGCCTTTGCTGCTGCTCTCCCTGCCTTAGGCTTTCCATGTAGGCGCATGGAAGGGCAGGGGGGTTTGCTCTCTCTGCCTCAGGCTTTCCTCATTTGCACATGGAAGGGCAGACAGGTGTGGTCTCATGGCCTTAGGCTTTCCTCATTTGCACATGGAAGGGCAGAGAGGTGTGCTCTCTCCACCTTAGGCTTTCCTCATTTGCACGTGGAAGGGCAGACTGGTGTGCTCTCTTCGCCTTGTGCTTTCCATGTAGGCACATGGAAGAGGCTTTCTGCATTAGCCCGAGGAAAGGCAGAGAGGCCCCAGAACAGAGCCATACCGCCAAATATAATTCTGCAAATGGAAATAAAGTTTTCTTTGACTAAAGTGGTCCTGACTGAACTGTTATGTGTCCAGTACTTTGGTTTGTGATCATATTTGGTGAAAAACATTACATGCAGCGATGGTTTTCCAGTGGGATTTTAGCACTGAGACACTGGTTTTCTTAGATTTCATGTAGTTTTTGCTCTTTGTTTCTTCGTCAAAACTGTAGCACACATCAGTTATTGTATGCTGAAGGATTTATTCTCAAGAGAGGCCTACCATATTAAACAATAGCTATGTATGAGAGCAATAATTGTAGCAAACACAAAAGCTTTCACTGCACTGTATTTAGGCTGAATCATCACTGTGTTCTATTGACTGTGAAAGACAGCAACAAAGTAGATGTTGATGAATATGGAAATGTCACAGATTACTGTAAAGAGGAGAAAAACAGACATAAAAACAGTGGTGTCCTTCTTATCAACATGTTATTTGATGTGGTACTTTATTTGTGTTTAAAAGGCCTGGAGTATCATTAGCAGCGGTCGAGTATTAGATAGAGCGAGAGGTGGACAGATAATGGCAGAGGGGACGGGCATAGAGTGGGATAGAGAAGAGGGCTGTGGATCTAATGAACACTGTGTTTTTATTTTCTCTGTCCTCTCCAAGGCAGGAATCTGACTAATTATTACCTGCTCTTTAATAGACCAGCACAGCTCCCATCGAGCACATGGCCCTCCACTAGTGTGGACAGCTTAGTTAATTACACAAGAGTAAATCTGGAGGAGGTAGCAGCTGGGCTGTATAGTCACTCTATAAGGCAGAGGACAGTGAAACATTTTGTACATCATTCAACAACAGTGAGATGAAAATAAGTAACTAATAATAAAAAATAACTGTTCAAATAAATGTTATAATGTCTTCCAGGAATACTGTTTAGGTTTTCCTCTTCATGTCTTCATGGGAGTTCCTCTTGTTTTGGCAGGAAACAGTCCAGTTTGTTGACAAGGCTGAAATACTATAATATGACCTTATTAGGATATTTTGACGACATACTTTACTATTACTTTTTTTTTTCATGATTTATGACAACATCCTATACTATGACATTTTTTATGATATTGTGACAACACACTATACTATGACATTTTTCACGATATATTGATGACATACTATACTATGACGTTTTTTATGATATTTTGCCGACATGCTATACTATGACATTTTTCACGATATACTGATGACATACTATACTATGACGTTTTTTATTATTTTAGACAAAATACAATACTATTACATTTTTAATGATATTTTGACATCATACTATACCATGACGTTTTTTTATGATATTGTGACGACATACTATACTATGACATTTTTCACGATTTTTGATGACATACTGTACTATGACATTTTTTTTATGATTTTTGACGACATACTGTACTATGACTTTTTTTCATGATTTTGGACGACATACTATACTATGATGATTTTTTTCATGATTTTGAACAACATACTATACTATGACTTTTTTTCATGATTTTGGACAACATAATATACTATGACTTTTTTCCATGATTTTGGACAACATACTATACTTTGACTTTTTTCATGATTTTGGACAACATACTATACTATGACTTTTTTTCATGATTTTGGACAACATACTATACTTTGACTTTTTTTCATGATTTTGAACAACATACTATACTATGACATTTTTTCATGATTCATGACGACATACTATAGTATGACATTTTTCATGATTTTGAAAGACAAACTATACTATGACATTTTTTCATGATTTTTGACGACATAATATACTATGACATTTTTTCATGATTTTGAACGACTTCCTATACTATGACTTTTTTTCATGATTTTGAACAACATACTATACTATGACATTTTTTCATGATTTGTGACGACATATTGTACTATAACATTTTTTTTATGATATTTTGTCTACATGCAATACTATGACCTTTTATCGATATACTGATGACATACTATACCAAGACATTTTTTCATGATTTTTAACGACAAACTATACTATAACATTTTTTCATGATTTTTGACGACATAATATACTATGACATTTTTTTCATGATTTTTGATGACATACTATACTATGACGTTTTTTCATGATTTTTAACGACAAACTATACTATAACATTTTTTCATGATTTTTGACGACATAATATACTATGACATTTTTTTCATGATTTTTGATGACATACTATACTATGACTTTTTTCATGATTTTTGATGACATACTATACTATGACATTTTTTTAAATGATTTCTGACATCATACTATACTATGACATTTTTTTTATGATTTTTGACGACATACTATACTATGACTTTTTTTCATGATTTTGGACGACATATTATACTACAATTTTGTTTTATGATATTTTGACGGCATACTATACTTTGACGTTTTTTATGATATTTTGACGACATACTTTACTATGACTTTTTTTTAATGATTTTTGATGACATACTATATTGTTACTTTTTTTCATGATTTTGAACGAGATACTATACTGTGACTTTTTTTCATGATTTTTGACGATATACTATACTATGATGTTTTTTATGATATTTTGACGACATACTATACTATGAATTTTTTAATGAGTTTTGATGACATATTGTACTATAACATTTTTTTATGATATTTTGTCTACATGCAATACTATGACCTTTTATCGATATACTGATGACATACTATACCAAGACATTTTTTCATGATTTTTAACGACAAACTATACTATAACATTTTTTCATGATTTTTGACGACATAATATACTATGACATTTTTTTCATGATTTTTGATGACATACTATACTATGACGTTTTTTCATGATTTTTAACGACAAACTATACTATAACATTTTTTCATGATTTTTGACGACATAATATACTATGACATTTTTTTCATGATTTTTGATGACATACTATACTATGACTTTTTTCATGATTTTTGATGACATACTATACTATGACATTTTTTTAAATGATTTCTGACATCATACTATACTATGACATTTTTTTTATGATTTTTGACGACATACTATACTATGACTTTTTTTCATGATTTTGGACGACATATTATACTACAATTTTGTTTTATGATATTTTGACGACATACTATACTTTGACGTTTTTTATGATATTTTGACGACATACTTTACTATGACTTTTTTTAATGATTTTTGATGACATACTATACTGTTACTTTTTTTCATGATTTTGAACGAGATACTATACTGTGACTTTTTTTCATGATTTTTGACGATATACTATACTATGATGTTTTTTATGATATTTTGACGACATACTATACTATGAATTTTTTAATGAGTTTTGATGACATATTGTACTATAACATTTTTTTTATGATATTTTGTCTACATGCAATACTATGACCTTTTATCAATATACTGATGACATACTATACCAAGACATTTTTTCATGATTTTGAACAACATACTGTACTATGACATTTTTTTCATGATTTTTGATGACATAGTATACTATGATGTTTTTTCATGATTTTGGACAACATACTATACTATGACTTTTTTAATGATTTGTGACGACATACTATACTATGATGTTTTTTCATGATTTTGGACGACATACTATACTATGACTTTTTTTTATGATTTGTGACACCATACTATACTATGACTTTTTTAATAATTTGTGACGACATACTATACTATAATGTTTTTTTCATTATTGTGGAAGACATACCATACTATGACGTTTTTTCATGATTTTGGACAACATACTATACTTTGATGTTTTTTCATGATTTCAGATAACATACTATACTATGACTTATTTTCATGACTTTGGAAAAGATACTATACTATAACATTTTTTTAATGATATTTTGTCTACATGCAATACTATGACCTTTTATCGATATACTGATGACATACTATACCAAGACATTTTTTTATGAAATCTTGAGGACATACTATACTATGACATTTTTTCATGATTTTGGACAACATACTATAATATGACTTTTTTTTTGATGATATTTTGACGACATCCTTTACTATGACTTTTTGTTAATGATTTTTGATGACATACTATACTATTATATTTTTTCATGATTTTGGACAACATACTATACTATGACTTTTTTTTTAATGATATTTTGACAACATACTATATTATGACTTTTTTTCATGATTTTTGACGACATACTATACTATGACTTTTTTTCATGATTTTGGACGACATACTATACTATGACTTTTTTTCATGATATTTTGACGACATACTATACCATGATGTTTTTTATGATATTTTGACGACATACTATACTTTGATATTTTTTTCATGATTTTTGACGACATACTATACTATGACATTTTTTATGATATTTTGACGACATACTTTACTATGACTTTTTTTAATGATTTTTGATGACATACTATACTGTGACATTTTTCATGATTTTGAACGAGATACTATACTGTGACTTTTTTTCATGATTTTTGACGACATACTATACCATGATGTTTTTTATGATATTTTGACGACATACTATACTATGAATTTTTTAATGATTTTTGACGACATATTGTACTATAACATTTTTTTTTATGATATTTTGTCTACATGCAATTCTATGACCTTTTATCGATATACTGATGACATACTATACCAAGACATTTTTTCATGATTTTTGACGACATACTATACTATGATATTTTTTCATGATTTTGGACAACATATTGTACTATAACATTTTTTTATGATATTTTGTCTACATGCAATACTATGACCTTTCATCGATATACTGATGACATACTATACGAAGACATTTTTTATGAAATCTTGAGGACATACTATACTATAATGTCATTTTATATTTTGATGACTTACTATACTGTGACATTTTTCCATATTTTATGACATAGTCTTCTATGTCATTTTTCATGATATTTTTATGACATACTATACTATGACTTTTTTTTAATATTTTGATGACATACTATAGTATGACAGTTTTAGTGATATTTTGACAACACATTCTACTATGGTATTTTTAATATTTTGAAGATGTACTATACTATGATTTTTTTTTGACATTGGATTTTTTGTATACTAAACTATCACGTTCTAATGGATACTATATTATTATTTGTTTAAATTTATTTGTTATGACATACTATATAATAGTTTTTTATAATTAATTCTTTGATGACATACTACACTATGATGTGTAATGATTTCTTATGAAGTACAATACCATTATCTTTTAAATGTAATATTTTATCACATAGTATGACATAATTATGTCATTTATTTGACATTCAATACAATGAATTTGATACTTCCTGAATATTTGGTCATACTTGTACCTGAAACAGAGAGCTTCTCCAGCCAAGTGTCCAATAGGAAGTTGAAAAGATGCCCACGGCCATATTTCACTTCCAGTTATTTTAATCTCACTCCTTAACTCACCAACACATTGTGCTGGGAAAGGTGGAAATTAGGCACACTGAGAGCGAGGGGGTGGAAAATGTGGCTATTTCAGTTTTCACATGTTAGAAAAATAGAAGCCCTTCTGATATTCAGTGGAGAATTCACCTCTCATATGATACAAGGATGCTTCACAGCTGCAGACTATATACAGACTCTAACACATTGTTTGAGTGTTTCCTTGGCTGACACTGCAGGGTAAATTTAGCATGTTTGTGTGCTACTTTACTTTCACTGAATCTGTGGCAGGGCTGTTGCTTTGGATAGCATCAACAGAAGTTTTTGTGTTGCTATATTTTATACATATGAGGTTGTCACTTTCAATGAAAATGTTGGATACAACAAGAGCTGATGACAGAGTGTTGCTCATGATTTGAACACTTTACGAGTCATACTTTCATCCACAGACCATAATTTATTCATGTGTAATTCTTTTTTATGACCCCCAGCTTCTCCATCATTATTTATATTCCATTTTATCTCTGCTGTGTGCGCTCCAGTTATTTGCTACTGCAGTGTCCTCGTGTCCCCACAGGGGCCATTAAAGTTTCATTTTACCTCACCTCAAGTGTAAGGTAAACAGACTCATTAAGCAGGTTGTGATCACAGTTGAGCATCGCTACAATGAAGGTGACACACACCACAGGAGCACATCGCACACAGCATGGGGAAATCAACCCTCCCTCTGGGAAAGAGGCTGCGTGGCTGTGGCTACAGGTGCAACACAAGCTAACACTCATAAGACCCTATTTTCTCTGCAGCTGCACCACACATGCTCACACACACACACACACCTGCGCACATATTTTCAAAAACCAAGGGCAGGGTTATAGCTGCATATTTGCCTTCCTGCAGAAGCAATTTGGTGTTGAGACTTTCAGCCCTCACACATTTTAAATGCAAAAATGACTGGTTACATTTTTGCAGTGTGCTTCTGCAGTTCCAGGTGAATAAATGTTTGCTTATGACTTATGATCAGCATGGTAAGAGCTGGCAATAGAAAACACATGCAATATGTGGCGTGAAACAGCCATCTGTCTTGAGTCTGTCCTGGACGCTGTGTGCTGCTCCCTTGTGGTTGAGCCTCTTGTCTAACAGTAGCAGCTGTTGAGCTGTACACCCACAACACTTTGTTCTGTCAGAAATGTTAAAGATCAATAGTGAGTGCCTGTTCAGCAGCAGCACAGTTACTGTGATAGTATCAGTGCTCTAAATCAGAGCTCCCCACCTACTGACAACAGCACAGCAGATTTGGGAGTTTCACACAGATTGATTTCCCTTCTCTGATTTAAAGGCGACAGAATTAAAACAGCCTATCTCATGTAGTTTCTTTCTGACTCAATTAAAACTGCTAAGGAGCTCTGGTGCTGCGAGCGCAGAGCTGTGGACCCAGGTGAACTTTCCAAAGATCAGCTTGTCACAGTGACTCAGGAAACATCCCTGAGGTGAGCTGTAGGTGACAGCTGCTGCCGCTCCACTGGCACAGGTAAATGCCAGAAACCCCACTTGGATACACTGGCTTCTCTCACACACAAACCCACACACACACACATACAAGGACATGCAGAGTTTCAGGTGCAGCCCTGTACTGTAATCGCTCAGCAAAAACAGAAAAATAATACAAGTTCTTTTCTGTTTCTTCTTGGTAAATGGTGCAGAATAACGACTGAAAGACAGAGATATAACACAGCTTTATTCATATACAGGACATTTCTTCCATCACAGTTTCATTCCACTGTATGCAGCTTTATAATCTTACAAATCTGTTGTATGTGGTGGTTGCATATACAGCAACATCAGCGTCTGGTTATGTCAGCACCACACACACACACACACACACACACACACACACACACACACACTGTTGCACTTATGCAAAAAGCTCTTTGCCTTGTTTGAAAGGTAAAGATTTGAAGCAGATAAGAGCAACACCGCTGAGTCAGTGCTGATAAGGAGCACAATATTGATGTTGTGCATCGATCTCTCTCTTATGTGCTCTTATTGGTCTGCATTAGTCTGTAGATGATTGATGGTTAATAGGGTAGACACAAAGATATAATAACTGTCTAAGCTGCTGCATTATTTCTCCTGCTGTAGAGGTTTTCCACATTTCTGTCAGAGGTTTTAAAGTACAGCAAAGTGGACATCCAGACTGGTTTCTACCTCAAAGTAAATGTTTCATCATCCAGCTGCAGTACTGACGAAGACCACCAGGTGTCTGTAGAGTGAAGGGGATGCACTCCACGTTACAGAATCAGATCCTTATGAGTGATTTTCACTTGACCCGTTCCTGGTCTTCGGCCCACTGCTGTGTTGTCCTAACGCTGCATTTGTCTCACACACACACACACACACACACACACACACACATATATATAAACACACCTCCGTGCTAAAAGCAGCAACAGCAGGCTCCAATACAGTAGCATTAGTCACACTGTCACCATGCAGAGAGCAGCCACAGGAAGCACAGGGACAATCACTTCAGAAACACAGTGTGAACATTAGATCACAGGTATATAATGCTGAAATCACATCAACGTCAGGCTGCTTTCACGTATACACCGCCACAGCTGAGTCCCCCTCCTCACATGTTCTGTTTTGAGTTTCACGACCGCACTTCCCAGAAGCTGTTAAGGTTTGTTATGAGCAGAAATTGATATACAGAAAGTCTTAAAAAGCTTCCTACAGCTATGCTCACTGCTCAAGCAGACATGTGACAACCACTTAAGCATGTATGCGTGTAAAGCGGACCAATTTAGCTGTGCTGTAAATACCTTTTTTGTAGAGTATTATGGGTCACTTTGTTGTTCATTCAGCCACTCAATTATGTGTCACTTCTGTGTCAGTGTAAAAACCAAATGTTACCTTGTAAATGCCAGCTGCATCTTGTAGCGTCGGCCAGCTGTCAGTGCTGCATTGGTACAGTACACTCAGGCAGAAGGGACATTTTGATTCACACTGCAGTTCACACCACTGATTCTCTCCCTGAACAGCTCCACTTAGAGTTACGTCAGTGATTTTTTTTTAACTGATAATGATGATAGCAGACAATGCTAACTCTTGCTAACACGTGTCTTATTCTGTGTCTGACAGTAAAGGGGAGGCGGCAGCTATTGAGAACGAGCTACTGAGGGACTACAGGTTTGGACAGCAGCAGCTGATAGAGATTTGGGGACAAGCGTGCGCCCTCGCCATCACTAAGGTCTGCACGGATCTTCTTTGTCATTACATGTCTTTGAGTGGTCTTTCTTGCTTCCCATGCAACCCCCTTTTTTTTAACTCATTCATAATCATCCAGCCATCCAAACTTCTGTGGTCATGGGTTGAACCTATCGCTATAAATTAAAGTTGAGGCAAATAACATCATTCCAGACCTTTCATTTAATGTGATGTTTTGCTTTCAGGCTCTTTTATTTGCATCATTACACCAATGGCACCAAACACTGAACAGTGGTTGCCATTTACTGTGACGTATGTGTTTGTGTTGGATCTGCATTTTAGTGTGTGTTCAGCAAACCAGCAATTCTAATTTTATTTTGAATTGCAGTTTTATCTCCTCCTCCACTCGGCTCTGTCTCTGTCTCTGTCCCAAAATGAAACACTGCAAATATTTAATATTTGCTTTAAAAATGTCACACAGAGCTTCTATTTTCATCTGTCCTTTCGCCAGTCTTGGAGCTGTAAGTTTTACTGCAAAGAAAAATGGTCAAATCAAAGGAAGTCATGTAAATTTTTCCAATTACCGTCCTTCTCTGCATAAAGTCATCTTATCCAGAACCACTGTTACAAGCTTCAAGTCAAATAAAATCAGACTGTGGCCTTCACCAATGCTCCCCTCTGCAAATCCATTTAATAGGCTACACTGTTATCACTCTGTAAAGGTCACAAATTCTATCCCATTACTTTTTTATTTTTTATTTTTTAAAGCTGCTGCACATTCTGTCACTCCGGGCCTCAGTAATCATTACTAAACTCAGTGACATCCTGGTGTGACTGTTTGATTGTACAAGAGGGCAAAGAGTCACAGCTGCTGCTACTTACACTTCCCTAATTTGCATTAACTTCCATAGAGAACGTCTGATCATTATGTGGAGGAAATGTTCTAACTTTCTGTGACATTTGCTTCCAAACATTTGAAGCCGGCTCACCTCGGGGCAGAACACCTGAGCTCACTCTGTGGCAGCGCTCCTCAACCACACCGGCCCAGAACCACAGCTCTTCTTCTCTGTGGTCTGGACTGTGTCAAGCCAAAACTGTGTGTGTATGTGTGTGTCTGTGGAGGGCTGTTAGGAACACATGTGGTTCCTTTTGACCAGACCATTGGCTTGGTTTAGCGCCACACTGGTTTCCTCAGTGGGCTCTTCAGCAGGCTGGGTTGAATAAGAGTCTGAGCTACAAGACACATGAAACCCTGCGCTGCTGTCAGACGGAGGGATGAAGAGAAAAAGGAGGAGAGAGGCAAAGACAGAAGCAGAGACACAAATGAGTGGTTCACAGACGCTACGTAG
Source organism: Epinephelus lanceolatus (assembly GCF_041903045.1). Classification (NCBI taxonomy): domain Eukaryota; kingdom Metazoa; phylum Chordata; class Actinopteri; order Perciformes; family Serranidae; genus Epinephelus; species Epinephelus lanceolatus. The sequence goes on from NC_135739.1 coordinate 12,827,420, forward strand.
AAGTTACAAAAAATGCTGGTAACAGTGATAACTGTAGTTCAATAGGATACTGAAGATAAAAACAAAGAAGAGACAGGCATAAGAGAAAAGAGAGACAGCCTATGAAGATGGAGGATGGATTTTTCTATCTTTCTCACTTAAAACAGCTGCCTGCTATGACAACCTGGTCGCACTCTGAAGCAGTGTTGGGTAAGGGTTACTTTAAAAATAATCAAAGTACGTTACTGCGTTACTCCCTGAGTAAAGTAACTCAATTACTTTAAAAGTACTTCCAACGTTACTCCCTGAGAAAAGTATCTCAAATACTTTTGAGTATTCTACATTTCCTATTGGGCAATGGACCACAGGGCGCTAAGCCTACATTTTTTTGTAAAGTAGTCCATAAAGTTATGGACCACTTGCCCTTCACTGAGATCCAATTCTCCCATCACAGCCGTCACTTTGACCAGTAGAAACACAGAACGATCTGCTGCCGTAGACAACTGTAGCTATGACAACAACGCCCCCAGCGTTTTTAATATTTCCTCTAGGGATGTTACCACACAGAGTAAAAGGGGGAAATGATGGTGTGAAACAGCAGAGGCACTTTGTCAACCCGCTGAGTTAATGTTACTGTCATTAGCATCAAGCTAGCAAACAATGGTACATCCTCACGGTCGGACATAAAGTAATAAACATTAACAAATAGCGGCGGGGCTTTTACTCACCACAACTGCAGAGGCTCCCAGCTTCATTTGAAACAAACTACATTATAGACGGCCTGTTATTTATTAATCCCTCTGTGTGTTTATATATTTACTTTTTATCCGCTCTGTTGTCTTTATAAAGTTAACATATCGCATCGTCATTTCAAACTCAACACTTGTTTCAAATTAAAAGCCCCTTATAACCTCGGCTGAGAGAATCCCTCCATTTTCTAAATAGGCTTTTATTCTGAAACATTTGTCAGAACTTCCTGTGGAAGATACAGTAGCTTGACAGTTTACGTATGGCGCTTCAAATGTAGCTCCTGCCATCTGCTGACGCTTTTAGGTGACTACAACAACATGTCGGCTGGCACGTGAACAGACACAGTTCTGGCAGTGACTCAAATAATAGTGAAAGTAATAAAAATAGGAAAAGAATAACCCGATGACATCACACATGCTGTGAAAGACGACCGGGGATAATTGGTGAGTACCAGCGTGTAGTGTGTACCAGGCATAATGCAAGTCCTGAGTCTGAAATATGTCTGTCAGCGAGTCCTACTCCACCTATTTAGACTCCACCGTAGACAACGGCAGCATTTCTCCGACCATGTAGCGAGCCACAAGCTCTGTGGCTTCTTTCAGACTGACAGGTTTAATGTTATCTCCGTTATTAGAACCAAACGACAGCCGTTGCTGTTTTGGAGCTTAAGGACCAGCGTTCTAAAAGTAACGGAAGTAACTGATGTCTTGTCTGAAAATGTACTTAAGTATTTGTTTACTCAAACAGCAAACTAACACGTTAGGTTACTCGTTACTGCAAAAAGTAATCAAAGTACTCTAACTTACTTTGTAACACGTTATACCCAACTCTGCTCTGAAGTCGTCGAAATCCGGCATTTAGGCAGTGACTTGAGGCGTCACGAAAAAAGCCGACCTTTAACGTCGGCATGACATGCTGCCGGTTGCTGTTAGTTTAATTTCACTTGGTGGCGTCAGGGGGAAACGCAGCAGGACAAGGATGAAAGTTAAGGCGGCGAAAGACAAAGAAGGGTGGATGCGTCCAACAAACACCTCTTTACACCCAGGAGAGTGGTGTTTTTGTCCCGTAAGATTATGAAGCCAAACCCTGTTCTTTTTTCCTAAACCAAACCACATGCGTTAGTTGTTAGAGAAAAAAAAATGTAACAGGCTCAAGTTGATGTTCTAGAACGTCAACAACCAACGCAACCAGGGCATCTTTCACATTGTATCCAGTGTTGGCTACGACTACAACAGCCCAGTCACCCCCATAAAATGTTGGCATTGTAGGTACATTTCTGCAAACCATGGATATGTTACATTTGTACGTTTCATATGTATCATATCAACATTTCTACAGTGATGTAGTTCAGAGTACACGTATATGAGCTGAGCTTCTCATTAGGAGAAGGAGGGAATAGTGTATGGTGTGATACCAGGGCAAGACAGCAGACCACTATTATTTTTAATGAGATGTCGAGACATTTGCAGCAGTGTTTTAAACCAATATTTAAAAAAACACATCTGGATATTTCCAGCTGTGTTTGTGGTGACATGTCGGGACATTTTTATCTGATTTAGTGGTGACAAGACTATGTTTTGACATCATGTTGGGAAAATTCCAGTTGTGTATGTGGCAGTTAAACCAGGTATTTTTTGGCGACACCTCACGATATTTCCAGCTGTGTTTTTGGTGACATGTCAGGACATTTTTATGTGATTTTGTGGCCACAAAACTGAGTATTTTTTGACGTCATGTCAGGACATGATGGTATTTTTTTGGTGATATGTTGGGACATTTCCAGCAGTGTTTGTGGTGACCAAAAATGGGTATTTTAAGCCAAAACACATCCTTTGCCCTACGTTAGCCACAGCGCTGTCACATCATAAAACTGAAAATTTCAAAGGTAAAGAAACCCAAGGTTTCAACATATCTACTAGATATGAAACATACAGATTTAACTTATCTGTGGTTTGCAGAAATACACAATTGTAGTGATTGGGACCAAAACAATAAGAGCAGTGAGAGTGAACCAAACAGTAAAGTTGCTGTCAGACGGCTAAACAATGAGCTGAAACTTGCTACAAAGCTTCATAAAGCCGAGGGAACCTGCAGATTCAGGTGATAATTATGTTTAGGCTCGTCACTAGAAGCCACACTTCTCAAAATACACATGGCTAAACATGTTTACTGCCACCATAGGAAGAAGTCTTCTGTAAGGAAAAGCTCTAAATCCCCACTCTACACGACCCAAACAGCAGACAGACAAAGATTAGCAGCTTAAGTGCCAGATATTTCCCTCAGGAGCTGGTGGAGACCAAAGCAGAGCTAAAAGGAGAGTTAATAGTGAACTTACATTCGCCAGGTGGCAGAAGTGACTCCAAATGAATGATATTGTTGCTGTGTCCAATGAACGAGTAAATAAGCAGTGGTATGCGTCATTTCAACTTCATAAGGTGATAATAAGTCAATATCGTATTTGCAGCTTGTTGCGCTGCCCCCAAGTGTCCAAGAAAAAAATCAATTAATCCAGGTTTAACTAGTTTTAGTCGTTATTGCATTCATGATTGGATCTGATTTCATGCTTTTAATTAGTTTGATTTTATAGGTATCCTTATTAAACACTACAGCCATATATTGTTAAACCAAATAAAGCCATTACATTCTTCAGGGGTTGGAAACACACAGACACAACAGCAACAGTTTAAAGAAAGTAGAAATGGAAAAGAGACGAAGTAAAAGCTGAGACAGGCAGAGTGGCAGCATCAGAGACTTTATGTTTTCCCCTCAGAGTGTGTGATTAAACCCACCACATCCACTTCCCCTCTATTATCATCCGCCACTGCTGGCCCCGTGCCTGGCCCTCCACCAGCATAGCCTTACTAGACAAACATGGCCTGGACGCTGCGGATCCCTGCTGCCCACAGCCGCCAGCAGCACGCTACTGCTTACATGACATCACTGCTATTTAAGGAAAATTACAGTAGAAGGAGATGCAGACAGTCTGATTTTGCTGGTTTCACCACTGGCCTACTGCTGTTGGCTTCCAAGTATACCACACGTGCACACACACACACACACACACACACACCTCTGGTTGCCAGATAGATTATAGGTCGTCTGTAAGTAATCCCTTTACTGTTCCAGGAGCAGCAGCCAACAGGTCCAGACAGTTTTTTTGTGTGTGTTTCTGTATCAGTCTGAGGCCTTTCAACACCTGGGAGGAGACAGGAGATGTTTTTTTTACCACACAGCAGCGCATTAGTCTGTAGTTTACGGGAGCCCCTGAACTTTAGTATGGTCCCCTAATACAAATATTAAAGGCACTGTTTTTCTGTGAGTGTATTTGTGTTTTTAGGAGCCTGAAAATGTTTTCTCAGGCTCAGTGTGTGTTTCAGGTTGATTGGAGGTGAAAGAACATGTGCCTTTAACATTTATTTTAGAGAGGTATTCCCTCGGAGACGTTACTACAATCAAGACAGACACATTTGTGTGTGTGTGTGAGGGGTCCTAGCAGCATGGATGGATTACTTAACAGGCCTACAGGGCACAGGCCCAGGGACCAAAAGTGTCAGGGGCCCCCTTTGCCTTCATCTGCAAAATGTCACTCAAATTAACACGTACAGACTAAGGAAACTATAAAAGAAGGAAAAGTCATGGCGTCAGGGACAGCGCTTGAATTTTGCATTGGATCCCATTCTACTCACATAATGACAGAGAGAGCCATGATCTGTTTGGAGACCAAATAACAAAGAAAACAAACGCACACATCTTTTATTTTTGTGAAAGGATTTTTCAGTCAATGGTGAAACAACAAAGATATGATGGGTCACAGGGTAATTTGCCATGCGTGCACCATTAACTTCAATCGATGTGGCACCAAGCTCTGGCTCTAATTCAAATTCGTAAACAGTGTCACTGACGTTATGACCTTTACTTCTTTTATAGTTTCCCTGGTTCCGAGCAGGGAGAGACTCAAAAAGACCACAAACAGATGTGTATCTACTACAAAGAGATGCAAAACAACAACAACAACAACAAAAGGGGCAAAACCACCATTAAGTCTGTGTGCCTTGCTCCTGTGCAGAAAAGACGGTGGGGTCTTTTGCATATCTGCGCTCAGGAGCCCATTAGCTCCGTTTCCACCAAATGCTTTTGGTATGGTACTTTTGAATCTAAAAGTAACCGTTCAGACATGGTACCTAGACCCTAGTGTTACCACTCCAAACGGTCTTCTTAAATGTGGGCGGGGTTGTTGTCACTCACTGCTCCGTCCAGCACTCACCGTATTTCCTCATTACTGGTGACACAGAGCGAAATCTGCACCTCGTTTATCGTCCACAGAGCGGGGCTGCTCACTGACATTTTCAGAACAAAATAAAACGGGCTGCAGTGAGTCTCTATGGGATATTTAAAAATATCGGGTTTGTGCATTTAGTCCTTCTCAGGCAAGCTCAGGGGTTTAGTGTTACTGTAGCCACAGGAACGACGCTCTACGGCGCTTTTTTTTTTTTTTTTTTTTGAGGATTTTGAGTTCAATATATATTGTAGAGTCCCTGAACAATGAAGCCAAGAGGCATGTACTCGTTTTGCTGGCTTTTTATTCCTTAACGTAACACAGGCTATTGTGGGCCATAGCCCAAAACAACAAACCTATCTACTTAAAAGGTTTTCTTTCTATTAGTTCTATTAGGGGCTACTTCAACAATTCCCGCTCCTCGGTTACACACACACAAACTCGAACTAGCAGGAATAACAACAACCCTCCCTCCTCAAACCTCTGCCAATCACAGGTGTCTCACACCGATCACTGTCATAGGTGCTAGTACTGACTGACGGGCATCAAAGCGTCAGGGGTTGACACGTTCACTGACATTACGGAAAACTAAGTAACTTCCATAAGAGACCTTTTTACTGTAGGTGGACGTAACACATTCTTAAGAGTGACAGAATGCATACAGTTAACATCACGTGCCCCAGTCTGTTACAATATAAACTCTTGAAGATCCACTCATTACTAAAAGTGTATGTCACATAATAACTAAAGTGATAGTCAAAGTTGTCACAGTGAAATTTAAGGTGTTGATGGATTCACATCGTCAACTCATGCACTGAGAAACATAACAAGTAAGCGTTCCACCTTAAAAGTTGCCGGCAGTCGGCCCAGTAAATGAAGTTTCTTTTCCTCAACTACAGCTGCTGTGAGAGACAGCAAAACATCCTTTCAGTGAAGTTTTAGTTTACGGATGTATGTAAAACTCTCCACAGTATGAACAGTGGTTACATGAGCTTCAAAACCAGCCACAACTCAGCCCTGAGCAGAGTGACCGTCCTCTACTGACCAATCAGCAGACTGCAGTGTTCACAGCTCCACCTTTTAGTACCAGATCTGTGTGCTAGGTACCCCAACAGAGGGGGGACCAAAAATGGGGACGGTACGGAACAGTTCCATTGGTACCACCTACCGTATCATACTGCTTGGTGGAAATGGGGCTATTGTTTCAAAATCCGCCCACACCTAGCAGCGCCCTGCACAAGACCCTACACTATCCTCACCTTTCTTGATTTGGGCCCTTCCCAAAGCTTCCTCCTAAGGCTGACAAACTAAAAGTGTTTATTACTAATAAAAGTTATTGCAAAAATATTTAGAGTATGCCCTTGTCTTTATTCTTTATTTTTATCACTACGAATGTGGCAAACTTTGCTTTAGGCCTTTGATAGCATGTGCACAGCAAACACACAAGCAAACGTCAAAAGTTCTCCAGAAGAAGAGATAAAAAGAGGCAACCAGACCCCAAACCTGTTGAACAGATGCAACAAACCATCTGTCTGCACTTGTTGAAACCTCCTCCACATCAAAAATATCATAAATATCTCAAACACTGGAAAACATTTCAACAAGTTTATTAGCCTAAACCGGAGTCGTAAAACCTTGTTTTTCCAAAACACTACTGTGATAGCATTTCACTTGTTGCCGAGGCAGTTTGAGCTTTTTGAGAATTTTATTGAAGCAAAATGACATTATTTTGGAATAAGTGCATCATAGATTTGTATCAGGATATTAAACTTAATATAAGAAAGCTGAATTGAAGCTGTCGTCACTGCTGACTGAAAAGATTTCAATGAGTTTTGGCCGTGATGTGGCCTTTATGTTTGAGTGATATGCTCCGAAAAGCACAGACAACTAGGTCATACTAGCTCATTAGAAAGTATGATTAAAATAGCTCAGTATTTACCTGGAGAGAACCACGGAAACCCCTCCTTTTTTCATTGAAAACAAACAGGCAAACAAAAGAGCACTTTCAACACCAACACTCGAGACAGAAACCTTTTACAGATGCTCTTTATCTCCTCTTTTGCTAATTGCTTTCTCTATTTCAGCGAAACGGCTCAATATCAGAGCAAATGACTAGTTGGGATAGATTTGCGTTAGAGTGAATCAAGCCTCTGTTCCAAGCCAGATGACACAAATGCTTCAAAACATATCAGTGCGCTGCCTGAATTGATCCGGCCCGCTCCCTTTATAGCTGCATACCCTCAGCAGTGTGTGGCTCTAATAGTTTCTCCAGCAGCATGAAACGACTCCAGCACTGATATCACTGATCGTCCCGACGGCCCTCAACGTTTAGAGAAAAGGCCAGTAAACCTGCTGATGTTGGTTTTTGTCTGCTGAAAAGGATGAAGAGAAGCAAGACACAGAGGAAAAAGAGAGAGATTACAGACGTGAGGAAAAAAGTTAATGTAATTTGTAGTTTTGTAGTACTTTAAAGCTGCATTCATTTAGTTTCCCGCCACTTGGGGGCAGTGCAACAAGCTGTAAATACAACACTGACGTATTCTTGCTCTTTATGCTATGGCAGTTGCTTAGAGTGTAAAAAAAAATGACACAGCACAGTGCGTCTCGTACTGCTGCTTAAAGGTGCTTCTGTTGCCTCTCAGGACACTGACCAATTATTGGTATATATTACAAGCTGGGAGTGAGAGCCATTTTGCTGAATATAGCTGCCCGGACAGAAGGTTGTGGGCCAAAAAAACAAGGATCTAAAATAACTAAAACACAGTCTGTTGATGTGTTAAGAACTGAAGAGTCAGGTGATACTTCTCTGTGGGTTCATCACTAGAGGTGACCCCTTTCGTAAAACACATATCATTTGTTTCCTTAACATAAAAAATATTGATTGGTGCCCTCTGTTCCATTAATGTACATACAGTACAGGCCAAAAGTTTGGACACACCTTCTCATTCAATGCGTTTTCTTTATTTTCATGACTATTTACATTGTAGATTCTCACCGAAGGCATCACAACTATGAATGAACACATGTGGAGTTATGTACTTAACAAAAAAAGGTGAAATAACTGAAAACATGTTTTATATTCTAGTTTCTTCAAAATAGCCACCCTTTGCTCTGATTACTGCTTTGCACACTCTTGGCATTCTCTCCATGAGCTTCAAGAGGTAGTCACCTGAAATGGTTTCCACTTCACAGGTGTGCCTTATCAGGGTTAAATAGTGGAATTTCTTGCTTTATCAATGGGGTTGGGACCATCAGTTGTGTTGTGCAGAAGTCAGGTTAATACACAGCCGACAGCCCTATTGGACAACTGTTAAAATTCATATTATGGCAAGAACCAATCAGCTAACTAAAGAAAAACGAGTGGCCATCATTACTTTAAGAAATGAAGGTCAGTCAGTCCGAAAAATTGCAAAAACTTTAAATGTGTCCCCAAGTGGAGTCGCAAAAACCATCAAGCGCTACAACGAAACTGGCACACATGAGGAGCGACCCAGGAAAGGAAGACCAAGAGTCACCTCTGCTTCTGAGGATAAGTTCATCCGAGTCACCAGCCTCAGAAATGGCAAGTTAACAGCAGCTCAGATCAGAGACCAGATGAATGCCACACAGAGTTCTAGCAGCAGACCCATCTCTAGAACAACTGTTAAGAGGAGACTGTGCGAATCAGGCCTTCATGGTCAAATAGCTGCTAGGAAACCACTGCTAAGGAGAGGCAACAAGCAGAAGAGATTTGTTTGGGCCAAGAAACACAAGGAATGGACATTAGACCAGTGGAAATCTGTGCTTTGGTCTGATGAGTCCAAATTTGAGATCTTTGGTTCCAAGCGCCGTGTCTTTGTGAGACGCAGAAAAGGTGAACGGATGGATTCCACATGCCTGGTTCCCACTGTGAAGCATGGAGGAGGAGGTGTGATGGTGTGGGGGTGTTTTGCTGGTGACACTGTTGGGGATTTATTCAAAATTGAAGGCACACTGAACCAGCATGGCTACCACAGCATCCTGCAGCGACATGCCATCCCATCCGGTTTGCGTTTAGTTGGACCATCATTTATTTTTCAACAGGACAATGACCCCAAACACACCTCCAGGCTGTGTAAGGGCTATTTGACCAAGAAGGAGAGTGATGGAGTGCTGCGGCAGATGACCTGGCCTCCACAGTCACCGGACCTGAACCCAATCCAGATGGTTTGGGGTGAGCTGGACCGCAGAGTGAAGGCAAAGGGGCCAACAAGTGCTAAACACCTCTGGGAACTCCTTCAAGACTGTTGGAAAACCATTTCAGGTGACTACCTCTTGAAGCTCATGGAGAGAATGCCAAGAGTGTGCAAAGCAGTAATCAGAGCAAAGGGTGGCTATTTTGAAGAAACTAGAATATAAAACATGTTTTCAGTTATTTCACCTTTTTTTGTTAAGTACATAACTCCACATGTGTTCATTCATAGTTTTGATGCCTTCAGTGAGAATCTACAATGTAAATAGTCACGAAAATAAAGAAAACGCATTGAATGAGAAGGTGTGTCCAAACTTTTGGCCTGTACTGTAAGTTTTATTTTATGCCCAGTTCAGACCAAAGATTTGCGATGAGACAGGTTGAAACACACAACTACTTGCAATGCGCCAATATGCAATACATATAAGTAAGCAGCGCCAATTAGTTAGTCAATGAGAAAATGTCTGTGTGAGGGGGGGCATAAGCACATACAGTGAGCAGCAGCAGCGACCCGCCGTCCAACACTGGCACACATGAGGATGGAAACAGAGGGCTCAGCGCATCAAGTGAACACGCCGTCTGTGGTCATTTGGACTTGACCAGCAGACTTCACTACAAGCTGACTGGCTTTAGAAACAGGCGACGAGCCTTAGGTTCTAAAACCAGCCACCGGCGGTTTGACCAGCTGAGTTGAAGGTGACACCATCAGCTGGTTTGAGTTGAACTCAGACAGCCAGTTCACACCGCTGCAATTTTTCTCTACAGCGTTCTAAAACAGTTTTGTCTCGTCGTTGGTCTGAGCTGGGCTTTAGTCTAGTCTGGCCGCTCACATGATGTAAACTGCTGGTCTAAGCTTGCCATTGCCTAGCTCAGATAAAACTCTCCTCCCCTTCTGCTTCCTGCATGTCATCATTTTCAAATCCCTGTTGCTACATGAAACTAGTCTTGCATAGCCAGACCTAACTCTACACTTCGTCTTAGCCCTGTGCGTAAAACAATAATAACAAACCCTGTGCTAGCAACCTACACGTCTTTCAAAGTTTTATATGGTATTTCCTCTTGCATGGATTTAGCTATTTTAAAGCCAACGCTTTCCTCACCACCATAACGAGTGCCCTCCCAACACTATTTAGCTACAACACCGTCGTTGTGTCCTGGACTTACAGCGCTGCCCAAAACAACTGTGATTGGTTTACAGAAATACAAACAACCTGGAGCGTTTTCCCCCAAAGTGTGAAATTATGATGGGTTCAACTAGACCTTTCCCCAGCACTGGCTCAGTGTGAGATATGTCTGGTTATGCAAGACTAATTTTAGTCTAATAACACCTATACGGGCGAGATCACAGCGGGGGACAACGCTATCAGAGATGGTTAGCCTTTAATAGCTGGTTGCAGTAATTACAGTTAGCATTTCCCTCTGGGGAGCTGCTCAGAATGGAGAGCCTGACATAATGTGCCACACACACACACACACACACACACACACACAGACGTATGCACATACTGTATTCACAGAGGGTGCCACTTTAAATTAACTCAGCGAGATGTGTCGTTAACATCAGATTACACAGTGTGAAACTCACTAAGAGCTCCTCATATAAAAAGTGAAAGACACTGTCCTTTTCTACCGTCTTCTACTTTTAGTCTCTACTTTCTGTCTCTCTTTTCCACTCAGTCCCTCCCTGCTTCTCTCTCTGACTGCAATATTGCTGTCAGCCTCGTGGCCCTCGGCGGCCATAACGCTCTTGCCTCAATCTCATTGAGTCTGTGTGATGATTTCTCAGCTGAGCTGTTATGATGGAGGTAACGGCTGCTGTCTCTTCTCCTGGACTCATCGCTCTGGTTAATGTACTCTGAGTCTTGTTATATCCAATTATACAATGTGTGAAATGGTCTGTTTCTCCATATGAACTTTCTGTCGACTGAATAAATTAATGGAAGTGGAGGCAAATGGATTTAATGTGCGGTGGGAGAATTTCAGCCTCTTTCAAGCTCATCTCCAAAATGTGGAGGCCAGGGATCAACGGTGTGGAGAGTCCTAATTTGAATTATGTAACACTGACTTCATATTACAGCCTGCAAATTATAGTGTAATTAATTTGTAATCATGGTGCACTTATATAATACTTTGAAATACTTACGGGGTACAATAAAACCTTTATGGAGATCAGCAGTCTTGTAATAAAGGGCTAACAACTTGTAAATTATAGTTTAGCTACTTTCTGAATTACAGGAGACGTATAATATAATTACAGGGTTCAGTGAATGAGAAACCACAAAATGAAACAGGAATATTATTCGTTATTATGAAGAGATAAGATTTGCTTATGAAAAGACAAAACAACAGGTGTAGCTAGCCTACAGTAGATGGGGTAAATTTCTGATTTGAAGGCTCTTTTCCCCAGAATAAGTATAAACTGTCACACATACAAAAAGGAACTTACAAAGTATAAATAAGAGATCAGTCATTGTTTTATTATATAAAAAGTGACCTTATATGTGTGCTTTTTGCTATATTTCCTTTGTCCCTGAGCTTTTAGAAATTCAACCCTGCTTAATTTGGAATGTAATATTAATCTGATATTAAATTCAAATTCAAATTCAAATGATACATAAATACCCATTTTAATTAAATGCATCATGTATTGTAAGCAAAGACTGTAAAAAAAATAATGGATGTAGCTAACCTAACTGGTTTGTGGACTCCTGTTTTGAAGACTCAAATTACAGCTGTCGCCATCTTGGTTCTTTCAAAGATTATTATTTTTTGGCTTCTATGCCTTTATCAGATAGGATAGACGAAGTGTAATGACATGATGATGATGATGCAGCAAAGCGCTGCAGCAGGAAACGAATCCGCAGCCACTGTGGCAAGGACAGTGCGTCTATACATGGGGTGCCTTCTCTATCCACTGAGTTACTGGGCGCCCGGCCATCTTGGTTTTCTGGAGTCAGAAGTGAGTCAGAGTTAGAAGCGAGGGGTGGATCTGACTGAGATCAGCAGACTGCCACTTAAAGCAGTCTGCCCTTAAATATGCGTAAATTTAAGCCTTAATAAAATGTAAAGCGGTGAGTTACATAAAAATTCACACACTGTACAGTTGTCATGAAGAGGCTATACAGACCAAACCATTTTTTGCAAGTTTGCTTCCACTGTCAAATCTAGCATTTTCACATGGGGGTTTATGGGGATTGACTAGCTTCTGGAGCCGGTCTTATATACGGCACTTCGCGTAGGCTTCAGTTTTCAGCCACAGAGGTCGCCGCTTGGTTGTAAGATATTATGTCAGAAGGTCTTCTTTTATGTCTTTTCTTATAAAAAGGACAGCGGTCCTACTTTGTATTAGTTCCATCACACGTTTGTTTTTTTTTAGAGTTTGTATTTTGGTGACCACAGCACAAATCATGTGACAGAAGAGCACATGGCTGGCAGTTTTTGTTAAATCAAGAATGTGTTTATTTACTTTTATTTCCAAACAGCCCATATTTCTATAAGAAGAAAAACTACATTTTATATTGTGCATTTTGTGTAAATTTAATCCTAACACTAAAACAGACATTAGCAAGATAACATATTACAACAAAATGTTGGCAACAGTCATTTCCATCCCTTTGTTCATTATGATGGAAAATATTAGGGGTGCACGATAATATCGGCACGTCATCGGAATTGGCTAACATGCTTTTTCTTAATTTGCTCAATGAATGAATATTACATACAATGAAAAGTATTGTATTTCATGTCTCCATCTGCCGGTGGGCCATCACGATAAGAGTATGCATGCATAATATGATGTTAATGTCACTACAGAAGAGACCTGATGATCACTAAAATTAGGTCGGGAAAATGAGTTCTTAAAAATCAGCATACTGGATATTGGCAAAAAATCGAATATCATGCATCTTCAGAAAAGACATATAGTTATGGAAAAGGAAATGCCATGTTTTATTACTGAAAAGACTTTCTAAAACCAAGTTATAAAGTGACCCAAATATAGTAACCATATGAAAAAGAGTGACATCATTACTCAATTACTTCCGAAAAAGTACAAAATTGTTACCCCTTTATTTTTAGACTTGTGTTGTTCTATTAATGGGTTATCCTGTCATTCTTTTATATGTGCCCCATAATCACAAAATACTTGGACTGTAATTTATGGGCTGTGATCTAAACCATTACTGTGCACTGTAGTCGAGATCTATTAATAGCAGTGACACAACTGGGCTAATTGGTTTTACAACTTGTGCTCTACCGCACACTTAATTGGACAGGATTTCCAAAAGTCTGCATGAACTGTCTCCCTCAGCTCAAGTTCCTCTTATGAGATTACGGCGTGACCTTTAACGATGATGAACAATCATTCTTGTATAATGTAATATACAGTGCAGACACTCAGTAAAACTGAATAACTTCTGTTCGTTGAAGAATGTGTGGAAAATGAAGGCAGACACCTTTGGGGCTTTCAGTAATGATCGTGACTGAGCGCACACACACAAACTCAGCACTTCTGTTTAGGTGTTGGAGATGGAAGATTAGCCACTCAGGTTGACAGATCCGCAGGCGAATACCTGTCTCGTTTAAGAGGGTGCAGGGTGATTTACGAGCGAATATGCGGCCAGCAAACGAGGCAGATGCCAGCAGCCCGTTGCAGTCGGGGCTGAGACGGAAAGTGTGTTACATACACAGAAGCATCCCACGGCGAGGACGCTGGTATTTTTTCCACTGCTGGAAGGTTATTTTAATGAGATTGGACCTCTTCTTGTAGACGGAAGAGACAATATAGCTGGTGCCATTTCCACCCTCGTCTGGCATGACTGGCATGCTGCAGTCGGGCACCCTGAGTATGATGGAGAGGCAGAGGCACAGATCGGATGACATGCACTGAAAAAGAGGCCTGAGTATGAGGGATAAATACTAGATACTAATGACCATCCATCTTTCACTTGCTTTGTCTCACTATTGTTCTCTATCAATAACCCGTCTATTTTCTCCTCTGTACATCTCTTCTATCCCTGTGTCTTTGCTTTCCTTTCCCTCAGTCATCAGCTCTGGTTTCTAACAGCCCACCTCTTATTTTGTCTCTCCACCAGGCCTACCCTCTCAGCTCGCTAGCAAAGAAGCAGCCAACAGTGCTGGTGATTTGTGGTCCAGATCAAAACGGCTCCATTGGCCTGGTGTGTGCCCGACACCTGCGCATATATGTAAGTAAACTACTGCACAAAGGGAAGCCAACAATACAGTGCACGAAAACAACTTTTCATCTGAGTAAATCTCTATCATATTCAACAACACCACAAGTGACTCATTGTAAAACACATTTGAACTTAATAAATCCGCCCCCCTTGGTTGTTGCACAATGGACAAGCTTGACAAAAAGAAACATGGTAATGCTGGTTCTATTTAGTTGTATGCCACTGTGTTTGCAAGAGAGTTACTGTTTCTGGGTGTTTTTGATAAGAAGACAAGGACTACAGTCTGCGATGGAAGGACATATTGATGTTAACTTTTATGAACAAGACAAAAGTGCAGCTTAAGGCTTCTGATAGTAGAGACCAAGGACGACAAGACTAGCAGTCAACATTGCTCTTGCCCTGCCTGTTACGTGTCCTCTTTTACCCTTCTGGAGGTCAATTAAGTACTCCATCTATGTACTGAATACAGACCATGGTGCTGAGCTAACACTAGTTTCTTTTTACTGTAGAAGGTTACGTCAAATACTTTGGGGCAACATGTGGCCTTACAAAGATATTATAAACAAAGGAACATTAGCCTTTTGTTTTGGCTAATGATCATTTTTATCTTAAAAATACATCAGCAACCAACCCATGTGTCCTTTTCCACATCACCTTAGCGTTACAACAGACATAATAAGAAAACAAACCCAGCTGACGTTGGTTAGTTAGATAGCACCTTGCTAACCTTAGCTAACTTAAGCTAATTTTAAGCTACTCTTTTTGGCAACTGATAATTTATGTCATCTTAAAAATATGTCAGCAGCCAAACAATCTGTCCTTGAATCAAACCCGGCTGACACTGTTTATCTGACATTGGGTTAAATTGTCTTGATGTAGCTATACTCTAGCTAGCTAGTTAGCTAACGTTTTGCTAACATTGGCTAACTTAAAATAACTTTTTTGGCTAAGAATAATTTATGCAATCTTAAAAATATGTCAGCAGCCAAACAATCTGTCCTTGAATCAAACCCGGCTGACACTGTTTATCTGACATTGGGTTAAATTGTCTTGATGTAGCTATACTCTAGCTAGCTAGTTAGCTAACGTTTTGCTAACATTGGCTAACTTAAAATAACTTTTTTGGCTAAGAATAATTTATGCAATCTTAAAAATATGTCAGCAGCCAAACAATCTGTCCTTTTCCAAATCTCTTTAATTTTACCAAAGAAATGAAGAGGAAACAAACGCAGCTGACATTATTTATCCAACATTGGGCTAATTCCTCTTGATGTAGCTATGCTTTAGCAAGCTGGTTAGCTAGCACCTTGCTAACATTAGCTAACCTAAGTTCACTTTTAGCTTACTTTTTCTGGCTAATGATAATTTATGAAATCTGAAAAATATGTCACCAATCAATTTATCTGTCCTTTTACAAATCTCTTTAACGTTATCACAGACATGAGGAGGAACAACCCAGCTGATGTTGGTTATGTAGCTATGTTATAGCTAAACTTTAGCTAGTTAATTAGCTAGCACCTTGCTAACATTAGCTAACTTAAGATGTGAGCAGACACAATGTAATTAGCCCATGAAGATTATGACAGTCCCCCTGCCACATCTTTTAAGCATCATGAAAATTTGGTTTTCTTTTCAATATAGATGACACACAGCTTATCTAATAAAACAGGAAAGGGGAAAAGAAGGTTCGGAGCTTGTTAAATTGTTATAGACCAAATCACAATGTCTATGTACAATAACTTCTGGTTAAAAACCCTTGCATAATATACCTAAAATTAAACATTGCTGAGCAAACCTTCCTCAATTGGTTAGTTTTAACCACCTAAAAAAGGGCCACCAAAAAAAATAAAAAATGAATATCAGTTTAATACACTATATTTAGAATATTTCTACTGCTGTACGTTGCCGTTAGACAGCGTTTTCTAATGCGAAACTGAAGCCATTACATCAAAGCTACCAGGACAAAAACAACTAACTTAACTAAGCAGAACACTCACAGCCTTGATTGGTTCGTGTGTGAGGTAGCGAAGCAAATATTTAAATAGTGTTTACTTGCACCGATAATGATTTTTTTTTAGATAGCTAAAAACTAACCATTTGAGAAAGGTTAGTTCAGATCTAATTGACCTTAGAAAGGGTCAGCTAGAACTGCAGTGTTATGAGATTTTCACAATGTAATAACAGTCTAAGAAAATATCAGTTTCACTGTATCAGGGTATTCCAATTATAACTGTTATTATCCTCATCAGTTACAATGACCCTTAAAGAAAAGGAAAACAGAGGGTTTAGGTTAGGTCAGGTAGAAGGTTAGAGAACATGTAAAGAGTGTGGTAAGATTCTCCGTCCAGTTGCATTTTTAAAAAATATTGTAGATAAGGACATTCCATTAATTTTCCTACCATGGTAGACTGTGAAACCGCTGTAACACTGCAGCTATAATCACAGTAGAAAAACAAACTTCACCTTGTGTTAGGACAACCGGGGGATGCTCTATACGGGCCCTCTGCGCTTTACAGGATTTCATTTCAGCTCCTGTAAACTGCTCGGAGCAGTTATCCCATTACCCTCCCCGCAAGGGCACTCAGACAGTCATGATATCATGCTATTGTTACTCTCGTTAAAGTCGTCTGCCTCTTATGCTCTGCAGCCACGATATGATGTCATGACCATGATGTCTGCCCTTCAGGCCACATACTGACTGACATTTCAAGACTAATTGTTTTTGGAGGCAGGATCCATCCTCTCCAAACACATCACAGATCAAGACTTCTTTTTCACAGTTCATTTCGGTGCTCCGTGCTGTAGTGCTGCCACAGTCTATGACTTTATTGGAAGGGAAATATTGGATATGTGTTTTTGGGATCTTTGGTTTAGACTGGAATGCATCTATACACTTTACCATGTGTGGCTGACACACTAGATTTACAGTGCATTGATAGTTTTGATTAAAACCATGTCAGATGGACTCTGATGGCCCTCTGTGGAGTCTCTTCCCTCGCCTCCCACTCTCTGTGTTTTCCCTCTTAGGCCAAGGAGGAGGTCAGAGGTCAGCTCAGAGGAAGATATATTTTACCCTGGCATTCCAGAAATGAATGAGAGGCTTTTCCATAGCTCACGAACTAATAAAAAATGTCAAACAATTGGGCATCTATTCACAGTTTTAAATGTATCGTTTTAGCACTATTTGATCTTTTTTGACATTTTATTTCTAAATTTTTCATCTTTTTCTGTGTATTTTTCACCTATTGCGAAACATTTCACAGCATCTTGAAATGTGCTGTTTAAATCCAGTTTTATTCCTATTATTTTCAAAGCGGCTGCACTCCACAGTAGGCCGACTGGGACCACACTTGTCTGACTTCGCTCTAAGTTGAGAAATTTGAGTACTTACTTTGGACTGCGAACCGCTCTCCCGGTGTAAGAGCGTATGTTTTTCATGGTGCGATGTGATCCCTGTCAGCAGGAAGACATGCAAGCATACACGTGAGACACGCACATTAACACAGACACAGACACACACATGCACACTGCCGTGAGCCCCTTGATGCAGAGGTGCGAATGTGATTAGACAGAGCATAGAAATGAATGATCAGCTGTAGGCAGGCGGGCCAACTCGCTTCTCACGTCACTCCGAGATGTCCGTGTTCATAAAGGCAGGCTGTGTCCGAGTCTGTCGTGCATCTTTGATTGTTTCCACTGTTAGGTATGGTAGTGGACACAGTGCTGCTTACTGGAAGACAAAGATATTCCTTGATCAAAGTTAAGTTGGATGAGAAGAATAAACAAGTTGTATGCATGTCAGTTCTGGTGTAATTTTCACATTAAAACAAGTGGACACGATGTAACGTTTGGCTCACTACGTGTGTGCTCTACGGACAATTACTGCCTGATGTTAGTGACATTATGACTGCCGAACAAATTAAAAATTTTCTTCATTATACAACCAGAAAACCATGATTTAACAGGACTGGAGCACACAGGTAACAAATGAGATATTGACACACGTATTGAAAGTCTTGTCGAAATTTTAGTTATTTCACCAGTTAAATTCAATCCAATTATTACAAATCAAAATTTGGCTCAGAGGGCTTTACAGCATACGACATCCCTCTGTCCTTAGACCCTCACAGTGGATAAGGAAAAACTCCCCCAAAAAACCCTTCACAGGAGAAAAAGTTCAAGACTGAATTGTGCTACACACCTCATCCCTCCATTTCTAATGGGCTGTGTACAAAAACAAAATGCTACAAGACACCATCATTCCTCAGGGAGAGGAAGTGTAACCCCGTTAAACGTGAGCATTAACTGGAGAAACACCTCGTCGGTACCCTTTGCTTGTTTCTGTCTCACGGCTCATTTCTGCTCATGCTCAGTGACACTGACAGTCATTTCAGGCCCTTCCTTAGTTTCACACTGTTAGACGGTGTAATGCTGATGAGGTCAAGGGCATGCTGGGGCCGCTGGCTAGCCCCTGAGGGGGACACACATACACACACACACACAGACAGACACACAGTGGATTGTATTTGGCTCAGTTGCTTGCTCTGTGCTCTGTGGAGATCACGATGGAGATGACGTCAGGTGATGAGTGGCTGTGGATGTTTGATTGGTTTAGGATCCCCGAGGAAGCAGCAGTCAGTCTGACCTGACGGATCACTTCCTTTGTAGTGCAGCGTCAGCTCAGCCGCATCTGAAAGACCTGCTTCTATTTATTTAAGTGATGTTTTTCACTAAAACCAACAGATGTGAACCTCGTGGTGGTGCTAGAGGAGAAATCACTGAATCAGCAGAGTCAGTAAGATTCATCCTCTGAGGAATATAAATGTCTGTATAAAATTCCATGACAATTCATCCAATAGTTTGTAAGAGACATTATAGTCAGGACCAAAGTGGTGAACCAAACATCCAAGGATTAGGATGGGATAAACATTGCCACCCCTGTGGAAAACTGCTAGCATGGCTAATGCTATGTTCACATTGAATCAGACAGATGGTAGACAACACATGGGCAGTACCCTCTTGGGTAATGGCAGGACAGTAAAACAAAACATGCATGACAATATGTTGCAATGGTGTTGTGGAATTATTTACAAAGAATGGAAATAAAATATCCATCCATCCATTTTCATTCGCTTATCCGGGCCAGGTCACGGAGGCAGCAGGTCAAGCAAATCACCCCAGACATCCCTCTCTCTAGCAATGCTTTCCAGCTCCTCCTGAGGGACCCCGAGGCATCCCCAGGCCAGACGAGATATGTAATCCCTCCAGCGTGTTCTGGGTCTACTCCGGGGCCTCCTACCAGTGGGATGTGCCTGAAACACCTCCAGCGGGAGGCACTCAGGAGGCATCTTGATCAGATGCCTGAACCACCTCAACTGACCCCTTTTGACGTGAAGGAGCAGTGGCTCTACTCCGAACTCCCTTCTGGATGTTTGAGCTCCTTACCTTATCTCTAAGGCTGAGCCCAGCAACCCCACAGAGGAAACTCATTTCAGGCGCTTGTATCTGTGATCTCATTCTTTCGATCACTACCCAGAGCTCATGGACAAGTAAATCGAAAGCTTTGTCGTCTGACTCAGCTCCCTCTTCACCACAACGGTCCGGCGCAGTGCCCGCATCACTGCAGAGGCTGCACTAAACTGCTGATCCATCTCACGCTCCATCATACCCCTCACTCGTGAACAAGACCCCGAGATACTTGATACTTGAACTCCTGCATGAGGCAGTAACTCACTCCCAACCAAGAGGGGGCAATCCACCAGTTTCTGGGAATTAAAATATAATAAACAAAATTATTTTGTGTGTATTATTTTATGTAATTATTCTAGTAGTGTCCAGTAATTGTCCAAATTGCCCACGTTTTTAGGGAGCAACACAACATCCGGTTGTAAATTCCGTCTTTCAGAACAGCAAAAACATTTTTGCACATATTTTAACTTTGAATGACAATGCTATCTCCCATTACAATTGCCGGTATTCTCTGCCGTCCTAACCTAATTTGGCCGTCTTGCTCCTGTCCACTATAATGATATCTAGTGTGCCATCTACCATCTGCCTGATTCCACGTGACGCAGCACAACAGCAACAACAGCAATTCAATAACAATGTGTCTTTCCAGAAACAGTGACTCAGATACTCACAGACGTCACTGTCAACAGTTTCAATTGGAACTATTTTAACAAAAGAAATAGTCCCATTGAAATCTGACAACAGTGTGTTTTGTGGATGATCCATGGTTCATTGTTCTGAATAGATCTATTGTTTATTTTTATTGTATGTGGGAAAAAAAATGATTTGCTGATAACAGAACAAGTGGAAACAAGTACAAGGACATCATAAATAGTCAAGAGAAATGAAATAAAGAAAGAAAGAGACAAACAATGGAAACTGTGGCCAGCAAGATAAAACGGTACAAAACAAACAAGGTATGCAACACAGGTTTAAACTGTTGAGTGTTGAGTGAAGCAAAAACAGAGGTCCTGCAAGACTGTTTATACAGGTGAATGTGTTTGTGTGTGTTTGTGTGCATGAGACCGGGGTGATGGGATGAAGGTGAGGCGGTGGCTGTAGCATAGGCAGGAGGCTAGCACCAGGGCACAAAACCCAAAACTCAAAAGGCAGAGCTGCGCCAAGACAGAAGCCGGACTCCCCACAGACACAGATCGAGGCTGGAAGGAAGAAAAAGAGAGAAAACTTAAGTATTGTATGTCATTTTTAATGCTATAAGAACTTAGATGGGCATAAAAACAATCTATCTGCATGACTTGATACTATAAGGGATAAGAGAGAAAAGAAATAGGTGAAGTGGCCCTTTAAAGGTGAGCCTGTGGACACTTATCAAGGACCAGGGGCAGAGCCAGATATTGTAGATATTTGGGGATCAACCCAAACCTAGGAGGGTCCAGGGGGAGCTTTTGTCCCTGATTTACTGAGGCTATATGCATCATTTTTCAAGCCATATGAGAATGTACATTACCAAAGAAAACATTCTGTAGAGCCAGAATCGTAAATAGAGACGGTGCAGGCAGTGGGATTGCACTGGGGCCCCTGGGGTGGAGGGGCCCTTAGAGAGAGCGGGCCCTTTCCAAGTGTTTAATGATAAGATTATTAAAAACAGTTCCGTTTGCTCCTTAAAAAGTCAAACCCATCTGCGTCATGGTTTTCTTTCTTTCTTTCTTTTTTTTTTTTTTTAATCAGTAGATATTTAAAATAAAATTATATGATTTTCTATATGAGCTGTAAAATCTATAAATATACTATAAAACTATTCAATTACATGATTATTTTCTTGCTATCTTTGATATTTTGTCAGGTATGCAACAATGGGTGCTGGGTAACATGAGCCCCGTCTCACTCCAAAGTGCTTGGGCAGTGGCTTGCGGCGTCAGAAACCAACGAAAAAAGGTGTCCTTTAAAGTCGGCATGATACACGGCCAGTTGCAGTTATAGTTTAATGGTGCCTGGTGGCATCAGGAGGAAATGCGACAGGGCAAGGACGAAAGTTAAGGCGGCAAAAGGGGCAGGGAGGAGGGTGGTGGATGGGTCCAACAAACACCGACTTTCATCTGGGAGAGCGGAGTTTGCATCACGTAAGATTCTAAAGCCAAACCCTGTTCTTTTTCCCTAACCCTAACCACTTGCTTTTGTTGTTGAAGGAAAAAAAAAAAAGATAAATTCACGGTTTACTGATGTAGTGTGTTTATTTTGAAAGAGACTATAGGCCTGTTTCCACTGCAGGAACTTTGGGGTAATTTTACGGGGCCGGGGCCGTTGGTGCGTGTCTCCACCGCAGGAACCACCCCCGAAGGACAGAGTCCTGGAACTTTTACAGGGGCTAAACAAGTCCCTGCCTCGGAGTAGGTACTCAGAACGGCCCCGAAAGACTCCTGGCTGGGGCTTGGGGGTTACTTGGTGCTGATTGGATATACTCAAGGTGGGATGTGACGTCAACAGAAAGCAACAAAATAGTCGGCATTTTTAAAACTCAGCAGACAAGGGTTAGCTCGTTCATAGCTTCCACTGCCATGTAAACAAACTCAATAACTGGTCCGTGAAAAACATATTTTTTCCGGCGGATATCTTAGTTACAACATGATTGAGCTAGCAAAGCAGTTTTGTGTTGCTATGTGTGGTATTTATTCAGTTTTGGGAAATCACGATGTCTAGAAAGCATCAGCTGACAGGGACAGCTAACAGCAGCAGCAAAGCTAACATCATGACGTCATCTGTTAAAAGCCTCCCGTTGTCGGAAACAATTATATTGTAACTAAGACATCCTCTGGAAAAAATATTTTTTTCACAGGCCACTTTGTGAGTTTAGTGAGTTATTACAGACACCGCTATCGGCTAACAGCTAACAGCGTCCTTACGCCACTACGTCGCCCCAGTTAAAATGGTGGCGCAACGATTACGTAACATCCAGAGCCCGGTAACTTTACAGGAACCTTCCTCCTACTCCGCTCTCTCAGTGGAGACACGGTGCTTGAGAGGGCCGAGCGAGGGGACGTTCCTGTAGTAGATCCTGCCCCCCAAATAGTACCAGGAACTTCTTCAGTGGAAACGGGCCTTATAATGCATGTTACAGGCAGAACTTGACACAGTGTCCCAGAACTTGAACAACCAACACACCCAGGGTACCTTGCACGTCGTATATGGACATGGAAAGCCCATGACCAAACGTCATTATGTGATGAGGTCAGAGTGAGAATGTGTTGGTAATATGTGTGTTGACGTCGTTGACAATACATGCATGATAGCGTACACTAGGGCCCGTCATGACAGTGTGCTAACCTCCTTTCTCCACTGTGTAGAGTCTACATCCTATTTTAGGTAGGGTAGGAATTTGGTGTCAACATCATTAGAGATTTAATAGAACTTTTGCTCCACTGATTTTCCAACTCAGTCAGAGAGACTGAGGGGAAATGTCATTAAGCCGAAGGTATTTTAAAAGCCTAAAAGATTCAGGCCTTTTGAGAAAACATTTGCAGCTGGAGCCCCAGAAGCCCCAACCCCCTGCTCCGCAACTAAAGACTAAAGATAACATGAACTTTTAACATGATTAAACATGCAACCACACACATACACACACACACACACACACACACACACACACACACACACAGACAGTGGTTTAAGATTTATCTTTGGGATGGTGTAAAGGTCATGGGTCACAGGTGCTTCCTGCTGAGCATCACAGACCTTTCAGACTGCGGGTGTCTGGATTTCTACTCCTCTCAGCTCCCACTTTATAAAGGAAGTATTCATTCAGGAAGCAGACTGTAGAAAACCACAACTTCTGATCACTGTTCAAAAGTACTTCCACTTGTCTTGAACCGAAGGCCAAATGTAACATACACATTCAATCATGTCAGTGTTAGCTGACATCGCAGTCTAAAGTGTCGATGTTACATAACCTGTTCTCGATATTTTTGTGTCTCTCTCTTCCTTTGTGCCCCCCCCCTCCTCGGCCTCTGCTGTTGTTTTTCTCATCTCACACAGGAATATGAGCCCACCATCTACCACCCCAAACGCTCCTCTCAGAGTTTACACCAGGACTTCACAGTTCAGTGTGAGAAGATGGACATCCCTTTCCTCTCCTATTTACCCACAGAGGTCAGAAGCAGGTTCACACAACAACACGCTTTACAGGAGCTTCAGTGTGAAGTTTGACAGACGCATTAAGATCTATCATTTAATTTAAAGGTATACTATGCAAGAATTGTTGGTTACTGTTTGTAAGCACAACAATCCCAATGCTCAAGAATGGGTGGAAACCCAAGATGGGCATATTAACAGTATAGTCTGATTCAACCTGTCCTAATCCCTCCAACACCTTAAAGACTGTCCTCCTGGATGTGAAGTTCGAGAATTACACAAGAAACGCAAGCAAGTCCAGTTGCCTACGATATAGCACTTACGAGAATTACACACAAACATCTGTTAATCATTGTTAAATAGTTTGTCTCAGCACACAGCAGATGTTATAGCAGAACAGCAGGAACCTAATCAGGGAACAGGAGTGACAGTAATACACTATAAAACTATGGTGAATACATTTCTTCTACATTAGCTTTAGGCAACAAAATTACTTGGATAGGTTTAGAAAAACAACATGCTTTGGGTTAAAATAAGTCTACGTTACTACGTTAAAACAACATGGACTTTTGGTTAAAATGTTTGACCCATCCACCACTCCTCTCTCCCACTGTACATAGAGTTTCTTGCTCTTTATACAAGGGCAGTTGTTCTCAGGGTCAAATATTACTGTGAATGGGCTGACACTGGAGTTAGTTGAACACCTGCTGTGTCTCATAGAGACACCAAAGTACACCTTTAAGCCCCGTTACCACCGAGCAGTACTGCTCTGTTCAGTTCAGTACACATTTTTTCCATTTACTCTGTGAAAAGTTGTGGATGGTGCCAATGGAAACATTCTGTACCGTCCCCATGTTTGGTCCCCCCTCTGCTGGGGTACCTAGCACACAGATCTGGTACTAAAAGGTGGAGCTGTGAACACTGCAGTCTGTTGACTGGTCAATAGAGGACGGTCACTCTGCTCAGGGCTGAGTTGTGGTTGGTTTCGTAACCATTGTTCATACCGTGGCAAGTTTTACATTAGTAAACTATAAAAAGAAAGGATGTTTTGCTGCCTCTCGCAACAGCTGTAGACTGAGAAAAAAAACCCTCAAATAACTGGGCCGACTGCCGGCAACGTTAACTTGTAATGTTACTCAATGCATGAATTGACCATTACTTTAGTTCTTTTATAGTCTCTCCTGGACGAAACAGACTTGTAATAATGAGTGGATCTTCAAAAGTTTAAAGAAATATATATAAGCTTCAACCGGATTATGTGAACTGCGTATATTCTAATCCAAACTTGGAGAAAAAAAAGCGGAGCATCGTTCCTGTGGACTCTGGCAACATTTAACCCCCGATCTTGCCTGAGAAGGACTAAATACAAAAACCTGCTGTTTTTAAATATCCCATCCAGAGAGACTCTCACTGCAGCCTGTTTTATTTTGTTCTGAAAGTCTTGGCGTGCAACCCTGTGCAGACACTAAACGGAGTGCAGACGTTCCATCTATAAGGAAATACAGTGAGTGCTTGACCGAACAGTGTGTCAAAAACGCCGGCCACATTCAAGGGTACTGTTTGTGGTGGAAACGCTGAACAGACCTAGGGTCTAGATACCATGTCTGAAGGGTTACTTTCGGTTCCAAAGGTACCATACCGAAAGTGCTTGGTGGAAACGGGGCTTTAGTGTCAGTATCAAGGGCTGAGGGTGTGTGACAGTGTATGATGACATGGGAATGAGAATGGGTTGGTACACTGCAAGCTACTTTACAATTATAGGAACTACATTTGTTGAAAGCAAAAGCCAATACTTCAGAAAGCTGACTAAGAAAACTGCAAGTACCTACAGCCCCGTTTCCACCGAACACTTTCGGTATGATACCTTTGGAACCAAAAGTAACCCTTCAGACATGGCACCTAGACCCTAGACCAAAAACAGTACTCAAAAATGGTGGGGTTGTTGTCATTCACTGCTTTGTCCAGCTCTCACTGTATTTCCTCATTACTGGTGACACAGATGGAAGTCTGCACCTCATTTATTGCCCACAGATCGAGGTTCTGTACCATCCACAACTTTTCACAGTGGAAACTGAAAAGAACTGTACCATACTGCCTGGTGGAAACGAGGCTAAAAATACCATACCAAAAGTGTTAGGTGGAAACAGGGCTTACCTGTCCAACAGAGAACAGGCCAACTTTGCATCACTCTTCAAAAGACTAAAACTTACAGGCAGAGTCTTTGCAGATAAGTCTTCTATTGGGTTATGATGAATGATTTCTCTAATATTAGTCTATACATTGTTTTTTTCTAGGAAAATCTTGCATAGTATACCTTTAAAGTTTGTACTGTTGGTTCATTTGTAACAGTGAAAACTGCTTTGATTAAATCAGCAGTTCAACATTTTAGGAAGTGCGCTTATTCACTGTTATTCATGTGAAGAATTAAATGAGAAGATTGATGAAAATAAAATGTCGACTTGTCACAGCTTTTCCGAATTATTTAATTTGCTTTCCTATTCACCCTGCAAGCCTCAATTATTCACGCTGAGGTCTGCTGTGTTTAGGTGCAGCTCATAAACGATGCCTACAACCTAGTGATTGATGCCATGATGGGCCCAGATGCAGACTGCACCAACATTAAGGAGCCCTACCCTGGTATTCTGGTCACCCTGAAGCAAGTCAAGATCCCCATTGCCAGTGTGGATGTGCCCTCAGGTTAGTGTTCATACAAACTGTAGATATTAAGCCGGAGGCTCATAAATACAACTTGATAAATGGGTCTCCAGGCAGCTCCCCAGGAGCCCTGGCTCCCAGGCAGGAGTTTTCCGAGGCTGGAGGTACACGTGGAGGATAAATTTTACACTACAGTCAGCTCAGTATGAGCTCATCATGCCCTACATACACTATCTGCTGAGTGTGAACACAACAGACAGACAATCATCACAATCCTCCTCTGCTTAAACTCCTCCTCTGCCTCCTCCTCTCTGTCTTCCTCAGGTTGGGATGTAGAAGAACCAAGTCAGGATGGCATTACCCCAGAAGTTCTAATCTCACTCACAGCACCAAAGAAGTGTGCCATGAGTTTCTCGGGGAAGCATTTCTTGGCCGGACGCTTCCTGCCCTATGACATCCAGAAAAAATACGAGCTTAACCTCCCAGACTACCCTGGCACAGACTGTCTCATAGAATTGTAACACATGGGAAACATAAGAGCCAGTGTGGCCACACCTCATTTTCAAAAGAAAAACAACAACATATGGTTAATCTATTCTCTTGTTTTGCATTTTCTAGATTGTTAATGTGATTTAATGTTAACAGCTCAGTTGTGTAGATTCAGGCTACACCTTAGCCAAATGTGCTGTTGAGCTAAAGTAGATGGATAATATTTAAAACCTGTGGTTTGAGTTATGTCTTTTAGGGAATGGCATGAGGAGTTTTTGTGTCAAGTCTACTTGTAAAAGCTGTAGCATAACACTGTTTTCTGAGTACCTGGCAAAATACAGACATTTCTTTTTCCACAGTCAGCAAAGAGAGATGAATTTTCTATGATGCCAACCACTGGAATGTTTTTTTTCTTTAAACTTTTTTAATGTTCATGTTCGGTTGCTTTTATGTTTAACCTTCTGAAGTGTGCCGCTGAGATGCGATGTTGTGTTGGTTGGTTGGTTGGTTGGCCATTTAGAACTTTCTGTTCCTGTGCTTTTGGTTTGTTTGGTCAGCCTGCACTTCTGCATTACTTTTGTTTCGGTTACTTCATTAGCTGTTACAAAAGGCCCAGACAGTTCTTGTTGTCCAATAAAAAAGTCATTTTAAATGATTCACTTCCTGTTGTTTTATTTTCCTTCTCTTAAAGCTGCACTGATAAGAATATTGTGTCATAACAATAACTATGTCAATAAAATGACAAAATGCAATGTGAAAAGGGGGTTGCTCGTAGTATCACACATCAATTCTGCAGTTTCCATGCAGCCCTTTAGCCTATTTTGGATCATTGTTTTGATTCTTACTTGCAACTCTGCTCTCATCAAGCATGTGTTTTCAGCCAAAAAGGTCAGATAAACCCTCTGTAGGCTACCTGTTCAGCACCAAACAGCAGACTGACAAAGTTGGCGTCAAGCTAGTGAACTTAGCAGAGCATTTAGCAGCTAAAATACCCAGCCAAGCCCCAGAAGATGTTAGCATTGTACATTTCTAGAGGGATTTAGTCTATGAGATTATTTTGTCATTGGGACATGGAGGGGATGATGGATGACGTGACACCTTGGTAAGACACCTGCCAAGCTGCAAACCACCGTTTGAGACCAACAAACAACAACACTGGTTGTGTGTTAGTCACTGAATGAGCGACCCGCTGCTGTTTTTACACAGTCGATAATGCCACGGAAAGCAGTTGTTCAGTGACATCACTCAGTTCCTGGTGAAATAGTGCTACAAAAGGTGTTTGCTTTTTACCAAGACATCGCTGCATTTCCTGATGAAACAGTGCCACGAAAAGCGGTAGATTTTTATCAAGACATTGCTCTGTTTCTGGCTGGGACAGTGACACAAAAAGCGGGTATTCTATGACAAAACATGACTTTTTCCTCACCATTCCTCACGTGTTTTTTGAGCCAAACCCAACCATTTGTAAACCACAGCTGTTGTTGAGACATGAATAAACATAAACACAATGTACATATGTAACATAACTGTTTCTAGAATCGTACGATGCCAACATTTTATCATTATTCTTTTTTGGGGGGCAATCGGGTTCAAAATACCAGATATTTCTCTCAGGAGTTGGTGGAGACCAAAACAGAGCAAAAGCAAGGATGAATATTGGACTTACATGCATAAGGTGTCTAACAATGCAACTCCAAATGAATGCTAATGTTGCTCTGTGTCTGTTGGACATGTTAATAGGCAACTTCTTAAAGAATGTTAGCCATAACACCTTCATATGGTGACAAAGTTATGTCTTCAGCTTGTTCACTTTTGGAGCTGCAGCTGGCAGTGGTAGTGTCCTCAGTTGTGTTGCTCAAGGACACTTCAGCAGTGTAGATGCTTGCAAACACAAACTCCCTCTGTTAAATAATGGTCATGAATCACAAGGCTACCTAGCTGTGCAACATGCACAACACACGCAATTATAGTTGTCCTTCTAAGGTGAGCGCACACTATTACTTCTGTTTATTGGTTCCCAACTGGATTTGATTTGGTAATGAAAGCCATAAACAGGTGTGATCAGGCTATAATCAGCTGTAGAGGAAGGCCTCTCATTATTGAGCTCAGGGCTGCGGGCTTCAATGGGAATGACTAAGCGAGACTGCTGTGCTGTTTATGGATGAGGTAATGTGTATTTATATGAAGTTTAGGAGCTTCTTCTGAATACTAATGCACTAATGCCCGGTGTGTGTGTGCACATGTGTGAGTGGGTGTAGAAAGTCAGTGAAAAGGAATGTTGATCCCGTGGTATTAAATCTGTCAGAGGCGAACTGACGAGGGTTGTAGAAATATGTCTGAGCACTCAGTGGTCCTGTCTTTCATGCCTGTCCAATCCCTGTCAGGAAACAACGACTTGTCACCACTCTGTTGTCTGAGCTTTTCATGGGAGCTGTTGAGTAATGAGCTTTGGAGTCGTTGGTGGCACGTGGAATTGAACAATCATAACTGACAGCGGCACTTGTTGTAATATCCAGTGAGAGATAGTCTTACAAGGGGAAGAAATGTGGTCAAAAGATTTAGTCCAGCGGCGAGGCAGGAAGGTTAATTTGGTGTCTGCATTGTGCAACACACAGAGCTCACAGTCGAACGATTTACACAAACTAAAAGGGCTCCAGCTCTCTTGTGATAAATATTGGGTTTAAAGACGAAGAATCAGTGCATGTTTCATATTCCAAAACTATTGTTGTCTTATCGGGACAAGTACGTCCTACCTCCTATCCTCCAGATGGTCTTGTTTGCAGGTGTTCCTCAGTTGGATGTCATAAGATGGGCCTTTACGCAGGAACACAGCCCTGCAGGAAACACACACACTGTAAATAAACAACACATAACACAAAATTAATACAATAAAATACACAGAAACATACAGTTTTACTAGATTTTCTAGGCTAGAAAATCGGATGGTGTACATTAAACCTGTTAGTTCTTTGTTTGTTTAAGGTGATTTTATGTTTCTAATTGATTTCTTATCCTTGTTTCTAAAGTGATTACAGTATAATGAAAACACACCCCAACATTGTGGTTCATATACAGAGTTCAGTTTCTTTTTAGTACTAGTTCTTCTATGTTCATACCTATATTTACATTTACTTTATTGGTCCATTTTGGCTTCTGTATTACACATTGTAACACACTTTTATGTTGCTTTCTGCTGTAACTATGTCCTACAGACGGCCTGGAAAGACAGGGCTATAAGCCCTTGGAGCATGATGAAGCTGTTCTACTGGAACCAAGAGAAAAATAACCCCACTGAAAATATAATTGGTTCGTGATTACACAATTATTTGACTGATTCACCTTTGAAGGGATTAAACTTCCTGTGTCAAAGTGTAGACATGATCAAAACTTATATCACCTCTTGATAACTCTTACTAACAATAACAGTGGTGAAAGAATATTCTTCACTTAAGTAAATGTAACAATACAATCATGTAAAATACTGCATTAAACCTACAAAAGTGAGAGTTCCTTAGTATTTTCAGTAAACGCTTATCCTGTTAGGGGTCGCGGGGGGGCCAGGAGCCTATCCCAACTGGCATTGGGTGAGAGGCAGGGTACACTCTGGACAGGTCGCCAGACTATCACAGGGCTGACACATAGAGACAGACAACCATTCACACTCACATTCACACCTACGGAGCCACCAATTAACCTGCATGTCTTTGAATAGACGGGGAGAACATAAAAGTACTTACTCTGCAGTAAAATCTCCCCTATGACTGATATATTCTTAGTAGATAGGTAGTTTAGTCACAAGATAAAGCTTAGGGGTCATGAGAAAGGAAAGAGGAAACAAAAATTATTCAACATAAGTTTATATGTATGTTTTGGACGTTTCTCTAACTTTGTTTTTTCTGTGCAATAATGGACAACAGTTATTTAAATGAAACCATGTGAGAGGTTTCAAGGGGAAAAGTTTCTTTAGTGGAAACGCTAACAACTTACAGACATCTCACTGGTTCAGTCTTAAACAATGTTGAACTCCTCTTTCCAGTCATGCCCTGATGAAGACACAGTGTGGGTTGAAAGTGGTCGGTGTTCTCATTTTGTATCTTTTAGGGTTTATATGCCTCAATCTAGTAAAGGTATTTTGGGCATGGGGGTTGGGGATGTGGGACACCTGCTCTACCCACTAAGTCACTGGGCGCCCCTAATGAAGGCATTTTAAATATACAGACTTGGCCCAGTGCTACTGTGGCTTCCCATCTTCCTAATCTTAAAATCTTTATCTGAAAGCAGCAACCAGTAGCTACATCTGACAAATAAACGTAGAGGAGCAAATCTAAAGTAAATGCTCAAGTACCACAAAATGTTACTTAAGTACAGTTCTTTAGTAAATGTACTTAGTTACTTTCTACCACTGATTTGTGAAACAGTTATTGAATGATAAACCCCCCCCCCCCCCCCCCCCACTTTTATCATGATGGGGGCAGGTATTCAGTGTGTGACTCGTGTAAATGTATGTACGTAAATATGTGAACATCTTTTTCTTCAAGACGTGCTTTTATTTTGTAAAAAAAATCTTTCAAAAGTGGTTGTTTATCACCTTTTTTAAATTCTGAACCGAGAGAGATTCGTTATAGAGTTAAACTTCCGTCATATTTTTAATTTCCAAGGATTTTTTTTTTAAAATTTTTTTTTACAAGCGTCGTTAGTAAATTGCAACAATCGACATAACACAAAAGAGCCCGAGTACATTGCACCTCATAAGCACCTCTCGTGTCTGCGCTCTGTGGAGTTTTTTCCTGAATGGCATGCCATATGACGCCACTTCCACTCTTTGGCAGTGCTTCGCCCTGCAATCAGCGACTGTTAAAAAGTTACAAAACTGAACCAGAAGTCGAACCAGAGGCAGAGCAGCATCTGGCACTGTCCTGCGTCTGGTGGGAGGACAGATAAAAAAGGAGTGAGATGGAGACGGAGGTATGGGGGGGCCGAGGAAACATGACATCTTACAGAGGACAATTAGACCTGCTTCCTTTATTTAACACAAAATAAACATTTACCGAGCCTCAAGTTGTGATCATGGACGATAAGAAAGTTCATATAGTTTCATATATTTTGAAAATAAGTCAAAAATAATAAAAAACAAAACTGAAACAGGTTCTCAAGCATTCAGAAGTATTGTAGACTATTCTGTATTTGCACAGACGCACGCACACACCTGCTCCGTGGATAGAGACAACCACCCTGGAGCACAAGAGGATTACAAATCAAAGAAATATGAAAATATTGTTGCGAAAAAGTCAAAACTTATGAGCTCTTGCTTGGACGAACAGGAAAACACCTTTTTATTTTCAGTAACAGCACCCGCACACACTCTCCTTCCCCTCCCTCCCTCTCTCTACCCCCACCATACCCTCACCTTTTTTTGGAAGATGATATGGGGGACCCAGATGTTACATTTCACTGGCCAATGGTGAGCAGAGAGGGGCTGGATTGGTGTGCACTCCCGATGCCCCTTCTTTTAAAAACGCCTGAGCTCCTGTCTCCAACTCAGCAACTAAAACTCACATGAGAGAAAAGAGCAGCGGCTCTGCTCTGCTCGACCAGCAGCATCACTCACACCTGACAAACTGAAGTGGCTACGCTCAGCTGTATCTGAAGAATCAACCTTTTTTTTCATTTTTTAAATGTATGTTAATTCTGTAGGGGATCAGAGAAGAACAAGAAATCATCTGTAACTGAAGGTGTGGTACCATGTTGGGATTAAATAAGGTGGCACTCCTGCTGTGTGTCCTGGCTTCAGTGGCTCTGGGCCAAGGTAGGTGAAGACTGAAAATTCATCTCTTGTCCCTGCTGTTTTTAAAACTGGATGCTACACACAGAAAAATGACTTTAAATGTAAAGATACAGCTAAATGATACCTGAAAATACAGCCAGTATTATGGTGAATTTTGTCCTCCCTTGTCATTTTGGTAATCACATACTGTACCTAACAGGGCCAGTGTATGACTGCTCACACATGTGCACGGCAACTGACATAACTATAGAGTTTTCTAAGTTGACGGCATTTCCCTGAGGATGTCAGAGCGGGAGGACTGTGGTGGTGAGCTCATGATGTGATAAGGGTGTGTATTTGGCTGTGTGTGTTATTTTATAGACCACCTCAGTAGTCTTAATCTCTTTTGTTAAGTCACCAGCACATTTCACCACGGGGCTAATCAACAACACGTGGTGATAGAGGAGTCGAGGAGTCGAGGAGTCGAGGAGGAGGAGGAGGTCGCTGTGGTTTATTCTGAACATTGAAAAAGCTCTATTGATGACAGTGAAAGTGCTGCCGGTGGCTCAAAGTTCAGGTGGCACACGCTTTGTATTCATATTGACAAACTGCCACTGTCAGCAAGCAGAAGGCGTGCTTTAGAGGAAAAATTAGTATCTCAGCGCAGCCAGAGTGCTCCTCTGACTTTTATGATCTCACAAAGAGTCAATTCAAACTCACTTTTTTTACTCAGTTTTATTTACTGTTTTTATTGAGCTGGACCGTCAGCTCCAGGGCCGTTTCATGCTCTGTCTCTTCTCCCCCAAATTACGCTCTTATCACTGTGAAAGCTCGCCACTCTTCCTGAATGACACCAACAGCAGCAGTTTTTCCAAAGCTGTCACTTTCTGTCCACATTACAGCTGCTCCCTATTAACTTTTTTTTTTCTTTTTAAAGAAAAGGAGCTGGCGTTTCACAAAAGCAAACGAGTGTGAATAAACCATAATGGTCTCCATATCTCGCTGGACTTGGAGGCCTCAGAAGTCGTAAATGTCTCGCAGAGGCTGTGTGCCATTTGCTGATGAGTATATCAAAGACGGTTTGTTGAGGAGGAGAGGTAAATGTATATATGGTGATTCAGATTGACTCTGAACACTGTGTTACAGCCACAAGTGAAAGCCGGCCTTAAAATGGACTGTAAAATTTTACACTCGCCACGCTCCTTTAGCTGCACATCCACATCTTGCAGTAAGGTGGTGCATTTTGTCCTCACTTTACCCTCAACTGCAGTGCCAGCAGTCCCTAAAGATATAAACCCAGTCACCTTGGAAACAAGAAGCAATAATCACAAACCAGGCAACACATTTTCCCACCTGCTGGGTTTGCACTCGGCTAAATGAGAAAATGGAATAAAAGGAGGGATAAAGAGCGCAGGTAAAATGGCTTTACCGTCCCCTTTTTCCCGTCAACTTGGCCGGCGTGTCTCTCTTTCCTCTTAACTTTTTGATGGTCTCACCCCCCCCCCACCGGATTCAGTCCACCACTGTCTCCCACTATCCATTTGTCTTCATCTGTTCCTCTTTTCTCTTTAATCTATCTCCCGCAGGAATTTCTTCACAAATACTTTCCCCACCTTTCTCCCCTCTGTCTCTCCCTCACTCCACCCCCTCCTTCGCCTTTCTCCACCTAGTCCTCCCTGCTCTCCTTCCGTCAAACGCTCTCTCCTTGCCTTGTTCTCTGTCACTCTCTCCACACACCTTGGAGCTTACAGATTTACGAGCTGTTTTCCTATTTGAAGGTGGCAGCTGGTGCCGGATGCCCACTGTAAGTCACAGGGGTACACTGTGGCATTACCACCTCTTAGCATAAGACTTGCTTTCAGCTCCAAGCTATTACAGTAATCTGCCCTCTTTAACTGGCGATCTTCTCTCCTGCTCCTAAGGAAAGCTAGGTGGTGTATGTGAGCAGCAGCTGGAAGGCCGCTATGAATCAGACAGAGGGGCTAGTTCTCCAGATGCTGACCACTGTCTGCTCCAAACACCGCTGTCTGGCCAGCTGACTTTAATGACTGAGACAGGGATTACAATGGATCAAAGAAAAAGGCGTAAATTCCTATTAATGACAACCTCCGAGCCATTTCACATCTTTCTTTCTTTTCTTCTATTTATGTGTACATGTGTGTGTGGGCGAGCCAAGATATTATTTATTGCAGGACTAATCAGTTGCTTTCAATTGAGCTATTTCCAGCTCCTGGCTTTGTCTACCTGTGTGCACAGGTGCAGAGGTTCAAGCAAGGACTTCCAGATATTTTCAAGGCGGAAATAACTCAACTCTGCCCAATCTTGTTTTTAATAGCGTCGGGGAGAAAATGCTTGAGAACACAAAGCCTTTGTTATACCTTTGTAAATCCTTAAATCATGTGGTTGATTTGCATCATTAGTTAATGTCAGGGACAAAATTGCCGTTTTTAATGAGGTACAGATGTTTTCGGGATCAGACTTGGATTTTTTTTGAGAACGCCGGGGTACAGGGAGAGATAGATCTAGAGAGAAAAAGCAGACTCCTCTGCAACCACACACACCTCAGCTAAGACGCTAGCCAAACACATAAACAGCTTCCATATGACATGGCAAACAGATCATCACATACGCAGGCCCACACACACATACACTCACATCAGTGAATTCATGCGTGAAATGCCGCTATGTTAGACTTCGTCGACAAATACTGTACAAGCTCGTTCTCTTAGCGAGCTTAACTTTGTCCAATAGGTTACATAACACAGGGAGGGGTGGGGTTCTCACGTCCTCTCCTTCTTGTAAGGACCTGGAATATCATAAACAGGACCCAGACCTTCTATTTAAGCCTTGTCTCCCTGCCAACATACATCTGGCATAACCATACTGTAATCTGACTAAAACCATTCTGGGTGCAACTTCATAAAGTCCCATATTCCAACCCCCCTCCTCCTCTTCCTCTCTTCAGCAGCGTTTTTATTAGATTCTGGCGAAGGCAGAAAACTCCCACTCAAAAGTGAAGCTGTCTCTTGCAATACCGCTGGTGATTATTAATAGAGGATTTGCCTTTGTGTAGCCTGGCTATAAGGACGCCGGCTGTATTTCAGAACGAGCCACTGTGACGTAAATCGTTAAACCCAAAGATAGTTTTCTAAAATAAGCATTGCAGTTGTCAAAACAGACTCACAGATGACAATGACTGCAGTGTGGAATACAAAGTAATCCAGTAGCTAAATTTCAGACATGATGCTGACATAGTCTGGCATTCAGGTGTCTCCCATGTGGCTATATGTGGAACTGAGATGCTAACCAGCCCACAGATGCAGCTCTGCTCTAATGTACTGGTGCCACTATAATGTATCTCGTTACCTTGTCCGTGGTTTACGAGGGTCGCAGCAAGGCTGGCTGAGGTTTATAATAGCCGTCACATGGCAGGGTTCAGGTCAAAGGTGAAACTGCAAGAGAAAAGTGATACAAAGGTGTGTGCATTTCACTATATGAGCTCAAAAAGTCAAAATCGTAAAAAGATTTGTGTGGGCAAAGCACAAAACCAAACCCACAAGGGCGAGACCGTCTTCTGAAGAAGAACGACAGCATCAGGTGTTTCAGCAAGTGACGTTCAAGTGACGAAGACCTCGGGCAGCCTTAGGAGTTATGATGAGAGCAAAGGAGGAAGTCAGGTGATGTTGTTACACTGACAAAGCGTACATCAAGGTGTCATTTGGTTGCTTGGCATCAACATCTTTGTTCCACGTAGACTTGCCGTCCAGCCACTACTGCACATAAACAGCATATTAAACACTGAACTTAAGTCCTTCTGAACTGATACACACTTTGGGAAATTAGTGTAAGGACATTGCTGCTCAATGGTAGGTTGTTCTCTTGGACGAGGTACAAACTTGATGTCAGAAATAAAAGTCTAACGCTTCCCTAAAAAACCAAACCAGCACAAAGTGTGGATTGCAACAGCCAAATGAAAGAACTGCACACTTTTGTTAAACTCCAGGGTCCGTAGCGCTAATTTCGTTCGGTAAGTAAGCATGTTCAAGCCATTGATGGCTCGCCAAAAGTCTACTGAGCATAGAAGGAGCATATGTATTTGTGTGTCCTGTATGTCTCTGTTGTCACTTTCCTTCTCCAAAAAAACTGCGAAACTTACCAGGAATGAAATGAGTGATACAGACCCTGGAATTTCCCAACAGTGTCCAGTTTGACCACTGCTAACCACGCTTTGCACTGGTTTGTTTCTTTAGGGTAGTATTATACTTTTACCTCATCCAAGGGAACAACCTATCATTGAGCTGCAAGGTCCTAAAACTAATTTCGCCATTTTCCACAGTGTGTATCGTTTCAAGAGGGCCGAAGTTCAGAGTTTCATATGGCGTTTACATGCAGTAGTGGCTGGAAGTCAAAGTGGGACAAACAAGTCAATGTCTAGTAATCAAAAGACGCCTTGACGCACTATACAAGCTTTGTCGCTGTCACTATGTCAACAATGCCATTTCCTATCGAACAAAAGATGACTTGAAATGGCCTATAGGGAGGAGGAGGACAGTGTGGATGGATGGGTCAACTACGCATTGGACCTTAACATGGGAGACCATTGTTCGCCTATCGTTTCTGACAGACAGTCAACATTGTTTTGACCATGATCCCTCCATAACCTGAACCCCGTGGTAATTACTGGACACAGGTCCATGTGGAGAAAGGTCCCCCAGGCTGACTCCTTTTCCAGTAACTTTCCAATAATTAAAGAACAAAATAAGTTGTTTGTCCATGTTGAAGGAAACACCTAAGCGTTTTCTGATCTGAAGTTTTGGTTAGATTAAGGAACAAAAACGATTGGGTTCAATTGAGAGAGAGATTGTGATTTGGGTTAAAATACATACTTAAAATAAGTTTAGAGAACCATTGTTGTTATGGTTAGTTTGAACAATTGGAACGATTGCGGCCATGCTTTGAAAAAACAACAAAAAACAACAATATTGACTTGCGGTTGGAAATAGGAAACAAACATCAATATCCCCATGTTAAAGTCATTGTTTTGTTGACCCATTCATCCACACCCACCTCCTCCCAATCCTAACGTCATGCTCACACTGGACATGGGAGTGCTCTGATATGTCAATTGTCATGCAGCCGCCTGTCAGCAGTCACCTGGCTGATTCCACTCCTTCGCTCTTTTCTTTTCACACGTAGACTCTCTAGAGCTCTGTCTCTGTTTGGGTGTGTGTGTCCGCTTTTCTCTGTCGCTCTCTGTTTGGACACAACTGACAAATATGTGGAGGCACAGGATGCATCAGATAATTTATATCATCATATCTAATAAGGTTAATACTATATTATCTGTGTTTTTTCTTGCAAAATTCGCTTGTAGCTCACAGAAATAGATACTGAAACTATTGCTGCAGATTGTCAGCTGGCTGAGGAGCTCAGGGCCACGTTGCATCCCATGGAGGGCAGGGACGGCACATCTTGTCATTTTGGGGGACTTGTTGGTTCTATTAACTTAGCTGTAAAAAGTCAAAATTCTAAAGACATCTGTGTCAGCAAAACTCAAACCCAAACCCACACAGCATATGAACAAGGACAAACAGGATATACCGTACTAGCGGAGCACTTAAAGGTGGATTTTTTTTAGCACTAAAGAGGAAATCAAAAGTTCTAACCTCGCTCCCTCTGGCTTGAAAAACTTGCTCCCTGATGAGGTAAATTCCCTCACATACCAGCCGTATGAAGCAGTGCCCCAATAAAATCTCCCAGCTTTTAAAATTCATAAAGTGTTAACATGCCACTCAAAAGCACAATAAGCTCTGTGAGTCCGCCAAGGGGAGCCGGGCCAGTTCATACCAACCATAACTGAGGTCACTGCCCCGACATTTGCCTTGTGCTGAAGCTAATCTGGGTTTCCTCTTTTAACTTTCTAAAACCGTTAGTCACCCCATAAAACTCTAAGAATCGTGTGCTATTTTGTTTTCATTGTCAAACATCTTGAAATGATAATCAGGAGCCAAATGCTGTGTGCTGTGAACTCCCTTTGTTTTGGTGTGAGCGAGGACGAAATGTTATGCAACGAGGGCAGGAAAGCTGCTTTTTATACTTCTTGGAAATAAACGGAAGCTTCAGAGCGGGGAAGGGCAATTAATTAGCCACAAGTTTGAAAGTAAGTGTTAATTAAGTGAAACAAAAGGGGTGTTTGAGTCCAGCTTACTGAATACTTTGCCCCGGAAAGGGTTTTAAAGTTCTCAGAGTGAACATTAGTGAGTGCAGAATGTAAACACAACAGAGATGTTCTGTCCAGTGGCAGAAAGACTGTCTTTTGAGATGTAATCAGGACAGACACGGAATCCAGGAGACAAAAAGGAGAAGGGTGGAAAAACTATTTGATCTGATTTACTAAACTAAACCTGCGAGCAGAGCCACATCTGCCCAGCAGATCAGTGTGAAAGCATTTGCTTCTGTTTATCCAGCTATTCCAGTGTATCAGAGAGTCAAAGCCGGTGTGGAAACCTATCAATGGTTTTTAAAGCCAGGGGCATAAAAAAAACCTAACAACCATGAGGGTCAGCTGACTGTCTGTGTTACCCTAAAACTTCTGTAATAAATTTTTGGACAGTGGATCTTTGTTCTGTTGAGCCGCTATCCTTCTTTGCTAAATCTATCAAAAGGGTTGAAAGAAATGTGCTGGCTTTACAATAAAGAGCTGAAGTGAGCCGTAAAAAACCAGTGGGGACTGGGATCGATACTGGCCTCTGTGCTGGGAGTCTCTGCTCATAAACTCAGCGGTGTCTCTCCGAACGCGCTAAGTGCTTGCACATAACACCACACACACTCACACACACACACACACACTGAGGCTACATAAGCTACTTTTTGTTTCTGTCGCGTACCATGACATTTTTTTTTTTCCACGCAGCCTGAATGAAACTCTGAGATTAAATGTCAAGCAAATAACTGCCATTTTTTTTTTTTAAACATAAAAAAGTAGTTCTGCAGGAAAAATGAATCATTAAACTTCAAAGCACAAGGGGAAACATGTCACGGTGCATGTTTCATGACTGACAGAGCCGAATTTAAAACGAATGCCAGGCTGAATATCTCTCTCTTTCTAAAGAGGCAACATTTGCCTTCACCTGAACCTGTTGTGCAGGCACATGCATGAAAGATGATAATCATGATGTAAGAATGACTCAGTGATACAGGCATGCTGTATGTGTGCGTATGGTATGCATATACATTATAATCATATATCATTAAGATAAAAAAATAAACAAGCAAAAGATTGCTGCATAAAAGTATGAATGTGTGTGTGTGTGTGTGTGTGTGTGTGTGTGCTCTGCGAGAGGTGATGGAGCGAGTTAAAGTGAAGCTTTCTGGCTCGACCGCTGGTGAACAGATGACTGCATGCACTGATTTGTCACAGCTGGAGCTTGATTAGCATCCTCAGCAGTGGCTGCTTGTTGATGGATCAAGAGAAGGGAGGACTGGAGGAGGACAAGCGGGGGGGGAGACAATAAGCTGAAGGATGGAAAGATGTGTGACAAAGAGCATGGGGGAGATGATGGATGGAGAGAATGTTCCACAGTTTGAAAGAAGAGGGGAGATGTCATCAAAACAGGAGGAGCAGCAGGAAGAAAAATCTACAGAAAGAGATGGAAAAGGCGCAGATAGGAGAGGAGATGGAAGAGGAGATGGAAGTAGAGAAATCACATTGATGAAAGCTTCCAAAAGGAGAAATAGAAAGTAATAGACAAAGCAGCAAACTATTTTTTTTTTTTTTTTTAGCATTTTCTCCCGTCTGAGTCGCCCAAGAAGCCTCGTCTTTGTTTCAGCACATTAAAAGGATTGAAGGCCTGTGACTGAAATGAGCAAAAATAAAACAATGGAGAGAATAAAAAAATAAAGTGCAGAGGGAGGGCGTGTAATTAGAAGAGCCTTCATGCCGTGAGGGAAAAAGCAAAACGTGCTCAGACTGCATCAGTGTGCACACGCCCACGACCATGTGCACATGGTTGTGTGAACGTGCGTACGAATACTGAAATAAGCTGCTGTCAAACATAACACACAATATAAGAGAGCTTAATCAGATTTTGATCATTTTGTTTCACTTTCTTTTTTCCAGTTTTGGTGCTGACGAAAACCTCATTTTCAGTAGAATCTTAACTTTAAAAATACACACACACATACACCTGCACATACATAGAACCCCGACATATCTTGGCATCATGTATTAGTGAAACTGAAACTAACTAACTAACTAACTAAAAATAGGCTTCTGAGGGAATCAGAGAAGTGAATACATGTATTGATATAAAATATGTGATTGAATAGCCTTTTGTGTGCTGCTTATATATCCAGATGTTTTCCTTCCTGTTTGCAGGCCCCGTGAGGAGCAGGAGTCAGTCAGACCGGAGCAGGAGAGTGGCCCTCAACTTGTTCACTGACACACAGACAACAGGTACTCAATCCATCAGCAGCGACACGCAGAGCTGATTGCATGTCAAACTGTGAGGCAACAGACAACTGTGTGAAATGAGAGGGACAGGTGTGCACCGGTGCTCTAAAAACAACAGGAAGTTGATTATTTGTCACGTTAATTAACGCGGTCAGCAGTAGGAGCTGAGGTTTTGATGACTTGACATCCATTTTCTGGAACACAAGTGCACCAGCATTAGTCTGTGTCCAGATTATTGTCCCATCACCTCAGTGCACCCTGCAGTCCACAAGAGAATTTTATTTATCAGAGTGATGTATCACTCCGTGAACGAAAAAAAAAAAAAAAAAATCATCTGCATGTTGCTAACGCATTCTTTAGTTATGAATCCCTCATATTTCTCCTGAGGCCATGCTCAGGTTTCAGAACATGCAGCAGACTAAAAAATCAGACAATATGCCTCATCAGTAAGGCCAGGGGGCTTGGAAAGAACCTGGACAATGCAAAGCTCCCTGGGGTGTATGAAGTCAGTTTCAAATGGTGGTAGCAGACCTCCTCTTAAACTTTGTAACCCATCCCTGCTGTTTTTTCTCTGCTGCTTTCTCTTGGTTCTGACCCATGCCTCCCCTCCATGTAAGATCAGCTCCAACCCCCCCATTCCCCTTCCTTATTTCTGGACCCTGAGAATTGTTTTCTTTCTGGCTTTTTCTAATGCTCAGTGGTTTTGGTTTTCATCCATGTCTCCCCTCCACGTGCCTCCAGGCGTGACGGAGTGGACGTCTTGGTTCAACATCGACCATCCTGGAGGGAATGGAGACTATGAGCGCCTGGAGGCGATCCGTTTCTATTACAGGGAGAGGGTCTGTGCTCGGCCCACGGCCATGGAGGCTCGCACTACAGACTGGGTGGCAGCGGCAGACACCGGAGAAGTGGTCCACTCCAGTCTGGAGAAGGGCTTCTGGTGCATCAACAGGGAACAGCCCCAGGGCCGCATCTGCTCCAACTACCACGTCCGCTTTCAGTGTCCCCCAGGTAGCTCTGACGATAGCTGTTCAAGGATGTGCAAGCTGTCCCTTCACAGATATGAACATTTAGCCAAACACATGCATGAATACATATTTCACATGCATGTAAGCTGGCTACAGCAAAGCATCATCCAGTGTAAATGCTTTTGGCGGTTTACTGCCTGCCATGTGAAATAATGTGTTTCTTATTTCCTAGTCTTGATTCTGCTTGCAAAGAGCAAGACATAATCCCAGCTTTGCTCAAGATGTCTCACTCAGTTCTTCAATGTGTGGGTTTAGTGCAGAGCTACTGGACTGACTGGAGTGAGTGGGGCCCCTGTTCAACCACAGTTTGTGACGACGTGGGCATTCAAGTCCGCCAGAGGAAATGTGTGAACACCCAGCCCATGCCTCTCCTGTTGGTGCCAGCATGCCAGGGTCACCACTCAGAAAGGAGGGAGTGCTCCAATCCTCCATGTACAGGTGAGAATCACGAGATTTAGCTTTTAGCATTGAAGCTCCTCACTCATGACTGGGAGCACCATGGTCAGCTGTGATACACATTACCTTATGTCTTTGTTTAAAGCCTTTATAAAGACTGTGAAAGCAACGGAAACACAGAAATGAAAATAACCTCATGTATAGTCTCGTTTTGCACTGAACTGAAAAGAACAGCTTGAACCAGCACCAAAGTACATGCACTACATAGTCACAGAAAACTAATCTTTCACTGAACTAAACAATACAATTTGATTCACCAAAGTCATTCCACCTCTAAAGCTAAATTCCTCACAGCTATACACTGATCAGCCAAAACATTAAAACCACTGGTGGCTGGACTGAATGACACTGACCATCTTATTACAATAAAATGTTCTGCTGGGAAACCTTGGGTCCTGGCATTCATGTGGATGCCACCTGACACGTTTCACAAACCCAATAACTGTTGCAAACCAATGGCAATGGCACTCCCCAATGGCAGAGGGCCCCCAGCAGGACAATGAACCATACCACATGGCAAAACTGTTCGTGACAAAGAGCTTAAAGGGCCAGTGTGTAAAATGGGTTGAAAACAGTGACATCAGTGGTCAAATTCTAGATTGCAGGGCTCACTCGCTCACCCCTCTTGTCGGGTAAATGACGGTGGCCTCGTAGGGACAAAAAGCCTTGCGCACGAGTTTTTCAGGAGTAGGTCTATCTAGCGACAAAGTGAATATTTATTTAGAAATCTAAACCATGTTACGATATTGTAATGAATCCCTCACGAGCAGGAAACCAGAGGAGCGTTCGGGAAAAAGGCCAGTTTATTTGAGCACTCCAAAAACTCCGGTAACACTCCAGGGGGTAAAAGACTCCGTCCCAAACTCTGACTCTTCTAGCATAACAGACACACTTCATAACTTCACACACATACTCGTTTACCATAGCGAGTGGGGACCCCCCTCCCCTCTCTGCTCCACCAATCTCCAGCCCGCACACTGACTGACAGTGTAGCCGGTAAACAGAGCTCAGCTGTTTATTTAGCCTAGCAATATCTCCGGACTATAGTAGCTGCAATAGACGACTTTGAACGCGATTTTGAAGAGTTTCTTGTAGCGGACACAGACCCAGAGCCATACCTGTTTGAGCCGGAGCATACAGATGAGGAACTCCATGTGTTTGATGCTGAGCGGGCGAGAAGAGAGGCTGAATGCACAGAATGGGATTCGGTGCTACTGCTACCATCGCTGGGGACATATATCATCAGGAGGAAAAGTGCCGCAGAGAGTGCATCACAAGGAGTGAAGTTGCGTCTTCTTTTCCTCGCAGATGACGGTTCGGGTTCATTCTCTCCTGTTGCGTGGTAAGTGTGGTCCATTCGCAAACTTTATAACTAAAAAAACTTTTCACTACTCTCTATCGATGAACTACTAACACTCTGCTGTTTCCTCCTCCTTCTTCCTTCCTTCCACTGTCTTCGTTGGTTCATTTATACACGCAAAACGCGTTCTCTGGCTGGCTGGATTGTCCGCTCGGTCTGCCTTACATACATGGCGGCGCAAGATGGCAACCTCTCTAAAGCAAGTAGCTGGCTCGGCTAGCGGAAGTAT
The DNA here is from genome assembly GCF_041903045.1 of Epinephelus lanceolatus. Taxonomy (NCBI): domain Eukaryota; kingdom Metazoa; phylum Chordata; class Actinopteri; order Perciformes; family Serranidae; genus Epinephelus; species Epinephelus lanceolatus. The sequence goes on from NC_135739.1 coordinate 12,871,857, forward strand.
ATATATATATATATATATATATATATATATATATATATATATATATATATATATATAAAAGCATAATTATAAGGCTACAAAAACCAAATGAATTTTATTTTATATCGATCATACACTTGTATAAACATATTAATGGGTAGAATATTCAGATTCAGATTCAGATTGACAATAAACCATGCCAAATATTACACACTGGCCCTTTAAGGAGTCGTCCTGGCCTAAAAATTCCCCAGATCTTGATCTCATTGAGCATTCATGAGGCGTGGCGGTACCCCAGAGGTAGCCCTGATCCATGGTGGGGCGTCCTTAGATGGAACTTGGCTCTGACCTATTGAGGCATGGACACAGGACCTCTGGGGGTGTCCTGTGGTATCTGGCACCAGGGCATTGGCAGCAGATCCTTTGAGGCCTGTGGGTTATGAGGTGGGGTACTGGCACATCTCACATATTCTCAATCAGATTGGGATCTGAGGAATTTGTAGGCCAAGTCGACACCTTGAGCTCTCTGTCACATTCCTCAGGCCATACTTAAACGGTTGTTTAGCGATGTGGTATGATGCATTGTCCTGCTGGGAGGGTCACAGCCACTGGGGACTGCCGTTGCCATGAGGGGGTGTACCTGGTATGCAACAGTGTTTGGGTGGGTGTGGCATGTCAGGTGGCATCCAAATGAGAAGCAGAACAGCAGAACATTGCCTTGTTACAAGATGATTTATGTTGTTCACCTCATCTGTACTTGCCATTTCCTGCTGTATGGTTCTATCTAACACAGGCTCTGCCCTCTACTGGACTTAATGATAAATACTGTCCTTCAATCACGAGCATGTATTCACCCACTGAAATTTGCATAAATGCAGCCTCCTAATTAGGACACGTCTACCTGAATATGTACATACCCCAAAGTATATATATACGGCAGTAAAGACTGATTTGCCCACTGATACACCTACAATATCCCATGCTCCTTGATGACCCAGGAGATGTGGTGTGCTTTTGCTTGTCTTTCTACCCCTGTAAGGATCCGCCATGGCTCCACCTGTGTTGGCTGGGGCCCCCTACCTCTTCACTACAGGCACCTAAGTTATAAAGAAGTAAGCAGCCTGTGGCGACTAACTTTTAGCCAGTCAGAATCAGTGTGGCTGAGTCGATGTTATGGGATGGGGCGTTCATTCACTGGGCTCCACCCACTGTACCCATAGGTCTTTAAGCACTGGCAGAGCCCTCTCCCTAGGGACCCTCCCTTGCTAAAGAGAGTGTAGGATGGCTGACAGCAATATTATTATGTTCTGCCTTATACAGTATACAGTGGGCTCCACAAGTTGGATAGGTATGTCCTGATTGGCCAGCTACATTTATGCAAATTTCAGTGGGAGAATGCATGCTCTAGATTTGAGAGTATTACCAAGCCCCCAGGAACAGCAGCGAGCTCTGAAGCCAATTTTCGTAGAGGCTAGAAAGTGGAATTACAACTCCTGAGTCCATCACTTAATGCCATCGGGCCCAAAAACACTGAGCATCACAACCCCACAAAATGGCTTGTATTGCTATCAGGATTTAATTCATTTGGTTCAAAGACATTTTGAAAGTCTAGAGGAGCTTCAACATTGAATCATTTTATCTCCATTCAAGTTAGCGGAGCGCTCAACCAGAAGTAGCTGGCTCGGCTAGCGGAAGTGTCTAGTGCCTTTACTCTGAGGGTCCAATGATGCAGAAGCAGCGATGGTAATCTGGGTAATTTCTTACAACAGAAATAAACCTTTTTTGGCGTCATGTGCCACTGAGCAACTTTGTTAGGAATAAATAGGGTCCCACCTCCAATGCTGTCTCCAGGTCACTTAATAAATCCATCTGTATTACCCATAGGGTCCAGTAGAGGGCTCAGCCTGTGCTAATAGAACAAGGATTACAATATTGTAACCTCTGTTTCAAGGTGAACCCTCCAGAGCAGAACTTCTGCTAAAGAGAACTTTACAATACTCAGTTAAGTGTTCTTGATTGAACAATTTGTAATCAGCGGTCTTTAAACTGCAGCTATATAATCAGCTGTCTTATATTTTCATGCCCACAATACTGTATAATTGCAGCATTTACTAATTTTCAATGTATTGTCCTTTGTACTCGGGGCGCCCGTGCACATGAGAGTTAACAAGTTTCTGTATCAGTCTGTATAAGTTTTAAATAACAGAAAAAAACTCACATCATTCCTGTCTCTCTGTGTGATCAGCCAAGTGGGGTCCATGGGGTCGGTGGGGAACTTGTTCAGTGACCTGTGGTGGAGGCCGCAGGATTAGGAGGAGGACTTGTGTGAGGAGCTCAGTGACAGTTCAGTGTAACGGACGGCCTGTTGAAGTACAGAAGTGTGGAAAGAGTCCATGCCCAGGTATTCTGAGTCTATGCTGTAAAAAGTTGTATAATCATTCCTTCAATGAGTTATGTGCTCACATCTCTGTCTTTCTCCCAACAGCCAAATGTCAGCTCGTGTGCACAGAGGGCCGTCCCAATGAGGAGTGCAACCAGTGTACGTGTGACGACCACGTGTTGCACGGAGAAGTCCACAGTGTGACTGGTGTCCCTGTGGCAGGAGCCTGGGTGGCGCTGGCCAGCCACCCCAAGGTGATCCGTGCCCGTACAGATGCCAAAGGTCAGTTCAGGCTCACAGGCATCTGCTCCTCCAGCCCGACCTTGATCTCCATCAGGAAGGAGAAGTTTGCCCCCATCACTGTCTCCTCCTCCAGCAACACCACAGGGTTGTCCTGGGTACGGGCTGTCCTTAAATCAGCCGGTGAGTGCTAATAAAAAAGATTACTATTAAAAGAACATCTGTTTTATTGATGTCTGCTGCTTTCAATCGACCCAAAAACAAAGTAAGTTAGTAGTATCATTTTTTAATTTAAGTTATTCTTGGCTATTTCTTAAAAGAGCTGTTTTCATTTTCAAGTAAGACTTTTCTTTATTGTCATTATAACCATTCTGCAGAGCCAGTAAATCCTCCAATCACATTCTCAGACGTTAGAAAACAGGAAATTGACAAAGCTACAACATAAACAGTCTGGCCTATTATAAGACTTCACATTGTCTGGAGCACTTACTTGCTTTGTTGCATGGAGACCAAATAAAAATAGGCCAGTGCTGCTTTTGAAAGAGTAATCCCCTCAACAATAATTTTTCATAAGCACAGGGACCAATGTGAAAATAAAATGTAACGTCTGACTGAGTTTTATGAGGTCTCAAAACTCTGCGGCACCATTCACAACAGTCAGAGGAAGTTCTTGAGGTTTTGCTCCTTTCCGCTTTCCACAGAGAAGCCGTACATTGTGAAGCACCCTGAGGACAAAGTGCGTTTTGAGGGAGGACGAGTGATGTTGTGCTGCAAGGCAACGGGATCACCAACACCTGACAAATACTACTGGTGAGATGAATACTTGCGCCGGCACACAGTTAATCACAGAAACAGCGAGCAGCAGAGTGATTATTTTTACATATTGTGAAATTAATATTCGGAGCTCCCTAAAAATTCAATTTCCTTTTTTTATTGTTAAAACAGCATTAATCAGTTACTTTAACAGGTTTTGGTCCCCAACTGCCCCTGAGAAACATGTCTCTTCTGCTGCCAAATACTCCCTTAAGTTCGCCAGTTAGTAGCTTACTCCCTTCTGCTGCTTGGTGTAGGGCGGCAATGGGGTTATCAATTTTTTGGTTGAAAACATCTGCCTGCTTCGGGTGAAAAACAACATTGATGAGAGCCGTGAGACTGAACCATAAGTCAGACAAGTTGAAATAAAGCACTGCCTTGAAAACCAAAAAAATGAGCTGTAAGATGATAATAAGGGCTGAGGGGAACTGCTGAATTGGGTGATATTGGGTTCATCACTAGAAGAAACCCCTTTCACATAACATTTCCAAAGTGATCTCATCCCTACTTCATATTCTTGACGCTTGGGCAAAAGCCCTCTGCATAACTGTAATAACAGCCTTTTGCATTGTATCATGACGCAGAAGGGGTCGCCATTACGTCATGTGAGTCGACTCACGTGACCAAGAAAAGGTCAGTGGTTAGGTTTTGGCAACAAAACTACTTGGTTAGGGTTAGGAAAAGATTGTGGTTAGTCACGAGTCGACTCACGTATCTTCCAACTTATGTGAGAAAATAACTGAGTGTTAACTTTTAGTTTCACATGGGAAAGACATACCGGTCTCCTGGGTTGAAGTTGTGTACTTGTTATTAATGCGATGCCGAGGACACTACCCAAGCTGCTTATTTTGATGCGCTAGAAGTAAATCCAGGCGGACATTTAATTTCATTCATTGCTAATATCTATTACTGTTTAGTGTAGCTGAAGGAGCCATACACATGCCGTGTTTAGCGCGCGCTTCATTGTTTTCAATGACAACGCAAGACAGGCACGCTGCAACACCAGAGCAACGGCGTTGTGGCGTGCATGCGTTCCCAGGCGCCTATTTTTTAGGGTGCGACAGCTGCGCCCTGAGATAAACAAAGTTCAACTTTTGGAAATAGCAGCGTGCACAACGTCACATGACGAGGAACAAGCAATCACAGCCGACAGATATCTTTCCCTTCTTCTGTAAATATCAGTCTGTAGTTAAAGTGGAAAAGTTGATAATTTTGGTGCAGGGCTGCCAGAGCCTTACATCTGTCCCATGGACGATATGCCCACACACGATAGGCCTACACACAAACAGCACCTGAAGGATGATCAGCTCTGCACTCGGGATTTCAGGTACATAGGCTACAATCCAGTTCTTGTTGAGGTTGCTTAGCAACCTCAGATACAACCTACTGCCAGCCAGCCCCCAACCTTTCGTTTTCCAGGCAGTTATAGACGCGCCATGTGTTCGGCCACTAATACATCAATATCAGAACTCATTTTCCCATATTTTTAAGTGATAAGTGACACATCATCAACATATTACATACATTTTACATACTTTATACACCTTAATAAATTGTTGTATACAGCTATCAGCATTTTTAACATTTTTTTTTTTTTTTTTTTTAACTTTTTTTCCTTAAATATCTCTGTAACTATTTGTCAAGGTACCACAATGGGACCCTGCTGGACAGGAGAGTGTACAAGTATGAAGAGGACCTTGTACTGTGGGATCTAAAGCCGGAGCAGACAGGGGAGTACTACTGCAAAACTAGCAGCCCTGCAGGCAGCATCAAGTCCTCTCCAGCCCTTCTCACTGTGATTGGTATGTAGAGTCTTGAGCCTCGTAACATCAGTCGCATAGCTAAAGATCTCACTATCTATTGTATAGTGCTTGAAATCACATTAACCTGCTGGTCTGATGACAGTTTTGATGATACAAACTAGTGCTAGTAAACTGTTACATACGTCAAAGCTGTGAAGAAAAACATTTCTATTTGGTCTGAGATTGTTCTCACTGTCAAAAAGATACAAAAGCTCCCTTCTAGTCAGTGATGTAATGTAAACCATAATTCATCATCATCAGACTGGAAAGAAAATAATTTACTATGATGATAGTGGCACATAGGGATTATTGCTTGGGATGGCTGCTATCCCAGTGCATTGACAATGACGTGTGTACTCAAAGTTCTGCACAGATTCAAGTACAACCGCTGACAAAAAGCAAACAACCGCAATTTATTTTAGTGTATAAAGAGCAGCTGCCCCAGAGCTTGAATACACATTTTAAGGGGCATGTCAGCGTTAAGCTCCAACCGAGTCATCCACAAGCCATGTCCATGCATAAAGAGGGATTCAAACAAAACCACAGTGTCCTACAGCTGGGTGAGGGAGAAAAGTCAGCTAATAGACTGTCTGTCACTGGAAAAAAACTATTACAGGCAAAGAAAATAGGAAAATAAAAATATCAGGGCTCGCATAACCTGGCTGCGCATGGAGCAGTACGTTTTTATTATGTTGACATTGGTCAAAGCTACGGCTTCCTAGGGATGCTTTATTGTGTGCAATGGCTCTGGACACTGTAAAACCTCAAACCCAATTTCTCCAGAACACCCGGTGTTGAGATGAAATCCACAATTGCAAATAAATCCTGTTTCTTTTCTCTCTCTGAGTCAGACAAGTATGCGTTTCCACATCTGCGTGGGAGAGCTACACATTGCTTATATCCTTTAGGTGCTTGTTAGCTAAGACACAGATTAACGGACAAGGTATTCATGGAAGAGTGCTAAAGTAATCTATCCCAGGCCACTGACAAATTCCAGCACTCCAAAAGCCATTATGGCAGAACACGCTGTATGTGTGCAGGACACCTGTGCCTCTGAGCAGAAAAACTTACTCCCACTCTTTTAACAGTGCAGGTTCTTCTCACATTTTACACTACACAGAAGTTTGATTTGATTTACCATAAAATGCGTCAACCACACTTCACACAGGTGACTAGGAGGTACATAATTAATTATCAAAGAAACCCCAAGGCCCTCATGGTTAAGCCATCAGCAGTAGAGTAATGGTAATGGCCATCAGCAGCAGAGTAATGGTGTTTCAAACACATCACGCTCTTCCATGTGTCTGCGATTATAGACTTACTTGGGAGATTGGGAGCTTAACAGGGATACTTGACTATAAGCTCAACCATGATATCATGCACATGGACTATTCTGCCAATGTCTCAGTGAACAAAAAATCTTTCTTTCCAACTCCCATCTGGATGGTTGGTAAATAAATGTTCTCTTCAACTTCATGTCTAATTACCCTTTCATGCACATTTCACAGTCCAACTTGGCCACTCACAGGTACTTTCAAGCCATGCAGACACTGTGTGTGTGTATATGCATAAATTATGTGTGTGTTTGTGCATCCACTTCTGCATACAGGGCAGAAATAGTATCTTTTAAATACTCAATAGGCAAGTTCCAATTTATTCACTATGCACTTGTCACGATTCAGGTCTAAGGCAGGACAAATTGTGGAGACCTTAAATGACTCTTCAAAGTAGAATACATTTATTCAAAGCTAAATTAGGTATGAGGTCAGTTCATTGGCAATGTGTGAACAAAGAAAAAGATAACTTAAGTCCCACTAAACCAAGTAACCCAGAGAGGAGAAAGAGACTGACTGCTAAGGCATCTATGTAAATAGATGAGCAGTCACACCAACTCAGGTGTCAGCCATCACTCCTAATGAGCTGCTCTCCAGAACCCAGCAACCAATTCAGCAAGAAATGGGTCTTGAGGCCGAGGGCCGTCACAAATTGTCCTACTCCACTCATGCAGTGATATACAATTATCCAGTACCCCACAATTTTATAATAACAATCAACAGATTTGAGAGGCTTTCAAGATGTTAAAGAAAGCAGAACTTCAACAGTTGCGTCTTTAACATGTCAAGTCTATGTTCATTCTGGCACTGAGAAAAAGTCTTTCATGTTTTATGTATATCAGATGACCAAATTATCTTTTATAATGTGTCGTGTGAATGCTTATTAAACACAATTTATTGTGTGATTCACAGCAAAAGGAAAGCCAGCATGCAACCCCACCCCTGAGACGCACCTCATCAGACTGCCGATAGACTGTGTTCAACCAGGGACTGACTCAATGCACTACAACGCTGGCCGTTGTCCTCACAACAAATGTGCTGGCTCACTAGACTTTGATATGCGCTGCAGAGATGGAGCTGGGTTCTGCTGTGGGGTCAAAACTATGGAAAGTCGGATCATTGACTGCGGGAGCTATAGCCTCCCTATCAAGGCTGTGTCAGAATGCAGTTGTCAGAAGTGTGTGCAGCCCACTGTGCTGGTTCGTGGCAGAGTGGTCACAGCTGACAATGGTGAGCCTCTGCGTTTTGGGCACATGTACATTGGTAAAGAGAGGGTGGGCACCACTGGATACCAAGGAGGTTTCACATTGCAAATTACTCCTGATACTCAGAGATTAGTGGTAAATTTTGTTGACCCCACTGAGAAGTTTCTTGACACTCCTAAGGTGTTCATCCTTGATAAGAAAGGTGGGTCCATCTACCACGATGTGAAGGTAATGAGGAAGCAGACACCCATTGATATCAATGCTGGAGAGACCAACTCTATTAACCTAGGGGAAATTGAAGGGGAAGACCCCATTGGTCAGTTGGTTATTCCACCCAACTCCTTCCACAAGGACAATGGAGAAGTCTATGAGGGCACTGTGAAAGCAAGCGTCACATTCATTGACCCAAGAAATATCACCACTGCAGCTGCGGCCCCTGGGGATCTCAACTTTGTTGATGATGAGGGTGACATGCTCCCTTTGAGGACCTATGGCATGTTCTCTGTAGACTTCAGAGATGAGACCAACAAGGAGATGCTTGGAGCTGGAGCTGTTCAACTCCTCCTCGACACGCAGCACGTCAAAATGCAAGAGCACATTCCCAAAATGAAACTGTGGTCTTTAAATCCAGACACAGGAGTCTGGGAAGAGGAGAGTGGCTTCTCCTACACCACAACAACTACTGGTGGTCATGGGCGAAGCAAACGAGAGGAGCGCACATTCCTCATAGGCAACATGGAGATCAGAGAACGAAGGCTCTTCAATTTAGACGTGCCTGAAAACAGACGCTGCTACGTCAAAGTCCGTGCCTACATGAGTGACAAATTCCTACCTAGTGAACAGCTGGAGGGTGTTGTGATCAGCTTGATAAACCTAGAACCCAAACCTGGTTATTCTTCTAATCCGAGGGCATGGGGGCGTTTTGACAGCGTCATCACTGGACCCAACGGAGCCTGTTTACCAGCTTTCTGTGATGCCCAAAGGGCCGATGCTTACACAGCTTATGTCACAGCAATGATGGGTGGGGAAGAACTGGAGGCAGCTCCCTCTTCCCCTAAGATGAATCCAAATATCATTGGAGTATCTCAGCCATATCTGGATAAAATAGACTACCAGCGCTCAGATCACGAAGATCCAGCTTTGAAGAAAACAGCCTTCAGAATCAACTTGGCAAAGCCTAACCAAAATAATCTTGATGAAACCAATGGGCCAATATATCCCTATCAGAATTTGATAGGTTGTGAGAACGCCCCTTTTGATGCAAATCATTTCAGATTCTTCAGAGTGGAAAAGGACAAGTATGAATACAATGTTGTTCCCTTTGAGGAGAATGATTTGACAACCTGGACAGGAGATTACCTTTCCTGGTGGCCTAATCCCCAGGAGTTTAGAGCATGCTTCATTAAGGTCAAGATCCATGGACAGAAGGAAGTGATGGTCAGGTCGAGGAATCTTGGAGGAACACACCGGGAAACTAAAGGCAAACTTTATGGCATAAGAGACATTCGCAGCACCCGGGACATGCGAGAGGCCAACACTTCAGCAGCCTGTGTAGAGTTCAAATGTAGCGGCATGTTGTTTGATCAAGCTGAGGTTGACAGATCCATCATATCAGTCCTTCCACAGGGGAACTGTCGCCGGACTGGCACCAACAGCCTCCTGCAAGAGTATCTCATCAAACATCCACCAGTCGCTCACAACAATGAATCCCATGGATTCACCATGCTAGCCCCTGTTGATCCTTTGGGACACAACTATGGCATCTACACAGTCACAGACCAGAACCCCAGGGTGGCCAAGGAGATCGCTATAGGCCGCTGCTTTGACGGCACCTCAGATGGTTTCTCCAGGGAGATGAAGTCAGACTCTGGGGTGGCGTTGACCTTCAGTTGTCCAGAGAGGAAAATTAGCAGAGAAAGCCTTTTCCAACGTCTGCAGACCAACCCGGGTCAGACTTTGTCTCAGATGGCAAGGGACATGAGGGAGTCGGAGGGTCTGCAGGTGCAAAGATTACCCTCTCAGATTGTGGCTTATCCTTCAGAGCAGCGGGGCAGGACCCAGAGTCGCAGAGTCACCTCTACAACCAGGAGGAGAGTGTCCATGCGCACACAGCAACGCCAATAGATGCTTCAAGGTAGGTAAGTTCAGATAAGATAATGAGATATCATTGAATACATTTACATGCACAAAATATTTCATTTTTTGCCCTTATTCTGAAAAATACAATATTCCCACTAAGCTGTTTGCATTGCAAATGGAAATGAATATTGCACTAATAATCCTTTATACATGCAGCCATGTGTACAAATTATTGGGCCCTAACATGCGTCAAAATATTGAAGAGTGGAAAAGATGCGGCGGATTTTCATTTTGCTTCTTTGCATCAAATTGGGATTTTTTTCAAAGTTTCCTTACTGAGACAGACTTGTTGGACCATGCGAACACAGCCTCCCTCTTTCATTCCTTTGTTATTCGCCCAAACCCAAAAACCTGTTGATAGCCAAGTTTTTCATAATATTTAAAAGTAGATGTGTTTCTTCCGACCAGAAATGTGGGCTTTTCTTTTGGGCGTACACCAGCCTTGCAAACTGTTGCCGAGTTGGTTTATGTACAAATTATCCATGCTAATGCACAGAAATGACCGGTCAAAACCCCAAATGAGATGCATATTCCAAATGTGCTGTATACATATAAAAAGAATACGATAAAAACCCAAATCATACCGGCATATTCCACGTATTAATCAGAAAATGCTAAATTCTGAAAAAGGCCTATTTCGAAATATGTAATTGAAATATGCTGTTTACACCATCCATATCAAATTCAGAATATAGTCATATCCGCAGAAATAGTGGAATATTAGCATTCATAGTGACAGTAATATCACACTAATTTATATGTTCTTTCTTTTTCACTTGTAGGTCTTTTGTCAAGACTGATATGATGTCACCAAGATGAGAAAGTTAAAGTCGGCCATCTGCTGATGGGTATGAACTCCCTCCTGAATATGGAAACCACGAAACTGAGGCAGACAGCAATTCAGCAAAATCAAAGAGACTTATAGAAGATAATCATTAGACTTATACTTACTTGAAGGCTTTGGTATGTCAATTATTAATTCCTTTCCCTCCTAAAAGACATGAATCATTTGATTATATGTAACGCAGTGACTGGCATTTGCTTTATTAGTTTTGGTCTACTTTTATGTATGAAAAGACTAAATTGACGTTTGAGAACGTAACTTTTATAGTTCCAATTTGTGGCATTCCACTTTCCCCATGGTGGGTATTTTTCTTTTGCTGACATCTCTCAACGCTTGAGTTGAAACCAAACCTCCAGAAACCGTAAATACTACGCCAGGCCCCAAACACTTCATAATTGGCCATTGCTTTCCACCGAACTTCTCCTCACGATCAGAAAGAAACCAGCTTGAGGTCCTTGTCGTCTGCAGCAGACACTGAGCCCTTTTTCTACAAACTGGGAAACTCTCTCCACCAAGAGGAGGCTCGCACAAAAGAGACGCATGCAGCGGGGTGAGGCATGCCACCCAGGGAACAGAGGATGTTTTCAGTCATGCTTCTTAATGTTTTTCATTTGCATGCCACATTGCCAACTGTGACTCAGCCAAACGTCCTTTCACACCTACTTAGAATGTGCAAGACCAAGGCCTCCGCCAAGACAAGCATGGATCCCACTAGTGGCAGGTGGTCTGAAATGTGGATAGTTGATTGAGAGGTATGACATAATTTCCTTTTGTCCTCTGAACATTCCAAATTAGTACCACCAAAGAAAATGTTACTCAAATATATATTTCCAAATATCTCACTTTCACAGACACCATTACAGAGACTCTTTCAGGGTCTAAACTGACTTTTTTTTTTTCATTGTTGTTTTTGGGTAATGTGCTTAAGAGCTGCCGTTGTATCTTGAAGTGCAATAACTATATAATTTAACTTAAGAATGATCAGCATGTAAAAAACTACTACAGTACGTAAAAAGTGCTGCTGGTGACTAAAGCAACAACTCCTTCAGTACGTGTGGCAGATAGTGCGGTTGAGGTGTACGAGATCTTGCACAGGACTCATTTGAAGCAAATAATTTAACTGCTATGTAATCGCTCTTCAACTCTCTGAGCTGCGTAGAATCTATTAACCTTTTCATACTTTGCTGCATGACTCAGTTCATTTTACAATTTGTACACCACAGTAATCTTTTCAATTTCAGAGAGCAATCTTGTAAGAGGGAGTTAAAACTCTCAGCGGAGCCTTCTCTTCATTAACAAAACCCACTGTATGATTCTTACACGAGTCTGATAATTAAAAAGTAACACACTTGTGAATTTACTGGCCATGTTTTTATAAATCTTGTCTTTGTGACAATATAAGTACCTTTAAAGTGCACATCTTGATACTGCAGATACTGAGACAGAATATTAGACTTAGAAAACATATATTAGGTTATTTTAATCGAGGCTGGTGATGGGGAGAAACCTCCCTCTGCGATAAAGGCACCAAACTTGTTTATCTGCAAAACGGGCACTTGCAGACCCATGGGAAAAGCTCTCCAAGCTGAACTAATCCAAAACCATATCAGGGGGGACCGTGGTCCGTGGAGAAACCAGGAGAGCATGACAAGTAAATATAAGCCTGCTGTTAATTAGAAAAATAAATTACAGAATCTCCTGGGAACTATTTAAACAGTTTGCCCGACTTTCACAAACAGCCAACAGTTAATTTCCACCTACACAGGATGAAGTTAAGTAATCAACACTATACAGAGCCCAAGAGGATTATGGTCACATATTTACAATTAAAATGGCAACCAGCCCACTGTACAGGTAACTTCATTTAAGCTTAATGACATTTTTAATTCTAATGTACAACAGATTTATTGTTTAATGTGTGCTAAAAGGTGCTAATGTAAAGTTGTATGTATAAATGCAAACTATATATTGTAACCTTACACTTGTGCTTAGCCCCACATTGAAAAACAATCTCTCCCCATTATGTATATGAGCAGCACACTCCAGAAAAACACTCAAAGACAGAGCAGTATCGGGCAACAACACGTGGTACCTTTGCCTTTATCACTGACCTCTCTAATCACAGGCCTGTGGGCCGTCCGCAACTCCACGGTTCAGATCTCCAGATGAAAACAAACATCTCCCTGCAGCAGATGTAGCATCCACCCTGTGAAAAAAAGAGATGATGATTGAATCCAGGTGTGGGAAGAGATAAGTCCTGTAAAAATGCAATGGTTGTGTGAGGTCAGCTGAGGAGGCCCAACAGCTGTAGAGCAACTGGAGGAAATGTTAGACCAAAGACATCAAGAGAAATAAGAGCGAGATTATCTCATGATGGATTTAATCATTTTTGGGGAACTGTTTGGTGA